>NC_133324.1:987192835-987879751 GCF_042186555.1 Aquarana catesbeiana | reverse complement strand
GGGAGGCCATGTTCCTCAATGATGAGGGCTTGTCGATGTACACGGACCACATATTGTGTTGGTACCGGTACATCGACGACCTCTTCATCGTGTGGGACGGATCGATCGACCTCCTGAGGGAGTGTCTACTGAGGATGAACCGCAACGACTTCAACCTCAGTTTCACTATGTCATTCGACAAACAGTGTGTTACGTTCCTCGATGTAGAGGTCTGCAGAGGTGAGGAAGGCAATATCACTAGCAAATTATATAGAAAATCAACTGCAAGTAATGCCATATTACATGCAAGTAGCTTCCACCCCAAACCCCTCCTCAACTCTATTCCATATAGTCAGTATTTGAGAGCAAAACGAAACTGCTCCGATATTAATACCTTTAAATTAGAGGCAGATAAGCTACGTGATAGGCTACTACTAAGGGGGTACTCCCATGCATCTCTGAAACGCTCTTTTAAAAAAGCCCTCGGGCAGTCAAGAGAGGAGCTATTATACTCCAAAAAAGCAAATAAATCTGATAAGAATGATATCGATACTCTTAGAATTATTACTAAATTCAACAATCAACATAGACAGGTGAGGAACATTGTGACGAAATATTGGCACATGTTACAATGCGATCCAGCATTAGGACCATTGGTTCCACAGAGACCTCTTTTTACATTCAAAAGAACTACCTCTCTGGGAGATAAAATTACAGCTAGTGAGTTTAAGGTAGGGAATAATAAGACACATTGTAAATATAAGGGGACATTTATGTGTGGCAAATGTAGATACTGTAAATATATGCTTACAACTAAAAACCCGATCCTTCCAAATGGTCAATCCTTCCACCCCAAACATTTTGCCAATTGCAGGACCTGCGGGGTGATTTACCTACTTCTATGTGAATGTACATGCTTCTATATAGGAAAAACTAAGACAGAATTTTGGAAGAGGGCATATAGACATATAGTAAGCATGGAAACTGGTGACCCGGACCTCCCACTGGGAAGACACACCCTTACAGTACACAATGGCATATGCCCAAAAATCAAATTTCTTATCTTGGATCGGGTACATCCAGAGTCGAGGGGAGGGGACTGGAACAAGACACTGCTGCAACTAGAGTCCCGGTGGATATACAATCTAAGAGCCACCGAACCCCCAGGCCTAAACGAAACCATTTGGTTTAAACCCTTCCTCGAAGGCTTTTCATCCGGTGGTAGAGAGCAGTAGGAAAGATCACCCCATAGACAATCATACGTCTAGGGATGGACTGGAGACTAGTCGTTTATCCCTAGTCCATCCATTACTACCCTTTATATAGGGGACACCGCCATTGGCCATATGGCCGTCTATACATCTGGTGAACCCCCGCCCACTTGCTATCTACACCTACTTATAGGTAAGGAAAGGCTCTAAACTTAACATCCTATGCAGCAGGTGAGCTTGACTATTATACACGGGCCCCCCCCTTAGTCTTCTTAGAAAAGGAAACCTCTACTGTACTACAGGACGTACGGTCGATATACTATACATTGTGCCACTCTGGGACATAAATAAAACTGTTGTTATCTATTCTGTATATTGCATTATATGACACTTAAGGTTATTAATGTCTAGATCATATGTATATATACCTGGTGTCATGTATGACTCTTATCCATGTAACATGCCTTCCAGCTGCACATCCCCTATATCTGTATGTAATTACCGTTTTTGCTATATGTCCCTCCTTTAGGTTACCTTCCTAACCCGTATCATACTGCCCACCAGTTCTGCTTCTCCGCTATAGCAACAAAATTCAGCATACTATTACTTTTATCTTTTTCTTTTATTAGATGCACATAATATGTGCTTTAACTCATTGCTTATTGGTCCTACATTACGATCTGCCATCCGCCCGGCACGAAAAGAGCCGCCTGAGCGAGTCTGGACTCATGGCGGCGCTGTGTGAGGTACAGTATTTACTGTCCTCCATCTTGCGACCCCAACGGACATGCGCAATCCGTTGGGGAAGCTAGACGTGCCGGCGGGTGCAGTGGGCGTGGCCACGCCTCATGACGTCGGCGCACGCACGCGCTGTGGGAGCCTGGCGGCGCGCACTCCACCCGGGGGGCCGGCTAGAGTGTGTCCGTCCCTCCCTCACCATAATCAGCTGTTGCCTCTTTTCATCAACAGCTGATGGATGGGGAGGGCTTTATATGTCCAGCTTTAGCTCACACCAAGCGTCATCTGCTGCAGACAGGACGCTATTGGTGTGAGCTGCTGTGTTATACGGTTAGTAACTTATTACATACTTATGGACTTAGACCTCTTTATTGACATCCCCAGCCATTACCCTATCTGTTACCTGTCTTGCTCTATTTACTTCATCGGTCACCTGCTATGTCCTATGGTTCTTCCTTCCTTTACAATACACTTAACGATCCAGTCTTTTCTCCACTAAAATCACAAGCCATTTCTGCTACTTGGATGTCCTTTACTTTTCTCCTGTTCTCGGTTTCTTCGCCTACTTTCTTTCTTTATTCCTCTCCCCTTCATTTTCCCTTTCTCCCCTTTTCCCCCCATTTCCCTTCCCTTTCTGTTTTTCTTTTTTCTTTCCCCCCCCCCCCCCTCCTTGTTTTTCCCTCTTCCCCTCTTCCCCTCCTACTTCCCATTCCCAAAAAAACCCCTCCCCCCCTCCCCCCCCTCTCCTTTCCCCCCCCCCTTCTTTTCCCCCCCCTCTCCCCTTCCTCCTTTCCCCCCCCCCCTTCCCTTCCCCCCTTTCCCCCTTCCCCCCCCCCCTTTCCCCCCCCCCGCTGTTTTTTCTTTTCCCCCCCTTCCCTTGCCCCTCCTTTCCTCTTGTCTCTGTTTCTTTTCTTTTCCTTCTTTCCCCCCCCCCCCTCCCCCTTTCTTTCTTTATCAATCAGGGTAGTGATATATTTTCTATTTCCATGTTGACTCTCCAGTGATCTGGGCCTCACCTGATCCACACCCACCATCAGCCACTGTCCTCCATACTATAGGCGGACCAGGTAGGATACACTTTTTTGGACTTTCCATGTACTACTCTGGCTGTTCATATGCATGCACATTTTTACATATATATTTTCATGACTTACAGGACACACATTCGGCCCCAGTGTGATCTCAGATCTAAACTGCTATACGCCCTCGATTAATGGGCCTCTCTTTCCATTGGAAGGAAGAATAAATTACTTCATATATTCATACCTATCCATTTCCACCTTGACAGTGGCTATATGAATATTTTTGCTATACTCTACTAAAGCTCTACACACTATGACCGGGGAATGCGTCTGACGGGCAGTATGTGTCAGTACATTTATGTTCTTTTAAACCCTTTCTGGAATGCATAAACCAATATCTATAGATACCATTGTAAGTATAAACAGAAAAATATATTTATACAGATTTATGCAATCATAGGTTTTCTGTTCATGATTTCTATTGTGTACTTACTATGTTTATGTTATATATACCATTTCCCATATAGATAATTCTAATGCAAACCCTACAATCACCCCTGAAGAAGGAGGCATAAGTAACTCCGAAACGCGTCGGGTACTAATGTATTGGTATCACTAGTTTTGTATCTATGGAACTGCATTCCGTGTTTTTAATTATGTGATTGTGTGATATTCACTCGATGATTTTTTGTAATAAATAAACTGTTATTTACTTTATATATTTTTCCAAATGTTTTTTTGAAAGTGCCTTTAAAGTCCACTAGGGGATTTCCTTTTGCTTCAAATTTGAATTTAGGATGTGGCACAATTAGCAGATAATTGGTCGATCAAAACTTTTTACACGATCGGACATTGATCGGACATTCCAACAACAAAATCCATGGATTTTTTCAGACGGATGTTGGCTCAAACTTGTTTTGCGTACACACGGTCGCACAAAGTTGTCGGAATTTCCGATCACCAAGAACGCGGTCACGTACACCACGTACAACGGGACTATAAAAGGGCAGATCAGAACCAAGCGCGGCACCCTTTGGGCTTCTTTTGCTAATCTTGTGTTAGTAAAAGTTTGGTGAGAGACGATTTGCACTTTTTCAGACTCGTGGTTTTCAGATCGTTTTCTGCTGTTCAGGTGGTGCTTGTGGGTTTGTATCTGCTCTTCAGTGCGTGCAGTGAGTACAATTGACTTGTCATTGTGTTTGTGTTCGTTCATTACTGATTTTCAGGTCGCTCTTCACAGGCCTTGCTTTTCTTCAGTGCGTTCTGTTACTTTGTTCTGAGCAGCCGACCATTTTCTAGCCATGTTACGTAGAGTTCAAGTCCAGTCCATGAACAGGGTGGGGAGGAGTTCATGGACCAAGAATTGGTTGCTCCGGCATGACCAGTTCTGTCATATGCCTTTGCTCCGTGAAATCCGTGAGAATAATCCTGACGATTTCAGGAACTTTCTCCGGATGACGGACCCCGTATTTCACCGTTTGTTGGCTTTGCTGACCCCCTATATCAGTAGGCAGGATACCTGCATGAGGCAAGCCATCACTCCGGAGCAGAGGCTCGTCACTACCCTGCGGTACTTGGCGACAGGGAGAAGTCTGCAGGACTTGAAGTTCTCGACAGGCATCTCCCCCCAGGCTCTGGGGATCATTATCCCAGAGACCTGTTCTGCCATCATCCAGGTCCTGCAGAAGGAGTATATTAAGGTAAGATTTATAATTTAACATCACATTTTATTGTATAGAATGTTTGTTAATATATTGTATTTCTTTCCTCATTCCCTAATTACTATGATTGTAATATGCTATGAATGTCCCCTTTGTCCTCATGCATGCTGGATTTTTATGTAATTTTTTTTTGGTCCTTCATACATATTTGCCTTCACTTACCTCCCCAGCATGCTCTCCTGGGCCTATATCCACCTCATGTAGTCACTTAACAATGTATTTTGTCATCTCCATAGTGGTGCTTTACCCTAAATACCCCCTTAAATGTGTAAAATAGTGATGTGTGCTTGAAATTCAGGCAGAGTGTCAGAGGCTTTTTTTTTGGTCTCCCAAAATCTTTTTGAACCCTCCCTCCCCTCAACTGCTAACTCAGCTGATACCAATCCTCTATCTGCTGACTTTGCCAAACCCATACACACTATACCCACCTCTTTAGTGGTCAGATTTATGGATGAATTCCCCAAAGCATGTAGTGCAAGGGCCTGCCTGTATACTTTCAAATGGTACTGTTTCAAGTTTTTTGTATCCTATTATTATGTTGATAGGTAATATCAGAATGTAAAAATGTGCTAAAATGTGTACAGTGTGTATTTATATCTTTGTATTATGACACTTCTTACCTGTCCAGTGGGCTGCCAATAGTGTAAGTAAGGAGGGACTGGCCAAAGTAATACACATTATTTAGGCATTCATCTCTCAATGAAGTGGAGAGGTTTACCTGTCCAAAACATCTCCCCCCCCATAAAATTTATAAAATGGCCCATGAGGGGGGGGGGGGGATCTGATAGGTGGACCTTATACCTTTGTTTTTAAATACTCCCTAAAATAAATGTTATACTGATGTTGGCCAAGAATGTTTGTTTCTCTAATCTGCTTTCCATGTTTATGTGCAAAATGCTTAATTTATTTTTCTGGTTTTACTCCACAGTTTCCTTCCAGCCCACAGGAATGGCAGACTGTGGCCTCCCACTTTGCCCAGCGGTGGGACTTTCCTAACTGCGGAGGGGCAATTGATGGGAAACACATCCACATCGTCCCACCACCCAACTCCGTGTCATACTATTACAACTACAAGGGGTTCAATAGTATTGTGATGTTGGCGGTGGTGTCGGCTACTTATGAGTTCCTGTATGTGGACTTGGGGAAGAATGGCCGAATGTTAGATGGTGGAGTCATCGGCCAGATGGAGTTCTACAGGCATCTCAAGAATGGCAGCTTGGATTTGCCACCTCCAGAAGACAATGTGGAAGGACTCCCATTCGTCTTTGTTGCAGGTGAAGCGTTTGCGCTGGGGGACCATCTTATGTGGCCATTCCCTATGAGGACCCTCACCCGGACCAGAAGAGTAGTGGAGAACATGTTTGGAATCATGGCCAGCTGGTTCCACCTATTTCTTACACCCATACACATGGCGGAGTATAAACTCAATCATATCATCCTGGCTTGCTTTGTTCTCCACAACTTTTTAAGGTGAAATTCTGCCAACTGTGCTGCCTCAGTGGGGCCTGAGGCCGGAATTCATGTAAATGAACCAACCCTGATGGCGCTTGAAGCTGGCCGGCCTGGCTTGGCCCTCCTGAGTGTCCGCAAGGTCTGTCTAAGATACCTTGAATATTTTGCGGGTAGGGGGGCCATCAATATGCCAGACAATGTCTGAGCCTTTTTCTAAATAAAAAAATTTGTTTACCTACTAAAATATTTGCTGACATTTATTACTGCTTGTGTTTCTTTTAGCTGACCCTGACATAAATTTGGGGAATCCTGAAAATGGCGTGATTGTGTAAAATTATAAAGCACTGTTGGGTGTTATTTACTAAAGGAAAATACACTTTGCACCACAAGTGCACTTGAGTCTGCACTGAAACTGCACTTGTAGTGCAAAGTCAATTTGCCCTTAGGAAATAACACACATTGTCACAGAAAACACCAATTTTACCACTAAAAAGTTTTGGAGCATTGAAAGAAGAAGCCACACATTGTTGATTATCAATCTTTTTAATACCAGCACAATCACATGTGCATTTATAAAAGGTTTTTAAAACAAACCAACATGTTTGTTGTATAACAATTTTTTGGTCACATTAATAAAAGTAGAAATGTCCATTTAAGGTAAAACAGGCATGTTTAAAACCAACAAGAAATACACAAATCTGGAACTTACAAAGTTCAACTTTGTTAGAAATGGAAGGCAATATCAGACATAAGTATTTATAAACTGTGTTTGATATTGCGTTCAGGTGAGGTGAAGTCACCCCTGGAAAAGCCAAATTTTTAAGATGCACACAAATTGCCGAATGTCAACATGTGCTAGCTGCCATCACGGGGGATCAAGGGACGTGTTTTGGGGGTGCAACCCCTTCCTCTCACCTACTTTATTATTGAGGAAGGGGTTGCACCCCCAAAACGCCTACATTGATCTCCCGGGATGGCAGATAGCACATGTTGACACACTGTGTGCATCTTCAAAATTTGGCTTTTCTATAAAATGGTACAAAAATGTAAAAAATTCTTCCATTACAAATACCACAAAAAAGTCAGGGATTTGGAGGGGTTTTAAACTCTCCCTAAAACATCAATGATGTTCTTCATTTTGTTTTTAACATCATTGATGTTTTTCTGGATGTTTTCCCTATTACACCCCATAATCTCCCCGATCAGGACCTGTGCACTTTCACTGGTGAAATGACCTGGATGCACAACATCATGATCACCTAAAAATATAGAAACAAAAACATACCATGTATTATAAATATGCCGGCATCCATCTCTTACCTAAGCCTGTGGTCGCAGACACTCACCTGTTGTGGTGACAATTTCCACCACGTCTCCCTCCTCCTCCTCCTGTTGACTTTGGGGGATTTCACCTTTTTCCTGAGGTGGGGGGTCTGTTGTCTCCTCGGATGAGTGGTGTCCTCTGAGTCTTTTCTAACCTATGTAAAAAAAAATAGGTATACTTAGCACACAGATATTTGATGGCAGAAATAGGAATATGAAACATTGCTTGGAAGTGGGGTACAATTGTCTGTTTTGGCAGAGTTGCAAGATGAAGAAATATCTTTTTCCTTTGTCAAGCTTGAATACTTACCTGTCTTGTACAAGCTTCAAAGATGGAGTCACCCCTATAGTATACACTGGAGCACCTGTGTGGGCCCCCTAATAAAAAGGGTGTTCTGGTGTCCCACACTAGTGCTCCAGCGTACAGACGTGTAAACAACTACTGTGTGTCCTCTCCTTACACAGAAACTAGTTTGCAGTTCATTCTAGTTACAAACCCATCTAGACACCAAAATTATTTGTAAAGAACTAGGCCAGAAAAAATGTATTCAAATGCATATGTCCAAAACATGGTGTTTTCTATGCCGAACGAACAATGTTTCCTATGAACGATTAATGTGTCCATGAACATGAAAGTTGCCATTTTAAACTGTACAACAGTAAAGAAAAGCACATGGAGCAGCACGAACGTTAGAAAAATCAAGAATAGGAACACAGGACAACTACTTACTTTTTTGCAGCACTCTCCTGATCCTTCTGTACTGCTCATGCTCCCTTAATTTGAGGTCCGACCACCGCTTCCTGAGTTGATCCTTGGATCATCGTACCCCAAAATTCTTTTGCAGACTCTTGACAACTTTCGCCATGATCTTGGCCTTTCTGACATTGGGGTTGGGGTAAGGTCCATACTTCCCATCATAGTCGGCCTTCTTCAGGATGTCGACCATCTCCAACATCTCCCCAAAGGACATATTTGATGCCTTAAATCGTCTCTTCCGGGATCGGGCGTTTCTGGCTCCAGGCTTTCCTTCTTCTCCTCCTCCTCGTTGCTGTGATTAAGCACGCACCTGTTGTGTCTCCACCATGTGCTCTTCCCCCACTGCGCCGAACAAGAAGGGGCGGGAAATAGACTAGAAAGAATGCCAGGGGCGGGCGGAGTTTCACGCATGCGCAGTGTATATAAAGCGTAACACACGTGCGTCTTACGTACGACCTGTGAGCGGAGGAAGGAGTATCGGAAACGCCGATTGTGATAATGAAGGTAACATTTAAACTTGGGCCTATACTGCTTAGAAATTGAGGCCTATATTGGGAGAAAATTAGGAGACTTTCGCCTGACATTAGGGTTTGTCTTGTGTTGTGTCTTGCAGAGAAAATGGATGGCTTCAATGACCACAACTTCCTCCCCCTGTTCATAGACAAGAACAGGGAGCTGCCCTGTCTGTGGCAGGTGAAACACCCCCAATACAACAATAAACAAAAGAGGCAGGCAGCGCTGGAGAAGCTGCTGGAGTTGGTGAAGCCGGTGGTCCCCACGGCAACCATCCCCTATTTAAAAGCCAAAATTGGTGGCCTGAGGAGCACTTATCTTATGGAGCGCAAGAAGGTCACGGATTCCCAGAGATCAGGAGCTGCAGCAGATGACGTTTATGTCCCCAGGCTGTGGTACTATGAGAGACTGCGATTTCTGTCAGACCAGACTGGAGTCAGGGAATTCCTCTCTACTCTTCCTTCCACTCTTCCTTCCACCCTATCTTCCACCCCAGCTGAGGCTTCAGATGTCCAACCTGGGACTTCCAGCCAGGAAGAAGTGGAGGAGCCCAGCTGGAGTCAGGTATAGCATTGTTCTACAGATTTCTGCTTAAGAAATAAATGATGTTTACTAGATGTTATTATTGATCACTAATTGATGATTTCATAAAGTGTTTTACATATCAATAGACAGTAGTGGGCAAAAATAATTGGGACAAGAATGAAAAATGCTGGGCTCAGAATGATAATCTGTTATATTTGTTTACATTCAATTTGCAACAGTCATGAGATGAAAATTGTGTGTGATTGATGAAGAAAAAACTAAAACTATGTCCCTTTTTCATACACAGATAGACCTCAGCCAGGACGAGGCTGTGGCATGTGGCAGCCAGGAGGAGGCTGTGGAATGTGGCAGCCAGGAGGAGGCAGGAGTTAGTGGCAGCCAGGAGGAGGTGGGGCTAAGTGACAGCCAGGAGAAGGCCGGGCCCAGTAGGAGCCTGACAGAATCGCAAGTTCCTCCCCTCCGGCTTCCAAACAAAAGACCCAGGAAGGGGAGTAACGTGCAGGATTCAGCACTCAGGCTTATACAGGAGGCTTCTGCGTCCCTCAGAGCCTTCCCCACTCATGAAGAGGCCTTTGCCTCTATGGCGGCCACCAAACTACAGGACATGCAGGAGGGACAACGCCTCATGTGTGAGGAACTCATTTATAAAACCTTAACTAAGGGGGTGAGGGGCGAAATCACAACCAATACCCACCTGTGTGAGTTGGACCATCCTCCTCCTCCTGCCACACCTCCACCACCAGAGCCACAGCGTGGAAGGAAGACCAGAGAGTGATGGCCTGGGTTCAGTCTGGTCTGGTAAAAGATGCAGGCTCTTGTATGACCACAGCCTGGGGACAATACATGCCATCTGCTGCTGTTCATGATTATCTTGGACTTCTGGACCAGACTACACTACCTTAGATATGGACTCCTCAGGCCACCAATTTTGGCTGGAAATAATTGATGTGTGCCCTAAGGGCCAAAGGCTTCGCAAATTTCTGCTGTTTCTCCAGCGTTGCCTCCCTCTTTGTTTGGTTCTGAGTCCTTAATAAAGGAATTTTTGTTTCATATATACTCGCCTATGTGTGTTTTCCTTCAAAAAGGACAGTTTGTTTGTGAGGAGGCAGGTACATTTGTAAACTACAATGTGAAATTAACAAGAGTTACCAACACCAAACACTCTCCTTGAGATTAAATAATACAAGATAATAATGGTGTTGTGGTAACTTGACACACAAAACACACCCAAAAATATTCTGGAGTAATAAAAAAACTCAGGCTTGAAAAAAATAATAACCCTAAAAAAAATAATTTTTGAGTCAGATGTGACAAATTAAAATATTCAATTGACGAAATCCCGATAAATAATAAAGAAATACGTTTGTGAGAAGTGTGTGTGAATATGAGCAGCAAAACGACTTCATTCTTCTCACATTATAAAGAAGAAGAGAGTGCGCTGCATTAAACCATTTTAAACATTGCAGCGTGACGAAAGTGCTGTATCCATTTTGAACGCTAATTTTACCAGACTGAGCTGTTCCGTCTCGGAATTTATTCTGAGCATGTGTGGCACTTTGTGCATTGGAATTGTCCACACACGCACCTTAAAAGTCCCTTATTCTTTGTCTCCTATATACAATAAACAAAAAAGCCTTGACTGGAGTTCCCCTTTAAGTTAAATATTTCTTAGTCCATGATTAGAGAATAATGGAAACATAAAAAATTAATGGAAACATAAAAAAACATTTAATAATAAGGCTCCTTACCTGAATTGACCATGTCCACTGAAAATAAGAGAAGAGAAGGCACAGAGTTAGGTTTGATCTTCCATTGATATAAAAGTTACAGAATAACAAGGATGTACAATACAAAAAGCACTGAGCCACAGAAACCAATCAGATCTCAGCTTACTGCAGTCACATGATAAAAGATTTGATTTTTGTCAATGAGCCTTTATACAACTTCTGTGTCTTATCAAAGAGTTAAGCTGCCTGTGGATGGTGCCAAGCCAGGAGTTGACCATACTGTCAGGACAGACCGGGTCTAAGGAGGTATGTCAATGCATAAAGCGGCATTGAAAGCACAAAAGTAAGAAGATGGATTTCTAAAGCTTTTATATTCTCTGCTGCATCTAATGTGAAGCTTTATCCATGCTTTGTCTGCACTCGGGGAGCACATCCTGCATTACAGACTCTGAGATTTGTTTAGAAGCAGCTGGGGATCACGTGACACTTGGAAGACATCTCTTGATGATGACAATTGGGTGGGGGGGGGACCCAGTAATCAAATACCTGGCACCATCCCCCATACAAATGGGATAATCAGAAGGTAAGTCCCCACATCTCCTCGGATATGCTCCAAACATGTTTCCAATGTAAAGTGTAAACAGTGTCCACAGCATGCAGCTTCACTCAAAGCGAAAACCAAATGGCTTCTCTTCCCTCTAGCAAACAATTCTGGGAGCGAGATGATGTCAATTGGAGGCTCCGCCTGATGCTTTTATTCATCAAGAGGTAGTCATAAGGTAAGTCCCCACATCTCCCCGGTTAGAAGAGATAATGGGAAAAGGGAAGTTTGAAGTGCCAAAAAAGTGTAACACATAGATACAATATGTCTAAAAACCACAAGATATATTAATACAAAAAATATATTCATTTAACAAATATGTATCATTAAGCTATATTATATCAACATTGTCAACATATAGTATGACCATTCCGACCATCCAGCACATAGAACAATGGCATTAAAGGTGCCCAGTGTGTCCCCTGACTAAGTTTACACCAGTAAAAAACAGATGGCCCCCGCCCGCCCCCACCTATAACTACCCTTCACAGCAAGGAGCACATGGAAGGTTAGGTAGCATGTGCATGTGTTGTGTGTGTGCGCGTTTTTGTGTATATATATATATATATATATATATATATATATATATATATATATGGATGAGCCGAACACCCCCCCCCCCCCGGTTCGGTTCACACCAGAACATGCAAACAGGCAAAAAATTTGTATTAACAAGCAAACACCTTTAAAGTCTATGGGACACGAACATGAATAATCAAAAGTGCTAATTTTAAAGGCTTATATGCAAATTATTGTCATAAAAAGTGTTTGGGGACCCGAGTCCTGCCCCAGGGGACATGTATCAATGCAATGTTTTTTTTTTTTATAAAAATGTCTGTTTTTTCGGGAGCAGTGATTTTTTTTAATGCTAAAAGTGAAACAACAAAATTGAAATATTCCTTTAAATTTTGTACCTGGGGGTGTCTATAGTATGCCTGTAAAGTGGCACATTTTTCCCGTGTTTAGAACAGTCCAAGAGCAAAATGACATTTCTAAAAGGAAAAAAAGTCATTTAAAAGTACTCGCGGATGTAATGAATTGTCGGGTCCCGGCAATATAATATTCATAATATAAATATTAAAGTGGTGTTCCGGCCGAAATTATACTTTTTAAATAAAAATACCCCTATAATACACAAGCTTAATGTATTCTAGTAAAGTTAGTCTGTAAACTAAGGTCTGTTTTGTTAGTTTATAGCAGGAGTTTGTTATTTTACAAACTTACAGCAGGCCGTGGCCATCTTAAGTGTGGGCATCTGAAGCCAGACTGTATTTCTTCCTGGATCTCATCCTTGCAGATCTCGCACATGCTCAGTGCAGCACAAGCAGTGTAATAGGTTTCAGGTCAGGTTTCCATAGCAACGGCAGTTTCAGAGGAAGTTGCCGCCCCTTCCCAGAAGGCATTGCAAAAAGGAAATGATGCGATGGGCCACGGCCAGGGAGGAGGAAGTGAAAAATGAATACAGCAGATATACAGTAGGTGCTGAGAAAAAAAAATTAAAAAATATCCAATTTGTTTGCAGTGCACAGTTTAGTGAGGGATGCTGAAGAGTTGTAAAAGTGGGTGGAACTCCACTTTAATATAATATTAATATAAAAATCATTGAAAAAAATGGTCTGGGGTCCCCCCAAAATCCATACTAGGCCCTTCAGGTCTGGTATGAATTTTAAGGGGAACCCCACGCTAAAATAAGAAAAAGGTTGCGTGCTCGGATAAGGGTCTGGTATGGATTTTGGGGGGACCCCATACCATTTTTTTTATTTTGGTGCGGGGTTCCCCTTAATATTCATACCAGACCCAAAGGGCCTGGTAATAGAATGGAGGGGAACCCATGCTGTTTTTCTCAATGATTCTTATCTATATCCGACAATTCATTACAGCCGCGAACAGTTTTATATTACATTTTTTCCTTTAGAAATGTCATTTTGCTTCGGTACTGTTCTAAACACTGGAAAGATGCGCTACTTTACAGGCATACTAAGGGGACCCCCAGGCACAATATTTAAAGGAATATTTCATTTTTATTGTTTCACTTTAAGCATTGATCCATGTCCCCTGGGGCAGGACCCGGGTCCCCAAAAACTTTTTATGGCAATAACTTGCATATAAGCCTTTAAAGTTAGCACTTTTGATCTTTCATGTTCGTGTCCCATAGACTTTAACGGGGTTTGCACAAATTTTTTGCCTGTTCGGATGTTCTGGTGTGAACTGAACCTGGGGGGGGGTTTCAGCTCATCCCTATTCCTGACTACCTATCACATTTGTGGAGGCCCTGGAGCACCAGGACAGTGGAAACACCCACAAAATGACCCAATTTTGGAGAGTAAACACCCTAATGTATCTTTTGAAGAGGCATGGTGAGTCTTTTGAAGACTTCAAAAAAAGTGTTACTGACCTTTGCCTTGTTCCTCATTTCTGCTTAATCTCAACCTGCAATAGTTTATTACCGACCTTTGGCTTGTTTACTGACTACGCTTCTGCTTGATCTGTACCTGCTATACCTGTTATTGGACCCTGTCTTTCTCACTTCCTGGTGGGGCAATGCTGAGGACTGCAACCTGGCACTAGCATGCAGTTAAATAAATCTCCACCATCAGGAGCTCTGGTGAAGTTAGTGCTTAGACCCTGCCCCTCGGGTGAGCCCGCGTCTCCCGCCAAAAGAACCTGCTTGTGTGTTTATTCTGCAGGTTTCTCTGTGAGCCGTTCCACTGCTATAACGACTGGCCTCTGAGTCTGATTCCTGACTGTGACATCTTTTTAGATCTTTGAGGTGGTGTTCTTCTTTGGGTTCTGACAGCACCTCCTCTTGCTGATTGCATATGGATTAAACAGGACATTTGTACTTTGTTTACCCACCATTAATGCTCAAAGAAGTTGGAAATCAACAAAATGCATATAGCCGATTGCTCATCATTTTGGGATAGAGTTGTGATTTTGCTATAACTGAACCTTTAGAAGATAGTCTTCTCATTATGTACAATAACAGGCAGGCACCATGAAGAAGGAGAGCATGGTGGTGTAGTATTTTACTATGTGTGATTCTTGTAGTATCGGGCGATTATCTAATATTTTATGACATTCTTTTAAAATAAAATCTACAACTTTTATAATGCTGTACACACTTTGTTACTTCTTCGGGCACCTTAAAAGTCCCTTATTCTTTGTCTCCTATATACAATAAACAAAAAAGCCTTGACTGGAGTTCCCCTTTAAGTAAAATTTTTCTTAGTCCATGATTAGAGAATAATGGAAACATAAAAAGACATTTAATAATGAAGCTCCTTACTTGGGCGGACCATGGTCACTGAAAATAAGAGAAGAGAAGGCACAGAGTTAGGTTTGATCTTCCATTGATATAAAAGTTACTTTATACAGAATAACAAGGATGTACAATACAAAAAGCACTGAGCCACAGAAACCAATCAGATCTCAGCTTACTGCAGTCACATGATAAAAGATTTGATTTTTGTCAATGAGCCTTTATTCAACTTCTGTGTCTTATCAAAGAGTTAAGTTGCCTGTAGATGGTGCCAAGCCAGGAGTTGACCATACTGTCAGGACAGACCGGGTCTAAGGAGGTATGTCAATGCATAAAGCACCATTTGAAACACAAAAGTAAGAAGATGGATTTTTAAAGCCTTTATACTCTCTGCTGTATCTAATCTGAAGCTTTATCCATGCCTTGTCTGCACTCGGGGAACACATCCTGCATTACAGACTCTGAGATTTGTTTAGAAGCAGCTGGGGATCAGGTGACACTTGTAAGACATCTCTTGATGATGACAATTGGGTGGGTGGGGGGCAGTAATCAAATACCTGGCACCATCCCCTATACAAATGGGATAATCAGAAGGTAAGTCCCCACATCTCCTCGGATATTCTCCAAACATTTCTCCAATGTAAAGTGTAAACAGTGTCCACAGCATGCAGCTTCACTCAAAGCGAAAACCAAATGGCTTCTGTTCCCTCTAGCAAACACTTCTGGGAGCGAGATGATGTCATTTGGAGGCTCCACCTGATGCTTTTATTCATCAAGAGATAATCAGAAGGTAAATCCCCACATCTCCCCGGTTAGAAGAGATAATGGGAAAAGGGAAGTTTGAAGTGCCAAAAAAGTGTAACACATAGTTACAATATGTCTAAAAACCACAAGATTTATTAATACAAAAATATATTCATTTAACAAATATGTATCATTGAGCTATATTATATCAACATTGTCAACATATAGCATGACCATTCCGTGCAATAAATGCATGGCACTGGTGCATATAGATCTGATGTGTATGGATCAACACTTTCGCCCAAATGAAGGGCTTCTTCAGGATCCACATTTTAATATTGGTAAGTAAAAATAACTGAAACAGGAATATCACCAGTTCATCATGCCTAATATAGCCACAGTCAAACAGGAAGGTATATGTCCACAGGCATGTCAATATTCATCAAAACCAAGGAAAAAAACGGCAATAGATATTGTGAAGAGAGTCACTTTGGGTGGGGTGGCCTGTGGAACCCAGAATCCCTTGGAGAGGTTGGGAAACCCTTGTTCGAGCTCCCCATGCACCTCCTATGTCTAAGTTACCCTGTGTCCATTCGAGCCACAGGTTGACTGAGAACCCCAGTCTGATCTGTACTAATCGGACTCACTGTACAACCACACTGGTATGTTGTGTGTGTGTATATATATATATATATATTGTATATTGTCTCATACTGTTGGAGACTCTTTTCTGGATCATTTGGGTGGTCTCAGAGCTTAAACCTGATCTGGACCATTTGCTAAGGAAGGAACCGCATCTGGAAAGGGCATACCGGAAACTGCTAGAACACGTTCATTCACCCGTACCATCCCAGAGTTTCCTTCTTTTTATCATTATTTGGAACACGTTCAGCAGAGTGCCAGAGAATCGGAAGGCAATGTAGAAAGTGACAGCAGCTTTCTACGGCTGCTGTCACTTTCTACATTGCCTTCCAATTTTATCGTTTGTGATCACTTTTACATGTATGGCGGTTTTAGCAATAAACAACCTTTTTTGACCTGCACTATGTGGAAGCATATCCTTTTTTGCCACATATTGTCTGGATACGAGTGGATATCTGTACTTTGAACCCATCATCAAGATCCAGCCTTGACGGTCCAGAGATCAAGTCGACCCCGAACTCATCCATTGACCCCTGGGATCCCACCCTTGAGGGCATCTACATGCTTGCCTGATGTGGGACACTGCCTGTTAGACTCTATGCTGCCGGCACTAGAGTCCACCTGATCCGGTAAGAGCACCCACATCTCGTTCAGTATTTGATGACCATCGCATTGGATGTTTCCATTACGGATAGAGTTGTGTCCCTGATTCACCCAACATTAGTTTTATTGGACTTTTTTGTTTCCACTTCTAGACACTATTCTTGATTACACTCTCCCCTGAGGTGTACCACATATACTGTTTATTTGCAGATTGACGTTTGCTTACACCATTCAGTTTAATTTTCACATCATTTCACATATGGTGGTCATCATTTGTTTATTTGTTAGCGCTACATTTTGCCATTTCTTTGTCTAGGTCATCCTGTGTGCATTCGGGGCACAGGGTGACCGAGAACCCCAGTCTGATCTGTGCTAATTGGACTCACTGTACAACCACACTGGAATGTTGTGTGTATATATATATATATATATATATATATATATATATATTGTCTCACACTGTTGGGGACTCTTTGCTGGGTCATTTGGGGTGTGGCTGTATTCAATTGTTCTATAGTTTCTGCCTGCCTTGGGTATTATGGCATGTGTATGTAGATTAGCTGTGAGAAGAGGGGGATTTTTCCAACAGCTTTCCCTGCTGATTGGACAGTCTACACCGCCCTGAATGCAAAAGGGGGGGGGATTGTCCCGAGTGTTACCTCTGTGTAGTGGTTTTACAATAAACAGTTTCATGTTTAACAACCAAAAACGAGTACTGCCTAGTTATTGGTTGTCAATGGTTTGGAATATCTGATATCTATAGTCAGACTGGGAGGAAGCGGTATATGATGAAAGTACCCAAGCGGAGTGTGGGACGTTTCGTTACAGATACCCGCCATCAGTGGGTCTAATTTAAAGGTGATGAAACAAGGTGGATAAGGTAAAAAGAAAAATGAGAAATGCCATCCATATTGAACTTAATATATGTGGTTTAATCATCAAAGATCAAAATATTTTACCAAGCAGGAGCCATAAAGGAAAAAGCACTCCAGGTTTCAGTATGGATGGAGAGAGAGCAATCCACCAGCGGCGTGATCACAGCAATATGTGTCCTAAAATGGCAGCACTAATGGTGTGATCACAATGCTGGTGGATTGCTCTCTCTCCAGCCATACTGAAAGCTGGGGTGTTTTTCCTTTATGGCTCCTGCTTGGTCCATCCTTTTGATCCTGATGATTAAACCACATATATTGGGTTCAATATGGATGGCATTTCTCATTTTTCTTTTTAACTTATTTACCTTGTTTCATCACCTTTAAATTAGACCCACTGATGGTGGGTATCTATTGGTGGGTTTTCCTCGGTTTTAATGAATATCGACATGCCTTTGGACACATACCTTCTTGTTTGACTGTGGCTATATTAGATGCGATGAACTTGTGATATTCCTGTGCTCAACATTTCAGCTGTTTTTACTTACCAGTATTGAAACATTGATCCTGAAGAAGCCCTTTATCTGGGTGAAACGTGTTGATCCACACACATCAGATCTATATTCACCAAGACCACACATGGATCGCACGGAATGGTCATACTATATGTTGACAATGTTGATATAATATGTCTCGATGATACATATTTTTTAAATGAATATATTTTTGTATTAATAAAACTTGTGGTTTTTAGACATATTGTATCTAAGTGTTACACTTTTTTTGGAACTTCCAAATCCCCTTTTCCCATTATGTCTTTTATCCGAGGCGATTTGGGGACTTACCTTCTGATTACCTCTTGATGATGAAATGCATCGGGGGCGGAGCCTCATATTGACATTTCGCTCCCAGGAGGGTTTTCTACAGGCAAAGGCCATTTGGTTTTTGCTTTGGGTCAAGCTGCATGCTGGGGACACTGTTTACACTTTACATTGGAAAAATGTTTGGAGCTCTATTTTTGCACCTCATAGGACTTTACTTGGACACTTGTTTATGATTTACACATTTTCTTTGCGCTTTTCTCTTTTTTTTATCTAGATACAGGTACAGATTGTATTCTAATATTATGTTTATTTACATTTTGTTTCACAAATCTCATTTTTAGTGATCGCAACACACTATTACATTGTCATTTATAGTGAAAGGGATATCTCCTTTTTGTGTTTGAAGCTTATTTTGTCACCGTTATTGGCCAAATTTGCAAGCTTTTTTTAATAAAATGTTATAATAAAATTAACAAATATGAGAGAAAAATGATGCCTTACAAATACTGTCTGTGTGAATTATCGGCTCTAGATAGAAAAAAAGAATTCAATTAGAACATTGTATGCATGAATCTTCAGATACAATACAAAAACATGGACAGGAAATGAAACTAAAACTATCAAATGAGTAGAATTCACTGGAATCATATATAATATAGAGGGTAATATATGGAGGTCCGTGTGGGAGAAGATCACAGAGCTGTACTGGAGGATGATAGAAGAGATCACAGAGCTGTACTGGAGGATGATGGAAGAGAGATCACAGAGCTGTACTGGAGGATGGTAGAAGAGAGATCACAGAGCTGTACTGGAGGATGATAGAAGAGAGATCACAGAGCTGTACTGGAGGATGATAGAAGAGAGATCACAGAGCTGTACTGGAGGATGATGGAAGAGAGATCACAGAGCTGTACTGGAGGATGATGGGAGAGAGATCACAGAGCTGTACTGGAGGATGATAGAAGAGAGATCACAGAGCTGTACTGGAGGATGATAGAAGAGAGATCACAGAGCTGTACTGGAGGATGATAGAAGAGATCACAGAGCTGTACTGGAGGATGATGGAAGAGAGATCACAGAGCTGTACTGGAGGATGATGGAGAAGAGATCACAGAGCTGTACTGGAGGATGATGGAAGAGAGATCATAGAGCTGTACTGGAGGATGATGGAAGAGATCACAGAGCTGTACTGGAGGATGATAGAAGAGAGATCACAGAGCTGTACTGGAGGATGATAGAAGAGATCACAGAGCTGTACTGGAGGATGATGGAAGAGAGATCACAGAGCTGTACTGGAGGGTGATAGAAGAGATCACAGAGCTGTACTGGAGGATGATGGAAGAGAGATCCCAGAGCTGTACTGGAGGATGATGGAAGAGAGATCCCAGAGCTGTACTGGAGGATGATAGAAGAGAGATCACAGAGCTGTACTGGAGGATGATGGAAGAGAGATCCCAGAGCTGTACTGGAGGATGATAGAAGAGAGATCACAGAGCTGTACTGGAGGATGATAGAAGAGATATCACAGAGCTGTACTGGAGGATGATGGAAGAGAGATCACAGAGCTGTACTGGAGGATGATGGAAGAGAGATCCCAGAGCTGTACTGGAGGATGATAGAAGAGAGATCACAGAGCTGTACTGGAGGATGATGGAAGAGAGATCCCAGAGCTGTACTGGAGGATGATAGAAGAGAGATCACAGAGCTGTACTGGAGGATGATAGAAGAGAGATCACAGAGCTGTACTGGAGGGTGATAGAAGAGATCACAGAGCTGTACTGGAGGATGATGGAAGAGAGATCACAGAGCTGTACTGGAGGATGATGGAGAAGAGATCACAGAGCTGTACTGGAGGATGATGGAAGAGAGATCATAGAGCTGTACTGGAGGATGATGGAAGAGATCACAGAGCTGTACTGGAGGATGATAGAAGAGAGATCACAGAGCTGTACTGGAGGATGATAGAAGAGATCACAGAGCTGTACTGGAGGATGATGGAAGAGAGATCACAGAGCTGTACTGGAGGGTGATAGAAGAGATCACAGAGCTGTACTGGAGGATGATGGAAGAGAGATCACAGAGCTGTACTGGAGGATGATGGAAGAGAGATCCCAGAGCTGTACTGGAGGATGATAGAAGAGAGATCACAGAGCTGTACTGGAGGATGATGGAAGAGAGATCCCAGAGCTGTACTGGAGGATGATAGAAGAGAGATCACAGAGCTGTACTGGAGGATGATAGAAGAGAGATCACAGAGCTGTACTGGAGGGTGATAGAAGAGATCACAGAGCTGTACTGGAGGATGATGGAAGAGAGATCACAGAGCTGTACTGGAGGATGATAGAAGGGAGATCACAGGGGGGGGCGTGGCTAGCCGGCAGAGAAGATGGTCGCACACTAACAGAGCTCCGCAGCATCCTGGGCCTTTACGGGTGATAACAACATCACAGAGCCTCGCTTCTCAGATCCACATACCGGATAGATAGTGGACAACTCCCGAATGCCTTCCCGTAAGCGCAAAGAAGCCACAAAACCAAGAAAAATGACGGACTTTCTACTACAGCCGCGCCGTCTCCCTACCCAAGATGGCGCCGGCAGAAGTATAGGAGAGCCGCGCGGCTCCATTACACAGCACGGACGGAACGAAAGATTCGATCCCGGACACACACATGGAAAGAGACAGCAGGGAAAAGGTCAGTACCCACTCCCTCCATCTGCTTCATCCAGCTCAGCGGAAAGCAAGCTGAAAATGTCCTCTCCAAACACAGAATTAGCTGAATTCAGTGGTATTGATTCCTCCCTGGAGGAAACCAGGGAACTACAGGAATCCATCACAGACTTCCCCACACAAAACCAGCCGGTACTCGACACCACACTCAAGGATATGTTAATATCCCTGCGCTCAACCCTACATGCTGATATGTTAGCAATAACACAAAAATTCAAATCAGAGGTGGCAGCGGTAGATTCAAGGGTGTCCCATATAGAATCTAAAATGGGAGAATTTGCATCCACATTTAACGACATGGTAGATGCTCATAACGACAGGGATGAGGAAATCATAGCTATCAAAGCAAAAATGGCCGACTTGGAGGACAGATCAAGACGAAACAACGTCAAAATCAGGGGGATCCCTGAATCGGTCAAACCCCCGGACTTAAAGGAGTATTTTATAAAGCTCATGAAAATTACACTTCCGGATACACCCCTGGATGATCTAATCATAGATCGAATCCACCGCCTTCCGAAGCCCAGGAACATACAAGAGCACCTCCCCAGAGATACAATAGTCCGTATCCACTTCTTTCACATCAAAGATCTGTTTATGATGACAGTGAGAAGACGGGACAATCTTCCTCAAGAGCTACAAAATCTTTCTTTCTTTGCTGACCTGTCAGCCTTTACCATGCAACAACGCAGACAACTAGCAACCATAACAAAACCACTGAACAACCACCACATCCAGTACAGATGGCTTTACCCAGCTAAGCTTCTGATCACAAAAGAAGGCAAATCACATATCGTAACTAATGTCAGAGAAGGAATCCGTCTCTTGAGGGAATGGAAACTTTTCGATCTGGATAACAACGACCAGGAAGAATCACACTCTCTTCCATCCACTAGAGCCAGCTCAGACGCAGAAACAGGCTGACGCACTCAAATGGGAAAACAACAAAAAACCCGTCCAGCCCAGGAAAATGCCACTTAGCTAACTCTTTGCTTTACCTCCCGAGCTATAGCGGAATTGCATCCGCACAGATCCTAAACAGGATCGTCAGTTTTTACATCTTTTTGTTGATACCCCTCCCCTTTTTTCCCTCCCTACCTCTCTCCTTGTCTGCAGGAACGGAAATAAGATTATAATCACCCATAGCCTTCAACCTTGGGAGAACTTTCGACCAGTAAACTACAATACATTACAAGCCATCCACACCAGGAAGTCAGCTCATACCACACACCTTCGGCGAGCTAAGGTATGTCACGAGCAACTACAAACATGTCTTTTAAAATATCCTCACTAAATGTTAAAGGCCTGAACAGCCCTTACAAACGCCAAATGGCCTGGAAGGAAGCATCCAGACTGAAAAGTGACATTATGTGCTTCCAAGAGACTCACTTTTCAGCAATTAATCCGCCAGTCTTTAGCAACCGAAAATTCCCTACTCTATATACGGCAAACGGCCCGAAAAAAAAAGGAGGAGTTGCAATAGCAATCAGAGACTCCATCCCATTCTCAGAAATTTCAACTCACCTGGATACTTCTGGCAGATACATTATACTAGTGTGTGAAATTTATGCAATTAAATATACCCTGGTCAACATGTATTTACCAAACAACAACCAACTCAGATTCCTAAACAAAATTTGGAAAAAAGTAGAAGCACTAAAACAGGGACATATTATCCTATGCGGAGATTTCAACGCGATCCCAGACATACATGTGGACTGTACTAACCCTAAACATCTAAAACAAAGAAGGACGACGCTGTCAAGATTTATCAACACCTCAAACCTCTTTGATGTGTGGAGATGTCAACACGCATCGGAGAAGGACTTTACTTTCTTTTCCAATGTCCACTGCACTTATTCAAGAATAGATATGTTTTTGGTAGACAAATTTTTGTTGCAAAAGATAGTCAGATCAGACATTGGTATTATATCATGGTCTGATCATGCTCCCATATCGATCAGCGTGGGGGGGAGGGACGCCGAGACTGCAGCAAACAGATGGAGGAACGATGTTCTAACTATCTCTCAACCTAAAAATCTTAAACTGATTAGAAAATCTCTGACCGAATTTTTCGAGATCAATGCTCCTTCGGTGTCCGACCCTTTCACGCTGTGGAACTCTCACAAAGTGGTTATGAGGGGTCTCTTAATACATTTAAGTGCTAGGGCAAAAAGGCAAAGGACGGAGAGGCTCAACGGCCTGCTAGAAAAAATCAAAACCTTGGAAACATCCAACAAACAAAACTCCACCCAAAAAACAAGATCTCTACTATTCGAGGCTAGACAAGAACTGAGATCTCTTTTGGTGTCCCAGCAGGATAGCCGCCTTCGCATCTTAAAAGCAAACAACTACCGTTGTAACAACAAGGCGGGTAAACTGCTGGCGAACCAGGTAAAAGAGAAAACAATAAAAAAGAGAATCCCTCACATCGTAAACCCTAACTCCAAAATTACTGTATCTAACCCCAAAGACATAGCAGATGCTTTTAGCGACTATTATGAAGCCCTATACAACCTTAAAGACGACCCTAATACACCACAACCAACAGAAAACACAATTGCGGAATTCCTGGAGGCTGTTAATCTTCCGAGGGTCCCGCAATCAGAACTCGCCAAACTAAATTTACCATTTACAATCCAAGAAATCGAAAAAACAATTAGAAATATGCCCCACAACAAATCCCCCGGTCCTGATGGATACTCTTCTGAATATTTCCAACTATTTATAACTGAACTATCCCCGTACCTAAAGCAGGTCTTTGATGCCGCAATGTCCAAAGCCTCATTTCCAAAAGAAATGTTAACAGCGACTATAATAACTCTGCCAAAACCAGGTAAGGACCACTCAGTACCACAAAACTTTAGGCCCATTTCCTTACTAAACGTGGACGTTAAATTGTATGCCAAAATCTTGGCCAATAGATTGTCCACATTATTACCAGCTCTCATCAACCAGGACCAGGTAGGTTTCGTTTCAGGTAGACAAACCACAGACGCAACCAGAAGGATGCTAAATCTAATTCATGCATCAGAGGAGTCCCGAAGGCCTTCTCTGCTCCTGACTTTGGATGCAGAGAAGGCCTTCAACAGGGTTCATTGGGGATACTTAATTAAAGTACTGGAGAAGTTTGGATTAATAGGCCCCATACAACAAGCAATCCTAGCACTGTATTCCTCCCCATCCGCCTATGTTTTTACAGAGGAAATGTTCTCTAAAAACTTCCAAATAACAAATGGAACAAGGCAGGGATGCCCCCTGTCGCCACTAATTTTCACACTAATTATGGAACCACTTGCAGAAAAAATTAGGAACAACACAGCAATCCAGGGAATCCCTTCTTCAGATCGTGAACATAAAATTTCACTTTTTGCAGACGACGTCATCCTGACTTTATCTGATCCATACAAATCTTTAAAAGCAGCACATGAGACACTACAGGAATTTAGTAGAGTAGCCTACTATAAAGTGAATGCATCCAAATCTAACATTTTAGGAATAACGATAGATAATAAAACTAAACTAAATATGCAAAAAGACTTTCCCTACCCCTGGGCATCAGAGTCGATCACTTATTTAGGAATTCAGCTAACATCTCCCTCCTCGAAACTCTTCCAACTCAACTACCAACCTTTAGTGAAAGCATTTCAAGAAGAAATATTAAGACTCCAAAAATTCTACCTATCTTGGAATGGTCGCCTAGCAGCATACAAGATGCTGCTACTCCCAAAATTAATATATATATTCAGAACTCTCCCAATACCAATCCCAAACCCTTTCCTTAAAACCATGCAGAACCAAATGTTAAAGTTCATATGGGCAGGCAAAAGAGCTAGGTTCTCATTACAAATGCAAGAAAACCATAAACAAATAGGTGGTTTGGGAGTACCAAACTTAAAAGATTACTACACAGCAACAATCTTAGAACAACTGAAACAATGGTTCGCCAATAGAGACATTAAACACTGGTCCCATCTAGAGCAGACGTGGTTGTATCCTAGATCACTACAGTCATTAATCCTCGCTCACAACATACAACAAATCACACTCAAAAAGGATCATCCTACCATACAAGCCACAATTCAAGCATGGACCCATCTAAAAAAGACATCCAACCCACAAACGGCTTTCACAGACGTACCCTTTCCTTTGGAAACCTTGAAATGGCTGATCCCAAACATATCCTTAGATCAATGGCTAAACAACCAAACGATACTTCTGAGAGACATTATACAGAACGGTAAACTTCTACCGTTCAAGGAGATTCAACATAAGCTTAACATACCTTCCTCAGAATTTCTAACTTACCTACAGATAGATTCATGGTACAACAAATGGGGGGTTTCGAGTTCCCCTGTACCAACTAAGGTGTGGGGGTACTTGAACTCCTCCGACACTAAAGCAAAGGGCATCTCCCTGATGTACACACAGATCAACACCAAAAAATCATTTACTAAACTTGCACCCCTGAGAAAATGGGAGAAAGATTTAGACCAGTCATTCACAGACAATCAATGGCTATCCGCATTCAAATGTAATCATAGATTTTCAAGATGTTCTAACTATGAGGAGCTGGCGGCGAAACTAACAGCTAGATGGCACTATACACCATATACAGGGGGTCCCCGGGTTACAAACAGGTTAGGGACTGTAGGTTTGTTCTTAAGTTGAATTTGTTTGTAAGTCGGAACAGGTACATTTTTTAAGTGTAGCTCCAGCCCAAAAAAATATTTTTAAGCTTTTTGGATAGCATAGGTAAGGGTTAACACCCCTGTAACATTTGTTTTGCTGTGTGTGCCCCTGTTCAGAAGATTTCACCTTACTTTCTGTCCCAATGACAATTGGATTTTGAAAATTTTGGGTTGTTGTGGAAACAAGCCTTGGTGATAAAGCATCAGTGGAGGTACCTTTTCCCCATAATAGCTCTTACAGGAGTGAATTTCCCTTCCTAGGGGTAGATTTCATCTCACTTCCTGTTGTCTCCCTCCGTTTGTAAGTAGGAGTCGTTTGTAAGTCGGATGTTTGTAACTAGGGGACCCCCTGTATGATGGCTAAATTCTCTAAAGAAAATACCAACTTATGTTGGAGGAGCTGCGACCAGGTTGGAACTTTACCCCATATGCTATGGTCATGCAAACATATTCGCAGCTTTTGGTCAGAAACTTTTAAATTAATAGCAAGAACAACAGGAGTAATCACTAAACCAACTCCTGAAAAGGCCATTTTAAGCATTAATATGTCAGAGTACCCATTGTCAGTGAGATCTATAGCAATGCACATACTTTTCGCCGCCAGATCCTTATTGGTTTCGAAGTGGAGATCAGATGAAATTCCCACCATAAGAGAAATTATTACAAAAGTCAACACAATATCCGTTTATGAAAAAATCCTAGCGTACAAAGACGGATACGGAGCAAAATATCTCTCTAACTGGGAATTGTGGAATTCTTTGTACCAAAATAAATAAAAGAAAATCACTCTGTTTCCTGTAGACCAGGTGTGGGTCGTACCTATACCCGTAAGTACCATCCCTTCATGTTCCTTATCTCCTCCCCCCCCCCTCTTCTAATCTAATAACTAGTTAAAGGTGATATGTTTAACTCACCATAGTTAAGGTAATTTAAATGGAAATAATCCATTTTGAAATTTAATTTGTAACACAAGCAAAATAATAAGAACTACCTGTCCCAGGTTATTGAAACTATGGTACATACTTACTGAAAATTCAGTACAATATCAAAACTCGGTTTATATGATATATGTATAGAGATATCTTTCCTTTTTTTTTTGGACAAAGGTATACGGTCATAACATGTATGTATGCAAAATTTTCAATAAAAATCATTATTAAAAAAAAAAAAAAAGAAGAGAGATCACAGAGCTGTACTGGAGGATGATAGAAGAGAGATCACAGAGCTGTACTGGAGGGTGATAGAAGAGAGATCACAGAGCTGTACTGGAGGGTGATAGAAGAGATCACAGAGCTGAACTGGAGGATGATGGAAGAGATCACAGAGCTGTACTGGAGGATGATGGGAGAGAGATCACAGAGCTGTACTGGAGGATGATGGAAGAGAGATCACAGAACTGTACTGGAGGATGATGGAGAAGAGATCACAGAGCTGTACTGGAGGATGATGGAAGAGAGATCATAGAGCAGTACTGGAGGATGATGGAAGAGATCACAGAGCTGTACTGGAGGATGATAGAAGGGAGATCACAGAGCTGTACTGGAGGATGATAGAAGAGATCACAGAGCTGTACTGGAGGATGATGGAAGAGAGATCACAGAGCTGTACTGGAGGGTGATAGAAGAGATCACAGAGCTGTACTGGAGGATGATGGAAGAGAGATCACAGAGCTGTACTGGAGGATGATGGAAGTGAGATCCCAGAGCTGTACTGGAGGATGATAGAAGAGAGATCACAGAGCTGTACTGGAGGATGATGGAAGAGAGATCCCAGAGCTGTACTGGAGGATGATAGAAGAGAGATCACAGAGCTGTACTGGAGGATGATAGAAGAGAGATCACAGAGCTGTACTGGATGATGATGGAAGAGAGATCACAGAGCTGTACTGGAGGATGATGGAAGAGAGATCACAGAGCTGTACTGGAGGATGATGGAGAAGAGATCACAGAGCTGTACTGGAGGATGATGGAAGAGAGATCATAGAGCTGTACTGGAGGATGATGGAAGAGATCACAGAGCTGTACTGGAGGATGATAGAAGAGAGATCACAGAGCTGTACTGGAGGATGATAGAAGAGATCACAGAGCTGTACTGGAGGATGATGGAAGAGAGATCACAGAGCTGTACTGGAGGGTGATAGAAGAGATCACAGAGCTGTACTGGAGGATGATGGAAGAGAGATCACAGAGCTGTACTGGAGGATGATGGAAGAGAGATCCCAGAGCTGTACTGGAGGATGATGGAAGAGAGATCCCAGAGCTGTACTGGAGGATGATAGAAGAGAGATCACAGAGCTGTACTGGAGGATGATAGAAGAGAGATCACAGAGCTGTACTGGAGGGTGATAGAAGAGATCACAGAGCTGTACTGGAGGATGATGGAAGAGAGATCACAGAGCTGTACTGGAGGATGATGGAAGAGAGATCACAGAGCTGTACTGGAGGATGATGGAAGAGAGATCCCAGAGCTGTACTGGAGGATGATGGAAGAGAGATCACAGAGCTGTACTGGAGGATGATAGAAGAGAGATCACAGAGCTGTACTGGAGGGTGATAGAAGAGATCACAGAGCTGTACTGGAGGATGATGGAAGAGAGATCACAGAGCTGTACTGGAGGATGATGGAAGAGAGATCACAGAGCTGTACTGGAGGATGATAGAAGAGAGATCACAGAGCTGTACTGGAGGATGATGGAGAAGAGATCACAGAGCTGTACTGGAGGATGATGGAAGAGAGATCATAGAGCTGTACTGGAGGATGATGGAAGAGATCACAGAGCTGTACTGGAGGATGATAGAAGAGAGATCACAGAGCTGTACTGGAGGATGATAGAAGAGATCACAGAGCTGTACTGGAGGATGATGGAAGAGAGATCACAGAGCTGTACTGGAGGGTGATAGAAGAGATCACAGAGCTGTACTGGAGGATGATGGAAGAGAGATCACAGAGCTGTACTGGAGGATGATGGAAGAGAGATCCCAGAGCTGTACTGGAGGATGATAGAAGAGAGATCACAGAGCTGTACTGGAGGATGATGGAAGAGAGATCCCAGAGCTGTACTGGAGGATGATAGAAGAGAGATCACAGAGCTGTACTGGAGGATGATAGAAGAGAGATCACAGAGCTGTACTGGAGGGTGATAGAAGAGATCACAGAGCTGTACTGGAGGATGATGGAAGAGAGATCACAGAGCTGTACTGGAGGATGATGGAGAAGAGATCACAGAGCTGTACTGGAGGATGATGGAAGAGAGATCATAGAGCTGTACCGGAGGATGATGGAAGAGATCACAGAGCTGTACTGGAGGATGATAGAAGAGAGATCACAGAGCTGTACTGGAGGATGATAGAAGAGAGATCACAGAGCTGTACTGGAGGATGGAAGAGAGATCAAAAAGCTGTACTGGAGGATGATGGGAGAGAGATCACAGAGCTGTACTGGAGGATGATGGAAGAGAGATCACAGAGCTGTACTGGAGGATGATAGAAGAGAGATCACAGAGCTGTACTGGAGGATGATAGAAGAGAGATCACAGAGCTGTACTGGAGGATGGAAGAGAGATCAAAAAGCTGTACTGGAGGATGATGGGAGAGAGATCACAGAGCTGTACTGGAGGATGATGGAAGAGAGATCACAGAGCTGTACTGGAGGATGATAGAAGAGAGATCACAGAGCTGTACTGGAGGGTGATAGAAGAGATCACAGAGCTGTACTGGAGGATGATGGAAGAGAGATCACAGAGCTGTAGTGGAGGATGATGGAGAAGAGATCACAGAGCTGTACTGGAGGATGATGGAAGAGAGATCATAGAGCTGTACTGGAGGATGATGAAAGAGATCACAGAGCTGTACTGGAGGATGATAGAAGAGAGATCACAGAGCTGTACTGGAGGATGATGGATGAGAGATCACAGAGCTGTACTGGAGGATGATAGAAGAGAGATCACAGAGCTGTACTGGAGGGTGATAGAAGAGATCACAGAGCTGTACTGGAGGATGATGGAAGAGAGATCACAGAGCTGTACTGGAGGATGATAGAAGAGAGATCACAGAGCTGTACTGGAGGATGATGGATGAGAGATCACAGAGCTGTACTGGAGGATGGAAGAGAGATCAAAAAGCTGTACTGGAGGATGATGGGAGAGAGATCACAGAGCTGTACTGGAGGATGATGGGAGAGAGATCACAGAGCTGTACTGGAGGATGATAGGAGAGAGATCACAGAGCTGTACTGGAGGATAATGGGAGAGAGATCACAGAGCTGTACTGGAGGATGATGGAAGAGAGATCACAGAGCTGTACTGGAGGATGATAGAAGAGAGATCACAGAGCTGTACTGGAGGATGATAGAAGAGAGATCACAGAGCTGTACTGGAGGATGGAAGAGAGATCAAAAAGCTGTACTGGAGGATGATGGGAGAGAGATCACAGAGCTGTACTGGAGGATGGAAGAGAGATCAAAAAGCTGTACTGGAGGATGATGGGAGAGAGATCACAGAGCTGTACTGGAGGATGATGGGAGAGAGATCACAGAGCTGTACTGGAGGATGATGGGAGAGAGATCACAGAGCTGTACTGAAGGATGATGGGAGAGAGATCACAGAGCTGTACTGAAGGATGATGGGAGAGAGATCACAGATTGTACTGGAGGATGATAGAAGAGAGATCACAGAGCTCTACTGGAGGATGATGGGAGAGAGATCACAGAACTGTACTGGAGGATAATAGAAGAGAGATCACAGAGCTGTACTGGAGGATGATGGAAGAGATCACAGAGCTGTACTGGAGGATGATGGAAGAGAGATCACAGAGCTGTACTGGAGCATGATGGAAGAGAGATCACAGAGCTGTACTGGAGAATGATAGAAGAGAGATCACAGAGCTGTACTGGAGGATCATGGAAGAGAGATCACAGAGCTGTACTGGAGGATGATGGAAGAGATCACAGAGCTGTACTGGAGGATGATAGAAGAGAGATCACAGAGCTGTACTGGAGCATGATGGATGAGAGATCACAGAGCTGTACTGGAGGATGGAAGAGAGATCAAAAAGCTGTACTGGAGGATGATGGGAGCAAGATCACAGAGCTGTACTGGAGGATGATGGGAGAGAGATCACAGAGCTGTACTGGAGGATGATAGGAGAGAGATCACAGAGCTGTACTGGAGGATGATGGGAGAGAGATCACAGAGCTGTACTGGAGGATGATGGAAGAGAGATCACAGAGCTGTACTGGAGGATGATGGAAGAGATCACAGAGCTGTACTGGAGGATGATAGAAGAGAGATCACAGAGCTGTACTGGAGGATGATAGAAGAGAGATCACAGAGCTGTACTGGAGGATGGAAGAGAGATCAAAAAGCTGTAGTGGAGGATGATGGGAGAGAGATCACAGAGCTGTACTGGAGGATGGAAGAGAGATCAAAAAGCTGTACTTGAGGATGATGGGAGAGAGATCACAGAGCTGTACTGGAGGATGATGGGAGAGAGATCACAGAGCTGTACTGGAGGATGATAGGAGAGAGATCACAGAGCTGTACTGGAGGATGATGGGAGAGAGATCACAGAGCTGTACTGGAGGATGATAGAAGAGAGATCACAGAGCTGTACTGGAGGATGATAGAAGAGAGATCACAGAGCTGTACTGGAGGATGATGGAAGAGAGATCACAGAGCTGTACTGGAGGGTGATAGAAGAGATCACAGAGCTGAACTGGAGGATGATGGAAGAGAGAGATCACAGAGCTGTACTGGAGGATGATGGAGAAGAGATCACAGAGCTGTACTGGAGGATGATGGAAGAGAGATCATAGAGCAGTACTGGAGGATGATGGAAGAGATCACAGAGCTGTACTGGAGGATGATAGAAGGGAGATCACAGAGCTGTACTGGAGGATGATAGAAGAGATCACAGAGCTGTACTGGAGGATGATGGAAGAGAGATCACAGAGCTGTACTGGAGGGTGATAGAAGAGATCACAGAGCTGTACTGGAGGATGATGGAAGAGAGATCACAGAGCTGTACTGGAGGATGATGGAAGTGAGATCCCAGAGCTGTACTGGAGGATGATAGAAGAGAGATCACAGAGCTGTACTGGAGGATGATGGAAGAGAGATCCGAGAGCTGTACTGGAGGATGATAGAAGAGAGATCACAGAGCTGTACTGGAGGATGATAGAAGAGAGATCACAGAGCTGTACTGGATGATGATGGAAGAGAGATCACAGAGCTGTACTGGAGGATGATGGAAGAGAGATCACAGAGCTGTACTGGAGGATGATGGAGAAGAGATCACAGAGCTGTACTGGAGGATGATGGAAGAGAGATCATAGAGCTGTACTGGAGGATGATGGAAGAGATCACAGAGCTGTACTGGAGGATGATAGAAGAGAGATCACAGAGCTGTACTGGAGGATGATAGAAGAGATCACAGAGCTGTACTGGAGGATGATGAAAGAGAGATCACAGAGCTGTACTGGAGGGTGATAGAAGAGATCACAGAGCTGTACTGGAGGATGATGGAAGAGAGATCACAGAGCTGTACTGGAGGATGATGGAAGAGAGATCCCAGAGCTGTACTGGAGGATGATGGAAGAGAGATCCCAGAGCTGTACTGGAGGATGATAGAAGAGAGATCACAGAGCTGTACTGGAGGATGATAGAAGAGAGATCACAGAGCTGTACTGGAGGGTGATAGAAGAGATCACAGAGCTGTACTGGAGGATGATGGAAGAGAGATCACAGAGCTGTACTGGAGGATGATGGAAGAGAGATCACAGAGCTGTACTGGAGGATGATGGAAGAGAGATCCCAGAGCTGTACTGGAGGATGATAGAAGAGAGATCACAGAGCTGTACTGGAGGATGATAGAAGAGAGATCACAGAGCTGTACTGGAGGGTGATAGAAGAGATCACAGAGCTGTACTGGAGGATGATGGAAGAGAGATCACAGAGCTGTACTGGAGGATGATGGAAGAGAGATCACAGAGCTGTACTGGAGGATGATAGAAGAGAGATCACAGAGCTGTACTGGAGGATGATGGAGAAGAGATCACAGAGCTGTACTGGAGGATGATGGAAGAGAGATCATAGAGCTGTACTGGAGGATGATGGAAGAGATCACAGAGCTGTACTGGAGGATGATAGAAGAGAGATCACAGAGCTGTACTGGAGGATGATAGAAGAGATCACAGAGCTGTACTGGAGGATGATGGAAGAGAGATCACAGAGCTGTACTGGAGGGTGATAGAAGAGATCACAGAGCTGTACTGGAGGATGATGGAAGAGAGATCACAGAGCTGTACTGGAGGATGATGGAAGAGAGATCCCAGAGCTGTACTGGAGGATGATAGAAGAGAGATCACAGAGCTGTACTGGAGGATGATGGAAGAGAGATCCCAGAGCTGTACTGGAGGATGATAGAAGAGAGATCACAGAGCTGTACTGGAGGGTAATAGAAGAGATCACAGAGCTGTACTGGAGGATGATGGAAGAGAGATCACAGAGCTGTACTGGAGGATGATGGAGAAGAGATCACAGAGCTGTACTGGAGGATGATGGAAGAGAGATCATAGAGCTGTACCGGAGGATGATGGAAGAGATCACAGAGCTGTACTGGAGGATGATAGAAGAGAGATCACAGAGCTGTACTGGAGGATGATAGAAGAGAGATCACAGAGCTGTACTGGAGGATGGAAGAGAGATCAAAAAGCTGTACTGGAGGATGATGGGAGAGAGATCACAGAGCTGTACTGGAGGATGATGGAAGAGAGATCACAGAGCTGTACTGGAGGATGATAGAAGAGAGATCACAGAGCTGTACTGGAGGATGATAGAAGAGAGATCACAGAGCTGTACTGGAGGATGGAAGAGAGATCAAAAAGCTGTACTGGAGGATGATGGGAGAGAGATCACAGAGCTGTACTGGAGGATGATGGAAGAGAGATCACAGAGCTGTACTGGAGGATGATAGAAGAGAGATCACAGAGCTGTACTGGAGGGTGATAGAAGAGATCACAGAGCTGTACTGGAGGATGATGGAAGAGAGATCACAGAGCTGTAGTGGAGGATGATGGAGAAGAGATCACAGAGCTGTACTGGAGGATGATGGAAGAGAGATCATAGAGCTGTACTGGAGGATGATGAAAGAGATCACAGAGCTGTACTGGAGGATGATAGAAGAGAGATCACAGAGCTGTACTGGAGGATGATGGATGAGAGATCACAGAGCTGTACTGGAGGATGATAGAAGAGAGATCACAGAGCTGTACTGGAGGGTGATAGAAGAGATCACAGAGCTGTACTGGAGGATGATGGAAGAGAGATCACAGAGCTGTACTGGAGGATGATAGAAGAGAGATCACAGAGCTGTACTGGAGGATGATGGATGAGAGATCACAGAGCTGTACTGGAGGATGGAAGAGAGATCAAAAAGCTGTACTGGAGGATGATGGGAGAGAGATCACAGAGCTGTACTGGAGGATGATGGGAGAGAGATCACAGAGCTGTACTGGAGGATGATAGGAGAGAGATCACAGAGCTGTACTGGAGGATAATGGGAGAGAGATCACAGAGCTGTACTGGAGGATGATGGAAGAGAGATCACAGAGCTGTACTGGAGGATGATAGAAGAGAGATCACAGAGCTGTACTGGAGGATGATGGATGAGAGATCACAGAGCTGTACTGGAGGATGGAAGAGAGATCAAAAAGCTGTACTGGAGGATGATGGGAGAGAGATCACAGAGCTGTACTGGAGGATGATGGGAGAGAGATCACAGAGCTGTACTGGAGGATGATAGGAGAGAGATCACAGAGCTGTACTGGAGGATGATGGGAGAGAGATCACAGAGCTGTACTGGAGGATGATGGAAGAGAGATCACAGAGCTGTACTGGAGGATGATAGAAGAGAGATCACAGAGCTGTACTGGAGGATGATGGATGAGAGATCACAGAGCTGTACTGGAGGATGGAAGAGAGATCAAAAAGCTGTACTGGAGGATGATGGGAGAGAGATCACAGAGCTGTACTGGAGTTTGATGGGAGAGAGATCACAGAGCTGTACTGGAGGATGATAGGAGAGAGATCACAGAGCTGTACTGGAGGATCATGGAAGAGAGATCACAGAGCTGTACTGGAGGATGATGGAAGAGATCACAGAGCTTTACTGGAGGATGATAGAAGAGAGATCACAGAGCTGTACTGGAGGATGATGGATGAGAGATCACAGAGCTGTACTGGAGGATGGAAGAGAGATCAAAAAGCTGTACTGGAGGATGATGGGAGAGAGATCACAGAGCTGTACTGGAGGATGATGGGAGAGAGATCACAGAGCTGTACTGGAGGATGATAGGAGAGAGATCACAGAGCTGTACTGGAGGATGATGGGAGAGAGATCACAGAGCTGTACTGGAGGATGATGGAAGAGAGATCACAGAGCTGTACTGGAGGATGATAGAAGAGAGATCACAGAGCTGTACTGGAGGATGATGGATGAGAGATCACAGAGCTGTACTGGAGGATGGAAGAGAGATCAAAAAGCTGTACTGGAGGATGATGGGAGAGAGATCACAGAGCTGTACTGGAGTTTGATGGGAGAGAGATCACAGAGCTGTACTGGAGGATGATAGGAGAGAGATCACAGAGCTGTACTGGAGGATCATGGAAGAGAGATCACAGAGCTGTACTGGAGGATGATGGAAGAGATCACAGAGCTTTACTGGAGGATGATAGAAGAGAGATCACAGAGCTGTACTGGAGGATGATGGATGAGAGATCACAGAGCTGTACTGGAGGATGGAAGAGAGATCAAAAAGCTGTACTGGAGGATGATGGGAGAGAGATCACAGAGCTGTACTGGAGGATGATGGGAGAGAGATCACAGAGCTGTACTGGAGGATGATAGGAGAGAGATCACAGAGCTGTACTGGAGGATGATGGGAGAGAGATCACAGAGCTGTACTGGAGGATGATGGAAGAGAGATCACAGAGCTGTACTGGAGGATGATAGAAGAGAGATCACAGAGCTGTACTGGAGGATGATGGATGAGAGATCACAGAGCTGTACTGGAGGATGGAAGAGAGATCAAAAAGCTGTACTGGAGGATGATGGGAGAGAGATCACAGAGCTGTACTGGAGGATGATGGGAGAGAGATCACAGAGCTGTACTGGAGGATGATAGGAGAGAGATCACAGAGCTGTACTGGAGGATGATGGGAGAGAGATCACAGAGCTGTACTGGAGGATGATGGAAGAGAGATCACAGAGCTGTACTGGAGGATGATGGAAGAGAGATCACAGAGCTGTACTGGAGGATGATGGAAGAGAGATCACAGAGCTGTACTGGAGGATGATGGAAGAGATCTCAGAGCTGTACTGGAGGATGATAGAAGAGAGATCACAGAGCTGTACTGGAGGATGATAGAAGAGAGATCACAGAGCTGTACTGGAGGATGGAAGAGAGATCAAAAAGCTGTACTGGAGGATGATGGGAGAGAGATCACAGAGCTGTACTGGAGGATGATGGGAGAGAGATCCCAGAGCTGTACTGGAGGATGATAGAAGAGAGATCACAGAGCTGTACTGGAGGGTGATAGAAGAGATCACAGAGCTGTACTGGAGGATGATGGAAGAGAGATCACAGAGCTGTACTGGAGGATGATAGAAGAGAGATCACAGAGCTGTACTGGAGGATGATGGATGAGAGATCACAGAGCTGTACTGGAGGATGGAAGAGAGATCAAAAAGCTGTACTGGAGGATGATGGGAGAGAGATCACAGAGCTGTACTGGAGGATGATGGGAGAGAGATCATAGAGCTGTACTGGAGGATGATAGGAGAGAGATCACAGAGCTGTACTGGAGGATGATGGAAGAGAGATCACAGAGCTGTACTGGAGGATGATGGAAGAGATCACAGAGCTGTACTGGAGGATGATAGAAGAGAGATCACAGAGCTGTACTGGAGGATGATGGATGAGAGATCACAGAGCTGTACTGGAGGATGGAAGAGAGATCAAAAAGCTGTACTGGAGGATAATGGGAGAGAGATCACAGAGCTGTACTGGAGGATGATGGGAGAGAGATCACAGAGCTGTACTGGAGGATGATAGGAGAGAGATCACAGAGCTGTACTGGAGGATGATGGGAGAGAGATCACAGAGCTGTACTGGAGGATGATGGAAGAGAGATCACAGAGCTGTACTGGAGGATGATGGAAGATATCACAGAGCTGTACTGGAGGATGATAGAAGAGAGATCACAAAGCTGTACTGGAGGATGATAGAAGAGAGATCACAGAGCTGTACTGGAGGATGATAGAAGAGAGATCACAGAGCTGTACTGGAGGATGATGGAAGAGAGACCACAGAGCTGTACTGGAGGATGATGGAAGAGATCACAGAGCTGTACTGGAGGATGATAGAAGAGAGATCACAGAGCTGTACTGGAGGATGATAGAAGAGAGATCACAGAGCTGTACTGGAGGATGGAAGAGAGATCAAAAAGCTGTACTGGAGGATGATGGGAGAGAGATCACAGAGCTGTACTGGAGGATGGAAGAGAGATCAAAAAGCTGTACTGGAGGATGATGGGAGAGAGATCACAGAGCTGTACTGGAGGATGATGGGAGAGAGATCACAGAGCTGTACTGGAGGATGATGGGAGAGAGATCACTGAGCTGTACTGAAGGATGATGGGAGAGAGATCACAGAGCTGTACTGAAGGATGATGGGAGAGAGATCACAGATTGTACTGGAGGATGATAGAAGAGAGATCACAGAGCTCTACTGGAGGATGATGGGAGAGAGATCACAGAACTGTACTGGAGGATAATAGAAGAGAGATCACAGAGCTGTACTGGAGGATGATGGAAGAGATCACAGAGCTGTACTGGAGGATGATGGAAGAGAGATCACAGAGCTGTACTGGAGCATGATGGAAGAGAGATCACAGAGCTGTACTGGAGGATGATAGAAGAGAGATCACAGAGCTGTACTGGAGGATCATGGAAGAGAGATCACAGAGCTGTACTGGAGGATGATGGAAGAGATCACAGAGCTGTACTGGAGGATGATAGAAGAGAGATCACAGAGCTGTACTGGAGCATGATGGATGAGAGATCACAGAGCTGTACTGGAGGATGGAAGAGAGATCAAAAATCTGTACTGGAGGATGATGGGAGCGAGATCACAGAGCTGTACTGGAGGATGATGGGAGAGAGATCACAGAGCTGTACTGGAGGATGATAGGAGAGAGATCACAGAGCTGTACTGGAGGATGATGGGAGCGAGATCACAGAGCTGTACTGGAGGATGATGGAAGAGAGATCACAGAGCTGTACTGGAGGATGATGGAAGAGATCACAGAGCTGTACTGGAGGATGATAGAAGAGAGATCACAGAGCTGTACTGGAGGATGATAGAAGAGAGATCACAGAGCTGTACTGGAGGATGGAAGAGAGATCAAAAAGCTGTAGTGGAGGATGATGGGAGAGAGATCACAGAGCTGTACTGGAGGATGGAAGAGAGATCAAAAAGCTGTACTTGAGGATGATGGGAGAGAGATCACAGAGCTGTACTGGAGGATGATGGGAGAGAGATCACAGAGCTGTACTGGAGGATGATAGGAGAGAGATCACAGAGCTGTACTGGAGGATGATGGGAGAGAGATCACAGAGCTGTACTGGAGGATGATAGAAGAGAGATCACAGAGCTGTACTGGAGGATGATAGAAGAGAGATCACAGAGCTGTACTGGAGGATGATGGAAGAGAGATCACAGAGCTGTACTGGAGGATGATGGAAGAGATCACAGAGCTGTACTGGAGGATGATAGAAGAGAGATCACAGAGCTGTACTGGAGGATGATAGAAGAGAGATCACAGAGCTGTACTGGAGGATGGAAGAGAGATCAAAAAGCTGTACTGGAGGATGATGGGAGAGAGATCACAGAGCTGTACTGGAGGATGATGGGAGAGAGATCACAGAGCTGTACTGGTGGATGATAGGAGATAGATCACAGAGCTGTACTGGAGGATGATGGGAGAGAGATCACAGAGCTGTACTGGAGGATGATGGGAGAGAGATCACAGAACTGTACTGGAGGATGATAGAAGAGAGATCACAGAGCTGTACTGGAGGATGATGGGAGAGAGATCACAGAACTGTACTGGAGGATGATAGAAGAGAGATCACAGAACTGTACTGGAGGATGATGGAAGAGATCACAGAGCTGTACTGGAGGATGATGGAAGAGAGATCACAGAGCTGTACTGGAGCATGATGGAAGAGAGATCACAGAGCTGTACTGGAGGATGATAGAAGAGAGATCACAGAGCTGTACTGGAGGATGATTGAAGAGAGATCACAGAGCTGTACTGGAGGATTATAGAAGAGAGATCACAGAGCTGTACTGGAGGATGATACAAGAGAGATCACAGAGCTGTACTGGAATATGATAGAAGAGAGATCACAGAGCTGTACTGGAGGATGATAGAAAAGATCACAGAGCTGCACTGGAGGATAATGGAAGAGAGATCACAGAGCTGCACTGGAGGATGATGGAAGAGATCACAGAGCTGTACTGGAGGGTGATGGAAGAGATCACAGAGCTGTACTGGAGGATGATGGAAGAGAGATCACAGAGCTGCACTGGAGGATGATGGAAGAGATCACAGAGCTGTACTGGAGGGTGATGGAAGAGAGATCACAGAGCTGTACTGGAGGGTGATGGAAGAGATCACAGAGCTTTACTGGAGGATGATGGAAGAGAGATCACAGGGCTGTGTTGGGTATTAGGTGAGGGGCATGCACTTCTCTTCTGTCTCTGTTATGGCTGCCCTACACATTGTTAATACCAAATCAATTTATTAAAGGATATGTTCACATTTTAAAAACAAAAAACACATTTTTTTTCACTAGGAGCCTTGGAATCATTGCACCCATGGTCAGTAGATTACGGGTGCCATGCTGGACTCCTGCAGACTTGTCAGTGTAATTGTCTGATTTTTCCTCATACGGAGGAGCTACCAGAGTGCTAAACAGTGACCTGGTAGTTTATTAAAACTACAACTACACTTGTATTTTCCCATTCACAGAACTCTATGAATGATGTGGCCGGGCAGGCTGCATCATTCTGTGCATGCTGTCACTGGGTGCAGCGGCTGCAGGAGTGGGAACCTAAAAACAGGTGGAGCATGTAACATGTTTCCAAAGGTGAACTTATCCTTTAACACCTATTTAAAGTGTAACTCCTGACATACTTTATTTGGGTGGAGTAGGAAAGGTTTTGTATTGCTGACTGTGTCCCTGCTGGAGGATTTCTCCCTCATGTTCTCTCCAGGTGACACCAAATTAGTCAGAGTCTGATATGGTGTCACAAGGACAGGAAGTAATCAGGAGAACACAGACACTTACCTTTCCACACTCCATCCAATAAACAAGAAAACCTTGGCTGGAGTTGCACTCTAAGTTACAATTTTGTTACAGAATTTTAGAAACATAAAAACGAGTTTTAATAATGAAGCTCCTTACCTGGAAGGGCCACTGAAAATAAGAGAAGAGAAGGCACAGTGTTAGGTTTGATCTTCCATTGATATAAAAGTTACTTTATACAGAGTAATGAGGATGTACCATGTGACCTGAGCCCCAGCAACCAATCAGATCTCAGCTCACTGTGGTCACTTGAGAAAAGATATGATTTTTGTAGATGGGCCTTTATGGTGTTCATACCTCTGATTTGTTGTATAATCTGAGGACCATCTATACAGATACTCCTCGTTTAACGACTTACCTGTTGAACGACCGTCCGGACTTACAACCAGCTCTTCCTGACCCGTGCAGGATGACTGCTCAGACTTATGACCAGCTCTCCCGATCAGCGATCGCTCGGACTTACAACAAGCTCTCCCACTATCAATGATTTGGTAGCATTCATTTTATAGTATGAAACTTGGCTTGATTGTGTGAAGGCTTGGAAAATATGTGGAGGGAGGACTCTGGATTAGTCACCAGGAGCCTAATGTCATCTACAAAAAGATTTATCTTGTGGGCAGAGTTGTGGATGTATTTGGGTTGGAGCGGATCGATTCAGCTAAGGGCTCAATCATTAAATTAAAAATGGATGGGGATAAAGTCTAGTTCTGTTTGTTATATTAAAGGGTTTGGATAGTAGTCCATATGTATTCACTTGGGATGAGGGTGTGGAGTATAATGCCAAAATTACAGGTAGGATGTTGCCTTGGAAACCAAATTTCTCTAGGACCTCGGTTATATAAAGCCAGTGCACCCTGTAAAGGGCACTGGAATAATTAGCAAATTTGTTCGGTATATCCTGGAGATGCTGGGAGATTACCTTAGAGACACCATCATCTTGTAACAGCTTAACATTTCAGCACTACATGGGTGTCCTGGAGGGGGTCTCCTGATCCTCTATAGAAATGAACATGGCCACTTGGTCCGACCAGGTAATGTTGTGGATAGAGGATGAGGAGACCCTCTGAAGGAGCCACTGGTTAGTAACAAATAGATCAATGCATGAGTATGAATGATGTCTGGAGGAGAAGAATGTGTAGTCTTGTTCGCTAGCATGTTGACACCTCCAGACATCATACACCCCTTCTGAATAGAGCAGATGTCGCAGGAACACAGATCTCCCTGAGGAGGGGGAGCTTATGTCCAGATGAGGATCAACTTTCAGATTGAAGTCCCCACACATCAGTAATTGACCATAGTTAATAGAAGAAATTAACATGAAAATCCTTCAGATGAAGCGCAGCTGATGAGAATTGGGTGCATACACAGATACGATGATGTACGTTCTGGAGTTCAAGTCACCAGTTAGAATGATGTATCTACCCTCATCGTCCATAAGAGAGCTCTTAAGGTGGAAGGAGACTGACTTCCCAATGGCCAAGAGGACCCCTGATTTCTTCCCCTTGGTGTTAAGAGACATACATTTCAGCAGCATAATAAAAACAAAGCGAAGAGGTGGCATAGTGGAGCCATAGTCCAGGTTGTAGCAGACCTCAGGAGTTCAATGGGTAAAAGCACAAGGGCCAAGACTGTATGATGGTGAGCCAAAGATGCACTGGAAAGCATGAAACTAATGAAGACTAGGAGCCATGGAACAACAAAGGGAATTAAAGTTTAAAAATGGATCCATATCAGGGACCGTGCACAGAACCAAAAGGACTGCATAATAACAGCAAACAGGGGTACCAATGTAGAAGGGTGGGCCAGATTGGTGTTGACGAGTTGAAAAACGCTCCGGAACCTCCAAAAGCATTATTTTTGGAAGACCGCTTATGGGAGACTACTTGGCAATCCAGATGTAGGGTGCCAGGATGAGCTTGATGAGGGTCTGATGGTGGAGGATCAGGGAGGATGTTCCATTGATAAAGAGCCCGCAGACCTTCTTTCAGTGTATTGAGTCGGGTAGTGACCCCATTGTGGGTGACAGAGAGAGTCACCGGATATTTCCACTTATGTGGGATCTTGTAAATACGTAAGACTTTAGTGATTGCCTCTAAGTTTTTGTGACGTTGAAGAGTGTGCTGAGATAGGTCAGGAAGTAGTTGCACTGTTGTGAAGGTAGCAAGGAGAGTGTCCATTTGTCTGGACACTGATAGGATTCGCTCTTTGACATTGACTAAATGAATCCTGAAGAGGCCCCCCCCCCGGATTTCTGGCAGTAGGAAAGAGGGCTTAAGCAGCCTGTGGATACTGTCAATAATAAGGTCCATAGGCATGGGAGAGGGTACCAGGAAGGAGAACAGCTCCTGTGTATACTGCAATAGCTGGTCTTGTGTCACTGACTCTGGGACCCCCCTGATTTTGATGTTATTCTGCCTGGACCTGTCCACCATGTCCGCAACCTTATCCTTTAGCCAGGTGATATCTTTAGAATGTGCAGAGTGGGCATCCACCATGGTGCTGAAGGACATTGTGAACTTATTCATAGAGGTTTCTACTCTGTCCACCCTCTCACCTAATTCCTTCACTTTTAATTGCTGCACACATAAAAGCATGTCTGAGTGAAGGTATGAGCACAGGGAAAGGAGTATATCCTTTGAAATAGTATCTGAGACAGGTTGGCCTGCTGTGGGGAGGATAGCAATAGGGTCTGGGTGAGGATTGGATGTAGATGCCTGTACATTGCTTACTGCCATGATGGGGTCTGTGGTACTTCTGACAGGAGACTGCCTGTGAGGCTTAGATTTCATTGGGCTGTGGGAGCAAGGTGAGGAAACCCTAGAGGATCCCCCACTAGATGTCTGGGTAGTGTAGTGGCCCAGGGGGCCTGCAATCTGGCCTGGATTCGGGCCTCCATGCTGCAGCTGTGGCCTGGCAGCCCTGCCATTTTGTTGGAGTCCCCAGCCTTGGGAGATGAAGAAGCCGGCCAGTTTACTGGGTTTTGGTGTGTCCTCCTTGTGGTGAAGCATGGCAGGCAGACTGAAGTGGTGGATGGTGGTGAATGGTTGCTGTGGAGGATATTGAGCCCGATAGCAATGGATTCCCTGGCGGCCGAGTGGAGCCTCAAGCAAGTGTGGCCATACTCGAGCACGGTCACCACCGGAGCCCTTGTTTTTTGAGCCCCTTTTTCTAGAACCCTTGTTTCTGGAGCCCTTGTTTTAGCATCTAGCATCAGATCTATACCGACAGTGTGGTAACCTCCAAAATTGATGTAAGCATCTACTTATTAAAGCAGAAAACAATGATGGTGGAATCAAGTTAAGAGTGATACAAAAGCACCCAATCAGGTTTACGACAAGAGACGGTGATAGAATATGTGACCCTTATGACAGGTGGGAGGGATTAACTAAATCTAGTAACTGCAGTAAGACCTCCCAAGAAAGGCCATATTCTTTCCCTGTCCACTATCTTGTGCTTCCTTATTGCAAATATTTAGTCCTGTCTTCTGCTCTGCACATTCCCCACTGACTACACAGAGTTACATGACCCAGCTACACCTCCACATTCTTTATTGGTGATCTGCACTCATCATCCATGTCCAATGAGAAAATATAAACCTTAGCGCCTTTGGATAAAAAACTCTGATCATCAAACTCCAGCTGCAGTAAAAAACTTACTAGAAAGCAAATAGCAAAAAAGCAAAAGACGAATGTAAAAGACAGTTTGCTGCACTTAGGGTAGATCAAGATTATGTATACATGCAGAACCCACAAAACTAATAACGTCCCATTAGGTAATGAAGTGCTCGTGCTTAAATTGACCTGGTTACGTGACCCCCGCCCCCCTCTGACAACACGGGGAAAGCCTCAGGGAAGTTCCGTAGATTCCCCGTGCGTCAGAGGAGGGCGGAGCCACCCGGTGACCTGCGTTATATAAGGAGTGCCAGAAGAACCGAAGCGTCACACAGCAGAAGACTCCTACTGAGGCGGATCGTGCGGACGGAGCGGAGAAGAAGCCTGGAGAAATATGTGGGACGAGAAGAGCGGAGGAAGAAGAAGATGGAGAAGAAGATGGAGAAAGAAGAAGAACATCGAAGGAAGACCAGAAGAAAGAAGATGAAAAAAGAAGAAATTAATAAAGGACTTGTCAAAAACCATCTCTTATGTTTTTTAACCTTTTTGACACTTTTTTTGTGAAATGGTAGGGGTACATTTGTACCCCATTATTAATTCACATGGGGGGCTGGGATCTGGGGGTCCCCTTGTTAAAGGGGGTTTCCAGATTCCGATAAGCCCCCCACCCACAGACCCCCACAACCACCGGGCAAGGGTTGTGGGGATGAGGCCCTTCTCCCCATCAACATGGGGACAAGGTGCTTTGGGGGGCTACCTCAAAGCACCCTCCCAATGTTGAGGGCATGTGGCCTGGTACGGTTCAGGAGGGGGGGCGCTCTCTCGAACCCCCTCTTTTCCTGCGGCCTGCCAGGTTGCGTGCTCGGATAAAGGCCTGGTATGGATTTTTGGGGGGACCCCGTGCCATTTTTTTAAAATTTTGTTTCGGGGTTCCCCTGTGGGGAAATACCATGCTGTTTTTTATCAATGAACTTTTATGTGTATTGTCGGACCGGCAATTCATTAATAGCCGCAAGTAGTTTTAAATGACTTTTTTCCTTTGAAATGTCATTTTGCTGTCAGACTGTTCTAAGCACAGGAAACATGCGCCCCTTTACAGGCATACTATAGACACCCCCCAGGTATGAAATTTAAAGGAATATTACACTTTTATTGTTTCACTTTAAGCATTATTAACCACATGCCGACCGGGCCATAGCCGAAAGACGGCTACAGCGCGGTCGGCTTATTCTGGGTGGGCGTCCATGGACGTCCTCCCAGAATTCCGCTCTCGCGAGCCCCCTGGTCCAGAGGACCTGGTGCATCACGGATCACGGTAAATGGCCGCTGATCGCGGCAGTTTACCATGTGATCGCTCCATCAAATGACGGAGCGATCACATGTAAACAAACCGGCGTCATGTCATGACGCCAGTTCCTCCCCTCTGTGTACCGATCGGTACAGAGGGGAGGAGAGGGGGAGGGATCAGATGGCAGCAGTGCTGTGGGCTGGATCTGTAGTGCCCACAGCGCTGCTCAGTGACAAATACAGTCACATCCACGGATTCATCCATCCATGCTCAGCCATCCCTCCATACTCTAATGCCCTGCAATACTCTGCACTACTCTGCAATACCCCACAATACTCTGCAATACTCCACAATACTCTGCAATACCCCACAATACTCTGCAATACCCCGCAATACTCTGCAATACCCCGCAATACTCTGCAATACCCCACAATACTCTGCAATACCCCGCAATACTCTGCAATATCCCGCAATACTCTGCAATACCCCGCAATACTCTGCAATATCCCGCAATACTCTGCAATACCCCGCAATACTCTGCAATATCCCGCAATACTCTGCAATATCCCGCAATACTCTGCAATACCCTGCAATACTCTGCAATACCCTGCAATACTCTGCAATACCCCGCAATACTCTGCAATACTCCACAATACTCTGCAATACCCCGCAATACTCTGCAATACCCCACAATATTCTGCAATACCCCTCAATACTCTGCAATACCCCGCAATACTCTGCAATACTCTGCAATACCCCACAATACTCTGCAATACCCCTCAATACTCTGCAATACCCCGCAATACTCTGCAATACTCTGCAATACCCCACAATACTCTGCAATACCCCTCAATACTCTGCAATACCCCACAATACTCTGCAATACTCCACAATACTCTGCAATACCCCACAATACTCTGCAATACTCCACAATACTCTGCAATACCCCACAATACTCTGCAATACCCCGCAATACTCTGCAATACCCCACAATACTCTGCAATACCCCTCAATACTCTGCAATACCCCGCAATACTCTGCAATACTCTGCAATACCCCACAATACTCTGCAATACCCCTCAATACTCTGCAATACCCCACAATACTCTGCAATACTCCACAATACTCTGCAATACCCCACAATACTCTGCAATACTCCACAATACTCTGCAATACCCCACAATACTCTGCAATACCCCGCAATACTCTGCAATACCCCACAATACTCTGCAATGCCCCACAATACTCTGCAATACCCCGCAATACTCTGCAATATCCCGCAATACTCTGCAATACCCCGCAATACTCTGCAATATCCCGCAATACTCTACAATACCCCGCAATACTCTGCACTACCCAACAATACTCTGCAATACCCCGCAATACTCTGCACTACCCTGCAATACTCTGCAATACCCCGCAATACTTTGCACTACTCTGCACTACTCCGCAACACCCCGCAATACTCTGCAATACTCTGCAATACCCCACAATACTCTGCAATACCCTGCAATACTCCGCAATACTCTGCAATACTTCGCAATACCCTGCACTACCCTGCAATACTCTGCAATACCCAGCCATACCCAGTCATACTCTGCAATACCCAGCCATACTCTGCAATACCCAGCCATACTCTGCAATACCCAGCCATACTCTGCAATACCCAGGCATACCCAGTCATACTCGGCCATACCCTGCAATACCCTGCCATACTTAGCCATACCCAGCCATGCGCAGCCATACCCAGCTATACCTAGCCATTCGCAGCCATACTCGGCTAAACTTTGCCATGCTCAGCTGTACTCGGCCTCTGTATGTGGCCAGGCTGTGGAAGTCTCACACATGTGGTATCGCTGTACTCAGGAGGAGTAGGAGAATCTATTTTGGGGTGTCATTTTTGGTATGTACATGCTATGTGTTAGAAAAATTGTATAAATGGACAACTTTGTGTAAAAAAAAAGTGTTTTAACCACTTCCCGCCCGCCGTCATATGACGTCCTTGACTTTGTGCGGGGATATCTAAATGATGGGTGCAGCTACAGGCATCATTCAGATATCAGCTTTTTCAGCCGGCGATTCCCTACACCATAAGAATGATCATAGTGGCTGTTACACTGCTTGATCATTCTTATGGGAGGCGAGAGGGGACGTCCCCCCCTCCCGCCGCCCTCCGGTGCTTCTACCGACTCACCGCTACGATCGAAGCCAGGATTGTTTTTATTTTATTTTTTTTATTTCAGGCTTCCCAGCCTAGAGGTGAGATGTGGGGTCTTATTGACCCCATATCTCACTGTAAAGAGGACCTGTCATGCCATATTCCTATTACAGGGGATGTTTACATTCCTTGTAATAGGAATAAAAGTGATAACAAAAATTTTGGGGGGAAAAAAGCGTCAAACTAAAATAAATAAAGTAAAATGAACAATAAAAAGAAAAAAAAAATTAAAGCGCCCCTGTCCGTGTGCTTGCATGCAGAAGCGAATGCACACGTAAGTCCTGCCCACATATGAAAATGGTGTTCAAACCACACATGTGAGGTATCGCTGCGATTGGTAGAGTGAGAGCAATAATTTTGGCCCTAGACCTCCTCTGTAACTTAAAACATGTAACCAGTAAAAAATTTTAAAGCGTCACCTATGGGGATTTTTAAGTAGCGAAGTTTGGCGCCATTCCACGCGCGTTTGCAATTTTGAAGGGTGCAATGTTAGGTATCTATTTACTCGGCATAACTTCATCTTTCATATTATGCAAAAACATTGGGCCAACTTTACTGTTTTGTTTTTTTTTAAAGCACAAAACTGTTTTTTTTCTCAAAAAAGGTGTTCAAAAAATTGCTGCGCAAATACTGTGCGAGATAAAAAGTTGCAACAACCGCCATTGTATTCTCTAGGGTTTTTGCTAAAAAAAACACATATAATGTTTTAGGGTTCTATGTAATTTTCTAGCAAATAAATGATGATTTTTACATGTAGGAGAGAAATGTCAGAATTGGCCTGGGTGCTCCAGAATGGCTGAAGGTGCTCCCTGCATGTTGGGCCTCTGTATGTGGCCACGCTGCGTAAAAGTCTCACAGATGTAGTATCGCTATACTCAGGAGTAATAGCAGAATGTGTTTTGGGGTGTAATTTGTGGTATGCATATGCTGTGTATGAGAAATAACCTGCTAATATGACAATTTTGTGAAAAAAAAAAGAAAAAAAAATCTTGATTTTGCAAAGAATTGTGGGAAAAAATTACAACTTCAAAAAACTCACCATGCATGTTTCTAAATACCTTGGAATGTCTTCTTTCCAAAAAGGGGTCATTTGGGGGGTATTTGTACTTTTCTGGCATGTTAGGGTCTCAAGAATATAGATAGGTGGTCAGTACTTCTGGTGTGATCAATTTTCAGATATTGGCACCATAGCTTTTGGACTCTATAACTTTCACAAAGACCAAATAATATCCACCAATTTGTACTTATTTTTATGAAAGATATGTAGCAGTATAAATTGTGGCAAAAATTTACGAAGAAAAATGACTAATTTGCTAAATTTTATAACAGAAACAAATAAAATGTCATTTTTTTACCAAATTTTCAGTCTTTTTTCTTTTATAGCGCAAAAAATAAAAAACCCAACAAGGATTAAATACCACCAAAAGAAAGCTCTATTTGTGTGAAAAAAAAGAACAAGAATTTCATATAGATACAGTATTACATGACTGAGCAATTGTCATTCAAAACGTGAGAGCACCGAAAGCTGAAAATTGGTCTGGTTAGGAAGGAGGTTTAAGTGCCCGGTGGTCAAGTGGTTAAAATCACTGCTCCCGAAAAAATGACCGTTTTTAAAACTTTTTTTTGCATTGATCCATGTCCCCTGGGGCAGGACCCAGGTCCCCAAACACTTTTTATGACAATAACTTGCATATAAGCCTTTAAAATGAGCACTTTTGATTATTCATGTTCGTGTCCCATAGACTTTAACGGTGTTCGCGCGTTCAAACAAATTTTTTGCCTGTTCACATGTTCTGATGCGAACCAAACTGGGGGGTGTTCGGCTCATCCCTAGTGCCCATCAGTGTGGCCTTTCAGTGCTCATCAGTGTCACTTATCAGTGCCTATCAGTGCTGCATATTAGTGCCTCATCATCAGTACCACCTCATCAGCGCTACCTCATTAGTGCCACCTCATCAGTGCCAATGTGCCGCCTTATCAGTGCCCGTCAGTGAAGGAGAAAAAATACTTATTTACAACATTTTATAACAGAAACAAAGAAAAATGTATTGCCGGTCTTTTTTTATTTATTTAGCAAAAAATAAAACCCCCAGAGGTGAGCAAATACCACCAAAATTTGTTTGAACAAAATGATAACAATTTTGTTTGGGTACAGTGCTGCATGACCGCGCAATTGTCATTTAAAATGCGACATCGCTGAAAGGTGAAAATTGGTTTGGGCAGGAAGGGGGGAAAGTGCCCGGTATTGAAGGGGTTAAATAAATTCTAATATTTTACACTTTACTTGAGCCTGATTTTCTTTGCGGCAGACCACACATTTCTGGTCACATCTGTTCCTGACAAGGAGCTTCGCTGTGGAGGATGGAGGAGCTTGGCTATGGGGGATGGAGGAGCTTGCCTATGGGGGGGGATAGAAGAGCTTCGCTGTGGAGGATGGAGGAGCTTGGTTATGGGGGATGGAGGAGCTTGCCTATGGGGGGGATAGAAGAGCTTCGCTGTGGGGGATGGAGGAGTTCAGCTAAAGGGGATCAATGACATAGATTACAAATTATTCAATTTGGAGAAGAGGTGTTTAAAGGGGATATGATTACAATGTACAAAAATAAACTGTTTATCTGCTGTCTTTGAAGAAGACATCCAGCCACAATTTGAGGTTAGAAGAAAAGAGGTTTAACCTTTGATTGAGGAAAGAGTTTTTTACTGTTAGTGCAGACACAGGGGAAGAATGACTAACCATAAAAACCTTAACCCCTCACAATGCCAGCCAGTATTTAAAGTTACAGAACACAAATCATAACTTTTAGGAGCAAAACTTTATACAGTATGCACAAGTCTACAAGTCCCCCAGGGCAGCCTTTCCCAAACTTTCCAACACAGAGGAAACTTTGAAAAGACTTTACCTGAGAGGCAGAAATTGCTTTTTGCTCAAGACACCCCTAGCAACTTCTGGACGAACCCTATGCTATCATGGAACCCTGGTTGAGAAACCCTGCCCTAGGGCTTTGTATACTGCCAGGACATACTATTTTGAATTTGCATGTAGCTCCTTATGCACACTATCTGAAGGAATACATCTTTGGTGACTAATTGTGACAGACCCATCCAGGACAGAGGCTTTTGCAAAAGGACTAGGGGCAAGCCTTCTACCCACTGATTATGGCCCTTGGAAAGAACAGATCCTTCTCCAATGATGGACAACAATGTGATAGACGCTGAAAGCGAGGCTTGGATTACTTCGCTAAATAAGGACAATAAAGCTTCCCTTCTGGAGTGGATGGAAAGGTGTAATATTAATCTTGTACAGGGTAAAGGTCAGGGGAAATATGGTGGCCCTCCTGCAGACTGAGTTGGAGAGGCTCTTTCACTTGGGACAGAAATATTTATCAAACATAATCCTCAAGAAATCTATGAAGATAAATGAATTCCACTGTATCAGACAGCTGGGACGTTGTATGTCTTCTGATGACTTGTCTAGTGCACAGAATATACAACCTGGTGTCTCTCATATTGTGTGCCTCCTAGTAGGGATGAGCCAAACACCCCCCTGTTCGGTTCGCACCAGAACATGCGAACAGGAAAAAAGTTCACTCGAACACGTGAACACCGTTAAAGTCTATGCGACACGAACATAAATAATCAAAAGTGCTAATTTTAAAGGCTTATATGCAAGTTATTGTCATAAAAAGTGTTTGGGGACCTGGGCTCTGCCCCAGGGGACATGGATCAATGCAAAAAAAAGTTTTAAAAACGGCCGTTTTTTCAGGAGCAGTGATTTTAATAATGCTTAAAGTCAAACAATAAAAGTGTAATATCCCTTTAAATTTGTAGCTGGGGGGTGTCTATAGTATGCCTGTAAAGGGGCGCATGTTTCCCGTGTTTAGAACAGTCTGACAGCAAAATGACATTTCGAAGGAAAAAACCCATTTAAAACTACTCGCGGCTATTGCATTGCCGACAATGCACATAGAAGTTCATTGATAAAAACAACATGGGAATTCCCCACAGGGGAACCCCGAACCAAAATTTAAAAAAAAAATCACGTGGGGGCCCCCCTAAATTCCATACCAGACCCTTATCCGAGCACTCAACCTGGCGGGCCGCAGGAAAAGAAGGTGGGACGAGAGAGCGCCCCCCCTCCTGAACAGGTACCAGGCCACATGCCCTCAACATTGGGAGGGTGCTTTGTTGTAGCCCTCCAAAACACCTTGTCCCCATGTTGATGAGGACAAGGACCTCATCCCCACAACCCTGGCCGGAGGTTGTGGGGGTCTGCTGGCAGGGGGCTTATCGGAATCTGGAAGCCCCCTTTAACAAGGGGACCCCCAGATCCTGCCCCCCCCGTGTGAAATGGTAAGGGGGTACAAATGTACCCCTACCATGTCACTAAAAAACTGTCAAAAATGTTAAAAATGACAAGAGACAGTTTTTGACAATTCCTTTATTTAAATGCTTCCTCTTTCTTCTATCTTCCTTCATCTTCTTCTTCTGGTTCTTCTGGCTCTTCTGGTTCTTCCTCCGGCGTTCTCGTCCAGCATCTCCTCCGCGGCGTCTTCTATCTTCTTCTCCTCGGGCCGCTCCGCACCCATGGCATGGGGGGGAGGCTTCCGCTCTTCTCTTCATCTTCTTCATCTTCTTCTCTTCTTCTTTTCTTCTCTTCTTCTCTTCTTCATTTTCTTCTCCGGGCCGCTCCACACCCATGGCATGGGGGGAGGCTCCCGTTCTTCTCTTCATCTTCTTCATCTTCTTCTCTTCTTCTTTCTTCTTCTCTTCTTCATTTTCTTCTGGCATGGAGGGAGGCTCCCGCTGTGTGACGGCGTCTCCTCGTCTGATGGTTCTTAAATAACGGGGGCGGGACCACCTGGTGACCCCGCCCCCTCTGACGCACGGTGACTTGACAGGACTTCCCTGTGACGTCACGGGGAATGCCACAGGGAAGTCCCGTCATATCCCGTGCTTGAGAGGGGGCGGGGTCACCGGGTATTTAAGAACCGTCAGATGCAGAGACGCCGTCACACAGCGGGAGCCTCCCTCCATGTCAGCATGGGTGCAGAGCGGCCTGGAGAAGAAAATGAAGAAGAGAAGAAGAGAAGAAGGAAGAAGAGAAGAAGAGAAGAAGGAAGAAGAGAAGAAGATGAAGAAGAAGATGAAGAGAAGAGCGGGAGCCTCCCCCCATGCCATGGGTGCGGAGCGGCCCAAGGAGAAGAAGATTGAAGATGCCGCGGAGGAGACGCTGGACGAGAACGCCGGAGGAAGAACCAGAAGAACCAGAAGAAGAAGAAGATGAAGGAAGATAGAAGAAAGAAGAAGCATTTAAATAAAGGAATTGTCAAAAACTGTCTCTTGTCATTTTTAAAATTTTTAGTGAAATGGTAGGGGTAAGTGCCCCCTTACCATTTCACACGGGGGGGGGGCCGGGATCTGTTGGTCCCCTTGTTAAAGGGGGCTTCCAGATTCCGATAAGCCCCCCGCCCACAGACCCCCAAAACCACCGGCCAGGGTTGTGGGGATGAGGCCCTTGTCCTCATCAACATGGAGACAAGGTGTTTTGGGGGGCTACCCCAAAGCACCCTCCCAATGTTGAGGGCATGTGGCCTGGTATGGTTCAGGAGGGGGCGCGCACTCTCATCCCCCCTCTTTTCCTGCGGCCTGCCAGGTTGCGTGCTCGGATAAGGGTCTTGTATGGGTTTTTGGGGGGACCCCACGCCATTTTTTTTTTTTTGGCGCGGGGTTCCCCTTAAAATCCATACCAGACCTGAAGGGTCTGTTATGGAATTTAGGGGGAACACCACGTCATTTTTTTTTTTTAAATTTTGGTTCAGGGTTCCCCTGTGGGGAATTCCCATGCCGTTTTTATCAATGAACTTCTATGTGTATTGTCGGCAATGCAATAGCCGCGAGTAGTTTTAAATGGGTTTTTTCCTTTGAAATGTCATTTTGCTGTCAGACTGTTCTAAACACGGGAAACATGCGCCCATTTACAGGCATACTATAGACACCCCCCAGCTACGAAATTTAAAGGGATATTACACTTTTATTGTTTGACTTTAAGCATTATTAAAATCACTGCTCCTGAAAAAATGGCCGTTTTTAAAACTTTTTTTTGCATTGATCCATGTCCCCTGGGGCAGGACCCAGGTCCCCAAACACTTTTTATGACAATAACTTGCATATGAGCCTTTAAAATTAGCACATTTGATTTCTCCCATAGACTTTTAAAGGGTGTTCCGCGGCATTCGAAGTTGCCGCGAACACCCCAAATTGTTCTCTGTTCGGCGAACTTGCGAACAGCCAATGTTCGAGTCGAACATGAGTTCGACTCGAACTCGAAGCTCATCCCTACCTCCTAGGTGTGAATTCCTATTCTTAATTGGGTCACCTATTGTTTCTGTCTGGTAATACTGTGTCCACTTCACCTTGTACCCAAATTATTGTGGGATTTTATATGTTTGTTAATTAGATTACTGGTTAATTAAGATCACAGTTAGTTGTTAGCTGGTTATTGGATTGGTGTTTAAAGTTTGCATTTTCATGCTAATATCCTCAAGAAGGAAATGTCCTCCTGTGAGGTATAAAGTATGTGTCTGAGTTTCAATCAACAGTCATTCCTTTGGTTCTTTTCCCAATATCTTATCTGTGTACGATGCTTGGGGTAAACAGGCTGGTATCAGCTCTCGGTCTGCTGGAACGGTTTGGTGGGCAGGAGGCACTGTTTGGCAGAAGCACCTAAGCGGGGTGCCAAGTGGCTCTGTCATACTAAAATGTTATTACAGGTAGTTATATAGTGCCAACAATTTACACAGCACTTTACATACAGTATATATTTTGGATTTTATTAAAGATTAAATATAGTTCCTCTGCTCTGTTCTTCTCTACTGTTTTTGGAGTCACACGATCCAACATTATTTAGCCCTGCCCTTATAGGAATCATTATATTTGTACAATATTGGGTGGAAGCTGTGTAGGTGGAGGGGTGAGTGTGCAGTGTTTGGACTAAATACATACAGTATAACTTGAATTTAGTATATTTTTATCGTGGGGAAAAAATACGTTGGACTCACTCATGAAGGAATTGGAGCCCATGTACGAAAGGGTCTTGGTTCACTCATGAAGGATTTGGGGCCAACATATGAAAGTGTCTTGGCTCACTCATGAAAGTTTTGGGGCCCACATATGAAAGTGTCTTGGTTCATTCATGAAGGAATTGGAACCTACATATGAAAGGATCTTGGTTCACTCATAAAGAATTTGGGGCCCACGTTTGAAAGGGTCTTGGCTCACTCATGAAGAATTTGGTGTCCACATTTTAAAGGTTCTTGGTTCACTCATGAAGGATTTGAGGCCCACATATGAAAGGGTCTTGGTTTACTCATGGAATGTTGGGGGCCAACATATTAAAGGGTCTTGGTTAGCTCATAAAGAATTTGGGGCCCACGTATGAAAGTTTCTTGGCTCACTCATAAAAGGTTTGGGGTCCATGTATGAAAGGGTCTTGGTTCATTCATTAAGGATCTGGGGCCCACGTATTAAAGGCCCTTCAGGTCTGGTATGGATATTAAGGGGAACCCCGGCCAAAATTTAAAAAAAAATGATGTGGGGGTCCCCCTAAATTCCATACCAGACCCTTCAGGTCTGGTATGGATTTTAAGGGAAACCCCACGCCAAAAAAAAAAAAAAAACGGCATGGGGTCCCCCCAAAAATCCATATCAGACCCTTATCCGAGCACGCAACCTGGCAGACTGCAGGAAAAGAGGGGGGGATGAGAGAGCGCCCCCCCTCCTGAACCGTACCAGGCCACATGCCCTCAACATTGGGAGGGTGCTTTGGGGTAGCCCCCCAAAACACCTTGTCCCCATGTTGATGAGGACAAGGGCCTCATCCCCACAACCCTGGCCGGTGGTTGTGGGGGTCTGCGGGCGGGGGGCTTAACAGAATCTGGAAGCCCCCTTTAACAAGGGGACCCCCAGATCCCGGCCCCCCCTGTGTGAAATGGTAAGGGGGTACAAAAGTACCCCTACCATTTCACTAAAAAACTGTCAAAAATGTTAAAAATGACAAGAGACAGTTTTTGACATTTCCTTTATTTAAATGCTTCTTCTTTCTTCTATCTTCCTTCATCTTCTTTTTCTTCTGGTTCTTCTGGTTCTTCCTCCGGTGTTCTCGTCCAGCATCTTCTCCGCTGCGTCTTCTTCACTTCTTCTCCTCGGGCTGCTCCGCATCCATGATGGCATGGAGGGAGGCTCCCGCTCTTCTCTTCATCTTCTTCTCTCCATCTTCTTCTCTTCATCTTCTGCATCTTCTTCTCTTCTTCATCTTGTTTTCCATGCCGTTCCGCATTCATGCTGGCATGGTGGGAGGCTCCCACTGTGTGATGCGTCTCCTCTTCTGACGGTTCTTAAATAACGGGGGTGGGGCCACCCGGTGACCCCGCCCCCCTCTGACACACAGTGACTTGACGGGACTTCCCTGTGACGTCACGGGGAATGCCACAGGGAAGTCCCATCATGTCCCGTGCATCAGAGGGGTGCGGGGTCACCGGGTGGCCCCGCCCCCCATTATTTAAGAACCGTCAGAAGAGACGCGTCACACAGCGGGAGCATCCCACCATGCCAGCATGGATGCGGAGCGGCCCGGAGAAGAAGATGAAGAAGAGAAGAAGAAGAGAAGAAGATGAAGAAAAGAGCGGGAGCTTCCCCCCATACCATGGGTGCGGAGTGGCCCGAGGAGAAGAAGATAGAAGATGCTGCAGAGGAGATGCTGGACGAGAACACCAGAGGAGGAACCAGAAGAGCCAGAAGAAGAAGAATAAGAATAAGATGAAGGTAGATAGAAGAAAGAAGAAGAAGCATTTAAATAAAGGAATTGTCAAAAACTGTCTCTTGTCATTTTTAACATTTTTGACAGTCTTTAGTGAAATGGTAGGGGTACTTTTGTACCCCCTTACCATTTCACACAGGGGGGAGGGCCGGGATCTGGGGGTCCCCTTGTTAAAGGGGACTTCCAGATTCCGATAAGCACCCCGCCCACAGACCCCCACAACCACCGGCCAGGGTTGTGGGGATGAGGCCCTTGTCCTCATCAACATGGGGACAAGGTGTTTTGGGGGGCTACCCCAAAGCATCCTCCCAATGTTGAGGGCATGTGGCCTGGTATGGTTCAGGAGGGGGGCGCTCTCTCATCCCCCCTCTTTTCCTGCAGCCTGCCAGGTTGCATGCTTGGATAAGGGTCTTGTATAGATTTTTGGGGGGACCCCACGCCGTTTTTTTCTTAATTTTGGCACGGGGTTCCCCTTAATATCCGTACCAGACCTGAAGGGTCTGGTATGGAATTTAGGAGGACCCCCCACATCATTTTTTTTTTAAATTTTGGCTGGGGTTCCGCTTAATATCCATACCAGACCTGAAGGGCCTGGTATGGAATTTAGGGTAACCCCCCACGTCATTTTTTTTTTAAATTTTGGTTCGGGGTTCCCCTGTGTGGAATTCCCATGCCGTTTTTATCACTGAACTTTTATGTGTATTGTCGGACCGGCAATTCATTAAAAGCCGCAAGTAGTTTTAAATGACTTTTTTCCTTTGAAATGTCATTTTGCTGTCAGATTGTTCTACACACGGGAAACATGCGCCCCTTTACAGGCATACTATAGACACCCCCCAGGTATGAAATTTAAAGGAATATTATTGTTTCACTTTAAGCATTATTAAAATCACTGCTCCTGAAAAAACGTCAGTTTTTAAAACTTTTTTTTGCATAGATCCATGTCCCCTGGGGCAGGACCCGGGTCCCCAAACACTTTTTATGACAATAACTTGCATATAAGCCTTTCAAATTAGCACTTTTGATTTCTCCCATAGACTTTTAAAGGGTGTTTCACAGCATTTGAATTTGCCACGAACACCCCAAATTGTTCGCTGTTCGGCGAACTTGCGAACAGCCGATGTTCGAGTCGAACATGAGTTTGACTCGACCTCGAAGCTCATCCCTAGTCTATGGTGAGCAAATCATTGGATTCCTGTGTGCCTCCCGGCATGGGAAAGAGCAGATCTTTGCCCAAGCTTGCACGTTTGCAGAGAATGTTAAACAAGCGTGTAGCTACAGAGTATGGCTTGGAGTTCCCTTATGTTCCTCAGGATGTAATGCAAGTGATTGAAGTTAACCGAGAACTTTGGTACAGTGAAGCTGTTTGGGACTACTTGTCTGTGCCTAAGCTTTTCCGAAAGACTGGATGTTCTGTTAAAATGGATGAACGTTTTAGTGGATGTTTTATGCACTGGAACTTCGGTCGGCACATCTATGCTGACAAAGTGGTCATCTGCAGGCCCGGAAAAGATGACGCTGTATATTTCATTATCACAGTGGATAAACTGGGAAAGACATTGACCTTGCCAGATTCCCGGTTTTATTGGTAACTATGGACAACAGAAGTTAGTTAGTTAGTGTAAGTATAAAGAGATCTTCGTGGTCAAGGTCTGGATTAGGGATGAGCCGAACATCCCCCTGTTCGGTTCGCACCAGAACATGCGAACAGAAAAAAAGTTCGTTCGAACACGCGAACACCATTAAAGTCTATGGGACACGAACATGAATAATCAAAAGTGCTAATTTTAAAGGCTAATATGCAAGTTATTGTCATAAAAAGTGTTTGGGGACCCGGGTCCTGCCCCAGGGGACATGGATCAATGCAAAAAAAAGTTTTAAAAACGGCCGTTTTTTCAGGAGCAGTGATTTTAATAATGCTTAAAGTCAAACAATAAAAGTGTAATATCCCTTTAAATTTCGTACCTGGGGGGTGTCTATAGTATGCCTGTAAAGGGGCGCATGTTTCCCGTGTTTAGAACAGTCTGACAGCAAAATGACATTTCGAAGGAAAAAACCCATTTAAAACTACCCGCAGCTATTGCATTGCCGACAATACACATAGAAGTTCATTGATAAAAACGGCATGGGAATTCCCCACAGGAGAACCCCGAACCAAAATTAAAAAAAAAAAAAATGACATGGGAGTCCCCCTAAATTCCATACCAGGCCCTTCAGGTCTGGTATGGATATTAAGGGGAACCCCGGCCAAAATTTAAAAAAAAAATGACGTGGGGTTCCCCCTAAATTCCATACCAGACCTGAAGGTCTGGTATGGATTTTAAGGGGAACCCCGTGCCAAAAAAAAAACGGCGTGGGGTCCCCCAAACAATCCATACCAGACCCTTATCCGAGCACGCAACCTGGCAGGCCGCAGGAAAAGAGGGGGGGACGAGAGTGCGCCCCCCCTCCTGAACCGTACCAGGCCACATGCCCTCAACATTGGGAGGGTGCTTTGGGGTAGCCTTCAAAACACCTTGTCCCCATGTTGATGAGGACAAGGGCCTCATCCCCACAACTCTGGCCGGTGGTTGTGGGGGTCTGCGGGCGGGGGGCTTATCGGAATCTGGAAGCCCCCTTTAACAAGGGGACCCCCAGATCCCGGCCCCCCCCTGTGTGAAATGGTAAAGGGGTACTTACCCCTACCATTTCACTAAAAAACTGTCAAAAATGTTAAAAATGACAAGAGACAGTTTTTGACAATTCCTTTATTTAAATGCTTCTTCTTTCTTCTATCTTCCTTCATCTTCTGGTTCTTCTGGTTCTTCTGGCTCTTCTGGTTCTTCCTCCGGCGTTCTCGTCCCGCATCTCCTCCGCGGCGTCTTCTATCTTCTTCTCCTCGGGCCGCTCTGCACCCATGGCATGGGGGGAGGCTCCCGCTCTTTTTTTCTTCTCTTCTTCTCTTCTTCATTTGGCCGCTCCGCACCCATGCTGGCATGGAGGGAGGCTCCCGCTGTGTGATGGCGTCTCCTCGTCTGGCGGTTCTTAAATAACGGGGGGTGGGGCCACCGGGTGACCCCGCCCCCCTCTGACGCACGGTGACTTGACGGGACTTCCCTGTGACGTCACGGGGAATGCCACAGGGAAGTCCCGTCATGTCCCGTGCGTCAGAGGGGGGCGGGGTCACCGGGTGGCCCCACCCCTGTTATTTAAGAACCGTCAGACGAGGAGACGCCGTCACACAGCGGGAGCCTCCCTCCATGCCAGCATGGGTGCGGAGCGGCCCGGAGAAGAAAATGAAGAAGAGAAGAAGAGAAGAAGAGAAGAAATGAAGAAGAGAAGATGAAGAGAAGAAGATGAAGAAGAGAAAAAGAGAAGAAGGAAGAAGAGAAGAAGATGAAGGGAAGAGCGGGAGCCTCCCCCCATGCCATGGGTGCGGAGCGGCCCGAGGAGAAGAAGATAGAAGACGCCGCGGAGGAGATGCTGGACGAGAACACCAGAGGAAGAACCAGAAGAACCAGAAGAACCAGAAGATGAAGGAAGATAGAAGAAAGAAGAAGCATTTAAATAAAGGAATTGTCAAAAACTGTCTCTTGTCATTTTTAACATTTTTGACAGTTTTATAGTGAAATGGTAGGGGTAAGTACCCCCTTACCATTTCACGGGGGGGCCGGGATCTGGGGGTCCCCTTGTTAAAGGGGGCTTCCAGATTCTGATAAGCCCCCCACCTGTAGACCCCCACAACCACCGGCCAGGGTTGTGGGGATGAGGCCCTTGTCCTCATCAACATGGGGACAAGGTGTTTTGGGGGGCTACCCCAAAGCACCCTCCCAATGTTGAGGGCATGGTTCAGGAGGGGGGGCCGCACTCTCGTCCCCCCCTCTTTTCCTGCAGCCTGCCAGGTTGCGTGCTCGAATAATGGTCTGGTATGGATTTTTGGGGGGACCCCATGCCATTTTTTTTTTTTTTGGCGCGGGGTTCCCCTTAAAATCCATACCAGACCTGAAGGGTCTGGTATGGAATTTAGAGGGAACCCCACGTCATTTTTTAAAAAATTTTGGCCGGGGTTCCCCTTAATATCCATACCAGACCTGAAGGGCCTGGTATGGAATTTAGGGGGACTTCCATGTCATTTTTTTTTTTTTAATTTTGGTTCAGGGATCCCTTGTGGGGAATTCCCATGCCGTTTTTATCAATGAACTTCTATGTGTATTGTCGGTAGTTTTAAATGAGTTTTTTCCTTCGATATATCATTTTGCTGTCAGACTGTTCTAAACACAGGAAACATGCGCCCCTTTACAGGCATACTATAGACATCCCCCAGCTACGAAATTTAAAGGGATATTACACTTTTATTGTTTGACTTTAAGCATTATTAAAATCACTGCTCCTGAAAAAACGGACATTTTTAAAACTTTTTTTTGCATTGATCCATGTCCCCTGGGGCAGGACCCAGGTCCTCAAACACTTTTTATGACAATAACTTGCATTAAAAGCCTTTAAAATTAGCACTTTTGATTTCTCCCATAGACTTTTAAAGGGTGTTCCGCGGCATTCGAATTTGCCGCGAACACGCCAAATTGTTCGCTGTTCGGCGAACTTGCGAACAGCCAATGTTCGAGTCAAACATGAGTTCGACTCGAACTCGAAGCTCATCCCTATTCTGGATATTCATCTCAGTGTTTTGAATCCAGGGATTTCTTTTTGCTACATGGATTTCTTTCATGTAAAAAAAAAAAAAAATTATACAGGGATGGACTCCTAAAGATTATTTTTGATATTAGATTATGGGAAGAGAGTCTCATTTTTAATGAGTGTGTTTAACATGTTTTCCTTTTCAGGAACCATTTGATCTCCTATCAAGCTGTGAGGCTTTTCAGCTAGATAGTGAGGTTGTGTACAGTCATAGGATGGTTTTGTTTACGGACGTGAACATATTGTTTTATAGATGTTAATCTCATAATGTCTTTCCACTGTCTTTCCTTCTTCTCTATCAAATCCAAGTTTCAAGCTCAAATACCTACTCCCAGGCTTGGGAGTTATTATCATTATTTTTGGGCAGACGTTGGGGACAACGTCTATTGTAGTGGGGGGAGTATGTAGCGCTGGTAAATTTATGATCTACCAACTGATAGGTAAATTTAGTAAATTGCTCGTTAGGGGAGTTAGATTTGCCTCTGTTCCAGCTTGGCTGATGTTGCGTGTGGTTCCGCACTGAGCCGGTGGGTGTCGTTGTCACCACTGGCTAGTGCTGGAAAGGCAACGTGTCGAAGCGTATGGGTGCTCCTCTGTCCCGGAGACAATTCGGTGGAGGTGGTCCTCCGAGTTGCATTCTGGGAGAGGGTATTTATGGGACAGACGCCATGTTTTGGGGTTCGTTTTACAGCCACCTGCTGGCCCTCCTGGCCGACAGGTATCCTTTATTGTGCTACCTCGTGGTCCTCCGTTCCGGAGGCCTGCGCCGCTGCGGCTCATGAGTGGGCCCAGAAGCATGTCTGGGGTCTACCACAGCAGCCGATGAATGGTCCTGAGCTGTCTATCCAGAGTGAAGAAGCTGGATAACTGAGAAGATCCCAGGGGAGGACCCGTCATGGAAGGATCACGCAGAGTGCTGGTCTGGAGAGGGGCCTGGTGACTCGTTTGGAGGACGTATCCTAAAGTAGTTTTACAGCATAGTACTGCCGGGTTGGCTTAGAGGTCCAAGTACTGTGTCTGACATTCACTGCAAGGTTTAATACATCCTGTGGCAGAGGATTGTACGGATTTATTTCAAGCAAGTCTGTGGCAGAGACTTTTGTTTGTGCTACGCACTGGCTGCTAGGAAAGTGAGAGAGGCCTATCCAGACGAGCAAAGATTGTGTCCCACAAGGGGATCGCATCCGATTACAATATTCAACTTTAAAGGACGTTCTCAAGAATCCTAAAGAAAGGTATTTGAACTTCCTTGTAGCTTCCCTCCTGCCTCTTTCCTGCTACTTCCTTCGTTAATGGGGGTGGTATTGACACAGCCCCCAATGATCCACAATGGCTTAAAAGGGATATGGTCCAGAAATATTTAGACAGAATAAAGGTGGATAAAGCACCTGGACCTGATGGCATCCACCCACGGATCCTAAAAGAATTGAGCTCTGTAATTTCAAAGCCATTGTATCTAATTTTTAGGGACTCATTAATGACAGGAATGGTACCATTCCTGCAGGGCGAACGTGGTGCCTATATTTAAAAAGGGATCAAAGTCTTTACCAAGTAACTATAGACCTGTTAGTTTAACTTCTATAGTCGGGAAGATACTGGAGCGTTTAATAAAAGACACATAGACGAGTTCTTGCTGGAAAAAAACATTTTAAGCAACAGACAGCATGGGTTCATGAAAGACAGAAGTTGTCAGACAAACCTGATTTCTTTTTATGAAGAGGTAAGTAAAACCTTGGACAGAGGGGTGGCTGTGGACGTGGTTTATTTGGATTTTGCAAAAGCATTTGATACAGTTCCGCACACACAGCTCATGTGTAAGTTAAAGTCTACAGGCTTGGAAATATCAGTTTGTAAATGGATAGAAAACTGGCTAAAAGACAGAATTCAGAGAGTAGTGGTTAATGATTCTTACTCTGAATGGTCTAAGGTTATCAGTGGTGTACCCCAAGGTTCAGTGCTGGGACCCTTACTCTTTAATATCTTTATAAATGATATAGGGTCTGGGATCAAAAGTAACATTTCTGTCTTTGCAGATGACACCAAGCTATGCAGTGGAATAACGTCCTTACAGGATGTCTCCAATTTACAAGCCGACCTCAATGCACTGTCTAATTGGGCGACTATGTGGCAGATGAGGTTTAATGTTGAGAAATGTAAAGTTATGCACTTGGGGGCTAAGAATATGCATGCATCATACATGCTAGGGGGAGTACAACTGGGGGAATCTGTAGTGGAGAAGGATCTGGGGGTTTTGGTAGATCATAAGCTCAATAATAGCATGCAATGCCAAGCTGCGGTTTCCAAAGCGAGCAAAGTTCTTTCTTGTATTAAGAGAGGTATGGACTCCAGAGAGAGAAATATCATTTTGCCCCTGTTCAAATCATTAGTAAGACCTCATCTGGAATATGCAGTTCAGTTTTGGACACCAGTTCTCAAAAAGGATATCGGGGAACTGGAGAAAGTGCAGAGAAGGGCAACCAAACTGATAAGAAGCATGGGGGAGCTCAGCTATGAGGAAAGATTAGAGGAACTGAATTTGTTCACTCTTGAGAAGAGGAGAATAAGGGGGGATATGATCAACATGTTTAAATATATAAGGGGTCCATATAGTGAACTTGGTGTTGAGTTATTCACTTTACGGTCAACACAGAGGACAAGGGGGCACTCTTTACGACTGGAGGAAAAGAGATTTCATCTCCAAATACGGAAAGGTTTCTTCACAGTAAGAGCTGTGAAAATGTGGAATAGACTCCCTCCAGAGGTGGTTCTGGCCAGCTCAGTAGATTGCTTTAAGAAAGGCCTGGATACTTTCCTAAATGTACATAATATAACTGGGTACTGACATTTATAGGTAAAGTTGGTCCAGGGAAAATCCGATTGCCTCTCGGGGGGTCAGGAAGGAATTTTTTCCCCTGCTGTAGCAAATTGAAGCATGCTCTGCTGGGGTTTTTTGCCTTCCTCTGGATCAACTGTGGGTATAGTATTGGATACATTGGATTGTACGTTTTTTTTTTTTTTTTTTATGGTTGGACTGGATGGACTTGTGTCTTTTTTCAACCTGACTAACTATGTAACTATGTAACTATGTAACTATGTTACTTAGTTCAATAAAGCATTGAAAACGTACTCAAGCGTTGGTGCGTTTATCGTCCAGAGGTAAACTCAGCGGAACCCTAAACCCGGTGCCGGTGAAGCAGGGGTGTCGAGAGTGAAGGTAACAAGCCCGCTTAAACCAGCAGCTCCACCGAGAGTTATTGCTACATATGAAAGGTTTTTTGGTTCACTCATGAAGGATTTGTGGCCCACGTATGAAGGGGTCTTGGTTCACTAATGAAAGGTTTGGGGTCCACACATGAAAGGGTCTTGGTTCACTCATGAAGGATTTGGGGTCCATGTATGAAAGGGCCATGGTTCACTCATGAAACATTTGGGGTCCACATATGAAAGGGTCTAGTTTCACTCATGAAGGATTTGAGGTTCACATATGAAAGGGTCTTGGTTCACTAATGAAAGGCTTGGGGTCCTCGTATAAAAGGGTCTTGGTTCACTAATGAAAGGTTTGGGGTCCACATATGAAAGGGTCTTGGTTCACTAATAAAAGGCTTGGGGTCCTCGTATAAAAGGGTCTTGGTTCACTAATGAAAGGTTTGGGGTCCACATATGAAAGGGTCTAGTTTCACTCATGAAGGATTTGAGGTTCACATATGAAAGGATCTTGGTTCGTTCATAAAAAATTTGGGGCCCATGTATGAAAGTTTCTTGGCTCACTCATAAAAGGTTTGGGGTCCACGTATAAAAGGGTCTTGGTTCATTCATGAAGGATCTGGGGCCCACATATTAAAGGGCCATGGTTCACTCATGAAACATTTGGGGCCCACATATGAAAGGGTCTTGGTTCACTCATGAAAGGTTTGAGGACCACCCATTTTTTTCAGATATTTCATTTTTATTTATTTCCATATTTTCTTTCCTGATGTTCAGAAATCTACAGCCATTCACAGCAACCAATCCCTTCCAGAGAAGAGCTGTTGTGGAAATTTTATGAAAATGTATTTTAATTATGTATTGTCATAAGTGTCTCCCAGGGTTAGTTCTCCCACAACCCGCTCTAAAGAGCTGACTGGAGCAGACTGACGCTGGTTGAGATGCGTTTGGTAGTGAAAAGCTTCTTGGGGAAGTAGAGAAGTGTTTGCAGAGTGGGGATATGTCCACTGGCGAAGGGCCCCCTGTGTGATGCACAGAGCGATTGTCTTGGGGGATGTGTTCGCTCTGAAAAGACATTATCGGTTTAGCAAATGTGCGCTCGTGTCACCCCTGTGTGCCTGATCAACATATTTGGGGGGGACGTGGCGTACACCTGCAGATAATCTCCCATCTACACTGGATGGTAGTGTAATCCGGGTATGCTTTGTTCTCTGAACAAAGCAGAATAAGGATTCACGGAAAACAGTAAAAACTGGAGTCTTTGAGTCGTTGTGGTCGGGAACAGCGTTCATGATCTCAGGCTTCCTTTGTGTAGCTGAAGATAGCTTATAGAGACAGGGGGCGGGAGATTGTACACGCTGCCCCCACCCAGACGCGCCCATAAGACTTCCCTAGTCGTTATTCATTGGTTGTTGTATAAACTCATTCTGTTGGAAGGATTTCCTGTGTTGACATTCATATCCTGTGAGGTCATTTCCCATGGAGAAAGTGATTGGCTGTTGGGGCCATGACTTCCTGTTTGTCGTTGCTTTTGTTGTCGATGAACAAAAAAACCAAGTGTGGTGCCCGGTGGAGGCAGTCATGCGATGTTACTGAGATGAGGACCTAAGCTGTGGTCATGTCTGTTTACTTGGGGATATGCAGGAAATAGAGTGATAGGTAAGATGCATTATACTGAGAGGAAAGGGCACTTAATAGCGCAAAAGTGTATAGTGGGATTTTCCACAACAGAGCAGGGACTGGAAACAGAGCGCTCAATCACTGGAGGTGTTATGTCATGTGATCAGTACGCTCTGGGGCGGGATTAATGGAGATGCATATGGGAAAGGACAGCGTATTACCCTAACCTCAAGATCTCCTTTCTATAGATAACTCCGGGATAAATCCCAGCACATACCTGGATGGAAGGTGAAGGCTCCCATCCCCCTACATTACTTCCTGGACAATGATCTTCTCTCAAGGGACATGGCACGGACACAATAAGCAGGTATTGGGGATCTTAGAATTCTATTGGACGGTATGAGGAGGAACACCCATAGAATTACAGAGACCATGTCAGTTATGGAGGAAGCTCCACTGTCAGGAAAGGTCCCCTCCGCTGGTAATATCGATCATTTGGCGTGCAGTACTGAGGTCCACCAGCAAGTGTAATGTACATCAAGATATTTACACATAAACCCAGAATGTCTACAATAGTTTAATTACCATTTTTATATTATACCAACCTTCATCTTTAGATATGGGATGACCTGCAAACAGAAAATCATTTAGAATTCAGTTGATTCATCTTCACACACAAACACAACATTTTCCCATCACATAGTTGGTAAGCTTGAATAAAGACCCCAGTCCATCCAGTTTAACCAGAGTTTGTGTGTGATACCAATACCATATACCTGTATAATGTTTTCTTTTTCTGAAAAAAACAAAGACAAATCTAAAAGTTTTTTTTTAAATATATCTACACTCCCCACTGACACCACCAACTGTGGAAGGAAGTCCCACATCCGCTGTAACAGTAAGGTGCCCCTTACACAGTTTAAGTTTGAACCACTTCTCATCCAACTTCATTAAGTGGTCACATGTCTTCTTTTGAGACTTTAGGCTAAATAGTCTCTTAAATGCTAAAGTCACCATTTAAGGATTTGTATATTACGATCATATCCCCTCTTAAGCGCCTCTTCTCCAAGGAGAATAAATGAAATGTGTGTAATTGTTCCTCATAACTGAGGTCCTCCTTCCCTCATAACTGAGCTCCTCCATCCCCCATAACTGAGGTACTCCATCTCCCATAACGTAACTCCTCCATCCCCCATAACTGAGCTCCTCCATCCCCCATAACTGAGCTCCTCCATCCCCCATAACTGAGGTACTCCATCTCCTATAACATAGTTCCTCCATCCCCCATAACTGAGCTCCTCCATCCCCCATAACTGAGGTACTCCATCTCCTATAACGTAGTTCCTCCATCCCCCATAACTGAGCTCCTCCATCCCCCATAACTGAGGTACTCCATCTCCTATAACGTAGCTCCTCCATCCCCCATAACTGAGCTCCTCCATCCCCCATAACTGAGCTCCTCCACCCCCCATAACTGAGGTACTCTATCCCTCAGACTGACGCTTGTTGAGATGCGTTTAGTAGTGAAAAGCTTCTTGGGGAAGTAGAGAAGTGTTTGCAGGGTGGGGATATGTCCGCTGGCGAAGGGCCCCCTGTGTGATGCTCAGAACGATCGTCTGGAGGGATGTGTTCGCTCTGCAAAGACATTATCGGTTTAGCAGATGTATGCTCGTGTCACCCCTGTGTGCCTGATCAACATATTTGGGGGGGATGTGGCGAACACCTGCAGATAATCTCCCATCTACACTGGATGGTAGTATAGTCCGGGTATGCTTTGTTCTCTGAACAAAGCAGAATAAGGATTCATGAAAAATGGTAAAAACGGGAGTCCTTGAATCGTTGTGGTCGGGAACAGCGTTCATGATCTTAAGCTTCCATTGTGTAGCTGAAGATAGCTTACAGAAACAGGGGGTGGGAGATCGTACATGCTGCCCCCACCCAGACATGCCCATAAGACTCCCCTAGTCATTATTCATTGATTGTTGTATAAACTCATCCTGTTGGAAGGATTTCCTGTGTTGACATTCATATCCTGTGAGGTCATATCCTGTGAGGTCATTTCCCATGGAGAAAGCGATTGACTGTTGGGGCCATGACTTCCTGTTTGTCATGGCTTTTGTTGTCGATGAATAAAAGGCAGTCGTGCGATGGTACTGAGATGAGGATGTAAGCTGTGGTCATGTATGTTTATTTGGGGATATGCACGGAACATGACGGGACTTCCCTGTGGCATTCCCCGTGACGTCACAGGGAAGTCCCGTCAAGTCACCGTGCGTCAGAGGGGGGCGGGGTCACCGGGTGGCCCCGCCCCCCGTTATTTAAGAACTGTCAGACGAGGAGCGCCGTCACACAGCGGGAGCCTCCCTCCATGCCAGCATAGGTGCGGAGCAGCCCGGAGAAGAAAATGCAGAAGAGAAGAAGAGAAGAAGAGAAGAAAAGAAGAAGAGAAGAAGAGAAGAAGAGAAGAAGATGAAGAAGATGAAGAGAAGAGCGGGAGCCTCCCCCCATGCCATGGGTGCGGAGCGGCCCGAGGTGAAGAAGATAGAAGACGCCGCGGAGGAGATGCTGGACGAGAACGCCAGAGGAAGAACCAGAAGAACCAGAAGAACCAGAAGATGAAGGAAGATAGAAGAAAGAAGAAGTATTTAAATAAAGGAATTGTCAAAAACTGTCTCTTGTCATTTTTAACATTTTTGACAGTTTTTTAGTGAAATGGTAGGCCCTTACCATTTCACACAGGGGGGGGGCCGGGATCTGGGGGTCCCCTTGTTAAAGGGGCTTCCAGATTCCGATAAGCCCCCCGCCCGCAGTCCCCCACAACCACCGGCCAGGGTTGTGGGGATGAGGCCCTTGTCCTCATCAACATGGGGACAAGGTGTTTTGGGGGGCTACCCCAAAGCACCCTCCCAATGTTGAGGGCATGTGGCCTGGTACGGTTCAGGAGGGGGGGTGGCCGCACTCTCGTCCCCCCCTCTTTTCCTGCGGCCTGCCAGGTTGCGTGCTCGGATAAGGGTCTGGTATGGATTTTTGGGGGGACGCCACACCGTTTTTTTTTTTTTTTTTTGGCGCGGGGTTCCCCTTAAAATCCATACCAGACCCATCAGGGGGAACCCCACGTCATTTTTTTTTTTTAATTTTGGCCGGGGTTCCCCTTAATATCCATATCAGACCTGAAGGGCCTGGAATGGAATTTAGGGGGACTCCTAAGTCATTTTTTTTTTTTAAATTTTGGTTCGGGGTTCCCCTTTGGGGAATTCCCATGCCGTTTTTATCAATGAACTTCTATGTGTATTGTCGGCAATGCAATAGCCGCGGTAGTTTTAAATGAGTTTTTTCCTTCAAAATGTCATTTTGCTGTCAGACTGTTCTAAACACAGGAAACATGCGCCCCTTTACAGACATACTATAGACACCCCCCAGGTACGAAATTTAAAGGGATATTACACTTTTATTGTTTGACTTTAAGCATTATTAAAATCACTGCTCCTGAAAAAACGGCTGTTTTTAAAAATTTTTTTTGCTTTGATCCATGTCCCCTGGGGCAGGACCCAGGTCCCCAAACACTTTTTATGACAATAACTTGCATATTAGCCTTTAAAATTAGCACTTTTGATTTCTCCCATAGACTTTTAAAGGGTGTTCCGCGGCATTCGAATTTTCCGCGAACACCCCAAATTGTTCGCTGTTCGGCGAACTTGCGAACAGCCAATGTTCGAGTCGAACATGAGTTCGACTCGAACTCGAAGCTCATCCCTAGCTATGCGCACACCATATCTCCTGTGCTCCTAAGCACACATTCAGTCTAATGGTATAATGTACCTTACCTATCATTCCATTTCCCTTGCATCCCCAAGTAAAGAGACACCACCATAGCTTACATTCTCAGCTCCATCAGTATGCATGCCTTTCTGAGCCGTGCACTTGCTTTTATTTACACATAAACAGGAAGTCCCAAACTGGAGGGTTTGCCTCCAACAGCCAATCGCCTCCTACACAGTTTGTGACCTCACAGGAAATGACCAAATAAGGATGTAACAACACAGGATGTAGACGTCAACACAGGAAATGACCAAATAAGTGCATGACCATATAAGGATAAATGAATATATACAATTAGCAATGAACGATGACTACAATTATGCTGATAGGAATCCTTATACTACCGTTCCTTGTGGATGGGAGTCTATCTGCAGGTGTACGCTGTGAATCCCGACATGTGCTGATCAGACACAGCAGAGACAAGAGCGTGCAGCCGCCTATAACCGATAATGTCCTTGCAGAGTGAACATATCCCCTTTAGACAATCGTCTGTGCAATGCACAGGGGCCCTTTCACTGGTGGACATACCCCCACTCCGCAAACACCTCTCTCCAATCCCAGGAAGTTTTCCACTATCTAACAGATCTCAACCAGCGTCAGTCTGCCCCAGTCAGCTCTTTAGAGCGGCCTGTGAGAGAACCAACACTGGGAGACACTATGACAATACATATTAAAATACATCTTCATAATTTCCACAATGTATATGGGAAAGGACAGCCTATTACCCTGACCTCCTGCTCTCCTTTCTATAGATAACTCCAGGATAAATACAAGCTCATACCTGGATGGAAGGTGAAGATTCCCATCCCCCCTACATTACTCCCTGGACAATGATCTTCTCTCTAGGGACACGACACAGACACAATGAGCAGGTATTGGGGATGTTAGAATTCTATTGGACGGTATGATGAGGAACACCCATAGAATTACAGAGACCATGTCAATTATGGAGGAAGCTCCACTGTCAGGAAAGGTCCCCTCTGCTGGTAATATCGATCATTTGGCGTGCAGTACTGAGGTCCTGTCAGAAGAGCTTTTCCCTGCTGGTATTTTGTCACCTTTGGGCTGCAGTACTGGCGTCCACCAGCAGAGGGATCCTGGCAGTGTGGAGCAGGTATTATCCTTTGCAGACAGGTGTCACCTGACTTTAATTAGCAGATGCAGTATAAATACCCAGCAGGTGCACACACATCTTGCCTTGGTATTGTCCTTGAGCCCTAACCTGCAGCCTGCATCCTGTTTACCTGATTCCTGAAACCTGATTCCTGTACCCGAGACCTGATTCCTGGAGCCTGTTGATCCTGTTCCCTGTCTGTTACCTTAACCCTGGACCCTGAGACTTGTATGTAACCCATCCTTCCTGTGATCCATCCATCCTCTCTTTGTCCTATTTGTTACCCTTCCCCAGCTGCTGACCTCCCGTTGACAACCCTGACCTGGCTCTGTTTATGATCTCGGTATTTCCCTTACTTGTAGGTGGTTGTGTTATATTCATTTATCTTTAATAAATTATTTATATTTTCCCTTATACACGTCTGGGTTTCCTCTGTTGCAGTCCACACAGTTCTGGTCTTATCTAGTACATGACAGAATACCAAGGCCATCCCTGACCAGAAGTGGCTGCACAGAGGAATCATCTTTGTTCTGCTGGCTTTGCTGGAATGAATCCCAATGTGATCCCATATTATGCTCTGCTGGCGTCAGAAAGTGGCGAGTATCTCTGCCAGTCACTAAAAGAGTGGACCAATGACCAGCTGCTTGAGCTCATCCGTTTGGCCCACTCCCTGGTTGACCAGGGCTGTATGTTGTTTGGGGATGTGCAGCCTTTGATCCAAATATGTGCTGAGCTGGCCCTGTCCTGTGCTCCTAAGACCAGTGATGATTCCCCCCCTTCCAGTGATGATCAGGTGGAGTCTCTGGTGTGGCTGTTAGAGGATGATTCCGCATGCTTTTTTGAGCACTATTCCATCTGTTCTCAGCAGAAGCTTTTGGAGTGTATTCAGTACAGACCCTTGTTAGACAGGCAGCATGTGATCTGTCCTTTGCCCAACCCATACTCTCAGCATGGTCAAATATGTTACAACCAGCCCCAACCAACCCACAACAAACCACCGCTGCCATCAGACACCTACCTGCCCACAAGTCTGTCTCCCCATCACCCACGCCAGACTCAGTTGCAGCTCAGTATACATTGCTCCCAACCAGATACTCATATCTGGTCTCTGCTCCCTGTACCTATCCTGCATTCAACCCACCTGCCTCTTCTCAGCTGCCTACTAATCCACAAAAACTTCCCCCAGCTACTGTTACCTCTTCTCCACCATATCCCAATCCTCCTTTCCAGTCTGCTGCACCCCTCACCTACAGAGCCTCAGTGACTAAACCCAAGAAAAAACAAACGTTTTTTCCAACCAAGACGATCCTGCCATTAACCCAACCTGCCTCCACACCTACCAATCTGTCCCAGCCTGGAGTGCCAGAGTCCCAGCCTGAGTTGCCAGAGTCCCAGCCTGAGTTGCCAAAGTCCCAGACGAAGGTACCAGTGTTCCAGCCGGAGGTGCCAGTGTTCCAGCCAGAGGTGCCGGTGTTCCAGTCGGAGGTGCCAGTGTTCCAGCCTGAGTTGCCAGAGTCCCAGCCAGAGGTGCCAGTGTTCCAGCCGGTGTTCCAGTCGGAGGTGCCAGTGTTCCAGCCGGAGGTGCCAGTGCCTACCTTCCAGTCTGATGTGCCCACTTTCCAGCCTGATGTGCCCGATTTCCAGCCTGATGAGCCCACTTTCCAGCCTGATGTGCCCACCTTCCAGCCTGATGTTCCAGCCTTCCAGCCTGATGTGCCCGCTCTCCAGCCTGATGTGCCCGCTCTCCAGCCTGATGTGCCCTCTTTCCTGCCTGATGAGCCCTCTTTCCTGCCTGATGAGCCCGCTTTCCAGCCTGATGAGCCCGCTTTCCAGCCTGATGAGCCTGCTTTCCAGCTTGATGTGCCCGCTTTCCAGTCTGATGTCTCATTGCCCGCTGCTCAGCTCGACAACCTGAAACCTGCTGCCCAGCCTGATGTGTTCCTGTCTGCTGCCCAGCCTGAGATGTTCTTGTCTGCTGCCCAGCCTGAGGTGTTCCTGTCTGCTGCCCAGCCTGATGTGTTCCTGTCTGCTGCCCAGCCTGATGTGTTCCTGTTTGCTGCCCAGCCTGATGTGTTCCTGTCCGCTGTCCAGCCTGATGTGTTCCTGTCTGCTGCCCAGCCTGAGGTGTTCCTGTCTGCTGCCCAGCCTGATGTGTTCCTGTCTGCTGCCCAGTCTGATTTATTCTTGTCCGCTGCCCAGCCTGATGTGTTCCTGTCCGCTGCCCAGCCTGATGTGTTCCTGTCCGCTGCCCAGCCTGATGTGTTCCTGTCCGCTGCCCAGTCTGATGTGTTCCTGTCCGCTGCCCAGCCTGATGTGTTCCTGTCCGCTGCCCAGCCTGATGTGCCCGCTTTCCAGACTGATGAGCCCGCTTTCCAGCCCGATTAGCCTGCTTTCCAGCCTGATTTGCCGCTGCTCAGCTCGACGACCTGGAACCTGCTGCCCAGCCTGATGTGTTCCTGTCCACGGTCCAGCCTGGTGTGTTCCTGTTTGCTACCCAGCCTGATGTGCCACTGCCCGCTGCCCAGCTTGAAGTGCCTGCTGACCAGCTTGAAGTGCCCGCTGCTCAGCTTGAAGTGCCCGCTGCCCGGCTGGACGCCATGGACCTTCCCCAGCAACGGCTAGTTGGAGTGTCCGGAGGTCGCTCCTTCGAGGGGGAGTACTCTCAGGAAAGGTCCCCTCTGCTGGTAATATCGATCATTTGGCGTGCAGTACTGAGGTCCACCAGCAGGTGTCTCCTGGCAGTTTGGAGCTGTCAGAAGAGCTTTTCCCTGCTGGTATTTTGTCACCTTTGGGCCGCAGTACTGGCGTCCACCAGCAGAGGGATCCTAGCAGTATGGAGCAGGTATTACTCTTTGCAGACAGGTGTCACCTGACTTTAATTAGCAGCTGCAGTATAAATACACGGCAGGGGCACACACATATCTTGCCTTGGTATTGTCCTTGAGCCCTGACCTGCAGCCTGCATCCTGTTTACCTGATTCCTGAAACCTGATTCCTGTACCTGAGACCTGATTCCTGTACCTGAGACCTGATTCCTGGAGCCTGTTGATCCTGTTCCCTGTCTGTTACCTTAACCCTGGACCCTGAGCCTTGTATTTGACCCGTCCCTCCTGTGATCCATCCATCATCTCTTTGTCCTGTTTGTTACCCTTCCTCAGCTCCTGACCTCCCGTTGACAACCCTGGCCTGGCTCTGTTTACGATCTTGGTATTTCCCTTACTTGTATATATTTGTACGGTTATTATTATTATTTGTGGGGTTCTGTTTTGTATTGGTTGTGGTGCACTGAGTGATATTGGAGGTAGTTGTGTTATATTCATTTATCTTTAATAAATCATTTATATTTTCACTTATACATGTCTGGGTTTCCTCTGTTGCAGTCCACACAGTTCTGGTCTTATCTGGTACATGACATCCACCTAATGTACATCAAGATATTTCCACATAAACCCAGAATGTCTACAATAGGTTAATTACCATTTTTATATTATACTAACCTTCATCTTTAGATGGAACAGATATGGGATGACCTGCAAACAGAAAATCATTTAGAATTCAGTTTATTCATCTTAACACACAAACACAACATTTTCCCATCACATAGTTGGTAAGTTTGAATAAAGTCCCCAGTCCATCCAACTCAACCAGAGTTTGTGTGTGATACCACTACCATATACCTGTATAATGTTTTTTTTGCTAAAAAAAAACAAAGACAAATCTAAAAGTTTTTTTTTTTAAATATATCTACACTCCCCACTGACACCACCAACTGTCAGGAAATGTTACATCCGCTGGTAAGACCTGTTATTTGGCATGCAGTACTGAGGTCCACCAGCAGGTGTCTCCTGGTAGTTTGGAACTGTCAGGAGAGCTTTTCCCTGTTAATAATATATCATCTTTGGGCCGCAGTACTGGCATCCACCAGCGGATGGATCCTGGCAGTGTGGAGCAGACAGTACCTCCTACAATCAGGTGTCACTTGAGGCCAATCATAGGCCTATAAATACCCAGCAAACATTCACATGTTTGCCTTGATTTCTTCATTGCCTCCTGACCTGCTTGCTATCCTGATCCTGTGCCCTGAACCTGAACCTGATCCTGTCTCGGACCCTATCCTGTCCCACCTATTACCTTGTATCCCTGCCTGCAGCCTGACCCATCCATCCTCTCCCTGTCCTGCGTTCCTTCCCCCATCTGCTGATCTCCCTGTGTATGACCTTGGCCTGGCTTACGTTTACGTCTCTGGAACATCCCTTGTCCATCTGCTGATCTGCTGTGTATGACCCTGGCCTGGCTATTGTTTATGAACCTGGTATTTCCCATTTATTGCACTTATCTATCTGTTGTTATTTGTGGGTCTCTGTCTGTGGTTGGTTATTGCACTGTGTCATATTGGTTGTATTATATTACTCACTTTCTTTAATAAATTATTATATTTTCACTTATATACGTTTGGGTGTCCTCTGTCGCAGATCACACGGTTCTGGTCACACCTGTTCATGACACCAACTGTGGAAGGAAGTCCCACATCCGCTGTAACAGTAAGGTACCCCTTACACAGTTTAAGCTCGAACCACTTCTTATCCAACTTCATTGTGTGGTCACATGTCTTCTTTCGCGACTTTAGGCTAAATAGACTCTTAAATGCTAAAGTCACCATTTAAGGATTTGTATATTGCGATCATATCCCCTCTTGAGCATTTCTTCTCCAAGGAGAATAAATGAAATGTTTGTAATTGTTCCTCATAAATCCTTCTTCCCTCATAACTGAGCTCCTTCATCCCCCATAACTGAGGTACTCCATCTCCTATAACGTAGCTCCTCCATCTGCCATAACTGAGCTCCTCCATCCCCCATAACTGAGCTCCTCCACCCCCCCATAACTGAGGTACTCCATCCCCCATAACTGAGCTCCTCCACCCACTCATAACTAAGGTACTCCATCCCCCATAACTGAGGTACTTCATCTCCCATAACGTAGCTTCTCCATCCCCCATAACTGAGCTCCTCCACCCCCCCATAACTGAGGTACTCCATCCCCCATAACTGAGCTCCTCCACCCACTCATAACTAAGGTACTCCATCCCCCATAACTGAGGTACTTCATCTCCCATAACGTAGCTTCTCCATCCCCCATAACTGAGCTTCTCCATCCCCCATAACTGAGCTCTTCCATTTCCCTTAACTGTGCTCCTCCTTCCCCCATAACTGAGCTCTTCCATCCCCCACAACTGAGCTCTTCCATCCCCCATAATGGAGCTCTTCCATCCCCCATAATGGAGCTCCTGCATCCCCCATAATGGAGCTCCTCCATCCCCCATAACTGAGCTCCTCCATCCCCCATAACTGAGGTACTCCATCTCCCATACAATAATACAAAATCACTAACCGTGCAGTGTCTAAAAGTGCTCCATAGTGCAACAATATATCAAGGTGCTATGTGCATCAAGGTGAAAAATCAATGACAATGCAAATGAAAAACGTTAAAAATAATCAAAAGTTCATAATGTGCATCAAAGTCTATATTGTGCTGTTCCACTAGGATCATTCAGTGAAGGTAAAAAGTGATATTAATCTTGGGTTTTCTAATCCGGTGGCACCGGGCTCTCTAAACTCTCACCTTGAATAAAAATATTAGGGGCATTGAAACCAGATTCTTTGCTCTTTGTGATATGGTGATGTGGAAGTAAAGCTTCTCTGATGTTGCAGCGATCTCTCTGCTTAACAGTACCTGCGATATGTAGGAACAAAGAGGGTTGCCCACCTGGGCTCCACCGGTCCGGTGGTATAAACGGGAAGGGGAGAGAGAAAAGTCCCCAGTTGAAGTCACGGGCGGTGACGTAACGCGTAGGGCGTGGCCGAGCATAGACGAAACCGGAAACTAGTAAGGAGGCGTCTCCAACGCCGCTCCTCAACTCTTTTACCTTTAATGCTGTTTTTAACTTGTTTACATGTAAGAGACCACTTGAATTTTTAATAAATAGCCAGTTGTTTTAAACTTACTACACCATCGGAGGCATCTTTTCTCTCTCCCCTTCCCGTTTATACCACCGGACCAGTGGAGCCCAGGTGGGCAACCCTCTTTGTTCCTACATATCGCAGGTACTGTTAAGCAGAGAGATCGCTGCAACATCAGAGAAGCTTTACTTCCACATCACCATATCACAAAGAGCAAAGAATCTGGTTTCAATGCCCCTAATATTTTTATTCAAGGTGAGAGTTTAGAGAGCCCGGTGCCACCGGATTAGAAAACCCAAGATTAATATCACTTTTTACCTTCACTGAATGATCCTAGTGGAACAGCACAATATAGACTTTGATGCACATTATGAACTTTTGATTATTTTTAACGTTTTTCATTTGCATTGTCATTGATTTTTCACCTTGATGCACATAGCACCTTGATATATTGTTGCACTATGGAGCACTTTTAGACACTGCACGGTTAGTGATTTTGTATTATTGTATGCACTTTATTCTGAGGTGATAGATTTTTATAGCGCGAAATCAATTTTTATTATATTTATGCTGAGTGAAAGTGAACACTGTAAATTTTGCTGCTATCCATAGAGACATCATCACCGTTTATTGGCATTATTTTACACATATATAGGCTAAGCTCTGTATAGAAACATTCACATAACCTATACACTCAATTTAGCGCAAGGGATCACATTACACCATTTTTGCTGACTCCATCTCCCATAACATAGCTCCTCATCCCCCATAACTGAGCTCCTTCACCCCCCCCATAACTGAGCTCCCCCACCCCCCATAACTGAGCTCCCCCACCCCCCATAACTGAGCTCCCCCACCCCCCATAACTGAGGTACTCCATCCCCCATAACTGAGGTACTCCATCCTCCATAACTAAGCTCCTTCATCCCCCTTAACTGAGCTCCTCCATCCCCCATAACTGAGGTCCTTCCAATTTCCATAAATAAGCTCCTCCAACCCCAAATTACAGAGCTCTTCCATTCCCGATAATGAAGCTCCTCCATCCCCCATATCTGAGCTCCTCCATCCCTCATAACTGAGGTCTTCCATCTCCCTTAAACTGGGCTCCTCCATCCCCCATAACTGAGCTCTTCCATGCCCCATAATGAAGCTCCTCCATCCCCCATAACGGAGCTCCTCCATCCCCCATAACTGAGGTACTCCATCCCCCATAACTGAGGTTCTCCATCCCACATAACTTAGCTCCTACACCCCCATAACTGAGCTCCTCCATCCCCCATAACTGAGGTCCTTCAATTTTCCATAAATAAGCTCCTTCATCCCCCTTAACTGAGCTCCTCCATCCCCCATAACTGAGCTCCTCCATCCCCGATAACTGAGCTCCTCCATCCCCCATAACTGAGCTCCTCCATCCCCCATAACTGAGCTCCTCCATCCACCATAACTGAGCTCCTCCATCCCCCATAACTGAGCTCCTCCATTCAACATAACTGAGCTCCTCCATCCCTCACAATGAAGCTCCTCCATTGACCATAACTGAGCTCCTTCATCCCTCATAACTTAGTTCCTCCACTCCCCATAACTGAGCTCCTCCATCCCCCATAACTGAGCTCCTTCATCCCCCATAACTGAGCTCCTCCACTCCCCATAACTGAGCTCCTCCATCCCCCATAACTGAGCTCCTTCATCCCCCATAATTGAGCTCCTCCACCCCCCATAACTGAGCTCTCCACCCCCCATAACTGAGCTCCTCCATCCCCCATAGCTAAGCTCCTCCATCCCCATAACTGAGCTCCTACATCCCTCATAACTGAGGATCTCCATCCCTCATAATGGAGGTTCTCCATCCCTCATAACTGCGCTCCTTCTCTCATAACTAAACCCCATAAGGCCCTCCAGTTCCCTTATTAGCTTTGCTTTATGTTCTCTGGACTGTTTCCAATTCCAGCACATCCCTCCTGAGGATTGGTGACCAGAACTGGATGTCATACGCAAGATGTGGCCGAACCAGAGTCTATGTAAAAATATAACTTTTTCTCTTGCGTAACTACACTTATTAATACATGCTAATAGTCTGCTGGCGTTGCTTGCAGCAGCTTGGCATTGCATGCTATTTCTGAGCCTGTCATCCACTAGGACCCCCAGATCTTTCTCCATCCTCGATTTCCCCAAAGGTCCTCCCCCTAACTTTCATTCATATTTTTGTCTCACAAGGTTTTCTTGTATCCTGCTGTGAAGTTATTGTCCTCCTTAGTTTTGTTTTGTCAGCAAACACTGAGACTAAACAATTTATTCCAAACTCTATATCATTTATGAACAGATTAAACAGAATTGGTCCCAGGGCAGATCCCTGGACACACAGCTCACAATTCTAGACCATTCAGAAAATATTCAATTAATCACCAATCGCTGGACATGCTCCTGTAACCATTTCTTCATCCAAATACATACCATGTCCTCAAAGCCAAGACATCTTAAATTAGAACTATAGGACATTTTTTTTAATATTATGGATAGAGTAAGGGAGGATTTTTTTTTACCATCTGTGTCCCATTGCAGAGATTTCCTTTCACTTCCTGTCTCATAGCCAAACAGGAAGAGAGAGGAAATTCCTGCAAATTAAGGGAATTCCTTGGGATCCCCAGGTCACCAAAACTAGTGTCCCCATGGAAACATGTCCCCTCTATTACATTTCTGGGGACAATTCAAAGTTTTGCAATTTTCTTTTACTTTAACTTTCAATGATAAAAGTAAGCAGGACCAATAGAGAGGGTGAATATCCTTAACGGGGGCAAAGACAACAATAAAGATTGACAGGTGTTCTAATCTCTCTCCATTCTATCCAAAACAAAAACAAAAAAGTTTAGCCTTTAGTTATACTTTAATATGCAATTTTACATTAGTAATATGTCATTTACATTTGCTCAATATCATTTATCTTTAATAGTATGTAGTATGAAAACACATTTCTGTCTTCTTATGATCTGGCCAGAACCCTTCCAGGGGCAGATCATTACTCTAGAATCTCTGCGATGGAAGGTCACCCCTTCCTCCTGACACCACTCTGCTCAGGTTGACCCAGAACTCTTCCAGGGGCAGATCATTACTCTACAATCTCTGTGATGGAAGGTCACCCCTTCCTCCTGACACCACTCAGCTCAGGGTGACCCAGAACCCTTCCAGGGGCAGATCATTCCTCTACAATCTCTGTGATGGAAGTCACCCCTTCCTCCTGACACCACTCTTCTCAGGGTGACCCAGAACCCTCCCAGGAGCAGATAATTCCTCTACAATCTCTGTGATGGAAGGTCACCCCTTCCTCCTGATACCGCTCTGCTCAGGGTGACCCAGAACCCTTCCAGGGGCAGATCATTCCTCTACAATCTCTGTGATGGAAGGTCACCCCTTCCTCCTGACACCACTCTTCTCAGGATGACATAGAACCCTTCCAGGGGCAGATCATTCCTCCACAATCTCTGCGATGGAAGGTCACCCCTTCCTCCTGACACCACTCTTCTCAGGGTGACCCAGAACCCTTCCAGGGGCAGATCATTCCTCTACAATCTCTGCGATGGAAGGTCACCCCTTCCTCCTGACACCACTCTTCTCAGGGTGACCCAGAACCCTCCCAGGAGCAGATAATTCCTCTACAATCTCTGTGATGGAAGGTCACCCCTTCCTCCTGATACCGCTCTGCTCAGGGTGACCCAGAACCCTTCCAGGGGCAGATCATTCCTCTACAATCTCTGTGATGGAAGGTCACCCCTTCCTCCTGACACCACTCTTCTCAGAGTGACCCAGAACCCTCCCAGGAGCAGATAATTCCTCTACAATCTCTGTGATGGAAGGTCATCCCTTCCTCCTGACACCGCTCTGCTCAGGGTGACCCAGAACCCTTCCAGGGGCAGATCATTACTCTACTATCTCCATGATGGAAGGTCACCCCTTCCTCTTGACACCACTGTTCTTAGGGTGACCCAGAACCCTTCCAGGAGCAGATAATTCCTCTACAATCTCTGTGATGGAAGGTCACCCCTTCCTCCTGACACCACTCTGCCCACATATGTGATCCACTTTAATGAGGCTGTATATGTGAGTATGTTTGGTGGCGTTGGGCTAACATTGCAACCTCCTTCCCCCTGCTCTAGTATTAGAGAATACATGTGTCAAATAGGGATGGGCGGAACTCCCGCCGGTTCGGTTCGCACTAGAACATGCGAACAGACAAAAATTTGTGTGAACCCTTTTAAAGTCTATGAGACACGGACATGAAAAATCAAAAGTGCTAATTTTAAGTGCTTATATGCAAGTTGCCCTAAAATGTGTTTGGGGACCTGGGTCCTGCCCTGGGGGACATGTATCAATGCAATAAAAAGTTTTTAAAACGACCAGTTTTTCGGGAGCAGTGATTTTAATAATGCTTAAAGTGAAACAATAAAAATGAAATATTCTTTTAAATATTGTCCCTGGGGGGGTCTCCTTAGTCTGCCTGTAAAGTGGCGCATTTTTGTGATGTGTTTTACTGTGCCGCAGCAAGATTTCTAAAGGAAAAATTTCATTAAAACTTGCTTGAGGCTGTAATGTATTGTCAAATCCTGGCAATATAGATAAATATCAAGGAAAGAAACTGTGTGGGTTCCCTCCCCCCAGTCCATACCAGGCCCTTCCTGAAATGGAGTGGGGTCCCCCAAAAATCCATACCAGACCCTTATCCGAGCAAGCAGCCTGGCAGGCCAGGATGGGGGGATGAACGAGCGCTCCCCCCTGAACCATATCAGGCCGCTTACCCTCAACATGGGGAGGGTGCTTTGGGGGCCCCACAAGGGCCTCGTCACCACAACCCTGGGCCGGTAGTTGTGGTGGTCTGTGGGTCGGGGGCTTATCGGAATCTGGAATCCCAGATCCCAGGCCCGCCCCTATATGAAAGGGTAGGGGTACATTGTACCCCTACCCATTCACCAAAAAAAGTCCTTTATTAAAAAAAAAGTATCTGCGATGTCCACCCATCTTCAATCACGCCGCCTGACGGATCCGAAAAATAGAAAAAATAAACAAAAAAACTCACACTCCCACTGACTGCTGTCTTTTCGATGTGGCAGCTGTTATATAGGCAAGGGCGGGGCCTACCACTGACCTAACTGGATGACCCCACACATGATGTCAAAAGAGATGCCTCCCATTGAGGCGGAGGGGTTTTTTTTTTTGGGTCCATCGGGCAGCGTGATTGAAGATGGATGGACATCGCAGGGACGCTTTTTTTTTCCTTTCTTTTTTTTCCTTTTTTACACTTTTTGTGGTGAATGGGTAGGGGTGGGATCTGGGGGCCTCCTTGTTAAAGGGGGCTTCCAGATTCTGATAAGATCCCCACCAGCAGCCGCAGACCCCGACAAGCCTTGGTTGTCGGGAAGAGACCCTTGTCCTCATCAACATTGGGACAAGGTGCTTTGGGCGGGACCCCAAAGCCCCCTTCCCAAGTTGAGGGCATGTGGCCTGGTATGGTTCAGGAGGGGGGGTGCACACTCGTCCCCCCCATCCTGACCTGCCAGGTTGCATGCTCGGATAAGGGTCTGGTATGGATTTTGTTTTTTTCTTAATTCTGTCATAGGAATCCCCTTAACCACTTCAATACACACTATTATATACTGTACACTGACTGCACTGTATGTATATATATATATGTATATCCTCCTCTATGTGTCCACAGGTCACCGCCGCCGCTGTATTTTTCCAGGCTCAAGCCCGCCCCCCCTCCCTCCTCCTGTCAGAGAAGGAGAGCAGCCGTTGGAGATCGGAGCGGCTGGTCTCTGTGTGGAGAGAGACCAGATGCACAGTGACATCACTGGGGGGGGTGGTCCATGCCTGACATGTTCTCCTCCTCTGTCTCTCACTCCCGCCCAAGCCTGTCTCCATCTGCTCTCCACCCGGGTGGCGTGGCTACACACTGTCCTCTCCTTTCTGGCTGCCGCCTGGGTGTTTTTATGTACACTAATGGAGGGGGGGTCTCTACTAATAGAGGAGGGTTTGTCTTGGGGGGTCTGTACTAATGCAGAGGGGGGGTTTGTCCTGGGGGGGTCTGTGCTAATGGAGAGGGGGGTTTGTCCTGGGGGGTCTGTACTAATGGAGAGGGGGGCGGTTTGTCCTGGGGGGTCTGTACTAATGGAGAGGGGGTTTGTCCTGCTGGGGTCTGTATTAATGGAGAGGGGGCGGTTTGTCCTGGGGGGTCTGTACTAATGGAGAGGGGGGAGTTTGTCCTGGGGGGTCTGTACTAATGGAGAGGAGGGCGGTTTGTCCTGGGGGTGTCTGTACTAATGGAGAATGGGGTTTGTCCTGGGGGGTCTGTTCTAATGGAGAGGGGGCGGTTTGTCCTGAGGGGGTCTGTACTAATGGAGAGGGGGGGGTTTGTCCTGGGGGGTCTGTACTAATAGAGAGGGGGGCAGTTTGGCCTGGGGGGTCTGTACTAATAGAGAGGGGGCGGTTTGTCCTGGGGGTCTGTACTAATAGAGAGGGGGGCGGTTTGTCCTGGGGGTCTGTACTAATGGAGAGGGGGGTTTGTCCTGGGGGGGTCTGTACTAATGGAGGGGGGTTTGTCCTGGGGGGGTCTGTACTAATGGAGGGGGGTTTGTCCTGGGGGTCTGTGTTAAAGGAGGGGGTTTGTCCTGGGGGGTCTGTACCAATGGAGGGGGGTTGTCCTGGGGGGGTCTGTACTAATGAAGGGGGGGTTGTCCTGGGGGGTCTGTACTAATGGAGGGGGGTTTGTCCTGGGGGTCTGTACTAATGGAGAGGGGTTTGTTCTGGGGGGTCTGTACTAATGGAAGGGGGTTTGTCCTGGGGGGGTCTGTACTAATGGAGGGGGGTTGTCCTGGGGGGGTCTGTACTAATGGAGGGGGGGTTTGTCCTGGGGGGGATCTGTACTAATGGAGGGGGGGGTTTGTCCTGGGGGGATCTGTACTAATGGAGGGGGTTTGTCCTGGAGGGGATCTGTACTAATGGAGGGGGGTTTGTCCTGGTGGGGGTCTGTACTAATGGAGGGGGGTTTGTCCTGGGGGTCTGTACTAATGGGGGGGTGGTTTGTCCTGGGGGGGTCTGTACTAATGGAGGGGGTGGTTTGTCCTGGGGGGATCTGTACTAATGGAGGGGGATTTGTCCTAGAGGGGATTTGTACTAATGGAGGGGGGTTTGTCCTGGGGGTCTGTACTAATGGGGGGGTGGTTTGTCCTGGGGGGGTCTGTACTAATGGAGGGGGGGTTTGTCCTGGGGGATCTGTACTAATGGAGGGGGGTTTGTCCTGGGTGGGATCTGTACTAATGGAGGGGGGTTTGTCCTGGTGGGGGTCTGTACTAATGGAGGGGGGTGGTTTGTCCTTGGGGGTCTATACTGATAAAGGGGGGTTTGTACTGAGGGAGGGGTTTATACTTAGTGGGGGGGTCTGCACTGACGAAGGGGGTCTATATTTAGTGGAGGGGGGTCTGTACTGAGGGGCGACTATAGTTGGTGGAAGGGGGGGGTGACACCATGTTATACCACACCTGGTGACACCAACCTTAGTGACCCACTGTAGCTGTGGGCTCTTCTTTCCCCCCTCCCCCTGTAATAGTGAGCGGCGCTGGCCAGCACAGCCTCCCACTATGTTTCTTCCCGTCTTCATATCAGCCAGGGAAGAAATAGAATAGAAAAAGGAGCAGAGGAGAGGATTGTGGGACATGTAGTACTGAGGACTGGTAGCCCTACTGTAACACGGAAACTGCAGCCCACACAGCATGCTCAGCTGAATGGGAGAGATAGAGAGAGAGACAGGGCCCAGGAAAGCTTTCAGGGAAGTACACCCAGGACTCCAGAGGGAGAGGACAGTGCTGAGGGAACACCATCAGAGAGAGAACCCCACTGCCCTGCGCCACCAGAGGGAAAGTCACACAGCCTAGCGCCATCCCTGCTGGAGAAAGGAATGGAGTCATTGCCAGAATACAGATCTGGGCTCTACCCAGTGGAGTCACCACAGGAAATTCAGAGTGAGCTGACTCCTGATCAGAGAAACCGTTGTTGTATCACTATATCATGTCTGCAGTCTCTGACCGTCTTTTGTATCATGTCTGCAGTCTCTGATCGTCTCCTGTATCATGTCTGCAGTCTCTGACAGTCTCTTGTATCATGTCTGCAGTCTCTGACCATCTCCTGTATCATGTCTGCAGTCTCTGACCATGTCCTGTACTATGTCTGCAGTTTCTGATCCTCTCCTGTATTATGTCTGCAGTCTCTGACCATCTCCTGTATCATGTCTGCAGTCTCTGACCATCTCCTGTACTATGTCTGCAGTCTCTGACCATCTCCTGTACTATGTCTGCAGTCTCTGATCCTCTCCTGTATTATGTCTGCAGTCTCTGACCATCTCCTGTATCATGTCTGCAGTCTCTGACCATGTCCTGTACTATGTCTGCAGTCTCTGACTGTCTCTTGTATCATGTCTGCAGTCTTTGACCATATCCTGTATTATGTCTGGGGGCTATTTCTAACAGAAGCTCTCTGTGTGTGCATCAGAGAGACTCCCTTCCAGGTCTCATTAGTGTACTCTCTTCCTGTATTTTCTTTATTGTTAAGAGATCGTGGGAGGATCCCAGGGTAATGAAGACTTCTAAGGGGAGCATCTCTGTGTTTGAGTCGTTGCCATAAAAACATTTGGAAAGGGGAGGAGTTGGTAAGATGACCACGCCCATGTGGGGGCGCCAGAAATATTTCTGCACCCAGGCGTCTGTGACCCTAGGATTGGCCTTGTATATATATATATATATATATATATATATATATATATATATATATTAGGGATGAGCTTCGTGTTCGAGTCGAACGCATGTTCGACTCGAACATCGTGTGTTCGGTCGTTCACCGAATTACGAACGATATAATTTGATATAATTCGAGTGGCGCGTCACGGCCCATAATTCACTGTGGTATCACAGTGCATTGCTGGTTGATGATTGGCCAAGCATGCACTATGACCCACATGCTTGGCCAATCACAGCGCTGTGTGTACAGAGAGCTGTAATTGGCCAAAGCCAAGGAGGCTTTGGCCAATTATGGCTCAGGGGGTTTAGTACACGCCCGACACTATATAAGGCCGCCTACACGTCGGCCCTGTGTAGTGTGTTCCGGCTTGAGAGAGAGATAGACAGAGAGATAGACAGTGTCATTTGATTTAAGTTAGATAGAGTAGGCAGGTCGAGTCAGTTAGCCGCACTTACAGTGTATTGTGTATATATATGCATCCCAGGTGTTGTATATATATATATATATATATATATATATATATATATATATATATATATATACTGTATTCAGTTTAGCTAGATCCTGTTCTTCTCTTCCTAATATACTGACAGGCAGGCAGGTATTTTTACAGTATTTCCAGTTACTGTACTGTGTACCCTGCACAGTCTCACCTACAGTATAGCTACCTGCAGCCAGGTGCTTGTTTAGGCTCTTTGAAGTATTTCCAGTCACTGTACTGTGTACCCTGCACAGTTGCACCTACAGTATAGCTACCTGAAGCCAGGTGCTTGTGTAGGCTCTTGAAGTATTTCCAGTTACTGTACTGTGTACCCTGCACAGTTGCACCTACAGTATAACTACCTGAAGACAAGTGCAGGTGTTCTTGTACTAATAATACTACAGGCAGGCAGTTGATTCTGCTAGCTGCAGTATAATCGGTATATATATATGTATACATCCCAGTTTTGCGCAGCTACATCTCACTGCAGGCCAATAGTATGTCTGGAAGGCCAAAAAGGAGAGGTAGACAGTCACAAGCCAATAAAAGAGGGCAAGCAGGCTCTGTGTCTAGAGGCAACAGTGTTGGTTGTGGACACAATGCATGTTCATCAGCACGTGGCCGTGGGACACGCTTGGCCTTTTTTTTGGCAGCTAGCCGTGTTGAGCTGCAACATGTGGAAGACTTGGTCAAGCCATCCTTGACTCCACGTGGGTGTCTGATAGGAGAGAGGAGGAGGCACATCACCAATGAGGCAGGATGCCCTCCAGGGGCCAGCCTAAGGGCAGCACATTGACTGCATCACACCGCAGAGCTCCGCATGTGCAGGGCGCTGCTGTCTCTGCACGTTATTCCAAAAGTTATTTGGTGTGGGCCTTTTTTGAGACAAGTGCATCAGATCGCACTGCTGCTATTTGCAACATATTGGCCAAAACATCTCCCGCTTAGGCACCACATGCTTGACCAGACATATGTTGACCTGCCATGCAGTTTGTTGGCAAGTGTACCTAAAAGACTCACACCAAAGAACAAAGAGGACCTCTCCTTGCTCCTCATTAGCTGGGATCTCCAACCCCACTAGACCTTCAGTCCCCTCTGAGACCTGCACTGAGAGGAATGAAGGTGTAGAATTAGGTGTGTCACAGCCAGTACTTGCGGGCAATCTGCTATCGGTACACCGACGTCAGATTGTACCAGGCAAATTTCCCTGCCCCAGCTGCTGCACCGCAGAAAGAAGTTTGCTCCCAGCCATCCACATGCCCAGCGGTTGAATGCTAGCTTGGCTAAATTGCTAGCACTTCAACTGCTACCTTTTCAGTTGGTAGACTCTGCCCCCTTCCGTAAGTTTGTGAAATGTGCGGTTCCTCAGTGGCAGGTTCCCAAACGACACTTTTTCTCGCGGAAGGCGATTCCGGCTCTCTACCGGCATGTGGAAGGCAATGTCTTGACCTCGCTGGACAGGGCGGTCAGCGGTAAGGTGCATATTACCGCTGACTCATGGTCCAGCAGGCATGGACAGGGACGTTACCTAAGTTTCTCAGCGCATTGGGTGACTCTGCTGGCAGCTGGGAAGGATGCAGGACAAGGTGCAGTAGTGTTGGAGGTTGTTCCGCCACCACGCCTCCAAAATGCCACTACTGGTGATTGTGATACACCTCTCTCCTCCACCCCTCCTCTTCTTCTTCCTCCATGGCCTCTTCCTGTGATTTGTCCTCGGAACCAGCGGTGGGTTCAAGAGGCTACGCAAGTACGCAGGCCAAAAGATGCCATGCAGTGCTTGAGCTGGTGTGCTTGGGGGACAGGAGCCACACTGGGGCAGAGATTATGTCAGCTCTGCAGGGGCAGGTTCAGAGGTGGTTGACTCCACGCCAACTTAAGCCAGCAATGGTGGTTTGCGACAATGGCACCAACCTCCTCTCCACCCTCAGACAGGGACAACTGACCCATGTGCCCTGTTTGGCTCACATCTTTAACTTGGTGGTGCAGCTGTTCTTGGGCAGGTACCCGGGCTTACAGGATGTCCTGAGGCAGGCCAGAAAAGTCTGTGTGCATTTCCGCCGGTCATATAATGCCAGTGCTTGGCTGGCTGACCTCCAAAAGGAATTTAACCTGCCCAAGAACCGCCTAATCTGTGACATGCCCACCAGGTGGAACTCAACGTTGGCCATGCTGCAGCGGCTGCACACGCAGCAGAGGGCCATCAATGAGTACCTGTGTGACTATGGCACCAGGACAGGGTCAGGGGAGCTTGTTTTTTTTTTCCCCACGCCTGTCCTGCATCCAGCGTTCTTTCGGAACACACATTCAGTGCTGCTGGAGGCTTTGTAACCGATCACAGGAAGTGCCTGTCCACCGACTTCGTCGATCGACTGACCTTCATAAAAATGAATCAGTCTTGGATCACCAACAGCTACCAAGCACCTGATGCTGATGTAACCGAATACATTTTTTTGAAATGTCAGATCCCTTTAAGACTGCCAATGCTGATGCTGAGTGACTATCCTGTTATGCTGAGTGACTATCCTATTCCTCCTCAATGATCACGCTGATAGCTTGTTAGAATTTTTGTTTCTGGGCGCCGCCACCAGTGGCTTAGGCCCAATTTTTCAGCCCCTGTTTAACAGGTGAATGTAATTACAATACTAATATTTCACAGCAGGGCCCTGTGAGGGTTTACAATGTTGTGGCCACAACACCTAAGGCCCAAATTTCTGCTGTGTATATAGGGCAGGACCCTACTTTCAAACATCCAACTTACAAACGACTCCTACTTGCAAACGGAAGGAGACAACAGAAAGTGAGATGAAATCTACCCCTAGGAAGGGAAATTCTCTCCTGTAAGAGTTAATATGGGAAAAACATTTCTCCTTTCCACTGATGCTTTCCAATCCTTGTTCCACAAAAAACCCCAAATTTTCAAAAAACTTTTGTCATTGGGACAGAAAGTGAGGTGAAATCTTCTGAAGAGGAGGACAGACAGCAAAACAAATGTCACAGGAGTGATAACCCTTCCCTATGTTTTCCAAAAAGCTTAAAAATAGATTTTTTGGCTGGAGCTAAACACGTTAAAAATGTACCAGTTCAAAATTACAAACAGATTCTACTTAACAACAAACCTACAGTCCCTGTCTTGTTTGCACCGCCTGTATACTGCTGTTCAGAGTATATAGGGCCTGGTGGCCCCACACCTTTCCTTTTTTTAATTTGGGTGCGGCGTTCCCCTTAATATCCATACAAGACCCAAAGGGCCTGGTAATGGACTGGGGGGTACCCATGCCGTTTGTCTCACTGATTTTCATCCATATTGCCAGGACTCGACATTACATTAAAGCCGCAAGCAGTTTTAAATGACTTTTTTTCCTTTAAAAATGACATTTTGTGCAGGGACTGTTCTAAACACGGGAAACACGCGCCACTATACAGGCATACTATAGGCACCCCCCAGGTGCGATATTTAAAGGAATATTTCACTTTTTTTTCCCACTTTAAGCATCATTAAAATCACCGCTCCCGAAAAAAACGGCCGTTTTTAAAACTTTTTTTTTTGCAATTAGCCTTTAAAATTAGCCCTTTTGATTTTGAACATTCGAGACCCGTAGACTTCAATGGGGTTCTAACGTTCGCGCGAATTTTCGGTCCGCTCGCAGGTTCTGGTGCGAACCGAACCAGGGGTGTTCGGCTCATCCCTAATATATATATATATATATATATATATATATATATATATATATATATATATATATATATATAATACACTGCCTGCACTGTATATATAGTCTACACTACACTGACTATATGTCATGGTTATGCAATAGAGTTTCTCTGTCAGCTTACCTGTCTCCATGTGTTCATCTCTAAAGACCAGCTGCCTCTCACCTGACTAGTTTTATAACCTCTCCTCTAAGCATGGCCCCACCCCAGGCCCTATCAGGGAACCCTATATTAACCTGTGCACTGCAAGCCAGCAGTGCTGATCAACCATTGTGTGTTAGCATCTGTGTGTACTTGCTGTGTTTCCTACGTCTGATTCCAGTTACCGACTTTGGCCTGTTCTCATACTTAAGATAATCCTCAGAGACCGAAACCGAGGTAGGGAGAGGACAAGAGGACTTATTGAGGGCTAAAGGCATAAGAAGACCATCAGGAGTCTGAGCAGGGTCCCCCAGACCCTTAAAGATGAGCTGGACATCCAACACAGGACCATCATGGGCAGAAGTCAGTGGATCCCTGAGACCAGGTTGGTTAGAAAGTGATGTGTCACAGAAGTCAAGCTGGATAGCTTCACTGGGCATAGGCTGAACTGGTGCAGAGGCCGACTGAACAGCATTGCCAGGTGCAGCGACCACCAGAATCGCATCACAGGGCGTAGCGACTGTGGAACTGGTAGATGAGTCAGCCTGGGTGTGCGTCCAAGGGGGTCCAGGAACAGGCAAAGGTAGATGACCATGCAAACTGGAGTGAATGATCGGCTCAAGTTCACAGGTGGGCTCCTTATCCAGAGTGCCACATGACCCAGAGAATGCCTCAGGCCAACTATTGCAGGAGATATTACAGAAATTGCTATATGCAGCGGGAAGAGCAGAAGATACTGGGATGGTGGCAACAGGAAGTTTCTCTTTTGGGGTAACCTTGAGTAGGCAGGAAGAGGAACAGGAGGAACCCTAAGCCAGGATCCATCCAGCAGTCCAGTCACTGTGTGGAGAATGGAACCGTAACCAAGGAAGACCTAATATGATAGGAGATGAAGCTTTAGGCAAGACAAGGAAGGATATCCACTCCTGGTGGAGTGTCCCTACCGCCATCTTAACAAGAAGGGTCTGGAAGCGGATAGGACCCACTGGGAGAAAAGTGCCATCAATCGCCAAGACCACCAATTGAAAGGGGCAAAAGGGTAAGTATCATGGAAGATACAGTTTCCCAATCCATGAAATTGCCAGTGGCTCCGGAATCCAGATGTGCCGAGACCGAACGAGGGGAAGCGCCGACATGAAGGAACACAGAAAGAAGAAGACGAGAAGGTGAAGGTGATACTTCAGGGTCTAATACTCCACCTTCCAGATGTATTTGCCCCGATCATTTTTCCGGACGAAGAGAACAAGTGTCACGAAAATGACCTTTGGCCCCACAATAGAGGCACAGGCCCAGAGTTCTGCCCCTAGCGCGTTCTTCAGGTGACAACTTGGTCCAGCCCAGCTGCATAGGTTCCTCAGCGGGCAAGGGGTGCTCCTGGGATCGAAGAGAAGGGACTGGGAGCTCAAGCTGCCTAAGGAATGGGGAATGCTGGCGTCTTTTTTCCAGGGCCCTCTCCTGAAAGCGAATATCGATCTGGTTACACAAGGTAATGACACCGTCCAGATCAGCAGGAAGGGATCTTCCTGCTAATTCATCCTTCACTCTATCAGAGAGGCCATGTAAAAAGGTTGCAACTAGGGCCTCATTATTCCAGCTCAATTCAGCTGCGAGGATACAGAACTGAAGAGCATACTGTCCCACAGAAGCGGACTCTTGACGGAGACGTAAAAGAGCGCTAGCCGCTGAGGAGACACGGCCCGGTTCCTCGAAGATATTCCGAAAAAGTTTCAAGAAATCAGACAGGCTAGAAACCACTGGATCATTCAGTTCCCACAAAGGGGCAGCCCAAGCTAGCGCCTCGCCGGACAGGAGGGATATAATATAGGCTACTTTTGCCCGATCGGACAGGAAGTTTTGGGGCTGAAGTTCAAAATGAATTGTGCACTAGCTAAGGAACCCCCTGCAAGCCTTGGAGTCCCCATGAGTATCTTAAGTCCCTGTTTGCCTGTGACCCTGAACCTTGGTGTGAACTCTGTTGTCCTTGTCTGCTTGTGGCCCCGACCTTGGCTTGTCCCTTACTTTCCTTGTTGTTCCAGCCTGCTGCCTCCTTCCTCTTCTCCTGTAGTCTATCGTGAACGTGAGCTGTGAGACCCTGGGGGCCGCGGCCTGGAGCCAGACTGCAGCGCAGTCCATCCTCACCACTAAAGGCTCTGGTAAACACCTGCTGGCTCTTAGACTCCGCGCCCTGGGGAATCTATGCTCTAGCTCCCAGTGGGATCTGTGTCAGTGATCCAGTAGACCTGCTTTCTGAACCTCCCAGGGGTCTATCCGCAGCAGTCAGTCCTAGGGTCCACTACCTAGCGGTGCACTTCTGACTCCTACAGAGTGCATCTGTCACCTAGCCTCAAGGTGACCTGACACTATACTGTTTATATATTATATACTAAACTGCCTGCATGCCACTAACTAACCTGTCTCTAGCTAATGTTCTCTCAATCATTACACTATATACGGCCGCAGTTAAGCAGCCTTATATAGTGTTAGCCCCCTGAGCCATGATTGGCTAAAGGCAACCTGCCTTTGGTCAGTCATGGCCTCACAGCAGAGTGCGTTGTGAATGGCCAAAGCATGTAGGTCAGGTGCATGCTTTGGCCAATCATCAGACATCAATGCACTGTGACCTTGCAGTGCATTATGGGGTATTCTGCGGCGCTCAAATTTGCCGCAAACGCCCCATAATGTTCTGGATTCGGCAAATGGGCGAACATCGGGCCCATTCCTAGTGCCAAACACAAGGCCTGCAGGCCAAATCTGTCCTGCCAGGCCATTTCATGTGGCCCTTGCACATCTCCTTCAGCTGTGGAATCCCCCTCATCTATGCCCCCCTCTCCTGTCTCAGCAGTTGGCAGCATAGAGGAGGACAGAACTCTTCCACCAGATCCTGCAGTTTTCCATTCAGCCACGAAACAGCTCATCTCTGTTCCTGTCTCAGCAGTTGGTGACAGAGGGGAGGACAGAACTCCTACAGATCTGGCACCTCTCTGTGCAACTGCAGCACTCCCTCATCTTTGCCTCCTCTGGTCTCAGCATTCAGCAGACTGAGGCAGCTGACTCCAGTCCTCCTCTGGTCCTTCCCAGACCTTGCAATTTCTGCTTCCCAGCTTTGCCCCCAGCTTCCTCCTGGCAGCAGCACATGGTAAGGTGGGTGCACTGTGATCTAAGAGAGATTTGGGGGACTCTTGAATTCTGTTGTTGGAGAGGCTCTTGACATCTGATGTAAGGGGGGTTTGGTTCTCTCTGGACATCTAATCTTACAGATACAGTCAACCCTTTGAGGGCAACCATAATGCTGATGTGGCCTGCAGTGAAATTGAGTTTGAAACTCCTGTTATAGAGGGTTTACCACCTTATTATTACATGGATGCAAACACAGAACATTGTACAATACATTACTAACCATCAATATAAAGTGCGCTTCCATAGTCTTCAGAGAGGACAGGTATGGGACGACCTGAAAAGAGAAAATCATTTACAATTTAGTCTTATATTTGAGGCACCCTCTAGTGCTAGAAATGTAAACATGTTTTTAGGTAAATTTATGCATGTGTTTTGTCCTGGGTTGGGCAGAAATCCAGGGAGAGATGGATGACTCATATGCAGCATCACTGAGACCCCCCCTACTTTTCCAATGTTATTCTTTTAGAATAATGGTAGGGGAGAAAAGGTGGAGTTGCCTGGAGTATTCTGAGGGCCCTGACCAATCCCCAACTTGGGTTGGCAGGGGGCAGGCCATCTCAAATATTTAGGGTCAACCCAGCTAGGGAGGAGTTGTTCGGGTGGAAGCTGGAGATGGAGTGTTAGGCTGTCGTGGCCATTGAGGGGGCTCCCCAGTCTGAGGGGTGACCTTGGGCCTGGGCTTGGGTGCAGACAGGACCCTCTCAAGACATACGGAGGTGTCCTGGACAGGAGGCACTGGGAGCAAGGGGAGGACAGCGGGAGAACACTGCCAGGCAAGTCTCCAGGAGCAACAGGAACAGCCAAGATGGCTGGTGAGTGACACACAGTAGGAGGACAGGGAGGCAAGCCTTAGAGGACTAGCATGGAGCAGTCTGGGATGGGTGCAGAGCCAGTCAGGATGACTGTGGTGGCATGGGCAGTGGAAAGATGCAGCTGAAGCCAGCTGGAGGAGAAGAGAAGAGGTTGTATATACCAGAGGTGTAAATAGTTCAGTCCCTACATTTACTATCTTCAATCAAGTGGTCATCCTATATGCACCCTATCCCCATCCAAGTTCTTTTTTTCCTAATAAAAAAAAACAAAACAAAGTACAAGGACTGTTTCTTGAAGTGTCTTGATTGAAGTGTGTCTGGAAACTCATGTGCCTGACTGTGCAGAGTGGGAGATGGACCACAATCACCAACAGCCCTTACGGGGGTACTGCTACATTTGAGGGCTCCTTTTGGGACGTCTGCCTACAGGTAACCTGCCAGCCCTAACAACTGAAAGGTGATCGAGTCAGGGAACTGTGCTTTGTTCCAGAGACCATAGAGGGGTGGAACGGGGAGAGGACTTATGTGCTCTGTCTGCTTGTAATTGCAATACCCAAGTGCCATTGTCCATAGCAACCAGTGGGAGCTGCCTTCAAGTTCAAGTTATTGCTGCCGTGCTTACCCAGCTGCCCCAACCGTGACTGGGACAGACACTTGTACTAAACCTGCAATTCAGAGAACTTTACCAAGTGCTGTCACCGGTGACAACCACGGCGGGTGACCGTGCCCGTGGATTACAAATATGTCCAGCGATCTGCTAATGCTGGACATTGTGACTTTATTCTCCAAACTCCTGCTTTATAAAGTGTGCCTGGAAATGTCTACTGTTGCCCGTGATGGTCGGGGTAAGTCAAAGGGTGCCTGCGGGCTGGACTGTTCTAAGTGTGTTCCTTTCAGTGAGGCATGGGCTAACAACTGTTTTGTTGTTATTGGCAACTACCGTGAAAGTCAGCGGCCACTTGCCCCCTTTGCACAGGCACAGACAAGTTCTGCAAGCATCAGAGGGCCTGCAAACTTCAGTACAGCTAACAAGGCATTACAGCCACACGCACGGGAAGAGGCCTGCTTATCAGTCTTGCAGGCGCAAGCACGTCTGAAAGCTTGGGGGTGGAGCTACACCCCGTAGAAAATCCAGTGTACCCTGCTAGATGAGAGGAGCAAGATGGCGGAGTGTGCTTGTGTGTTTCCAGCGTTGACCTGGTAGCCTGATCTGCAGGAGCGGACATTGGTGGACACCGCTGTCCGGTTGGAGCATCACGGGGGATACGCCCTCAGGATGATCGAGGGGATGGAGTGACTGTGCCTGCTGTGTCTAGAAAGCCTGATACCAACCGTGGTGGTCAGTGCCTGGGTTTGGTGCGGGCATTGTGATGAGTTGCTCAGAGTTGCTCTGGAGTGGGGTCTGGACTATGGGGGTACCGCTACATATTTTCACACAAAAGGAACATTTCTGATCTTCATTAGCTAAATTGTTATCTTTAACACTTTCACAGCCACAGATAAATGGCATGTATGTAAACCAACTGTTAGATGGAAGCAGTTGGGTGGCTCTTCAGCTGCTCGTTTCTTTTGACACACCCTGGTCGATTCCCCACAATGTTTCCAGGGCTCTGCGCTCCCATCAGCTGATCCAGGAGCAGCATGGTGGGTGCTGCTGGTTGGAGGAGAAGAACATCATTAAACTTCTGTTCGTTGATCTATCCTTCCTACTAAGAACCCAGAAGCAACATTTTACATGTCAATTTAAGGTCCTTCTGTCACTTTAGATCTAAAGGAGAGTGATCTATTCTCCGTTATCTTCAATAGGGGCAGGTGACACATCGGGGATCTAAAAGTCTAATGACTTGGGTTTTATCAGGTTTTGGGTAGATTCATATTGGGCACTTATATAGTTTAAGGATGAACTGGCCATTTGTGATTTAAGGGAACACGACCATGGTAGAGGTGATCTTTATGGAAGATGCCAATGCCACCAAGATACACACAGCCAAAGTCATGAAACTGCTGATCAGCAGTTTGCTAGAAGGTGGTGGGGCATTCTTCATTCCAAAAGACAGGAACTCGTATTATTTGAAGGGAGTGGCAAATGCTGAATGTCCCCTGACCTCTGCTGTTGAAGGGATCTGACAATAGTTCCGACTCAGGTCCAAAGTGGTGACATAGCGAGCCCCAGCAAGACAGCCCAGCAACTTATGGATACAGGTTATGGGATAGAAAATACTGACAGTGTAATCAATGAGGTGGTGATAGTCTAAAATTCTAAAAATCTAATTCTGCCAACCTTTTTGGAAACCAGTGCAACAGGGGAGGCCTATGGGCTCAGAGGAATGAATGATCCCAAATTTCAGCATTTCCTCAAAGTCTACTCTTATATAGGGATGAGCCGAACACCCCCCTGTTCGGTTCGCACCAGAACATGCGAACAGGAAAAAAGTTTGTTCGAACATGCGAACACCGTTAAAGTCTATGGGACACGAACATGAATAATCAAAAGTGCTAATTTTAAAGGCTTATATGCAAGTTATTGTCATAAAAAGTGTTTGGGGACCTGGGTCCTGCCCCAGGGGACATGGATCAATGCAAAAAAAAGTTTTAAAAACGGCCGTTTTTTCAGGAGCAGTGATTTTAATAATGCTTAAAGTCAAACAATAAAAGTGTAATATCCCTTTAAATTTCGTACCTGGGGGGGTGTCTATAGTATGCCTGTAAAGGGGTGCATGTTTCCTGTGTTTAGAACAGTCTGACAGCAAAATGACATTTTGAAGGAAAAAACTCATTTAAAACTACCCGCGGCTATTGCATTGCCGACAATACACATAGAAGTTCATTGATAAAAACGGCATGGGAATTCCCCAAAGGGGAACCCCGAACCAAAATTAAAAAAAAAAAATGACGTGGGAGTCCTCCTAAATTCCATACCAGGCCCTTCAGGTCTGGTATGGATTTTAAGGGGAACCCCGCGCCAAAAAAAAAAAAAAAAACGGCGTGGGGTCCCCCCAAAAATCCATACCAGACCCTTATCCGAGCACGCAACCTGGCAGGCCGCAGGAAAAGAGGGGGGGACGAGAGTGCGGCCCCCCTCCCTCCTGAACCGTACCAGGCCACATGCCCTCAACATTGGGAGGGTGCTTTGGGGTAGCCCCCCAAAACACCTTGTCCCCATGTTGATGGGGACAAGGGCCTCATCCCCACAACCCTGGCCGGTGGTTGTGGGGATCTGCGGGCGGGGGGCTTATTGGAATCTGGAAGCCCCCTTTAACAAGGTGACCCCCAGATCCCGCCCCCCCCTGTGTGAAATGGTAAGGGGGTACATAAGTACCCCTACCATTTCACGAAAAAAGTGTCAAAAATGTTAAAAATGACAAGAGACAGTTTTTGACAATTCCTTTATTTAAATGCTTCTTCTTTCTTCTATCTTCCTTCATCTTCTGGTTCTTCTGGCTCTTCTGGTTCTTCCTCCGGCGTTCTCGTCCAGCATCTCCTCCGCGGCGTCTTCTATCTTCTTCTCCTCGGGCCGCCCCGCACCCATGGCATGCGGGGGAGGCTCCCGCTCTTCTCTTCTTCTTTTCTTCTCTTCTTCTCTTCTTCATTTTCTTCTCCGGGCCGCTCCGCAATCCATGCTGGCATGGAGGGAGGCTCCCGCTGTGTGACGGCGCTCCTCGTCTGACAGTTCTTAAATAACGGGGGGCGGGGCCACCCGGTGACCCCGCCCCCCCTCTGACGCATGGTGACTTGACGGGACTTCCCTGTGACGTCACAGGGAATGCCACAGGGAAGTCCCGTCAAGTCACCGTGCGTCAGAGGGGGGCAGGGTCACCGGGTGGCCCCGCCCCCCGTTATTTAAGAACTGTCAGACGAGGAGCGCCGTCACACAGCGGGAGCCTCCCTCCATGCCAGCATGGATTGCGGAGCGGCCCGGAGAAGAAAATGAAGAAGAGAAGAGGAGAAGAAAAGAAGAAGAGAAGAGCGGGAGCCTCCCCCCCATGCCATGGGTGCGGAGCGGCCCGAGGAGAAGAAGATAGAAGACGCCGCGGAGGAGATGCTGGACGAGAACGCCGGAGGAAGAACCAGAAGAGCCAGAAGAACCAGAAGAACCAGAAGATGAAGGAAGATAGAAGAAAGAAGAAGCATTTAAATAAAGGAATTGTCAAAAACTGTCTCTTGTCATTTTTAACATTTTTGACACTTTTTTCGTGAAATGGTAGGGGTACTTATGTACCCCCTTACCATTTCACACAGGGGGGGGGCCGGGATCTGGGGGTCACCTTGTTAAAGGGGGCTTCCAGATTCCGATAAGCCCCCCGCCCGCAGACCCCCACAACCACCGGCCAGGGTTGTGGGGATGAGGCCCTTGTCCTCATCAACATGGGGACAAGGTGTTTTGGGGGGCTACCCCAAAGCACCCTCCCAATGTTGAGGGCATGTGGCCTGGTATGGTTCAGGAGGGAGGGGGGGCCGCACTCTCGTCCCCCCCTCTTTTCCTGCGGCCTGCCAGGTTGCGTGCTCGGATAAGGATCTGGTATGGATTTTTGGGGGGACCCCACGCCGTTTTTTTTTTTTTTTGGCGCGGGGTTCCCCTTAAAATCCGTACCAGACCTGAAGGGTCTGGTATGGAATTTAGGGGGAACCCCACGTCATTTTTTTTTTTTAATTTTGGCCGGAGTTCCCCTTAATATCCATACCAGACCTGAAGGGCCTGGTATGGAATTTAGGAGGACTCCCACGTCATTTTTTTTTTTTTAATTTTGGTTCGGGGTTCCCCTTTGGGGAATTCCCATGCCGTTTTTATCAATGAACTTCTATGTGTATTGTCGGCAATGCAATAGCCGCGGGTAGTTTTAAATGAGTTTTTTCCTTCAAAATGTCATTTTGCTGTCAGACTGTTCTAAACACAGGAAACATGCGCCCCTTTACAGACACACTATAGACACCCCCCAGGTACGAAATTTAAAGGGATATTACACTTTTATTGATTGACTTTAAGCATTATTAAAATCACTGCTCCTGAAAAAACGGCCGTTTTTAAAACTTTTTTTTGCATTGATACATGTCCCCTGGGGCAGGACCCAGGTCCCCAAACACTTTTTATGACAATAACTTGCATATTAGCCTTTAAAATTAGCACTTTTGATTTCTCCCATAGACTTTTAAAGGGTGTTCCGCGGCATTCGAATTTGCCGCGAACACCCCAAATTGTTCGCTGTTCGGCGAACTTGCGAACAGCCAATGTTCGAGTCGAACATGAGTTTGACTCGAACTCGAAGCTCATCCCTACTCTTATAGTATTCCAAACATACTTGGTAACTTGCTGGGATGCCTGTTGAATAGGTCTGGTATCCAAAGTCTCCATGTGGTGGGTGGTCAATGTAGTTCTTCCCAGCAGTGTGGAGAAAATAGGGTGTAACATGGGGGACCATTAGCTCTAGTGATAGATGCGTTTTCAAGTGATTCACGGTAGTCAGGAACTATATTTTAAGGGCCTGGCAGCCATTTTTATTAAAAGGAAAAAAAAAAGTCTGTTACTTATAGGTTTCCCACGCAGAGGTTCTTCTCCAGTAAATACAAAAAGGAAAATGCTAGCCCACCGGGCTCTTAAGCTCTCACTCAGCTTTGGTTGCAGTACCTCTGCTCTTCATGCTGGTCACCCCCACCATATGTGCTTCTGTGCAAACCGCTTTACTCTAGTGCCCACAGCTCCACTCTGGCCTTAGTCCTCAGGCCGTTTACTCCCTCTTGCAGACACACACATTCACTGGCTCCCACCTGCAGCCTCTCTGACTCCTGGAGAAGATTGGAGTCCTCCTGCGTCCCAATGCACAGACCTACTGTCTGTTGGGTGGAGCAGTCTCCAACTGGGAGCCCTGAGTTATTCCTATACCTCCATTATAAGGCCTATGTGCACCTGAGCACACACCTTGCTGGTCATCCACAAAACCTGGACACATGGTTGGAGATTCTGTCCCACCCAAGAAACTATGGAATCTCCAAATTACAGAGCCCCATCCAGGAATACAAAAACCTAGAGAAAGCTGCAAAATCAGTTTTCTCCACTCCACAGATATACTCTGTAGCCCTGCATGGAGCCAGTGTGCACACCATGTGTCATTTAAAGCAGTGGTTCTCAACCTCAGCTCTCTAGTACCCCCAACAGGCCATGTTTTGGGAATAGCTGTTCAAAATACGGAGCCATTGACTCTGATTTAAAGCACTTTAAAGCACAAGATAAAGGAAAACCTGCTAAAACATGGCTTGTTGGGGGTACTTGAGGACTGAGGTTGAGAACCACTCCTTTAAAGGACCAATTTTGTAGTGACAGTGTCTGGTACTGTCACAAGGGCCACACTGGTATAGGACATACCTAATGGCCTCCTGTTGTCCAAGTTTAGTATTGAACCCAGTGGGACTTGGCTCACACTGGTTTGGCTGCAGGCAGCTTCAAGAAGGTCCAATATGGCATCCTCTTCTTCTTCGGGGGGGGGGGGGGTAGAGGACAGATGGTAATGAGGATGGGCAGTCTTCTCTTGTAATATTCCTTAATTATTTTGATAATATTGATTGATCATGCACACTTTTTCATCGCCTCCCTCGTACATCCAGCATGAGAATTTTGTTGGTGTCAATCAGTTTCTTACTGCTAAACTCTGAAAAACTTAAAAATTCTCCCTTGCGGCAGGTCTGCTCCTGCATGGGTTAATTGCTCATTTAGGTCTAGGAGCAAAGAAAAGAAGATTTACTTTTCCAATCCTTCGTGCTGCTAGACCAGTCCCCACAGCATTTTCTCCTCCATGCTCCAGTGGTCTAAGTTCCCGACATCATTAATGCAGCATCCCTAGCCCTGCATTGGAAGTGATGATGCCAAGGAACTCTTGCCGAAGCACCATCTGCTGGAAAAACAGAGGGTTGGGTAAGTAAAATTGCTTGTACCTAGAATAAAAGAGCAGTCAAACCTTGCAGCGTTGGTGTAGCCTCACTTCAAGGGAAATTTTCAAACTTCCCAGAGCTGGGCTGTGAGGATTCTAATGGGCTCTTTCTAAGTGTATTCCAGCTTGTTCTGGGGAGTTGGGACAATAATAAACACCTTTCAGGCCTCTGTGAATTCCAGGGTGCAAGCCTTGTGGTCATACCAATTCTTTTGGTAAGTTTTGGTGGCTTTGCGGTGGTCAGCAGATAAACCTGCCAGCTTTCTCATCCTTTTGCATAGTTGTAAGATGCAGGGCACCACGGGGATTCTTCTTTTCAGCAGCTGACCTTCTGTCGCGTACCTGGTTGGTGAGTCTGACTTGCAGAGGAAGGCCTCTTGTTCAGGGCCACTGATGGTGAAACAGTTACCGCTACAGCACAGCAAAGCAGGAGCGCCTATTAACAGTCCAGTAGTCTGCACTGGTAGCAGCCAATGATTCATGGAAGGGAAGCCAGGAGCAGCTGACAACAGGCAGATGAGGGAACAGGACGGCTGGATGCAGGCAGACTGGCTCGGGGGTTGGCTGGTTACAGACTGTGGAGTCTGAAGATGATGAGCTGGACTGAAGAAGCTGTACTAGGCTGGAAGAGCTGGATGCAGGTTCAGACGAGCCGGGTCAGTAACGGGCAGGCAGATCAGGCATAGTTGGCAGGAGACAGGATAGTCAGGTCCCAAGCAATGTCAGCAATGGATGAAGGATCAAACAGGAGCAGCAGGCAGAGGCCGTATCCGGGGTCAAGTCAGGGGTCAGGGCAGGTAGCAGACCGGAATAGTCTGAAGCAAGCCGGGTCAAGTTTAGAGGTCAAACACAGGAATCAGGAACACACACAGAACGCTGTAGACCAAACAGCAATTAGCCAGTGCAGAAGCTCTGTTTAAATAGGCTGTTTGTCACCAGTATTGGTGACAGATGCGCACTTGCGAATGTGCATTTGCGAACGCGCATGCTCACGTCTGTGCACATCTGCTTGGCCTGTTCTCAGCAGAAGCCTGTGCATACGTGTGCACCTTGAAACTGCATCTGACTATGGTGGAGACTTTCCTGACACCGTTCCAGTACTCCTTCAGCAGAGTCAGGGGTCCTCAGACCTTCCTCTCATACAGATGTTTCAGGGAAAGTGGTGGACTCCAGAGGTACTTCATGGCAAGTGGAGAGGAAATGAGGTATCTTTCCAAGTCCAGCCCCCAGTGTCAACAAAGGCACACAACATAGCCTTCAAAGTACCATTGAAGTGTTTGGGGATGGTAGGAGTAATCTGAATGGTCCACACCTGGTACACTAAACAGACTGCAATAGATCCAATATAAATTAAAGGGGTTGTAAACCTTCGTGCATCCTATGCATTAAGGTGAAAAACACCTGGCAGTGACCAGCCCCCCAGCCCCCCGTTTTACTTACCTGAGCCCCGTATTTCTGTCGGTGGAGACATGCTGTCCCTCTCTCCACGGGGTCCCGGCTCTTGATTGGATAGATTGATAGCAGCGCAGCCATTGGCTTCCGCTGCTGTCAATCAAATACAGTGACACAGGGGGGGCGGGGCCAAGTCCGCCATTCATGTTTATGGACGCAAATGCTGGACTCAGGAGCATGCAAGGTAACCCCCCGGGAGAGCGCTTCTCCTAGGGAGTTATCTGATGCAGGGAGGAGCCATGAGAACCGCCGGGGGAGCCCAGAAGACCAGGTTCAGGGCCACTCTGTGCCCAACGAGCTGCACAGTGGAGGTAAGTATGACATGTTTGTTATTTAAAAAAAAAATAAAAAACAAGCCTTTACAATCGCTTTGAGTCCCTTGATCTGGCAATGTGTTGACTGGGAAGCCCTCTCTCATAAAGACAGTAACCATGGTCCTACTTTGGGCTCTGCCATATTTAACAGGGTCACAGCATGGTCAACAATTGTCAAAATGTAACGCAATTTTTTTGGGGTGTAAAAGGGCCCAAGGATGTCAATAACTACCAGTTGGAATGGCTCTTTGATAACAGATAAGGTCTTTAGTGAAGTTCTATTCTAGTTTCTTATCTGTCCGTCTCTTCCCTGGATGTACTGTCAAGTGAACTGGGGAACTTTCAGCTGCTTATTAACTGTCTGGGGTTGGCCCTTCAAAAGCATCTAAAGTATTTAGTATAGCAAACCGTTGTTCTGCATCTTTGCATCTCTTGGACGATCGTCCCTATTATTGCCCAGAAACTTGTCATAGTGGGGTCAATGGCTAGCCCCTTCTTAAACCGGTCCAAATCCCAGGTTACCCCACTAATGATAGAAGCAGAGGAAGGTTTTCTCACTGCTGGTTATAGGTTTTTGTCTGCTAACAGGAGGTCCTCTTCTAGAGGATTCTTGGTTGTGCTTGGCTTCCTGTGACCAGATCCAATGGCGGGGTTCAGGGTGCCACAACGCATGAGTGGGTCCGGGGGCAGGGAGGGCAGGCATGGCACTGCTGTGCCCACTACTTCTACCGAGTCTGTGTTGAGATCTAAGTCCTAGGAGATGGGTGTATGGGGGGAGGGGAGGGGGAACAGCATCATCCATCCATAGATCGACAGGAGAGAAGCTGGAGGATAAGGAAAGGATGGGCACAGTGGCTGTATTTGGTGGGCACAGTGGCTGCACATGATAGGCACAGGGGCTGCATTTGATGGCAAAGTGGCTGTATTTGATGGGCACAATGGCTGCATATGATAGGCACAGGGGCTGATTTTGATGGCAAAGTGGCTGTATTTGATAGGCACAGTGGCTGCATTTGATGGGCACAATGGCTGCATTTAATGGGCACAGTGGCTGTATTTGATGGGCACAGTGGCTGCATATGATGGGCACAGTGGCTGTATTTGATGGGCACAGTGGCTGCATATGATGGGCACAGTGGCTGCATTTGATGGTTTTTTTTTAAGTATTTTTCAGAATTTTTTAGTTTGTTTGCACCCCCCCAAAAATTTGGAGCACCAGCCGCCACTGGTTCCTTTAAAATAACTTGATTTGTTCTGGGGGATTGCATCCTCCTTTTTCAGCCACTGACAACACTCTAGAGATATGCTCCATACCTGGACATTAGGGATGAGCCGAACACCCCCCTGTTCGGTTCGCAGCAGAACATGCAAACAGGCAAAAAATTTGTTCGAACACGCAAGCACCGTTAAAGTCTATGGGACACAAACACGAATAATCAAAAGTGCTAATTTTAAAGGCTTACAGTATATACGAGTTATTGTCATAAAAAGTGTTTGGGGACCTGCATCCTGCCCCAGGGAACATGGATCAATGCAAAAAAAAGTTTTAAAAATGGATGTTTTTTCGGGAACAGTGATTTTAATAATGCTTAAATTTCATACCTGGGGGGTGTCTATAGTATGCCTGTAAAGGGGCGCATGTTTCCCGTGTTTAGAACAGTCTGACAGCAAAATATTTCAAAGAAAAAAAAGTCATTTAAAACTACTTGCGGCTATTAATGAATTGCCGGTCCGACAATACACATAAAAGTTCACTGATAAAAACAGCATGGGAATTCCCCACAGGGGAACCCCGAACCAAAATGGCATGGGGGGTCCCCCTAAATTCCATACCAGGCCCTTCAGGTCTGGTATGGATATTAAGGGGAACCCGGCCAAAATTTTTTTAAAAAATGGTGTGGGGGTCCCCCTCAAAATCTATACCAGACCATACAGGTCTTGTATGGATTTTAAGGGGAACCCCGGCCAAAATGTAAAAAAAAATGGCATGGGGGTCCCCCTCAAAATCTATACCAGACCATTCAGGTCTGGTATGGATTTTAAGAGGAACCCCACGCCAAAATTTTTTTTAAAAATGGCGTGGGGTCCCCCCAAAAATCCATACCAGACCCTTATCCGAGCACGCAACCTGACAGGCCGCAGGAAAAGAGGGGGGACAAGAGAGTGCCCCCCCTCCTGAACCGTACCAGGCCACATGTCCTCAATGTTGGGAGGGTGCTTTGGGGTAGCCCCCCAAAGCATGTTGTCCCCATGTTGATGGGGACAAGGGCTTCATCCCCACAACCCTTGCCGGGTGGTTGTGGGGGTCTGCGGGCGGCTTATCGGAATCTGGAAGCCCCCTTTAACAAGATGACCCCCAGATCCCGGCCCCCCCATGTGAAATGGTAAGGGGGTACAAAAGTGCCCCTACCATTTCACAAAAAAACTGTCAAAAATGTTAAAAATGACAAGAGACAGTTTTTGACAATTCCTTTATTTAAAGTCTTCTTTTTTCCATCTTCTTTCTTCCATCTTCTTTCTTCTATCTTCCTTCAGATTCTTCCTCCATCTTCTTCTTCTTCTGGTTCTTTTGGTTCTTCTGGTTCTTCCTCTGGTGTTCTCGTCTGGCATCTTCCTCCACGGCGTCTTCTTCCCTTCTTCTTCTCGGGCCGCTCCGCATCCATGATGGGAGGCTCCCGCTGTGTGAGGCTTCTCGTCTTCTGACGGTTCTTAAATAACTGAGGGTGGGGCCACCTGGTGACCCTGCCCCCCTCTGACATCATGGGGAATGCCACAGGAAAGTCCCTGTCAAGTCCCCTTGCGGGTGGCCCCGCCCTCCGTTATTTAAGAACCATCAGAGGACGAGAAGCGTCACACAGCAGGAGCCTCCCATCATGGATGCGGAGCGGCCCGAGAAAAAGAAGGGAAGAAGACGCTGCAGAGGAAGATGCCAGATGAGAACACCGGAGGAAGAACCAGAAGAAGAAGAAGATGGAGGAAGAAACCGAAGGAAGATAGAAGAAAGAAGATGGAAAGAAGAAGACTTTAACTAAAGGAATTGTCAAAAACTGTCTCTTGTCATTTTTAACATTTTTGACAGTTTTTTTGTGAAATGCCCTTACCATTTCACACGGGGGGGGGGGCGGAATCTGGGGGTCCCCTTGTTAAAGGGGGCTTCCAGATTCCGATAAGCTCCAGCCTGCAGACCCCCACAACCACCCGGCAAGGGTTGTGGGGATGAGGCCCTTGTCCTCATCAACATGGGGACAAGGTGTTTTGGGGGCTACCCCAAAGCACCCTCCCAATGTTGAGGGCATGTGGCCTGGTACGGTTCAGGAAGGGGGCCGCTCTCTCGTCCCCCCCTCTATTCCTGCTGCCTGCCAGGTTGCGTGCTCGGATAAGGGTCTGGTATAGATTTTTGGGGGGACCCCACTCCATTTTTTAAAAAAAAATTTGGTGCGGGGTTCCCCTTAAAATCCATACCAGACCTGAAGGGTCTGGTATAGATTTTGAGGGGGACCCCACGCAATATTTTTTTTTTTTAATTTTGGTCGGGTTCCCCTTAATAGCCATAGCAGACCTGAAGGGCCTGGTATGGAATTTAGGGGGACCCCCCACTCCATTTTTTTTTTTAAATTTGGTTCGGGGTTCCCCCGTTTTTAACAATGAACTTCTATGTGTATTGTCGGACCGGCAATTCATTAATAGCCGCGAGTAGTTTTAAATGACTTTTTTTCCTTTGAAATGTCATTTTGCTCTCGGACTGTTCTAAACACGGAAAACATGCGCCCCTTTACAGGCACACTATAGACACCCCCCAGCTACGAAATTTAAAGGGATATTACACTTTTATTGTTTGACTTTAAGCATTATTAAAATCACTGCTCCCGAAAAAACGGCCGTTTTTAAAACTTTTTTTTGCATTGATCCATGTCCCCTGGGGCAGGACCCGGGTCCCCAAACACTTTTTATGACAATACCTTGCATATAAGCCTTTAAAATGAGCACTTTTGATTTCTCTCATAGACTTCTAAAGGGTGTTCCGCAGCTTTAGAATTTGCCGCGAACACCCTAAATTTTTCGCTGTTTGGCGAACAGCCGATGTTCAAGTCGAACTTGAGTTCGACTCGAACTCGAAGCTCATCCCTACTGGACATGATAGACCTTTGCAGATACCACATAATAGTCCATAAGAGTAACTGTACAAAGGGCAGCAAAGCGGGCTACAAACACCTGAAGCTTCTGACAATCATGGAGAATCCAAAAGCAGGTGGAGGGTCAGAGTGGGCTCAGAAGACTCTGGGAGGGTCAGGGGGGTAGGTCCTGTGCACCCGGCCACAGCTTGGCATTCACACAGGCAGCACAGCAGTGCAAGGGCCAAGAGGGTGTAGATCACCCTCACTAATATATCTAAGCCTGAGCTAAGGCTTAATTCCATGGCTGAGAAGCCTGGTTGGCAGTAACAGGTGTGACCAGAAATGTGTGGACTGCCGCAGAGATAACCAGGCACAAGTAAAGATTAAAATAACATAATTTATTTAAAAATAAGTAAATAATATGAATGTAAATGCAACTCTGATATACCAAAACTGTGTAAATCAAACCCTTCTGGCCGCTGAGAGACACCCGCTGGTGGCCACCGGAATTGCAGCCTACAGATCTGGGAGCCACAATGCCACCAGCAGGTGAGCCCTTTCCTGGCACTGGTGCTTGGTGTACGGTTGTCCTGGCTACAAGTTCTGCCGCTTTCTGGCCCAGTCATGTCAGGATTGCAATCAGGGTATGTCTCTGGTGGCCACTGCCATAGTATAGGAAGGGGAGTGCACTGTGCCCACTAGGACTATGTGACGCCTGGGGAGAGGAAATGTCCATTCTGTGTGTGGTGAATCCACATTCAGGTCACAGCGGGGATAGATTGCCCCATGCCTTGAACACAGGTGGTGTGAGGTGGTGAATGCTGTAAGCGGAGGCACTGGGGAGAATGGTGGCTCTAAGTGGCATATCTCAATGCATGTTAATGGGTGGTATAGTGGGAGAGGTGCGGGGAGACCAGAGTACCCATGACAACCATTAAATTACAAAATAGATTACAAAGCAATTATATGTTTTATCATTTTTTTAAATACAGTTTTTCTCAGATGTGAATAGAAAAAGGTGAGGTGAGGCTGCCATGTCCCCACATCACTTCCTCCACCCTCAACTTAACAATGATCTCCTCTCCAGGGACAGACACCAGTGGAGGACATGGGATGGGTGCAATGAGGAGTCATTGGGTATCTGAAATCTAATTGGATGAGATGATGAACAGGAGCACAAATGGAACTCCAGAGGTCCCATCAGTCATGAAGAAACCCCGACCTCATCTACACAGAGATATTTCTCCACCTACAACTGGAATGAGTAGACTATACAATATATTGCATACCATCTAAAATATGTTTCCATTCATAATCTTCAGGAGAGATGCTGAGGACAGATATAGGAAGACCTGAAAGGAGAAAATATTTTAGAATTCTGTCAACTTTCAGGATTTATATTTCTATACAAAATATACATTTTTCCTTTTCATTTTTTACAATAAAAAGCAAAGCTCCATGTTATAATTATATGGCCGGTGTTTGTAAAAAGGATAAAAGTTGAATGTGAGCGACCAATCAGTACCGGCCTCCCACCCAATAACACCTAACAGAAATCTGAAATACAACTGACCTCAGCGGAATGACCCAGAACCCTTCCAGGAGCAGATCATTCCTCTTCATCTCTGGTATGGAAGCTCATCGTCCATCTCATTGTCCTCTATGGAGAGTGAGGAGGACACACACAATACATGATATCACTCTACAATACTGAAATGGGGGTACTCACCCTCCATCTCATTGTCCTCTATGGAGAGCGAGGAGGACACACAATACATGATATCACTCTACAATACTGAAATGGGGGTACTCACCCTCCATCTCATTGTCCTCTATGGAGAGTGAGGAGGACACACACAATACATGACATCACTCTACAATACTGAAATGGGGGTACTCACCCTCCATCTCATTGTCCTCTATGGAGAGTGAGGAGGACACACACAATACATGATATCACTCTACAATACTGAAATGGGGGTACTCACCCTCCATCTCATTGTCCATTATGGAGAGTGAGGAGGACACACACAATACATGATATCACCCTACAATACTGAAATGGGGGTACTCACCCTCCATCTCATTGTCCTCTATGGAGAGTGAGGAGGACACACAATACATGATATCACTTTACAATACTGAAATGGGGTTACTCACCCTCCATCTCATTGTCCTCTATGGAGAGTGAGGAGGACACACACAATACATGATATCACTCTACAATACTGAAATGGGGGTACTCACCCTCCATCTCATTGTCCTCTATGGAGAGTGAGGAGGACACACACAATACATGATATCACTCTACAATACTGAAATGGGGGTACTCACCCTTCATCTCATTGTCCTCTATGGAGAGTGAGGAGGACACACAATACATGATATCACCCTACAATACTGAAATGGGGTTACTCACCCTCCATCTCATTGTCCTCTATGGAGAGTGAGGAGGACACACACAATACATGATATCACTCTACAATACTGAAATGGAGGTACTCACCCTCTGTCTCATTGTCTTCTATGGATAGTGAGGTGGACACACACAGAAGGATGAGAGGCAGACGGAGCTCCATCTCTGTATGGTGAAATCACCAAGAATAATGGAGAGACTTCTCTCTGTAGATGAGGCGTTGGGTTCTTTATCTTAGTTGGAGGAGATGGCAGTTGGAGATTATCTCAGCACAGATTTGGTGATTTTCAGAAACATGATTTCCATACATGACAGGCAGCAGCTTGAAGCCAACTGATAAGTGGATATAAGAGTGTCTCACCAATAATCACATTACAGGGAATAACATTGTTACATTGACACAAGGGCCCGGAGCCCAGACACCCTGTGCTTGTCATGACGGACAGCCTTAAAGTCCAGACACATCTACAAATTATAATGTAGTTATAAACCAAATATTTGATCTTACATATCTGTGCATCAAAACGACCCCTCCTGAAGATATATAAGAAGAAATAAGAGGCGCTCTATTCCCTCCCAGTGCAAAATGATCTCTAACACAACTATATAATATAAAACTGATAATGCACTGTGTGCATCAAAATGTGGTCTAGTGCAAACACAAACTAGTGAAAAAAATGACAATGACAGTCAATGCACCCCAGATATGTATACCAAAATCAATAAAGTGTGCAACCACTTCACCATGTGTTACATGTGCATAATATCATTATAGTCCATATATAGTAAATAATCAGTCCAAAATAGTGTGACCAAAAATAAATGTGACCAAAAATTGATTGAAATCTTAATGAATAAGTGACTTCCACGTGTCTTCCACCTCACCACCGTGATACTTGAATCCACTCCCTATAGAATCAAACTCACCGATTCCAATTGCCAGCACTTTCATGCAAGGCTTCTAAAGGGGCAGCTCTGTAGATATTGATTTAGTTACACAATTTCACCTATAGATATTTGTTCACATTTGGTGGCGCAGTGGAGGTATATTAGATTGAAGGGCAGTTTAGCACTCAGGATACCTATGCTTTTTTATAATGTAGTTATATTTGCAATATAAACCAATAAATGTAATTTGTAATGTAGCAAATACAAATACCTGTGTACATATCAGTCTCTGCAAAGCCGACCCAATTGGAGATAAGAGAGATGAAAACCACACTGGAGAGATATCCACAATTATTTTCTTATTGGGCATATCTTGTAGAGACTTTTCCCTGAAAGCAGTCCCCACCTTATCCTGGGGCATTGATGAGTGTGACACAGCAAAGATACCCCATGGGTAACTGAATGTCCCTGGCCACAATATCTAGCATAGTCCAGAAGAACCCACCCAGGGTAGACCTCTCGGTGTCATCCCACAACTTATCACCCATCGTAAGGAGACAGAGAGGGAAGGGTGAGGGTGAATGTCTGTGGGTGTAATGCATGGCAGTAGAGATGTTGGTTGATGGAAAATGTCTGTTCCTTGGTGGCCAACACGTGGACTAATAATGACATGGTGAGAAAGGTTAGCCAGTGTAGTATTGTTTTTAGATTGTGTAAGAATGATGGTGGAACAGAAGTTATGTGGAGTTAAGCCTATGGTTCGGGAGTTGGTGGTAAGATGGCTGGATCATTGGGATGTGAGTATGATGTAGGCTGAGGAATAAATGAGGAAATGTAATTCATTATCCCAGCTCAAATCTCCACCTGGTGATGACATGAAACCTCCTCACTGGGTCTTCTAGACTCTCCAGGAATCCCTCGATTTCCTCTATTTTCTGTGCCATATTGACCTATAAGGTCAACCAGCCTGCTGAACCTCTGCCCCTTGCCTCTAGTGGCCCTTTCTATAGTCCTTCTGGGTGGAGACCGCAGGCATGGTGTTGGTGTTGATGGTAATTACTCTTCTGGTAAGGGGGATGGTACTCGAGGAGGTGCTTGCAGTGGACACAGTTTCTTTGCTTGGTGGCTCCTCTTTCTGGTCCTGGTCCTCCTCTTCATCTGCAGGTTGCCAGAAGCTTATGTTGCTGCAAAAACCAATATGCTTTAGAACATCCACATTCTGTTAGGCATCATCCACCTGAACAGGGTTAACCTGCAAATTCTGAAAAAATTTTGAGGCTTCAATGACAGCTGGCCACTGAGCTTATGCAAAGTAATGACAGTTTGACAGGGACCTCAGCATTTCTCGCTTGTGTGGAAGCATCTGGACATGTACCAATAGGCTGCAATTTTAGACACATCATCATCATTTTGGCTAATCACTGTGTCAGAATACACCCAAATGGGCGAGAACAGCCATGGTCAGCCTTTGCATATTGTGTTGGGATGGAGTTTTTTGCACACACCTGTCATTGCAGCTGCTAGAACCTGATGGTTTTTGTTGCTAGAATTTGCAGATTAGCCCCGTACCCCCCGGTGTGAATGAGCCCCAAAATCTACATTTGTTAAAAGTGATGACAGATGCTGACCCATTTCCAGGATGAGAAAGTCCATTTCTTTTTGATCAATATACTCAGGAGGGGCTGATGACTCGCCTCCACTATGGTGCTTGTCTACTTGCCTCCTCTGCTGGGTATAGGCATCTTTAAGATTTTTATATTTTGTTTTGATGCTTTTAACTCCAAAAAAGAATAATAATTTTTTTCCCCTTAATTTCTATATACCTAGCAACCGGCTAGTCTGCACTTTGCATTCATGGTGGAAAAATCAATGGCAAGTCCCATTATCCAAGAGGCTGGTCATATGAGTTGGAAGCGATGTGCACCAGAGCTGTGGCTCTCCCGGGTCTCTCTCTTCTCATTGGCTCCCACTGCTGTCAATCACAAAATGTTGTCGCGCTAAACATAGATATTGAATAAACAAGTCTCCATAAAGTGTGAACAACTAGTGCTGTTCTAAATAGTGCAGATAAATTCCTTGATGAGCATCCAGTAACAGTGAGTATAATTGATGTGCGTTTTGATCATCCAAGTGCACCTCCACCGATATTGATATAAAATGCCTCCTTACCAGAGATCTAGACTCCGAATTATAAGAGTCTAGACAGGCGTGATATGCATGTAGCAAAGGTTCCCCCGCCGACTGCCTGCTCCTCCATCTGACATTTCCGAAATAGCTAAGGGGCGAGGTCACCCGATGATGCCCTCGCCCCCTTGTGACGTCATCAACCCACCATGCCTCAGTCGCTGATGTCATCGGGTGACTCCACCCCTTAGCTATTTAAGAAATGTCAGATGGAAGAGCAGGCAGATGGCGGGGCCTTTGATGAGACCAACCATGATTGACGACGGATCTACATCGGGGGACATTTTTGAAAAATATTTTTTAATAAAGGAATTGTCAAAAACTTGTGTTGTGTCTTTATTCACTTTTTACACTTTTTTTGTTGAATGGGTAAAGGTACTATGTACCCCATACTCATTCACATGGGGGGGCGGGATCTGGGGGCTTGTTAAAAAGGGCTTCCAGATTCTGATAAGCCCCCCTGCCCGCAGACCCCTACAACCACCTCCCAGGGGTGTGGGGAAGAGGCCCTTGTCCCCATGTTAAGGCATGTGGCCTGGTATGGTTCGGGGGGTGTTCGCTCACCCCCCTTTCCTGGTTTGCTGGGCTGCATGCTCGGATAAGGGTCTGGTATGAATTTTGGGGGGCCCACGCTGTTTTTTTATTCTGAATTTTCTAATGCTGGCATTCTTTGGTTTACATTCATCTGTCAGTGGGAAAGCTCGCTGACAGGTGACAAGTCATCAGTAATGTTGGGCAAATGGTTTGGCCTGAGCATTAGTTCATTGCAGTAAGGTCGCGGGGAGTTGTCAGGAAGAGGCCCTCGCTCAATTCTGCCTGAGAGGTATCTCATGTACTTTTTCCAGTGACGGACGTCCATCTACAAGTGACAGGCCGCTCAGATGTGAACAGGGGCTACTGAATACAATGGGATCGCTCTGGTTGGGCGTTTTGGAGATTTGATCTGAAGGACGCCTAGGAGTGATTGGGGCCTGACATTTACAAAGAGAAAATTCAGTTTAGATTTCCAGTAAATTACATCTCCCAGCCTCTTCATTCTGATAGTAAACACAGCACTTCATCTATAGCAGACCCTTATCCTGGATCATGATCTGGTAAAGATGTAATAGGGCCCCCCGCTACAATAAAAAAAAGGCATGGGGTTACCCCTAATTCATGTCAGGCCCTACAGGTATGGAATCAATTTTAGGGAGGAACCAGAATAAAGTGTCCCCCTAAAGATCTATACCAGGCCCTTATCGGAACATGCAACCTGGCAGGCCAGGAAAGGGAGGGAAAGCTTGTGTGCCCTTAAAATAGGAGGGTATGTTGGCAAATTTGGGGACCCCCTGGAAAAGCACCTTCTCCCCATCTTGATGATGACAAGGTCCTCTTTTCCACAACTTTTACCCAACAATAGTGGGGTTCTGCAGGCAGGAGGGCTTCTCAGTGGGGAGGATGATGATGTCATGGAGGATATTGTGTATATATAGTATTGGATGGCACTGATAAAGCGAATGATGATGTCACAGCTGATATTGTATATGTAGTAGTAAATGTGTGCCCATTGGATGGTGCTGATCAGGAGGGTGATGATGTCATAGCTGATATATAGTATTGGATGTGTGCTCATTGGGCAGGGCAGCACTGACCTGGAGGGTTATGATGTCATGGCTGATTAAGTATTTGTAGTAAAGAATATGTGTCCATTGGACAGCACCAATCAGAAGGATGATGATGTCATGGTGGATATTGTGTATATTGTAGAGGATGTGTGTCCATTGGATGGTCCTGATCAGGAGAATGATGATGTCATTGCTGATATATTATAGAGGATGTGTGTCCATTTTACAGCACCAATATGGATGATGATGATGTCATAGTTGGTATTGTATGTGTAGTAATGGATATGAGCCTATTGGGCGGCACTGATGAGGGTGAAATCAAGGTTTTTATTGTATATTTCTTTCCCTATAATACATTAGAGCCAGGAAAGTTACATGTAGTTATTTGTGGTCAGCAGACAATCATATGACATGGAAAGTAAAACACTGTCACAGCTTATCATCCTCTGACTGACTTTCTGTATCTGAATGATCTGAAGCTGCTCAATGTCTGTCTGTAATCTAGATGAAGAATTCTAGTAAATCTGATGAGGAATATGCACTAAGACATTGTCCTCCTATTATTTCAGATATTGTCCTTCTATAATTTTTCAATTACCGTTCCTGGGGTCTCCCTACACTCTGTACTTCACTATGGTCACTCCTGCTGCCAACCCCACCCATAACCACCAACCATGCCTGTAAAGGATGCAAGCCCACAGTGTCTAACCAACTGAGACTAGGTACTTTTTTGGTGGAGGAAGAATGAGAGGAAAGCTTGTTTTAACCACTTCAGCCCCGGAAGAATTTACCCCCTTCCTGACCAGAGCACTTTTTGCGATTCGGCACTGCGTCGCTTTAACTGACAATTGCGCGGTCATGCGATGTTGTACCCAAACAAAATTGATGTCCTTTTTTTTCCCACAAATAGATCTTTCTTTTGGTGGTATTTGATCCCCCCTGCGCTTTTTATTTTTTGCGCTATAAACAAAAAAAGAGGGACAATTTTGAAAAAAGACGCATTATTTTTTACTTTTTGCTATAATAAATATCCCCCAAAAATATATAAAAAAACAATTTTTTTCCTCAGTTTAGGCCGATATGTATTCTTATACATATTTTTGGTAAAAAAAAATCACAATAAGCGATTATTGATCGGTTATAGCGTTTACAAAATAGGGGATAGTTTTATGCATTTTTATTAATAATTTTTCTTTTTTAAAATGGCGGCGATCAGTGATTTTTATTGTGACTGCGACATTATGGCGGACACATTGGACATTTTTGACACATTTTTGGGACCATTGTCATTTATACAGCAATCAGTGCTATAAAAATGCACTGATTCCTGTGTAAATGACACTGGCAGTGAAGGGGTTAACCACTAGGTGGCAGTGTAGGGGTTAAGTGTGTCCTAGGGGCGTGTTTCTAACTGTAGGAAGGATGGGCTGTGTGTGACAGGTCATTGATCTCTGCTCCGATGACAGGGAGCAGAGAACAGTGACACTGTCACTAGGCAGAACTGGGAGATGCTTGTTTACATTAGCATCTCCCCGTTCTTCCTCCCCGTGAGGCGATCGCTGGTATCCCCACAGCGATCGAGTCCGCGGGACCCGCGACCCGACTCACAGGACTTGCCGCGGGCATGTGCACTCCCGCTGGCCGCCTCTTAAAGGGGAAGGTATGTGATTCTGCCTGTACGTGCCCTTCTGCCGACGTATATCGTCGTGAGGCGGTCGGCAAGAGGTTAAGCAAGTGTAGCCCTGTTTTGTGGGGGATATGAGAAATGTCTCTCCCCAAACAGGATATTATGCTAAACCTGGAGGTAAATTAGGGAACCAGAACCTCCGCTAAGTGGAAGAGTGGGATTGATTATAAAGTTTGCAGTGCCTCCACCAAGGACAGGGCCTCCACCTAGGACATGGCCCCCACCCAGGACAGGGCCTCCATCCAGCACAGGGCCTCCACCCAGGACAGGATCCCCACACAGGACAGGGCCCCCACCCAGGACAGGACCTCCACCCAGGACAGGATCCCCACCCAGGACAGGACTTCCACCCAGGACAGGGCCTCCTCCCAGAACATGGCCCCCACCCAGGACAAGGCCCCCACCCAGTGTCGTAGAGATTTCACTATACGCTATGTGCAAAGTAGGGATGAGCTTCGAGTTCGAGTCGAACTCATGTTCGACTCGAACATTGGCTGTTCGCAAGTTCGCCGAACAGCGAACAATTTGGGGTGTTCGCGGCAAATTCGAATGCCGCGGAACACCCTTTAAAAGTCTATGGGAGAAATCAAAAGTGCTAATTTTAAAGGCTAATATGCAAGTTATTGTCATAAAAAGTGTTTGGGGACCTGGGTCCTGCCCCAGGGGACATGGATCAATGCAAAAAAAAAGTTTTAAAAACGGCCGTTTTTTCAGGAGCAGTGATTTTAATAATGCTTAAAGTCAAACAATAAAAGTGTAATATCCCTTTAAATTTCGTACCTGGGGGGTGTCTATAGTATGTCTGTAAAGGGGCGCATGTTTCCTGTGTTTAGAACAGTCTGACAGCAAAATGACATTTTGAAGGAAAAAACTCATTTAAAACTACCGCGGCTATTGCATTGCCGACAATACACATAGAAGTTCATTGATAAAAACGGCATGGGAATTCCCCAAAGGGGAACCCCGAACCAAAATTTAAAAAAAAAAAGACGTAGGAGTCCCCCTAAATTCCATACCAGGCCCTTCAGGTCTGATATGGATATTAAGGGGAACCCCGGCTAAAATTAAAAAAAAAAATGACGTGGGGTTCCCCCTAAATTCCATACCAGACCCTTCAGGTCTGGTATGGATTTTAAGGGGAACCCCGCGCCAAAAAAAAAAAAAAAACGGCGTGGGGTCCCCCCAAAAATCCATACCAGACCCTTATCCGAGCATGCAACCTGGCAGGCTGCAGGAAAAGAGGGGAGGGCAAGAGTGTGGCCCCCCCCTCCTGAACCGTACCAGGCCACATGCCCTCAACATTGGGAGGGTGCTTTGGGTTAGCCCCCCAAAACACCTTGTCCCCATGTTGATGAGGACAAGGGCCTCATCCCCACAACCCTGGCCGGTGGTTGTGGGGGTCTGCGGGCGGCGGGCTTATCGGAATCTGGAAGCCCCCTTTAACAAGGGGACCCCAGATCCCGCCCCCCTCCCGTGTGAAATGGTAAGGGGGTACAAAAGTACCCCTACCATTTCACTAAAAAACTGTCAAAAATGTTAAAAATGATAAGAGACAGTTTTTGACAATTCCTTTATTTAAATACTTCTTCTTTCTTCTTTCTTCCTTCATCTTCTGGTTCTTCTGGTTCTTCTGGTTCTTCCTCCGGCATTCTCGTCCAGCATCTCCTCCGCGGCGTCTTCTGTCTTCTTCTCCTCGGGCCGCTCCGCACCCATGGCATGGGGGGAGGCTCCCGCTCTTCTCTTCATCTTCTTCATCTTCTTCTCTTCTTCTTTTCTTCTCTTCTTCTCTTCTTCTCTTCTTCATTTTCTTCTCCGGGCCGCTCCGCACCCATGCTGGCATGGAGGGAGGCTCCCGCTGTGTGACGGCGCTCCTCGTCTGACAGTTCTTAAATAACGGGGGGCGGGGCCACCCGGTGACCCCGCCCCCCTCTGACGCACGGTGACTTGACGGGACTTCCCTGTGACATCACGGGGAATGCCACAGGGAAGTCCCGTCATGTCCCGTGCGTCAGAGGGGGGCGGGGTCACCGGGTGGCCCCGCCCCCCGTTATTTAAGAACTGTCAGACGAGGAGCGCTGTCACACAGCGGGAGCCTCCCTCCATGCCAGCATGGGTGCGGAGCGGCCCGGAGAAGAAGATGAAGAAGAGAAGAAGAGAAGAAGAGAAGAAAAGAAGAAGAGAAGAAGATGAAGAAGATGAAGAGAAGAGCGGGAGCCTCCCCCCATGCCATGGGTACGGAGCGGCCCGAGGAGAAGAAGATAGAAGACGCCGCGGAGGAGATGCTGGACGAGAACGCCGGAGGAAGAACCAGAAGAGCCAGAAGAACCAGAAGAACCAGAAGATGAAGGAAGATAGCAGAAAGAAGAAGTATTTAAATAAAGGAATTGTCAAAAACTGTCTCTTGTCATTTTTAACATTTTTGACAGTTTTTTAGTGAAATGGTAGGGGTACTTTTGTACCCCCTTACCATTTCACACAGGGGGGGCCGGGATCTGGGGGTCCCCTTGTTAAAGGGGGCTTCCAGATTCCGATAAGCCCCCCGCCCGCAGACCCCCACAACCACCGGCCAGGGTTGTGGGGATGAGGCCCTTGTCCTCATCAACATGGGGACAAGGTGTTTTGGGGGGCTACCCCAAAGCACCCTCCCAATGTTGAGGGCATGTGGCCTGGTACGGTTCAGGAGGGGGGGGCGCACTCTCGTCCCCCCCTCTTTTCCTGCGGCCTGCCAGGTTGCGTGCTCGGATAAGGGTCTGGTATGGATTTTTGGGGGGACCCCACGCCGTTTTTTTTTTTTTTTATTTTGGCGCGGGGTTCCTCTTAAAATCCATACCAGACCTGAAGGGTCTGGTATGGAATTTAGGGGGAACCCCACGTCATTTTTTTTTTTAAAATTTTGGCCGGGGTTCCCCTTAATATCCATATCAGACCTGAAGGGCCTGGTATGGAATTTAGGGGGACTCCTACGTCTTTTTTTTTTTGGTTCGGGGTTCCCCTTTGGGGAATTCCCATGCCGTTTTTATCAATGAACTTCTATGTGTATTGTCGGCAATGCAATAGCCGCGGTAGTTTTAAATGAGTTTTTTCCTTCAAAATGTCATTTTGCTGTCAGACTGTTCTAAACACAGGAAACATGCGCCCCTTTACAGGCATACTATAGACAACCCCCAGGTATGAAATTTAAAGGGATATTACACTTTTATTGTTTGACTTTAAGCATTATTAAAATCACTGCTCCTGAAAAAACGGTCGTTTTTAAAAATTTTTTTTGCATTGATCCATGTCCCCTGGGGCAGGACCCGGGTCCCCAAACACTTTTTATGACAATAACTTGCATATTAGCCTTTAAAATTAGCACTTTTGATTATTCACGTTCGTGTCCCATAGACTGTAATGGTGTTCGCGTGTTCGAACGAACTTTTTTCCTGTTCGCATGTTCTGGTGCGAACCGAACAGGGGGGTGTTCGGCTCATCCCTAGTGCAAAGCATGTCTCCTGCGCTACTAAGCGCCCTTTCAGCCTTTTGGTATAATGCATCTCAATAAACCCATGTCTCCCGCATTTCCCCAAGTGAACAGACATAGTCACCATCGTAGCTCCATCGCTCGACTGCCTGCCCTCAGGAGCACAGGCACCTTTATTCATCAGCAACAAAAGGAAATGACAAACAGGAAGCCATGGCCCCAACAGCCAATCGCTTCCTCCATGCAAAATGACATCACAGGAAATGACTACACAGAAAATTACATCACAGGAAATGACTACACAGGAAATGACTACACAGGAAATGACTACACTAAAGGGGAGGGCATCCACCATCTAGGTCAGCATGGAGCCCAATCAATACTGCTCAGTAGGGATGGGCCGAATAGCGAACAATTTGGGGTGTTCGCAGGCAAATTCGAAAGCTGCAGAACACCCTTTAAAAGTCTATGAGAGAAAGCTCAGTCTATGGGCTTTTTTTTTCTTCGTCCCATCGGCGAAGGTGTAGGGATTACGTGGGACATGTGATTTTTTTTTATTGTGTTAATAAAGGACTTCCCCCCATGTGTGTTCTTTTTTTTGCAATTTTGACACTTTTTTGTGAAATGGTAGGGGTACAAGGCCGGGATCTGGGGGTCCCCTTGTTAAAGTGGGCTTCCAGATTCCGATAAGCCCCCCGCCCGCAGACCCCCACAACCACCGGGCAAGGGTTGTGGGGATGAGGCCCTTGTCCCCATCAACATGGGGACATCCTCCCCATGTTGAGGGCATGTGGCCTGGTACGGTTCAGGATGGGGGGCGCTCTCTCATCTCCCCCTCTTTTCCTGCGGCCTGCCAGGTTGCGTGCTCGGATAAAAGTCTGGTATGGATTTTTAGGGGGACCCCCATGCCATTTTTAAAAAAATTTTGGCACGGGGTTTCCCTTAAAATCCATACCAGACCTGAAGGGTCTGGTATGGATTTTGAGGGGGACCCCCACGCCATTTTTGTTTACATTTTGGCGTGGAGTTCCCCTTAATATCCATACCAGACCTGAAGGGTCTTTTATTGTTTCACTTTAAGCATTATTAAAATCACTGCTCCCGAAAAAATGGCCTTTTTAAAACTTTTTTTGCATTGATACATGTCCCCTGGGGCAGGACCCAGGTCCCCAAACCCTTTTTATGACAATAACTTGCATATTAACCTTTAAAATGAGCACTTTTGATTATTCATGTTCGTGTCCCATAGACTTTAACGGTGTTCGCGTGTTCGATAAAATTTTTTGCCTGTTCGCATGTTCTGCTGCGAACCGAACAGGGGGTGTTCGGCCCATCCCTACTGCTCAGAGTAACCAGTATCTAGTAAGATCATTCTACTTGTTCTTACAGGCTTGAGAAGATCTGCGGGGACATTGCTACTGCTTTTGTCAATATACGATACAAGTATATTTACAAGGCAGATATCAATGTCCTCTTATTAAAGCAGATATGTATCCAAAAGGGATAGCGTGGCCACAACAGAGATAAAATAATATGTTTCTCTCGTTAACTAGACTTCGTTTCTCTAATGGGCATAGACATTTGAAGGCAAGAAGTCCAGCACATTGCACTTGATACTTCCAAACCGGTAAACTCCGACACACACACAGAGAACACGTCTCCAAGCCCATGAGAAGCTTTTCATACTGACGGTTTTACTGCTGGTCCCATTTCAACCCAAGTGTGCTCTGCTAGTGCGCTCCTTGGTTAAATCAGACACAGGGAGACAGATGACAATCTATAAAACACACAATAAAATTTCCACAACAGGCCCCCCTCTTTGTCATATGCTCCCATATTTCCCTCAGTGAATCTTGATCTTCTTCTTAATCAGTCCTTAAGTCCATAAAAAGGAAAACGCGGCTTGACTTGTAGACTCTGTTCTTCAGGAGGGATGACTTAGAGGAGGACATGAAGGCTAGTCGGTCTGGGATCCTCTGTGTCTTGTATGTGGGCTGGGCTTCGGGGCGTCTCATCTCAGAGAGGAAGATGTGGTCATCTGCTCGGGCTCTGTTCACTCGTCCAATCAGGCAACAGTAGCGCTTCATAATTTACAATATTTTGTTGCGCTAGGGGACGACAGCTATGGATGAGGGTGAGCAATATACAAAGGGATAGTAAGTTATATAAAAAAATAAAGAATTAAAAGATATCAATTTAAGTAACAGTCATGTGTGAGTTACAATACATTTATATGATAAAAATAATGATAATAGAAAATAAAAAATGAAAAATAAAATATGAAAAATGGTAAAAAAAGTCCAGGGATGGTGCTGGGTTGATGAACAAAAGTCCAGGCATAAAAACTGGGATAAAATGAGTGGAGAGGGGGGGGAGGGGGGAATGCAGAGTATAGGTCTATGACCTCAGGGGGAGAGATGCAGATACAAACACAGGAGGCAGCTTGCTTGAAGGGCAGAATTCACCTTTGGAGGGAGATAAAAAGGAAGAAAAGCAGCGCCGACCTAAGTGCAGTACTGTAGCATAAACATTTATTACAGGTTAAAATGCACTCACTCAGAGTAAGGTAGATACAGGCACATCAAGTAAAAAATCCATCCGGGAAGCTGTGTGGTGGGCAGCAGGGCTCCACAGGGGGCGATCCTGAAAGCTGGAGTGTGTTACACTTGTCTCCTTGTCCCGTCTGACGGCGCAGGTGGTAACCAGTGTCACAGGCTGGGTTGAGACAGGCACAGCGTGGATCGTCTGTTAAGTTGTATTTCCCGGGTATCAGTGACGCTGGGGGCGTGCACGCGTTCGGAGCATGCCTGCTCCTTCATCAGGCATAGCGTCCATTAATTTCGGAAGAGGTATAAGAAGGGCAGGCGGGCGGGCCAATTGCATCATTGGCTCCGCCTACCTCGTATTAGGCTTAAGGGAACCGTGGGAGGGGTGGACAGTGTTGAGGAACGTGATGACAGAATAGGGGGTGGAGAGTGGAGGAGACAAGGAGGAAATAGCAAGGGAGGTGAACAGGTGTGTGGAGAGAGGGGGGAGGGAGAGAACAGCAGAGGGACGTGATAGCATGGATATGTGCTTATTAGAAGGCAGTTGCTGAGAGGTGGAGTGATCTCATGGCAATGGGATGACGAGGATAATATGTGGATAATATGTGGAAAAAAGGGAAAATTAGAAAATTGTAAAAATTAGAAAATAATCTAAGAAAAATCTATATATGTAGTAAAATAAAAATAAATGGGAGTGATGATGGGATGAAAATGGGAGAAATAGGAGGGGTTTTTTTAAAATGAAGGGAGTTGTGGACTTATAAATGGGTAGGGAATTGTATATAATAAAATATGAAGAAGGAATGTATATATAAAAATATACATATAAAAATACATGTAAAAAAATACATAAAAAAGATGTACATAAAAAAATATATATAAAAAAAAAAAATGTATATAGAAAATGCGTAAAAAACGCATAAAAAAACGCATGAAAAACATATACACACATATATATATACACATACATATATATATATATATATATATATATATATATATATATATATATATACACATACACATACACACACATACATGCACATGCGCATGCGTTGGGTGGAACCAGGACATGTATGGACACATGCCGTGGTGGGTGTGGGTTTCTAGTGGGATATAGGGGTAGAACCTTAGAGTGGAAGAATTATAAAGGGGGAAATAGAAAGAGAAAAAGGGGGGGGGCAAAGGGGAGGAGGCACATCAGGGTGTAGAAGGGTGTTATTGTTGGGGGGGAAGGGTGGTGGGGGAGGTGTGGGGTGTGTGTTGTTGGGGCTGTGAAAGAGGGGATCTGGGCATGATTGAGGATGGATTTTTAAAGGACTGGGTTGACTTCTATTTCTTCATTCAGGCCTCCAGGCGCAAGGGCGTCAAGGGTATATATCCAAAAAGTTTCTCTTTCACAGAGACATTTGAAACGCTCTGTGGGGGGGGGGGTCCTGGGTATTTGTTCGATGACCCATACTAATATACCATTGGTGGAGCCTTGGTGGTACTCTTTGAAATGTCTGGGGATGGTTAGATTAAGGTTTTCCTCTATAGATCTGCGGTGTTCGCCAAATCTTTTCCTAAGTGTTCGGATGGTTCGACCAATATAGAGTAGGTTGCAGGGGCAACGGATGCCATAAATTACAAAGTCTGAGGAACAATTAAAAAATTCTCTGAGTTGGTAGGTGTTTCCTTTTGTGGTGAAAGATTTTTGGCGATGGGGGACAAATTTGCAGGTGCACTTCATCACGACATATAGAAGCAATAGAAACAAAAACAACATGAGTATATATACCCCTACTTCCTTCAACCATGATCCGCTGAAAAGTAAAAAATAAAATCCCCAGTTTCCCAGACCATTAAAAGGATTCCAACCTTGACAAGCTATAGCTCTGGCTTTGCCTTGCAGGGATCTAAACCTTATCCATATGGGCTTGAATTTTGTCACTAGTATCCCCGATCCAGGTATAACAATCTTTACCTATGAATTCACAGAAACCCCCCTTGGATACCAACAGATAATCATGGGCCATCTTTTATTAGAAGGGTCTTGATTTGGCGTTATTCCTGTGGGAACTTCCTTGTAGCTTCAACAGTTACATTAAACATCCCATCCACACTGGATGAGAAATTGTTCAATTGTTTCATAAGCTCAAGCCCCCACCGTGTACAAGCAGGAAACCATGCCCAGACCTGGTTGGGGTTGGTGAACAATTCCCTTCTAGCTGTCCCTGCCATTCTTACCTTCTCTCGCACCATCAGATCCTCACGATCGGCCACGACACAAGATGCTGGGACGAGTTTCACCAGCACACATGAACCTCTTGCATTAGGGGAATTACCTTATAAGATGTAGATCCGCATTAATACCAAACTAAAGTTGAAGCACACTTGTGGGCTACCTAGTTGTCCCAATACCAAAACTGGCAAGAACCAGAGCAATTGTTAAAACTATAACTAATTTTACCCTTTAGAAACGTATCGTTAAATTCTATTGACGAGTGTCTGTTTGGAGCTTTTTTACTAGTTTGTCAAAACTCCTCATACCAATATGAACATCCTATATATCATGTACCGCTGTCATCGCTGGGGTACTAAAGCTCAGTGGAGATTCAGAGTAGATCCAACAATTGGTCCTGTTCACTTTCTTAGCTAGTTGGAGAATACACTTTAAACAATAAGTTTGGATTCTTTTCATAGTTACCCTTACCAAAATATACTAAACTAAAAAATTTAAATAAACAAGGATACTCCTCATCCTGTGGTGTAGTTGAGCAGCTTCTTGCAGTGGCTGGTGTGGATCCAGTTATCTCGTCCATCAAGCTTATTTACAATGACCCAGTCACCTGGTTGGAAAGAATGTAAACAAGTTATTGTGTCAGGGTCCAGGAGGGACTCATGAACCCTGTGGTGGACCTTTTGAAGTTCAAGTTACAGTGACTGCACCCACCCCATCAGCTGAGAATGTCGACTGCTTCTGAGGAAAGTACAACCCTGTTTTTGGTTGACCTCCAAGCAAACCTAAATCAATGACTGTGGTCACTGCGTGGCTTACCATCTGGGGTGTAATACCTGGAACCATTGACAAAAAGGTTCTTAGCATCTGGGAGCCTCCTTCACCGGACTGCAGCTTGCTGATTCAAATTCCATCTAAGAAAGACAGTCGTGGAACATGTCGTCCTACTAGGTCACAAACTTGGCTAGAATTATGCCTCGTACAGATGATTGGAATTTCCGACAACAAATATTCGATGTGAGCTTGTTGTCGGAAATTTCGACCGTGTGTAGGCTCCATCGGACATTTTTTGTCGGAATTTCCGACAAACAAAATTTGAAAGCTGGTTCTCAAATTTTCTGACAACAAAATCCGTTGTCGTAAATTCCGATCATGTGTAGACAATTCTGACGCACAAAATTCCACGCATGCTCTGAATCAAGTACGAGAAGGAAACGCTGGGTCTGGTAAAACTAGCGTTCAAAATGGAGATAGCACATTTGTCACGCTGCAAAGTTTTTAACGCAGAGCATTCTCTTCTTCTTTATAATGCTAGAAGAATGAAGTTGTTTTGCTGTTGATATTCACACAGAGTTCTCACATTTCTCCCACATTTCTCTTTGAAATGTACCTGCCTACTCACAAATAAACTGTCCTTTTTTAACTAAAACACATAGCCAAGTATTTGTGCAAATAAACTAGGCATTTATTAGGGGTCATAACAAAATAAAGAGGAAGGCAACGCTGGATAAACTGGTGAAGTTGGCAAAGCCAGGGCAGGCTTCAGTTATTTGACAGGCAAAATTGGTAGCCTGAGGAGTCCATTTAATAGGGAGCACAATCCAGTCCAGGACTCCGATAGATTGGGAGCAGCAGCAGATGACATGTCTACATCCTTTGTCAGACCAGACTGAACCCAGGCCATCACTCTCTTGTCTTCCTTCCACGCTTCCTTCCACGTTTGCTTCCGGGCTGTGGCTCTGGTGTTGGAGTTGTGGCAGGGGGTGGAGGAGGTGGAGGAGTATGGTCCAACTCACATAGGTGGGTTTTGCTTGTGAGTTCGCCCCTCAACCCCTTGTTTAGGGCCAGATAGATCACTTCCTCACAAATGAGGCATTGGCCCACCTCAGTTTCCTGCATTTTGCTGACAGCCATGCAGGCATAGGCCTCTTGAATATTGGGGGTGGTTCTGAGGGCCGCAGTAGCCTCCTGAATCAAAGAAAGCGTTGACTCCTGCACGTTCTTCTCCTTCCTGGTCCTATTTGTTGGAAGGAGGAGGGCAGGAACCTGGGATTCGGTCAGGCTCCTGGGCCGGGCCACCTCCTTGCTGCCACTTTCCCCACCACATCCTGGCTGCCACTTTCCACAGTCTCCTCCTGGCTGAGACTTTCCTGTGTATGAAAATGGGACAAGTATTAGTTTATTGTTCATCAATGAATGAATGAATGAATGAATGAATGAAGGATTTGTAGAGCGCTGCAAATGTGAACTGAATCGCCTCAAGGCGCTAGAATGCGTTCTCTGTTACCAGCTCTTAGAAAAGGAAGGTCTTTAGTTTTGGACTGTGAATCTTCGTTCTCCCTTTGCTTTGTAGCGATATTTAGGCATGATGAGGAGATTTTGGTTAGCTGATCAAAGGCTGCGATTGGGTGTATAGTGTTTTATTTTCTCCTGAAGGTATAGCGGAGCGTTTCCTTGCATGCATTTGTGGGTGAGGCAGAGGGTCTTGAATTTGATCCGATTCTTTACGGTTAGCCAGTGTAGGGACTTTAGGGATGGTGAAATAGATTCCCAGGGTTTTTTTCCTGTTAACAGTCTTGCCGCCGTGTTTTGAATGAGTTGTAAGCGCGCAAGCTGATATTGGGGTAGTCCTAAGTAGAGCGAATTTGCGTAATCGAGTCGGGAATTGATGATTGTTCCCACAACTGCTGCTTTATCTTCTTCTGGGATGAAGGAGATGAGTCTGCGTAGGAGGCGGAGGAGATGGTGGGAACCGCTCACCACTGATCCTATTTGTGCATCCATTGTCATTCCTGAGTCAAAGATGACTCCGAGACTCTTGGCTTTGATGCTTGGAGCGATGGTCTGTCCTAAGATGGTGGAAGGTGTTCACGGGGTCTTAATTTTGGAATTTTTGTTGGCATGTAGAAGAAGAAGTTCTGTTTTTGCGCCGTTAAGTTTGAGGGAGCTGATGGTCATCCAGTCATCTATTAACGTGAGACATTCTTCTAATTGTTGATGATGGTTTTTTTGTCCGGTGATGCGAAAGTAGAGTTGGGTGTCGTCAGCGTATGAGTGGAAGCAGAAATCGGTTTTCCTGATGATATTTAGAAGTGGGCGGATGTATATGTTGAATAGTACTGGTGACAGGGGTGAGCCCTGAGGAACTCCGCAGGAGATTGCCCAGGTTTCCGAGGTGAATGTTCCTAGCTTCACAATCTGAGAGCGATTCTCTAGGAAGGATGCAAACCATTTTAGAGCCGGACCTGTGGCTCCTGCCACTTCTGAGAGGCGGACAAGTAAAGTATTGTGGTTCACTGTATCAAATGCTGCGCTGAGGTCCAAGAGTACCAGGAGACTGGATTCTCCATCATCTGCTGCTTCAAGGGCGTCGTCCCATATTTTGAGGAGTGCTGTTTCTGTGCCATGGCCCGGGCGGAAGCCTGATTGCAGTGGGTCCAGGAGTTGGTGTGTGTCCAGGTGGCGTTGTAGCTGCAGTACTACTGCTTTCTCCATAATCTTGGAGATGGTGTTGAGGCTTGTTATTGGTCTGTGGCAGTTTGGGTCCTTAGGGTCAAGATTGGGTTTCTTCAGCAGAGGTTTGACAATGCCTTGCTTGAGGGAGGTTGGTACAGTCCCTTCTTTGAAAGATTGATTTATGAGGTGTGTAAGAGTAGGGGCCAAGATGTCGGAACATTCTTTAAGGAGTTTTGTGGGAATGATGTCGTTTGGGGATGTGCTGTCGCGAAGGCTTCTGATGATGTTTATAGTCATGTCAGCGGTGATAGGAGAGAAAGAAAAATGTGGTGGTTTTGTGACGTTCGTGTTAATATCCTCTTTTTGCTTTGGTTGAGTGAGGTTGGTTGTTCTTTTCTGATGAATTGACTTCCGGATGTTGTCGATTTTGTCGATGAAGTAATCTGATAATTCATTGCAGAATTCTTCAGTATTGTTACCTGGCTGGCTTTAAGCAAGTCGGGTTCATTGATTGAGTGACTAATTTGAAAAGTTCTCGCGGACAGTTTAGGGCAGTTGAGATGGTGTCCGAGAAATGTTCTTTTTTGACTTTGAAGATTGCCTTGTGGTATTTCACAGTAAGTTCTTTGTAGTTGGTATGGTTTTCCTTGGTGGGATTTCTTCTCCAGGCTCTTTCAGCTCTTCTACGTTCCTGCTTGAGTAGGGTGAGAGTGGCATTAAACCATCTCGAGTTTTTGATGCAGATGGGTGTTCTGCGTTTTGGCGCCACTGAGTCTGCTGTTTGTGTTAATACCTTGTTTAGGGAGTTGAGTGTTTGTTCCATTGAGAGGTTTGCGTTTAGCAGAAGTATTTTGTTTGATAGTGTAGTTTTAAAGAGTTCGGAGTGTAATTTCTTCTGGGATCTATTCCAGTTTGTTGTTGTTGCCCGCTTCTGTTTTTGGGAGGTGGTGTTGATGGTGATTTTGAATTTGATAGCGTGGTGGTCCGTCCATGGTAGTGGAGTGTTGTCGAGTTGATGTCCATATTCTGTTTGAAGATGAGGTCTAGAGTGTGTCCTGAACCGTGTGTGGGAGCATTTATCAGTTGTTGCAGGCCAAGTTCTTCCAATTGGTTGACGCGATTGCGATACAGTCTTGGGCAGAGTTTGCCCAAAGGTTAAAATCCCCAAGTACCAGCAGGTTTTTGGTTTTCAGGGTGTGTGTTGAGAAGAATTCGGTGAGTGGAGTAAGGAGATTGGTCTTTGGTCCTGGTGGTCTGTAGCATAGTAGTATGTTAATGGTGTCTTGAGGTGTTGTTTGAAGATGCAGTGAGAGAGTTTCCATGAAAGGCACTGAGTTCTGTAAAGTTGGTTTGGTAAACCCAAGGTGGGATTTGAAAATTACCGCTAGGCCTCCTCCTTTTTTTCCTATTCTGTGCTCAGTTAGGATACTGTAGTTTTCGGGGACCAGTTCAGTTAGGATGGTGTTGCAGTCAGGTGTTAGCCAGCTTTCTGTAATGAAGAGGCAGTCAATGTTGTTTTCGATGATAAAGTCGTAAATTTCCAGCCTGTGCTTGACTGCAGATCTGGTATTGATCATGGCGCATGCTAGTTGTTGTGGTTGGATCGATGTTCTCGCTGTTTCTGATGGTTGATTGTTGCTTGGTCCTTAGTAATTGTTCTTTTTTCAGTCTTTTTTGCGTGGCGGTTGGCAAAATTGAGGCAGCGTTTCTTAGCCTGTGAAGGGCGTCTGCTGTGTATTTGAAGTTGCACATGATGAGGAGGCGGTGCTGTTGAAGGAAGGTTAATCTAATGTTGATGATGATACTGATGTAGCGATAACGAACTTGCTGGAGGATGAAAGGATCAGATGGTCACCACTGCTCCTGGAGTGGTGTGGGTGATGGGTTGATGTGGTGCGGAGGTCCTGGCGGAGGTGGTGTGACACACACGATTTTGAGAAATATGTTGAGCAATGCTATACCGGACTCAAGCTGGGCTCCTCCACTTCTTCCTGGGTGGAAGGCCCAGGTTGGACGTCGGAAGCCTCAGCTGGAGTGTAAGGAAGAGTGGAAGGAAGGGTTGAGAGTGATGGCCTGATTTCAGTCTGGTCTGACAAAAACCACAGTATGTCATAGTACCAGAGCCTGGGGACATAAATGTCATCTGCTGCTGCTTCTGATCTCATGGAATCCTGGACCTTTTTGCGCTCCCTATTATAAGTGCTCCTCAGACCACCAATTTTGCACTTCAAATAGTTGATGTCTGCCGTGGGGATCTGCGGCTTCACAAATTCCAACAGTTGATCCAGCCTGCCTGCCTCTTTATTCTATTAGTATAAAAGGGGTGTTTTGTCTGCCACAAACAGGGCAGCTCTCTGTACATATCAATATATTGGGGGAGGAAGTTGTGATCGTTGAATCGATCCATTTTATCTGCAAGACACAACACAAGACAAACCCTAACATCAGGCTAAACTCTCATAATATTGTCCCAATATAGGCCTCAATCTATAAGCAGTATAAGCCACTGATGCCCCAAGTTAAAATTGTACCTTCGTTAGCACGATCAGCGCTTCTGACACTCCTTCCTCCACTCACAGATCGTATGTACGATGCACAGGTGTTACGCTTTATATACACTGCGCATGCGTGAAACTCCACCTGCCCCTGACCTTCTTTCTAGTATATTCCCCGCCCCTTCTCTTTCGGCGCAGTGGGAGAGCACATGGCAGAGAAAGAACAAGTGCATGAAGACAGCAACAACAACGACAAGGAAAGCCCAGAGCCACAAACGTTCTGATCCAGGAGGAGTTTTAAGACCTCAAATATGTCCTTTGTAGAGATGGTGGAGATGATGGACATCTTGAAGAGGGCCGACTATGATGGGAAGCATGGACCTTACCCAAACCCAAATGTGAGAAAGGCCAAGATCACGGCTAAAGTTGTGAAAAGTCTGCACAGGACTTTTGGGGTACGACGATCCAAGGATCAATTGAGGAAACACTGGTCAGACCTGAAATTGAGGGAGCACAATCAGTATAGAAGGATCAGGAAACTGCTTCTAAAAAGTAAGTATTTGTCCTGTGTTCCTATTATTATTATTACTTGCATGCTGCTCCATGTGCTTTTCTTTACTGTTGTACAGTTTAAAATGGCAACTTTAAGGTTTGCGGGCACAGTAATCGTTCGTAGTAAACATTGTTCGTTCGCCCACTAATACAATGTTTTTGACAGATGCAGGTTAACTACATTTGGTCGTGCCTACTTGTATTAAAATAAGTTTATGACATTAATGTCTAGATGGGTTTGTTAGTAGAATGAAATGCAAACTTGATTCAGTGTAGGAGAGGACACTCAGCAGCTGTTTACACATCTGGATGCTGGAGCACTAGTGTGGGACACCAGAACAAACTTTTTAGGGTGTCCCACACAGGTGCTCCAGTGGATACTAGGGGTGTCTCCATGTGTGAAACTTGTACAAAAAAGGTAAGTATTCCAGCTTTATAAAGGGAAAAAATCATGTCTCCAGCTTGGAACTGCCAAAACAGACAATTGTACGACACTTCCAAGCAATGTTTCATATTCCTATTTCTTGCCTCAAATATCTGTGTGCTAAGTAGGGATGAGCCGAACCCCCCCCCCGGTTCGGTTCGCACCAGAACCTGCGAACGGGCCGAAAAATTCACACGAACGTTAGAACTCCATTGACGTCTATGGGACTCGAACATTCAAAATCAAAAGTGCTCATTTTAAAGGCTAATTTGCATGGTATTGTCCTAAAAAGGGTTTGGGGACCCGGGTCCTGCCCCAGGGGACATGTATCAATGCAAAAAAAACTTTTAAAAACGGCCGTTTTTTCGGGAGCAGTGATTTTAATGATGCTTAAAGTAAAAAAAAAAAAAAGTGAAATATTCCTTTAAATATCGTACCTGGGGGGTGTCTATAGTATGCCTGTAAAGTGGCATGTGTTTCCCGTGTTTAGAACAGTCCCTGCACAAAATGTCATTTTTAAAGGAAAAAAAGTCATTTAAAACTGCTTGAGGGTTTAATGTAATGTCGGGTCCTGGCAATATGGATGAAAATCAGTGAGACAAACGGCATGGGTACCCCCCAGTCCATTACCAGGCCCTTTGGGTCTTGTATGGATATTAATGGGGAACCCCGCACCCAAATTAAAATAAGGAAAGTTGTGGGGCCACCAGGCCCTATATACTCTGAACAGCAGTATACAGGCGGTGCAAACAAGACAGGGACTGTAGGTTTGTTGTTAAGTAGAATCTGTTTGTAATTTTGAACGGGTACATTTTTAACGTGTTTAGCTCCATCCAAAAAATCTTTTTTAAGCTTTTTGGAAAACATAGGGAAGGGTTATTACCCCTGTGACATTTGTTTTGCTGTCTGTGCTCCTCTTCAGAAGATTTCACCTCACTTTTTGTCCCAATGACAAATGTTTTTTGAAAATTTTGGGTTTTTTGTGGAACAAGGATTGGAAAGCATCAGTGGAAAGGAGAAATGTTTTCCCATATTAACTCTTACAGGAGAGAATTTCCCTTCCTAGGGGTAGATTTCATCTCACTTCCTGTTGTCTCCTTTTGTTTGCAAGTAGGAGTCATTTGTAAGTTAGATGTTTGAAAGTAGGGGCCTGCCCTATATACTCAGCAGAAATTTGGGCCTTAGGTGTTGTTGTGGTCACAACACTGTAAGCCCTCACAGGGCCCTGCTGTGAAATATTAGATCAAGAATTGTAATTACATGCCCCTGTTGAACAAGGGCAGAAAAATTGGGCCTTTGGTGGTGGTGGTGGTGGTGCTGGTGCCACAACACTGTAAGTCCTCACTCGCTCTTGGTGGGTGCAGAAATGGGCCCTGCTGTGAAATATTAGATCAAGAATTGTAATTACATGCCCCTGTTGAACAGGGGCTGAAAAAGTAGGCCTTAGGCACTGGTGCTGGTGCCACAACACTGCAACCCCTCACAGATACTCTAGTTGTAACGCAGAAACGAGCCCTGCTGCAAAGTATTGCATCAATAATTGTAATTACATGCCCCTGTTAAACAAAAAAAAAAAAATTGGGCCTTAGGCACTGGTGGTGGCGCCCAGAACCAAAAATGTTCTTACAAGCTATCAGCGTGATCATTGAGGAGGAAGAGGATAATTTCTCAGGGATAATCACTCAGCATCAGCATAGGCAGTCTTTGAAGGTATCTGAGATTTCAAAAAAAATTATTCGGTTACATCAGCATCAGGTACTTGGTAGCTGGTGGTGATCCAAGACTGATTCATTTTTATGAAGGTCAGTCGATCGACCGAGTCGGTGGACAGACGCATCTGTGATCGGTTAAAAAGCCTCCAGCAGCACAGAATGTGCGTTTCGAAAGAACGCTGGATGCAGGACAGGCCAGTAGCTCAATTGCATACTGTGCAAGCTCTGGCCAGTGATCCATCCTCAAGACCCAGTAACCCAAAGGGTTTTCGGTGGGAAAGGTGTCCAAGTCTGATCTTGCCCCTAGGTATTCTTGCACCATGTAAAACAGACGCTGGCGATGGTTGCTGGAACCGATCATACCTTGGGGCTGCGGACCAAAAAATTGTCTGAACGCATCGGTCAGACGGCCACCTTCTCCACCGCTCCTTCTTTGACTGACCGAAGCCTCAGCAACATGTTGTCCAGAAACAGGAGTTTGTAACCTCCCAGTCTCTGGGAACGCATTGCACAGACCTTTCTGCAAGGCCTCCCGAAAATATTTCATCCTCTGCTCCCTCTGCGATGGCAAGATAAGGTCCACAACCTTACCCTTGTAACGTGGATCACGAAGGGTTGCCAGCCAGTATTGGTCCTTCTCCTTGATACCATGAATATGAGGATCCTTACGCAGGCTTTGCAGGATCAGGGAGGCCATGCAGCGTAGGTTTGCTGAGGCATTCGGTCCGGAGTCCTCTGGGTCACTAAGGACGACATGGTCCGCAGCCACCTCCTCCCAGCCACGTACAAGTCCATGTGTTTCTTGGGACTGATCCCTTAAAGACTGCTGCTGATGCTGAGTGCCAGGCTCCACCTCCATACTGACACAATATTCCTCCTCCTCCTCGTCCTCTTCCTGTGTGATCGGCGGGCACACAGGAACACTGTCTGGATAAAGGGGGCCTTGAGAGCTAAGGAAGTCCTCCTCTTCCTGCCTCTGTTCTGCCTCAAGTGCCCTGTCCATTATTCCACGCAGCGTGTGCTCCAACAGGTGGACAAGGGGGACAGTGTCACTGATGCATGCACTGTCACTGCTCACCATCCTCGTGGCCTCCTCAAATGGTGACAGGACAGTGCATGCATCCCTGATCATGGCCCACTGGCGTGGGGAAAAAAAACAAGCTCTCCTTACCCTGTCCTGGTGCCATAGTCACACAGGTACTGATTGAAGGCCCTCTGCTGTGTGTGCAGCCGCTGCAGCATGGCCAACATTGAGTTCCACCTGGTGGGCATGTCACAGATTAGGCGGTTCTTGTGCAGGTTAAACTCCTTTTGGAGGTCCGCCAGCCGAGCACTGGCATTATATGACCGGCGGAAATGCACACAGACTTTCCTGGCCTGCCTCAGGACATCCTGTAAGCCTGGGTACCTGCCCAAGAACCGCTGCACCACCAAGTTAAGGACGTGAGCCAAACAGGGCACATGGATCATTTGTCCCTGTCGGAGGGCAGAGAGGAGGTTGGTGCCATTGTCGCAAACCACCATTCCTGCCTTAAGTTGGCGTGGTGTCAACCACCTCTGAACCTGCCCCTGCAGAGCTGACAGAACCTCTGCCCCAGTGTGGCTCCTGTCCCCCAAGCACACCAGCTCAAGCACTGCATGGCATCTTTTGGCCTGCGTACTTGCGTAGCCCCTTGAACGACTACGGAGGATTAGTAACCTAGGTTAGTTAGGTTACTAATCCTTTGTGGTTCATATTGTTCCCTCTGTGCAAATTGTTTTCATTTGTTATTTCAGAATGTATCTCCTCTATATGCGACTTTTCTCTCTGCAATACGCCTCTGAAGAAGGGACATCGTCCTGAAACATGTCAGGCTTCTAGAGAAAATATTCTATTATGAATGGAAGTATACATAAATTATTACAGGATAGCAAATTTTATTGTATAAATATTCCTGTTGAGATCTATAACCAAATGTACCTTGTTTTTATGATTTTTCAAATAAATAAAACATTTTTTATCTAATCCATTATGGTTCGCCTACAAAGTCCCATTATACTGGGGGGTATATAAGCTCCTTTACTTAGGGGTCTTATTTTATTCCACTAATTTGGGATGTTGGCAACTCTTTGAAGGCAATTATTGATAAATTCTTCCCTTCAGTGGTTCAATCCAATATACACAACTTGTAGTTTTAGCTGAACACTGTGAGCAGGACGCACTGCACTAACTTGTAGCTTTAGATGAACACTATGCAGAGGTCTCACTACACTAACTTGTAGTTTTAGCTGAACACTGTGAGCAGGACGCACTGCACTTACTTGTAGTTTTAGCTGAACACTGTGAGCAGGACGCACTACACTAACTTGTAGTTTTAGCTGAACACTGTGAGCAGGACGCACTACACTAACTTGTAGGTTTAGCTGAACACTGTGAGGAGGACGCACTACACTAACTGTAAATAGTCTAGCTGCCTGACTGTGGTACTAATAGGATCAAAAGAACACCAGTAATTTTCTTCAGGTAGCTGTAAATACTGTAACAAGACAAGCCTGCCTGTCAGTAGGAAGATGTCAGGAACGGATTTAGCTAAACTGAATACAGTGTATATATATATATATATATATATATATATATAAGTGTATATATATATATATATATATATATATATATACACACACAACACCTGGGATGCATATATATACACAATACACTGTAAGTGCAGCTAACTCACTGATTGTTCTGCCTAATCTAGCTAACTCAAATGAAATCACACTGTCTCTCTGTCTATCTATCTCTCTTTCAATGCAGGAACACACACTACACAGGGCCGCTGTGTAGGGGGCCTTATATAGTGTGGGGCGTGTTCTAAACCCCCTGAGCCATAATTGACCAAAGCCACCCTAGCTTTGGCCAATTACAGCTCTCTCTACCGACGGCGCTGCGATTGGCCAAGCATGCGGGTCATAGTACATGCTTGGCCAATCATCAGCCAGCAATGCACTGCGATGCCACAGTGAATTATGGGCCGTGACGCGCCACACGAATTTGGCACGAACGGCCCATATCGTTCGCAATTCGGCGAACGGGCGAACAGACGATGTTCGAGTCGAACATGGGTTTGACTCGCACACGAAGCTCATCCCTAGTGCTGAGTATACCTTTTTTGTATTCACATAGGGGAGAAAAGAATCGAGACATCTGAGGACACCAGGAACCCCACTACTCCTGAAGAAGGGGTAATCCCCACACACCATGAAGAAGATGTGGAGGAAGGAGAGGTTTATGAAGTGGGCGAAATAGTGACCACAACAGGTCAGTGTCTGAGACAGCCTCAGACACTGACACACCTTCAGGTAATAGATGTATGCCTGCATATTTATAATACATGGTGTGTTTTTTTTATTTTAGGTGATGTGGATGTTGTGGAAGAAGAATCTCATTTCAAGTGAAAGTGCACACGTCCTCATCGGGGAGATCATGGTGTGCAATCGTGGATTACAGAAGATCAAGTAAGATATCAATGATGTTGAAAAAAGACTCAAAAACATCATTGATGTTTTAGGCAGAATAAAAAAAAAACATCCCAAAATTATTCAAGTTTGTTGTAAAATTTGTGATTTTTCAAACAATTTTAAAGAATTTTGAAAGCCAAATTTTGAAGATGCACACAGTGTGTCAACATGTGCTATCTGCCATCACGGGATATCAATGTACATGTTTTGTGGGTGCAACCCCTTCCTTGCAACTAAAGTAGGTGAGAGGAAGCACCCCCGAAACACGTCCATTGATCCCCCATGATGGGAGCTAGCACATTTTGACATTAGGCATGGGTTACCCTCCCTGGCGGGATGATTATTTCAGATTTTAGGTGCTGAAAGCGGTACCATTATTTTGCATGGAAATTTGGCGTTTTATATTGTAGGCCTGTAATTCTTAGAAATAACTCACTTAAATCTGTCCAAACCAGAGTCTAGTAGACATCCCGGGTATGATAAAGTTTAAAAAACGAAATAAAAAATTATAATATAATAAATAACTATAAACAATTATAACAAATAATAATATTAAAAATTATCCAATAATGTAATCAAATCAAAAACACTGAAATTTGCTCAGTTGCAGGATTGTCGCTGTCATTACTTTTAGTGTTTGATGACGAATTTCCCCACAAATCAATATCGCTCAATTCTGCAAGTGATTCTAATTTATTATCGCTGTTTTCTAGCTGCTCTAAAAGCACTTTTGACGTAAACGGACATTTTTGGTTGCTATGGACAATCTCCAGTTTCCTGGCAGAAAGAATAGTATTTATAATATAAAACTGCAGGCAGGGCATTGGACAAACCACTAGGGACAAAGGGGATGTGTAATTATTTGATACAGTGCTGTAATCTGTAAGATTACAGTATACTGTATCTATACTGTGTTTTTTACTTTTTTAATTTGACACCGAACTCCGTCCCCGTGCATCGCAAACACTCGCAGGGAACGGAGCTCGGCACTGTGAATCGAGCGAGACATGGCGGCTCGCAGATCACAGCGGGGAGACGTCGCAGGATCCAGGGGACAAGGTAAGTATCCTCTACATGGATCCTGCGATGCGATCCCGAGTCTGGCTCGGGGTTACCGCTTTTGGTACTGAAATCTCACAACGAGCTAGACTCGGGAATACCACCAGGGAGGTTAAGGAAGGAAATCCCCAATTTGACTCCCAATTTGTGTGCATCTTCAAAACTTGGCTTTCACAGGGGTGACATCACTCCATCTGATGAAGGCAAGATCAACACAGTTTGGACATACTCATGTCTGATATTGCCTTCACTTTGACAAAGTTGAACTTTGTAATATCCTGAGTTGTGTATGTTTTAGGTTTTAAACATGCCTGTTTAACCCAAAAAAGGCTATATACTGTCAAACATAAAAATGTTAGACAACAAATATGTTGGTTTGTTCAAAAACCCTTTTCCAACGCACATGTGAATGTGCACAGAGTAAAAAGTTTTCTACTCAACAATGTGTGGCTTCTTCTTTCAATGCTCAATACCAGTTTTTGGAGTAGGTTGGTGTTTCCAGTGGCAGTGGGGGTTATTTACTAAAGGCAAATCTACTTGGCACTACAAGTGCACTTTCAGTGCAGTTTCAGTGCACTTTCAAGTGCACTTGTAGTGCAAAGTGGATTTTCCTTTAGTAAATAACCCCCACAGTGCTCTAAAATTTGCCCCAATCAGACCATTTTTGGGATTCAAAACAATTAATTCATGGTGCTGAAAAGGCTGATTATTTTTATCAATAATACATTACATACATTAACAACAAAAACAAGGTGTGTGTGTAGCAGACCCACAACATAATAGTTAGCTGAAGAAGAGATTGTCACCTCATGTATCAAATAAATTATGTTTGCACTTTTGAAGAAAATGGCCAAAAAGAAAAGCCCATTGCAGAACCTAGGAGACAGCTAAAAGAAACACAAGTAGTAAATCAAATGAAATATTATTTTAGTTTAAAATAAAAATTTATTTGAAAAATGTTTCTTAAACATTTTCTGGCATATCAATGGCCCCCCATACCCGCAAAGTACTCCAGATATTTTTGTCTTACTTCGCGGGCACTTTGGGGGTGCAAGCCAGGGCGGCCAGCTTCAAGTGCCTCCAGGGTTTGTTCTTGAAATCTGGCCTCAGGCCCAACTGAGGCCACATAGTTCATAGAATTTCTCCTTAAAAAGTTGTGGAGAATGCAGCATGAAAGGATTATATGGTTAAGTTTATATTCCGCCATGTTGATTGGCGTAAGGAATAGGCGGAACCGGCTGGCCATTATCCCAAAAGCATTCTCCACCACTCTTCTGGCTCTGGCCAGCCGGTAGTTAAAAACCCTCTGGTCCAGGGTGAAGGTCCTAATGGGGAACGGCCGCATCAGGTGATCACCCAGCCCAAACGCTTCATCAGCGACAAAGATGAACGGCAGACTAGCCACGTTGTCTTCCAGAGGTGGCAATCCCAAGCCACCACTCTGGAGTCGTCCGTAGAACTCGGTCTGGGTGATGACTCCACCATCTGACATCCAGCAATTCTTCCCCACGTCCACATAGAGAAACTCGTATGTCACTGACACCGCCGCCAACATCACAATACTATTAAACCCCTTGTAGTTGTAATAGTATGACCCCGCATTGGGTGGTGGGACTATATGGATGTTTGTCACTTCCTGTTTCTCGTTTCACTCACATGCAGCAGTTTACTTCATCAAGTTCTACACACCGGAATGATCGGCATAGGTTTGTGGGTGACCTGTTAATTTCCCAAACGCCTGGTGGGACCACTGTTATGGTGGTCATCCTGAGCTGGTAAGGAGCCTCATACCTCACTTGGGTGCAAGTCACTTTGGATGCTGGAATCACCTGTGTCACAATTTCCTTTGGAATTTAATTTTGATCATCCACCTATTTCACTTATGGACTTTTTTTTGCTATTATTTTGGGATCACATAATTTATGCTATATGATTTTTTCTCACATATGACACATGCAGAGACATTTGCCTCTATCTTCTATAGGAGATCTGTTGGTTTGATAATATATTGTGTGGTGGACCAATTATTTATTTATGATCTTTAGCATATGTTTTTGTTTACTCATTCAGTTTTAGCGCTGCACTCATTTTTTATTTATTTGATGTTTGGAGTTTAGTATTGGACTTTTAGTGCTGGCAGCTCTTACATTTCACATATCATTTTTTATTGCTCTAGCGCAGCGTTTAACCCTTTTTCTGGGTTTTGTTCGACTATATGGATGTGTTTACCATCTATTGCCCCTCCACAGTTGGGAAAGTCCCACCACTGGGGAAATTGGTAAGCCACAGTCTGGTTGAATCAAAATCGGTTGAAATATTATAACAATAATAAACAAGTAAATATAGAGATAGGGTGTGAGCCCCTATCTTGACCGTGTATATTAGAACTAGAGATCCAACTCTGTTAATAGTTGAAGGATTATATGTAACTAGATAAGATTTAGGAAGTACCACTTAAGTTCTTCGTGAGGATTGAAGGATTAGGTAGGGTTAGTCCTAGTAGAGCAACCTAATCAGGGGGAGTAAGTGGTTTGTCCGAGTTGTAGAGGTAATGGTTGGGCAATAGTCCAATTTTTATTAGCATCTAGAGGTTGGTCCGGTTTGCATGTTTTAGAACAGGGGTGCACTTCTCTGGTCGGTGATCCATTTTTCCCATGAAATGTAAAAATAATTTGTAGTTAGATTCGCCTTGGCGAACGAAAATTCCATTTGGTAGTGTAGGTTGAGCAGACAGATGGTGTCTTTCAAGACAGGAGGGTGAATTGATTTCCATTTTTTTGGGAGAGCTAGGCGGGCTGCTATCAGTATGTGCGTTACCAAGGTTTGTATTAAGGAGTATTTAAAGACAAAAATATAAGGTCCACTTATCAGATTCCTCCCCCCCCCCCTCTGATGGCCCATTGTAAAAATTTTAGGGGGGAGATGTTTTAGACAGGTAACCCTCTCCACTTCATTGAGACCTGAATGCATAAATAATGTGTGTTAATTTGGCCAGCCCCTCCTTACTTACACTATTGGCAGCCCACTGGACAGGTAAGAAGTGTCATAATACAAAAATATGAATACACACTGTCCAAATTGAAGCACATTTTTACATTCTGCAATTACCTATCAAGATAATAGGACAAATAAAACTTGAAACAGTACCATTTGAAAGTATTCAGGCAGGACCTTTCACTACATGCTTTAGTGAATTCATCCATAAATATGACCACAAAAGAGGTAGGTATAGTGTGTATGGGTTTGGCAAAGTCAGCAGATAGAGTATTGTATCGGTTGACTTAGCGGTTGGGGGGAGGGAGGGTTCCAAATGATTTTGTGACCCCCCCCCAAAAAAAGCCTCTGGCACTCTGCCTGAATTTAAGCAAACAAATAATATTTGTACACATTTTAGGGGGTGTTTAGGGTAAAGCACTACTATGGAGCTGACAAAATACATTGTTAAGCGACTAGGCTAGGTGTGTATGGGCCCAGGATAGCATGCTGGGGAGGTTAGTGAAGGCAAATATACATGAAGGACAAAAAAGGAACTTTAAAAACTCCCAGCATGCATGAGGACAAAGGGGGCATTCGCAGCATATTGCAATCATGGTAATTAGGGAATGAAGAAATAAATACAATAAATACATTAGCAAACATTAAATGCATAGAATGTGATGTTAAAGGAGAAAACTTACCCTAATATAGTCCTTCTGCAGGACCTGAATGATGGCAGAACAGGTCTCTGGAATAATGATCCCCAGAGCCTGGGGGGAGATGTCTGTCGAGAACTTGATGTCCTGCAGACTTCTCCCCATCGCCAAGTACCGCAAGGTGGTGACGAGCCTTTGTTCAGGAGTGATGGCTTGCCGCATGCAGGTGTCCTGCTTCATAATATAAGGGAACAGCAAAGCCAAAAGACGGTGAAAAACGAGGTCCGTCACCTGGAGATAATTCTCGAAAGCAACAGGATTATTCTCATTGATCTCCCACAACAAAGGCATGTGAGAGAATTGGTCACGCTGGAGCAACCAATTATTGGTCCATGAACTTCTCCTCCCGACTCTGTTCATGGACTGGGCTTGGGTCAAAGTAAGAACCCCAACACCAAGCCCAAGCACAGCACAAACTCTACGATGAGTACGTACCCACAACATGGCTTCAAAATGGTCGGCAGGTCAGAACGAACTAACAGAACGCACTGAAAATCAGAAAGGCCTGAGAAGAGCGAGCTGAAAATCAGAAACGAGCGGACAAGAACTCACTGAAAACCAAATACGTAATATAAAAATATGCACTGAAAAACAGATACGAACCCACAAGTACAAACTGAAGAGCAGTAACGGACTGAAAAGCACGAGGCTGAACAGTGTGAATCGTCTCTCACCAAACTTCTACTAACACGAGATAAACACGGGATTAGCAGAAGGAGCCCAAAGGGTGGAGCACTGGCTATTGAACTTCCTTTTTATAGTCCCGTCGTACGTGTTGTACATCAGCACGTTCTTGGTGATCGGAATTTCCAACAACATTTGTGCGACCGTGTGTACGCAAGACAAGTTTGAGTCAACATCCGTCAGAAAAAAATCCAGGATTTTGTTGTTGGAATGTCCGATCGTGTGTACGTGGCATTACTTCCACGTTCCTACAAAAATACAACAGCCACAAAATGTAGGAGGGCTGCCGCGGTGGGTTCTAACATGTTCATGTTACTACATACAAACAATGAGAAGACTAATGCCTCATACACACGACTTTCCGCCAACAAAACCGTGGAATTTTGTCCGAAGGGCGTTGGCCCAAACCTGTCTTGCATACACACAGCCACACAATTGCTGGTCAACAATTACGAATGTAGTGACATACTAGACGTGCTACGTGGTTTTTCAGCTCTTTAGCGCCACCCTTTGGGCTCCTTCTGCAAAGTAGAAGTTTGGTGAGTGCTGATTCGCGCTTTTCTTTTCGCGTTTTTCATTTAGCGCTTTTCATTTCAAGCTTTTCATTTTGCGCTTTTTCAGTTTGTTTCTGAACGGCCGTCCGTCAACCAGACATGTTTATTATTGGCCTTGGAGTTATTGCTTTGACATAATTTTTTTGGTTGAATAATGATTTGATTTGGTATATTTTCTATATTTTTGGATGCATAAAGCAACTTTTTGGTTAAGTTCTATTGGCAGATTTCATGTCTAAATTTATTTTTTTAATGCACAATAAAAAAAATTGTGTAGAATAATACTTGGTAGGGTTGTCCCGATACCACTTTTTTAGGACCGAGTACAAGTACCGATACTTTTTTTCAAGTACTCGCCGATCCTGATTACCGATACTTTTTTTTTAATGTCACGTGACAGTGTTTTTTTTTTTTGTTTTTGTTTTTTTTTTAACAGTGTTTTCTTTTTTTTGGGGGGGGGGGGGGGAGGGGGTGAACGGTGTATGTGTGTGTGTGTGTTTTTTTTTTTTTTTTTTTACAATTTTTATTTTTTACAATAATATTTTTTTTTATTCTTTATATATTTTTTTTTTTTTATCAGCCCTGTTGGGGGGCTTTGGTGAGATATCAGGGGTCTTAACAGACCTCTGATATCTCCCCCTTGAGACAGAGAAAGAGACGGAGGATAGAGATTCCCAAGTCCCTTTCTCTGCAGGCTCAGCTGCACTGAGAATGAATGGAGAGAAGACAGCGGCTCCTCTCCATTCATAAACTGACACATAGTAATCACAGGAGATTACAATGTATCAGTTATGTGAATGGACAGAGTCAGCTGACTCTATCCATACACACAGCGGAGAGGGACAGCACAACGGAGGGGACAGAGAAGGAGAGAGGAATGGAGGGGGACAGCGGAGAGACACAGGGAAGGAGAGAGGAACGGAGGGGGACAGCGGAGAGACACAGGGAAGGAGAGAGGAACGGAGGGGGACAGCGGAGAGACACAGGGAAGGAGAGAGGAACGGAGGGGACAGCGGAGAGACACAGGGAAGGAGAGAGGAACGGAGGGGGACAGCGGAGAGACACAGGGAAGGAGAGAGGAACGGAGGGGGACAGCGGAGAGATACAGGGAAGGAGAGAGGAAAGGAGGGGGACAGCGGAGAGACACAGGGAAGGAGAGAGGAACGGAGGGGGACAGCGGAGAGACACAGGGAAGGAGAGAGGAACGGAGGGGACAGCGGAGAGACACAGGGAAGGAGAGAGGAACGGAGGGGGACAGCGGAGAGACACAGGGAAGGAGAGAGGAAAGGAGGGGGACAGCGGAGAGACACAGGGAAGGAGAGAGGAACGGAGGGGGACAGCGTAGAGACACAGGGAAGGAGAGAGGAACGGAGGGGACAGCGGAGAGACACAGGGAAGGAGAGAGGAACGGAGGGGGACAGCGGAGAGGCACAGAGAAGGAGAGAGGAACGGAGGGGGACAGCGGAGAGACACAGGGAAGGAGAGAGGAACGGAGGGGGACAGCGGAGAGACACAGGGAAGGAGAGAGGAACGGAGGGGGACAGCGGAGAGACACAGCAGAACGGAGGGGACATCGGAGAGACACAGGGAAGGAGAGAGGAATGGAGGGGACAGCGGAGAGACACAGAGAGGGAGAGAGGAACGGAGGGGACAGCGGAGAGACACAGGGAAGGAGAAAGGAACGGAGGGGGACAGCGGAGAGACACAGCAGAACGGAGGGGACAGCGGAGGGGGACAGAAAAGGAGAGAGGAACGGTGGGGGACAGCGGAGAGACACAGGGAAGGAGAGAGGAACGGAGGGGGACAGCGGAGAGACACAGGGAAGGAGAAAGGAACGGAGGGGGACAGCGGAGAGACACAGGGAGGGAGAGAGGAACGGAGGGGACAGCGGAGAGACACAGGGAAGGAGAAAGGAACGGAGGGGGACAGCGGAGAGACACAGCAGAACGGAGGGGACAGCGGAGGGGGACAGAAAAGGAGAGAGGAACGGTGGGGGACAGCGGAGAGACACAGGGAAGGAGAGAGGAACGGAGGGGGACAGCGGAGAGACACAGGGTAGGAGAAAGGAACGGAGGGGGACAGCGGAGAGACACAGGGAAGGAGAGAGGAAAGGAGGGGGACAGCGGAGAGACACAGGGAAGGAGAGAGGAACGGAGGGGGACAGCGGAGAGACACAGGGAAGGAGAGAGGAAAGGGGGGGACAGCGGAGAGACACAGGGAAGGAGAGAGGAACGGAGGGGGACAGCGGAGAGACACAGGGAAGGAGAGAGGAACGGAGGGGACAGCAGAGAGACACAGAGAAGGAGAGAGGAACGGAGGGGGACAGCGGAGAGATACAGGGAAGGAGAGAGGAACGGAGGGGACAGCGGAGAGTCACAGGGAAGGAGAGAGGAACGGAGGGGACAGCGGAGAGACACAGAGAAGGAGAGAGGAACGGAGGGGGACAGCGGAGAGATACAGGGAAGGAGAGAGGAAAGGAGGGGGACAGCGGAGAGACACAGGGAAGGAGAGAGGAACGGAGGGGGACAGCGGAGAGACACAGGGAAGGAGAGAGGAACGGAGGGGACAGCGGAGAGACACAGGGAAGGAGAGAGGAACGGAGGGGGACAGCGGAGAGACACAGGGAAGGAGAGAGGAACGGAGGGGGACAGCGGAGAGACACAGGGAAGGAGAGAGGAAAGGAGGGGGACAGCGGAGAGACACAGGGAAGGAGAGAGGAACGGAGGGGGACAGCGTAGAGACACAGGGAAGGAGAGAGGAACGGAGGGGACAGCGGAGAGACACAGGGAAGGAGAGAGGAACGGAGGGGGACAGCGGAGAGGCACAGAGAAGGAGAGAGGAACGGAGGGGGACAGCGGAGAGACACAGGGAAGGAGAGAGGAACGGAGGGGGACAGCGGAGAGACACAGGGAAGGAGAGAGGAACGGAGGGGGACAGCGGAGAGACACAGCAGAACGGAGGGGACATCGGAGAGACACAGGGAAGGAGAGAGGAATGGAGGGGACAGCGGAGAGACACAGAGAGGGAGAGAGGAACGGAGGGGACAGCGGAGAGACACAGGGAAGGAGAAAGGAACGGAGGGGGACAGCGGAGAGACACAGCAGAACGGAGGGGACAGCGGAGGGGGACAGAAAAGGAGAGAGGAACGGTGGGGGACAGCGGAGAGACACAGGGAAGGAGAGAGGAACGGAGGGGGACAGCGGAGAGACACAGGGAAGGAGAAAGGAACGGAGGGGGACAGCGGAGAGACACAGGGAGGGAGAGAGGAACGGAGGGGACAGCGGAGAGACACAGGGAAGGAGAAAGGAACGGAGGGGGACAGCGGAGAGACACAGCAGAACGGAGGGGACAGCGGAGGGGGACAGAAAAGGAGAGAGGAACGGTGGGGGACAGCGGAGAGACACAGGGAAGGAGAGAGGAACGGAGGGGGACAGCGGAGAGACACAGGGAAGGAGAAAGGAACGGAGGGGGACAGCGGAGAGACACAGGGAAGGAGAGAGGAAAGGAGGGGGACAGCGGAGAGACACAGGGAAGGAGAGAGGAACGGAGGGGGACAGCGGAGAGACACAGGGAAGGAGAGAGGAAAGGAGGGGACAGCGGAGAGACACAGGGAAGGAGAGAGGAATGGAGGGGACAGCGGAGAGACACAGAGAGGGAGAGGGGAACGGAGGGAACAGCGGAGAGACACAGGGAGGGAGAGAGGAACGGAGGGGACAGTGGAGAGACACAGGGAAGGAGAGAGGAACGGAGGGGACAGTGGAGAGACACAGGGAAGGAGAGAGGAACGGAGGGGGACAGCGGAGAGACACAGGGAAGGAGAGAGGAACGGAGGGGGACAGCGGAGAGATACAGGGAAGGAGAGAGGAAAGGAGGGGGACAGCGGAGAGACACAGGGAAGGAGAGAGGAACGGAGGGGGACAGCGGAGAGACACAGGGAAGGAGAGAGGAACGGAGGGGACAGCGGAGAGACACAGGGAAGGAGAGAGGAACGGAGGGGGACAGCGGAGAGACACAGGGAAGGAGAGAGGAACGGAGGGGGACAGCGGAGAGACACAGGGAAGGAGAGAGGAACGGAGGGGACAGCGGAGAGACACAGGGAAGGAGAGAGGAACGGAGGGGGACAGCGGAGAGACACAGGGAAGGAGAGAGGAACGGAGGGGGACAGCGGAGAGACACAGGGAAGGAGAGAGGAAAGGAGGGGGACAGCGGAGAGACACAGGGAAGGAGAGAGGAACGGAGGGGGACAGCGTAGAGACACAGGGAAGGAGAGAGGAACGGAGGGGACAGCGGAGAGACACAGGGAAGGAGAGAGGAACGGAGGGGGACAGCGGAGAGGCACAGAGAAGGAGAGAGGAACGGAGGGGGACAGCGGAGAGACACAGGGAAGGAGAGAGGAACGGAGGGGGACAGCGGAGAGACACAGCAGAACGGAGGGGACATCGGAGAGACACAGGGAAGGAGAGAGGAATGGAGGGGACAGCGGAGAGACACAGAGAGGGAGAGGGGAACGGAGGGGACAGCGGAGAGACACAGGGAGGGAGAGAGGAACGGAGGGGACAGCGGAGAGACACAGGGAAGGAGAAAGGAACGGAGGGGGACAGCGGAGAGACACAGCAGAACGGAGGGGACAGCGGAGGGGGACAGAAAAGGAGAGAGGAACGGTGGGGGACAGCGGAGAGACACAGGGAAGGAGAGAGGAACGGAGGGGGACAGCGGAGAGACACAGGGAAGGAGAAAGGAACGGAGGGGGACAGCGGAGAGACACAGGGAAGGAGAGAGGAAAGGAGGGGGACAGCGGAGAGACACAGGGAAGGAGAGAGGAACGGAGGGGGACAGCGGAGAGACACAGGGAAGGAGAGAGGAAAGGAGGGGACAGCGGAGAGACACAGGGAAGGAGAGAGGAATGGAGGGGACAGCGGAGAGACACAGAGAGGGAGAGGGGAACGGAGGGGACAGCGGAGAGACACAGGGAGGGAGAGAGGAACGGAGGGGACAGTGGAGAGACACAGGGAAGGAGAGAGGAACGGAGGGGACAGCGGAGAGACACAGGGAAGGAGAAAGGGACGGAGGGGGACAGCGGAGAGACACAGCAGAACGGAGGGGACAGCGGAGGGGGACAGAAAAGGAGAGAGGAACGGTGGAGGACAGCGGAGAGACACAGGGAAGGAGAGAGGAACAGAGGGGGACAGCGGAGAGACACAGGGAAGGAGAGAGGAACAGAGGGGGACAGCGGAGAGACACAGGGAAGGAGAGAGGAACAGAGGGGGACAGCGGAGAGTCACAGGGAAGGAGAGAGGAACGGAGGGGACAGTGGAGAGACACAGGGAAGGAGAGAGGAACAGAGGGGGACAGCGGAGAGACACAGGGAAGGAGAGAGGAACGGAGGGGACAGCGGAGAGACACAGGGAAGGAGAGAGGAACGGAGGGGGACAGCGGAGAGACACAGCAGAACGGAGGGGACAGCGGAGGGGGACAGAAAAGGAGAGAGGAACGGTGGGGGACAGCGGAGAGACACAGGGAAGGAGAGAGGAACAGAGGGGGACAGCGGAGAGACACAGGGAAGGAGAGAGGAACAGAGGGGGACAGCGGAGAGACACAGGGAAGGAGAGAGGAACAGAGGGGGACAGCGGAGAGACACAGGGAAGGAGAGAGGAACAGAGGGGGACAGCGGAGAGACACAGGGAAGGAGAGAGGAACAGAGGGGGACAGCGGAGAGACACAGGGAAGGAGAGGGGAACGGAGGGGGACAGCGGAGAGACACAGGGAAGGAGAGAGGAACAGAGGGGGACAGCGGAGAGACACAGGGAAGGAGAGAGGAACGGAGGGGACAGCGGAGAGACACAGGGAAGGAGAGAGGAACGGAGGGGACAGCGGAGAGACACAGGGAAGGAGAGAGGAACGGAGGGGGACAGCGGAGAGACACAGGGAAGGAGAGAGGAACAGAGGGGGACAGCGGAGGGGGACAGAGGAACGGAGGGGGCATGGAGGAGGATGCAGTGACAGTCAGCGGTGACCGATCACAGCTGTATGTCACTAAAGCTGCTGAAAGCCGCTGGGGGAGAATCTTGTAACTCCCCCACGCGCCGATCACAGCTGACTTCCAGGTATCAGGGGAAGCATCGCAAGCATTTGCCCGAGTACAAGTACTTGGGCAAATGCTCGGTATCGGTGCCGATACCGATACTAGTATCGGTATCGGGACAACCCTAATACTTGGCTATGTGTTTTACTTCAAATGACAGTTTGGGAGTCGGCAGTTACATTTTAAAAATACAATGTAAAATTAACAAGGGACACCAACATAGTTGTATCTTTGATCTTAAAAACTATGGGATAATGGTGTTGTGGTAACTTGCCCAAATAATAAAAAAAAAAAGCATAATAATATTATTCTTGATATCTCTAAGAAAAAAAAGCCTTTAAAAATGTGTTTGCAATAACTCCATCAGTAACACCAGCAAAGCAGCTTCGTTATTATCCCATTAAAGAAGAAGAGAATGTGCTCTGCATTTGGAGATTTCATAATTTGCCGCGTCACGAATGTTAACCACTTGACAACAGGGCACTTAAACCCCCCTCCTGAACAGACCAATTTTCAGCTTTCGGTGCTCTCACACTTTGAATGACAATTACTCAGTCATGTAATACTGTACCCAAATTCATTTTTTGTCTTTTTTTCATACAAATAGAGCTTTCTTTTGGTGGTATTTGATTATCTCTGTTTTTTTTTTTTTTTTTTTGCGCTATAAATGAAAAAAGACTGAAAATTTTGAAAAAAACAATATTTTTCTTTGTTTCTGTGACAACATTTTGCAAATGATTAATTTTTCTTCATAGATTTTGGCCACAATTTATACTGCTACATCTCTTTGGTAAAAATAACCCAAATTAGTGGATATTATTTGGTCTGTGTGAAAGTTATAGAGTTATGGTGCAAATCATAAAAAATTGATCACACCTGATGTACTGACGGCCTATCTCATTTCTTGCGACCCGAACAAGTCAGGAAAGTACAAATACCCCCCAAATGACCCCCTTTTTGAAAGTAGACATTCCAAGGTATTTAGTAAGATTCATGGGGAGGTTTTTAATGTTGTAATTTTTTCCCACAATTCTTTGCAAAAATTGAGTGTTTTTTTCCCACAAAATTGTCATTGTAATAGGTTATTTCTCTCACATGGCATATGCATACCACAAATGACAAAATACATTCTGCTACTCCTCCTGAGTATTACAATACCACATGTGTGGGACTTTTTCACAGCCTGGCCACATAGAGAGGCCCAACATGCAGGGAGCACCTTTAGGTGTTCTAGGAGCATAAATTACACATCTAACTAACATCTAACTTGACTACCTATTACACTTTTGAAGGCCCTGGAGCACCAGGACAATGACATGTGACACTGATGTGGCACTGATGACATGTGGCACTGATGACAGATGGCACTGATACGTGGCACTGATGACACATGGCACTGATGACAGGTGGCACTAGTACGTGGCACTGATGACAGATGGCACTAATACATGGCACTGATGACACGTGACACTGATGACAGATGACACTAATATGTGGCACTGATGACACGTGGCACTAATGACAGATGGCACTAATATGTGGCACTGATGACACGTGGCACTAATGACAGATGGCACTAATACGTGGCACTGATGACACGTGGCACTAATGACAGATGGCACTAATATGTGGCACTGATGACACGTGGCACTGATTAAAGATGGCACTAATAGGTGGCACTGATGACAGATGGCACTAATACATGTCACTAATGACACATGACACTGATAACAGATGGCACGTGACACTGACAGGAGGCACTGATGACAGATGGTACTGATACATGGCACTGATGACACGTGACACTGACAGGTGGCACTGGGGACAGGTGGCACTGGGGGCAGGTGGCACTGGAGGCAGGTGGCACTGATAGGTGGCACTGGGGACAGATGGCACTGGGGACAGATCAGAATGGGGACATTTGGCACTGATAGGTGGCACTGGGGACAGATAGCACTGGGGACAGATGGTGATGGGGACATTTGGCACTGATAGGTGGCACTGGGGACAGATGGCACTATGTTGTGTAGTGTAACTGTAACTAGTGTGAGTGTTCACTCACTGCTGCAGCACGGAAGCTCTATCTTCTCACACGCTGTCTCTGTGTGAGGAGGGAGAGCCGGCGATGAGAGATGATATCACATGTTTACATATGAGATCACCTCTCATTAGACACACCGACCGAGTGCTAAATGGCCGCTGTGATTGGCCATTTAGCGTGATCTGTGATTGGCTGTGTCCAAGGGGCATGGCCAACACAGAACTTCCCTGATTAACGCCTGCGGTGGCGCACAGAGGGAAAGTAAACATGAGGACGTCCAGGGACGCCCTCCCGGCAATTGGCGTCCATGCTGTAGCCGTCTTTCGGCTATAGCGCGAAGTGATTAATACACAAGCTAGTTTACAAGATCGACCGCTTCTGCTTCCGAGCATGCGTGTTCGTACTTTGGACTTTTGTCCAACGGACTTGTGTACACATGATCGGAAAATCCAACAACACACATTTGTTGGCAGAAAATTTGAAAACATGCTAGCCAACATTTGTTGGCGGAAAGTCTGACAACAATTGTCCGATGGAGCATACACACGGTCGGATTGTCCGCCAACAGCTTGACATCCAACATTTCCCGTCGGAAAGTCCGATCGTGTGTACAGGCCTTAAGACATGAGACAAACATTTAGATACAAATATGAGGAAGATATTACATAGTTCCAAAAAAAACAAAAAAAAAAAAACAACCAGACGGAATGCTGCCTTCACTCTTTTAGCAATAGAAAAAAATACTATGGGAAAAACATGAGAGCAGCTCCAAGCCTTGCATGGACCAGCCACACAAAGTTCAAAAACAGGAAAGAGAATTTTAACCACACAAACGTGTACTACACATCCATCAACCCACTCATCATTAAAGATTTCTGAAGCTACAGCTGAGCTACATCTAAGGTCTTTGCTGCCCAGAGCCTTGGTTTAAACTCAGTTATGAATTTCTCCCACCTCCAGGTGTCAAATATCCCCTCCAGAGGGATACCCCAAGTAGTATCCTTGGACCACCTATGTCATTCCGTAAGGGGTTTAATGGCCTTTGCCCCAAAACTAGACTTCATGTACTGTGCAGCCGTCTGACTGGGAAGCCTTGCATTCCTTCCCTTGCACGAACTGCTCATTGCCCATGGTGATTCAAATCATCTTATCTTGCATCCAGGGAAACTCTTGCACCCATTTAGGAGAGCACCACCCGGTGCCTTCTTCTACAGTGGTTTGAAGGACTACAACCACTATCTGGTCCAGTCCCCCAACTAGAAACCCTAACCAAGGCGTTATTTAATGCTATGGCTTGTTGTCCCAACACTTTTGGCACAGAACTATAGAGTACCACATATCCCCACTCTGCAAACACTTCTCTAAATCTTACAGGAAGCTTTTCACTAGGGATTAGCTGAACACCGCCCCGGGTTCGGTTTGCACCAGAACATACCGAACAGGCAAAAAATTCGGAAGAACACACGAACACTGTTAAAGTCTATGGGACATGAACATGAAAAACCAAAAGTGCTAATTTTAAAGGCTTATATGCAAGTTATTGTCATGAAATGTGTTTGGGGACCCGAGTCCTGCCCCAGGGGACATGTATTAATGCAATATTTTTTTTTTTTTAATGTCCGTTTTTTTCCTGTGTTTAGAACAATACCACAGCAAAAAGGAAAAATTGTCATTTAAAACTACTCACGGCTGTAATGAATTGTCGAATCTCGGCATTATAGATAAAACTCATTGAAAAAAAGAGCATGGGATCCCCCCCAGTCCATTACCAGGCCCTTTGGGTCTGGAATGAATATTAAGGGGGACCCCAAACCAAAATTTAAAAAATAAAAATTCAGGTCTGGTATGGATTTTAAGGGGAACCTTGCGCCAAAAAAAAAATGGTGTAGGGGTCCCCCCAAAATCCATACCAGACCCTTATCTGAGCACGCAACCTGGAAGGCCGCAGGAAAACCGTACCAGGCCACATGTCCTCAACATGGGGAGGGTGCTTTGGGGTCTGACCCCAAAGCACCAGGTCCCCATGTTGATGGGGACAAGGGCCTCATCCCCACAACCCTTGCCCGGTGGTTGTGGGGTTATGCGGGCAGAGGGCTTATCGGAATCTGGAAGCCCCCTTTAACGAGGGGACCCGCAGATCCTGGCCCCCCATGTGACCTGGTAATGGGGTACATTTTAAAAAAAAGTGTCAAAAATGGTAAAAAAGACAAGAGACAGCTTGGGACAAGTCCTTTGTTAAAAAATAAAAAAATAAAAATGTCCCACGATGTAAATTGACGCTGCCCGACGGACCGAAAAAAAAAACCCGCAACCTTTCCGCCTCCATGGGAAGCTCCCGCCGAATGACACTTCTTCTGGGTGACAGTTCTTATATAGCTGAGGGCAGGGCCACCCTTTGATGTAAATGAGTGACCCCGCCCCCCTCGAACGCCACGGGGAAGCATCAGAGGGGGCGGGGTCATCTGTTTATGTCACCAGGTGGCCCCGCCCTCAGCTATATAATAACTGTCACAGAGAAGAAGCGTCAGTCAGGGGAGCCTCCTGTGGAGGTGGAACGGTTATGGCTTTTTTTTTTCTTTTTCGGTCCGTCGGGCAGCTTGAATTTAAATCGCTGGACATTTATAATTTTTTTATCTTTTAATAAAGGACTTGTCCCAAGCTGTCTCTTGTCTTTTTTTACCATTCTTGACACCGCCGCAGAACACCCTTTAAAAGTCTATGGGAGAAAGCCCAGTTTATGGGCTTTTTTTTTCTTCGTTCCATCGGCGAAGGTGTAGGGATTACGTGAGACATTTGATTTTTTTATTATGTTAATAAAGGACTTCCCCCCGTGTGTGTTGTTTTTTTTGCAATTTTGACACTTTTTTTGTGAAATGGTAGGGGTACAAGTCGTACAAGTTCCGTTGTTAAAGGGGGCTTCAAGATTCTGATAAGCCCCCCGCCCGCATACTCCCACAATCACCGGGCAAGGGTTGTGGGGATGAGGCCCTTGTCCCCATCAACATGGGGACAAGGTGCTTTGGGGTCAGACCCCAAAGCACCCTCCCTATGTTGAGGGCATGTGGCCTGGTACAGTTTAGGAGGGGGGGCGGTCTCTTGTCCCCCCTCTTTTCCTGCGGCCTGCCAGGTTGTGTGCTCAGATAAGGGTCTGGTATGGATTTTGGGGGGACCCCTATGCCATTTTTTAAAAAAATTTGGCGCAGGGTTGCCCTTAATTTCCATATCAGACCTGAAGGGCCTGGTATGGATTTTAGGGGGGCCCACACGGAATTTTTTTTACATTTTGGTTTGGGGTTCCCCTTAATATTCATACCAGACCCAAAGAGCCTAGTAATGGACTTTTTTCAATGAGTTTTATCTATATTGCCGAGACCCGACAATTCATTACAGCCGCGATCAGTTTTAAATGACAATTTTTCCTTTAGAAATTTAATTTTGCTGTGGTATTGTTCTAAACACGGGAAAAATGCGCCACTTTACAGGCATACTATAGACATCCCCCAGGCACGATATTTAAAGGAATATTTCATTTTTATTGTTTCACTTTAAGCATTAAAAAAAAATCACCGCTCCCGAAAAAACTGCAGTTTTTTTAAAAAATGACCCGGGTCCCCAAACACTTTTTATGACAATAAATTGCATATAAACCTTTAGAATGAGCACTTTTGGTTTTTTATGTTCGTGTCCCACAGACTTTAACAGTGTTCCGACGGTTTTCGAATTTGCCACAAACGCTGCATATTGTTCGCTGTTCGGCGAACTTACGTCCAACTTGAACATCGGGCTCATCCCTACTTTTCACTACCAGATGGATCTCAACCAGCGTCAGTCTGCCCCAGTCCGTTCTTTAGAGTGGGCTGCAGGAGAATTAATACTGGGAGACATTGAGACAATACATATTAAATACATCTTAATAAAATTTCCACAACACCCTGGTCACACCATTCAATCACCCGACCACAATCTCAGCTCCTTGTCCTCATCAGCATGTCCTGTAGCACATTAGCTCTATGACTAAAGATATTTGGACCTCGGAAAAGATGGGGAAGACAACTGAGGAGGAAGACAACTATTGGTCAGGAACTCTGTCACGGAACATCCTACACTCCGCTTGAGTGCTTCCGTCAGTATACCACTTCCTCCCAGTCTGGACTCAGATATCAGATATTCCAACTGCTCCCAAGCACAAAACAAGGCGAGACTTGCTTAGATGCTAACATGGACTATTTTATTATCACACATGGACACAACAGATAAAATAACTCAGAGACTCTTTTCCCCCACCCTTGGAAAAGAGGGCGGGTTAAACTGTCCAAAGACAATAGACACACAGGTCAGGTGTGTTCAAACTTCTCCTCAGTAAACAGTCTTATCAGCAGGGGGGCTGCTGGAGGAATCCCCCCTCCCTCTACAGGGACACACATCCCAAATGATCACAGCAAAGAATCCACAACAGAATGAGACAACATACAATATATACATATATACACGACTGAGTCCGACTAGTACAGTTCAGACTGGATTTCTCATTCACCTCACAAAGAGTATTGTTCCCTTGAAAATCCAGGGCCCATAATCAAAAGGCAAGAGGCTTGCATTCAGTCCTCTCCAACAGCCTCTGTCCCGGCTAGGTCTGTCACATTTCTCCCCTTTCAGCAGGAGACTAACATAGGAGGAGGCCCCAGACGGGTTGACTCCGAAGTTAGTCCATAGTTCCAGTCCTCTACTGCCTGTACCCACACAGTACCCCAAACAAATTGTTCCAAACAGAATATTATGCCGCATACACACGGTCAGACTTTTCGGCATACTTGGTCCGGCGGACCAGAGTCCGCCGGACAATCCGACAGTGTGTAGGCTCCGGTGGACTTTATTTCCCAAAAGTCCGCCGTACCTAGATTTGAAGCATGCTTCAAATCTTAGTCCGCCTGACTCAGTTCCTCACGGGAAAGCCCGTTCGTCTGCATGCGTCTGTATGCTGGTCCGACGGACCAGATACGACGCAAGGGCAGAGTACTGCATCTCACGCTCGCTGCAATAGGAAAAACAAATTTTCCTATTGCGGCGAGTGCGGGGCATCCCAGGCCCTTAGGTCTGGTATGGATCATAAGGGGAACCCCCTACGCCGAAAAATTGGCGTGGGGTCCCCCCCAAAATCCATGCCAGACCCCGATCCGAGCACGCAGCCCGGCTGGTCAGGAAAGGGGGTGGGGACGAGCGAACGCACCCCCCCGAACCGTACCAGGCCGCATGCCCTCAACATGGGGGGTGGGTGCTTTGGGGGAGGGGGGCGCCCTGCGGGGCCCCCCACCCCAAAGCACCTTGTCCCCATGTTGATGAGGACAAGGGCCTCTTCCCGACAACCCTGGCCGTTGGTTGTTGGGGTCTGTGGGCGGGGGGCTTATCGGAATCCCATTCACCTAGGGAAAAAGCGTCAATAATAAAACACACTACACAGGTTTTTGAAGTAATTTATTAGACAGCTCCGGGGTCTTCTTTCTACTTCGGGGGTCCCTCCGGTTCCTCTTCTCCCGGCGTCCGGTTGGTTCTTCTCCGCTCTCTCTGGCCTCTTCTCCCGGTGTTCCAGTTCTTTGGCCGGCTCCTCCGCTGTCTTCATGCCGCTCTCTTGCCAGCGGAGGTCCGGACTTCTGGCCTCTGGCTTCTGGGCTTCTTCTCTTCTTCCCATGTTGACACGACGGTCTCTCCGGCTGGAATGGTCTCTGAGCGCTCCGATGTGACTTATATAGGCGGAGACCCTGCCTCCTTATGCCGTCACAGTCCCATCACCCAGTGACCACGCCCCCTAAAACGTCACAGTCCCTGCATGCCCAGGGACTGTGACGGCATAAGGGGGCAGGGTCTCCGCCTATATAAGTCACATCAGAGCGCTCAGAGACCATTCCAGCCGGAGAGACCGTCGTGTCAACATGGGAAGAAGAGAAGAAGCCCAGAAGCCCAGAAGCCAGAGGCCAGAAGTCCGGACCTCCGCTGGCAAGAGAGCAGCATGAAGATAGCGGAGGAGCCGGCCGAAGAACTGGAACACCGGGAGAAGAGGCCAGAGAGAGCGGAGAAGAACCAACCAGACGCCGGGAGAAGAGGAACCGGAGGGACCCCCGAAGTCGGAAGAATACCCCGGAGCCTAATAAATTACTTCAAAAACCTGTGTAATGTGTTTTATTATTGACACTTTTTCCCTAGGTGAATGGGTAGGGGTACCATGTACCCCATACTCATTCACATAGGGTGGGGGGCCGGGATCTGGGGGCCCTCTTATTATGGGGGCTCCCGGATTCCGATAAGCCCCCCCGCCCGCAGACTATGACAACCAACGGCCAAGGTTGTCGGGAAGAGGCCCTTGTCCTCATCAACATGGGGACAAGGTGCTTTCCTGACCGGCCTGGCTGCGTGCTCGGATCGGGGTCTGGCATGGATTTGGGGGGGACCCCATGCTGATTTTTTGGCGTAGGGGGTTCCCCTTAAAATCCATGCCAGACCTAAGGGCCTGGTATGCCCCACGACGGGGCTTGCAAGGTGTCAATCTCACCGATAAAAGCGGCGAGATTCACTTCCTTTTCTAGTCCCGTCGTACCCGAGTCACGTTCAAAATGAACGGACTTGTCCGTGTGTGGGCAAGTCTGTTCATTCTGAAAGTCCGACGTAACTCCGGCGAAAGTCCGTCGGAAAGACGGGCGGACCTAGCCTGCCGGAAAGTCTGGTCGTGTGTAGGCAAGTCCGTCCATTCAAAAAGTCTGGCGGTAGTCCGCCGGAAAGTCCGGCGGGAAGAACGTCGGACCAAGTATGCCGGAAAGTCCACTCGTGTGTACGCGGCATTACTCACCCAGCCAACCTCTGCCTCTCTCAGAGAACATATCCGCCGCTGGGGAGAGGCCCGGACTGGCCCTTCTCCCTGGAGTCCTTTCTGCTGCTGGAGAGAAGACAGGGTGTCTGGGCTCACTCCGTCATGCTGTTGGGGATCTGTGCCGACTGCCCAGCATCCCTGGGGTATACAGGTGGGGACTGAAGCCTCATCCACTGACACCAGATCAAGCTGCAGTTGTGAGGTGACGACTGCATTCTCTCCTTGGATCCTGATCTGCAGCTCACGATAGACTGCCACCTCCTCACCCTGGGCCTTCAGAATTGCTGCAGGTGTGGGGCAGAGGTCTTGGACCCTCTGTCCGGTTGCCAGCACTTCTGCTGGGGGTTTGCTAGGTGGTTCCTTCTCTACAGAAATGTCTATTAAATCCCCAGTCTCTGGAATTGCTAAAAGTGTGGGACAGAGGTCTTGGACCCTCTGTTCAGTTACCAGATCTTCAGCTGGAGAAGTTTGTTGTAACTCCATAGATGCTGCTGGCAGAAAATCACATGTCCCTGTCAGTGTTGTGGGAGAAAGGCCGACTACCTCTTTTCTCACGAAGGCCGAAGTCACTGTTGGTGCTTGTGACAGACTCACCCGAGACAGAGGCTATTGGAGGGGACTGAACGCTAGCCTGTTGCCTTTTGATTATGGGCCCTGGATTTTCAATGGAACGGTGCTCTTTGTGGGGTGAATTGGAGGTCCGGTCTGAACTGTACTAATCGGACTCTGTATATATGTATATATTGTTTGTTGTTTGATTCTGTTGGGGACTCCTTGCTGTGGATCTGTGTCCCTGAAGAGGGAGGGGGGGTTCCTCCAGCAGCCCCCTGCTGATAAGACTGATTCATTCTGTTGGGACACATCCTGTGAGGAGATGCTGGTGTTATCAACCTGTGTTTATGTTAATTGAGAGAGCTGATCACATTAGCCACCAGCACTGGCTAGGAGACGAATGGTCTAGGCTGAGGAGGGGGGAGATTGTTGTTTGTATTGTTAATTGTAATTAGCTCCAGCTATTGTGTTTATATTAATGTGTGAAGCTCGGTGCCCACAAGTCTGTCATCTGGTCTGGGTACATTTTGTAGTAAATTAGCTCATGTTAATTAGGTTAGCTTTGAGTCATCCCTGCTGTATAAAGGTCTGTGAGATCTCAAAATAAAGGTAGTTCTGATGTACTCCAAGACTGGTGTTGTCTAGTTCTTGGGGTTCCTATGGCCAGATCCATTAGACTCGTGTTCCAGAACTTAGGAAGCGGTATATGACGGAAGCACTCAAGCGGAGTGTGGGACGTTCCGTGACGTTGGTGGCAAGCAGCGGGAAAGCTTCCTGCAGTCTGGGAAATCTAAACCTCCACCTGGATCCAAGATCAGGATAGCAGACTTCAGTCACCCCAGCGGAGATATGGACCTGGCATCAGAATTCCCGGGGCTGCTGCGGATCATCCTTTCAACATACACCAGGACTGTGTCTGAGGATGAATACCTGGAGCTTAGGCAGCAAATTCGGGTGGAGCTCTGGATTGCAGCCCTCCGTCTCGCTGGTATAAAACAGGGCAAGTGCTTTCTAACCCAAGAGCAACGGGCCAGTGACCAACGGGCATTGCGGATGGCATTCCTGGGAGAGCAGCCCCAGGAGCAATGGGTGACTGAGTTGGACAGGTTGGTCCAGCAGGAGATAGAGCTGGACAATCGTTATCGGGCTCTGCAATGGCACGCAGAGGAGGGATATTTAGGGGAGACAACAGAATGCTCTCCGGAGGGATATGACTTTGGCGGCCCTGGATTGCTGTGGGAGAGCCTTACAGATCTTTTTATGTTTGGCGATGAAGGGGAACCTGAGCTTGAGGACCTGAGAGAATATAGAGAGTCTATGCTCGGTCTTGCAGGGGTCTCAGAGCTCAAGCCTGATCTGGACCATTTGCTAAGGAAGGAACAGCATCTGGAAAGGGCATACAGGAAACTGCTAGAACAAGTTCAGCAGCATGCCAGAGAATCGGCAGTGGAAAATCTGGAGATTGCCATCCCCAAACCTGAAGTGCTGACAACAGGGCAGAGCTCTGCTAATCTCTGCCCAGAAATGATAGCATCTTCTGGGTTCCATGGACAGGAGATGGTGAACCTCTATCCCCAGACATCAGTTGCAGAGACATGGGATTTGATAGACTTTTCGGCTGAGGAAGAACAACCTGATGAGCCTCCAGCAGAAGAGCTGCTATCAGGGCCAAAGTTCACTGTGCTCTGCCCAGCACCAACAGTGGCTTCGGCCTTCTTGAGAGAAGAGGTAGTCAGCCTTTCTCCCACAACACTGACAGGGACATGTGATTTTCTGCCAGCAGCATCTATGGAGTTAAAACAAACTTCTCCAGCTGAAGATCTGGTAACTGAACAGAGGGTCCAAGACCTCTGCCCCACACCTGTGGCAGTTTCGGAGGCTCAGGGTGAGAAGGTGGCAATCACTTCCCAGCAGCAGATACAGGGGGAGAAGGGAGAGGAGGTGTGTTGTCCCTCCCCAACAGTTGGCCAGGGTGGAGGAAGCAGACTTTCCTCCCCAGCAATGATCCATGCACCTGGGAGACAGTACCATCGACATGTCGTCCCAGCAGCCAGATGAGGGAATAGAAAAGGAAGCAGCTGGCTCCCTTTTCCAATGGCAACTACACAGTTTGGGAGTGGAGGAAGCCAGCCTCCTGCCCCAACGGTTAGCTGGAGCGGAGGATGCGGAGTCCCCAGCAGAAGTGCTGGCAACAGAGCAGAGTGCTACCAACCTCTTCCCAGCACCGGCAACAACTGTGGAGTTCCAGGGAGCCAGGGCAGTTGGCCCCTCTCTCCGACGACAAGCTGATGTAATGGAGCTGCTACTCCCAGCTGAATCGCTGGCAACAGGGCAGAGCACCGCTGGCCTCTGCATAGCACCTAGTGTCCCTCTACAGCTTCAAGAAGCAGGGGTGATTGGCCCCTCTGCCCAGCAGCAGACCGAGCCCAGGAATGTTAAAAACAATCCAGCTGAAGCCCTGGCAGCCAGACAGAGAGTAAATGACCTCTGCCCCACACCTACTGAGGTCAACAATTCCTTGCAGCCAAGAAAGGAGATCATGCGGGAAGACTATGTGAGTTCACTCTGCCTGACTAACGTATGTCCAGACCAGGTGGAGGTCTGGGACCTTGTTAGTCAACCTTTGATGGGGGAGAAATGTGACAGACTCACCCGAGACAGAGGCTATTGGAGGGGACTGAACGCTAGCCTGTTGCCTTTTGATTATGGGCCCTGGATTTTCAATGGAACGGTGCTCTTTGTGGGGTGAATTGGAGGTCCGGTCTTAACTGTACTAATCGGACTCTGTATATATGTATATATTGTTTGTTGTTTGATTCTGTTGGGGACTCCTTGCTGTGGATCTGTGTCCCTGAAGAGGGAGGGGGGGTTCCTCCAGCAGCCCCCTGCTGATAAGACTGATTCATTCTGTTGGGACACATTCTGTGAGGAGATGCTGGTGTCATCAACCTGTGTTTATGTTAATTGAGAGAGCTGATCACATTAGCCACCAGCACTGGCTAGGAGACGAATGGTCTAGGCTGAGGAGGGGGTAGATTGTTGTTTGTATTGTTAATTGTAATTAGCTCCAGCTATTGTGTTTATATTAATGTGTGAAGCTCGGTGCCCACAAGTGTGTCATCTGGTCTGGGTACATTTTGTAGTAAATTAGCTCATGTTAATTAGGTTAGCGTTGAGTCATCCCTGCTGTATAAATGGGTGTGAGATCTCAAAATAAAAGTTAGTTCTGATGTACTCCAAGACTGGTGTTGTCTAGTTCTTGGGGTTCCTATAGCCAGATCCATTGGACTCGTGTTTCAGAACTTAGGAAGCGGTATATGACGGAAGCACTCAAGCGGAGTGTGGGACGTTCCGTGACAGTGCTGAGCAGAGCACAGTGAAGTTTGGCCCTGATAGCAGCTCTTCTGCTGGAGGCTCATCAGGTTGTTTTTCCTCAGCAGAAAAGTCTATCAAATCCCATGTCTCTGCAACTGATGTCTGGGGATAGAGGTTCACCATCTTCTGTCCATGGAACCCAGAAGATGTTATCAGTGCTGGGCAGAGGTTAGCAGAGCTCTGCCCTGTTGTCAGCACTTCAGGTTTGGGGACGGCAATCTCCAGATTTTCCACTGCCGATTCTCTGGCATGCTGCTGAACGTGTTCTAGCAGTTTCCTGTATGCCCTTTCCAGATGCTGTTCCTTCCTTAGCAAATAGTCCAGATCAGGTTTGAGCTCTGAGACCCCTGCAAGACCAAGCATAGCCTCTCTATATTCTCACAGGTCCTCAAAGGCAGACTCCCCTTCGCCAAACACAAAACGATCTGTAAGGCCCTCCCACAGCAATCCAGGGCCTCCAAAGTCATATCCCTCTGGAGAGCATTCTGTTGTCTCCCCTAAATATCCCTCCTCTGCATGCCATTGCAGAGCCCGATAATGATTGCCCAGCTCTATCTCCTGCTGGACCAGCCTGTCCATCTCAGTCACCCATTGCTCCTGGGGCCGCTCTCCCAGGAATGACATCCGCAATGCCCATTGGTCACTGGCCCGTTGCTCTTGGGTTGGAAAGCACTTGCCCTGTTTTATACCAGCGAGCTGCAGGGCTCCAATCCAGAGCTCCACCCGAATTTGCTGCCTAAGCTCCAGGTATTTATCCTCAGACACAGTCCTGGTGTATGTTGAAAGGATGATCTGCAGCAGCCCCGGGAACTCTGATGCCAGGTCCATATCTCCGCTGGGGTGACTGAAGTCTGCTATCCTGATCTTGGATCCAGATGGAGGTTTAGATTTCCCAGACTGCAGGAAGCTTTCCCGCTGCTTGCCACCAACGTCACGGAACGTCCCACACTCCGCTTGAGTGCTTCCGTCAGTATACCACTTCCTCCCAGTCTGGACTCAGATATCAGATATTCCAACTGCTCCCAAGCACAAAACAAGGCGAGACTTGCTTAGATGCTAACATGGACTATTTTATTATCACACATGGACACAACAGATAAAATATCTCAGAGACTCTTTCCCCCCACCCTTGAAAAAGAGGGCGGGTTAAACTGTCCAAAGACAATGGACACACAGGTCAGGTGTGTTCAAACTTCTCCTCAGTAAACAGTCTTATCAGCAGGGGGGCTGCTGGAGGAACCCCCCCTCCCTCTACAGGGACACACATCCCAAATGATCACAGCAAAGAGTCCACAACAGAATGAGGCAACCTACATTATATACATATATACACGACTGAGTCCGATTAGTACAGTTGAGACTGGATTTCTCATTCACCTCACAAAGAGTATTGTTCCCTTGAAAATCCAGGGCCCATAATCCAAAGGCAAGAGGCTTACATTCAGTCCTCTCCAACAGCCTCTGTCCCGGCTAGGTCTGTCACAATCTCCAAGCCAAGACTGCAGATCTACTGATTGAGTTGAAGTCATCTGCTGCAATCCCTGATTGAGGTGTGAAATGTTTTACACTCGTATTATCTGAGAGTGATAGTGAAGGGGAAATGAGAAAGATATAGACGGCCCCCGGAAAGCTGCCAGTCACCTTGTGAATAATGCAGCTCTATCCATATGACTTGTGTTATTGCAGCCAAATACATCAACTTTGTGTTCCTTTGTCTGTGAAATGTTCTAATGATATGAAGGAGAATTCCTGACACAACATTTCCTGACCTAATTACATGTCCTTTATTTTCCCCCAGATAGGGAGATTAGGAATCCTCCCATGTATTATCTGTGTTCCTCTGTATAAGGAATCCTATGACTACGTGTCTCAGTCTCAGCCCCTCCCTGTGTAGGAATGTACAGAACTGGTTACTTTCATTTCTCTCTTCTGCTCTCAGCGATGGCGTCTGCTGATCTGAGGAAGGAGCTGGAATGTTCCGTCTGTCTGAACATTTATACAGATCCTGTAATACTGAAATGTGGACATAACTACTGCCGGGACTGTATTGGTCGTGTGTGGGATACACAGGAGGGGTCTGGAGGTTATTCCTGTCCTGAATGTAGAGAAGAGTTCCAGGATCGGCCTGCACTGCACAGGAACATAACACTACGTAACATAGTGGAGAATTTCCAGTCCACCCATCCAGATCAGGAGGAGTCCGGGGTCTTCTGTACTTACTGTATTCACACTCCTATACCTGCTGTGAAATCCTGTCTGATGTGTGAAGCTTCTCTGTGTGACAATCACCTGAGAGTCCACAGCAAGTCACCAGAACACGTCTTATGTGACCCCACCACTTCCCTGGAGAACAGCAAATGCTCCGTCCATAAGAAGGTTCTGGAGTATTACTGCACTGAGGACTCCACCTGTATCTGTGTGTCTTGTTGTCTGATTGGAGATCACATCAGCCATAAGAAGGAATCTCTGGTTGAGGCCTCTGAGATGAAGAAGAAGAAACTGAGGAATGTTCTGAAGAAACTGATAACAGAGAGAGAGGAGATGGAGAAAAGAGTCCAGAGTCTGCAGGAACACAGGAGGAAAGTACAAGGAGAAGCAGATGATGAAACAGAGAGAGTCACTGTCCTGTTCAGAGACCTCAGGAGACGTCTGGAAGACCTGGAGAAGAGAGTCCTGAGGGACATCTCCGGGCAGGCAGAGCGGATCTCAGGGATAATCAATGATCTGGTCCAGGATCTGGAAATAAAGAAGGAGGAGCTGTCCAGGAAGATGGGGGACATTGAGGAGCTGTGTAACATGACGGATCCACTGACTGTCCTACAGGAATCAGACACAGGTGACTTGTGTGATACTGAGGATGGAGATGATGAGGACAGAGAGAGACATGATAAACTCCTCCATGATGGAGGGGATCTGGATGTGGGGGGGATCTCACACACATTACACACAGGTTTATCTGATATCATGTCTGGGGTAATTGTAGAGAAATGTCCAGGCACACATGTCTATCCACATTCTACTACAAAGGGCAAAGGTCACATCAATGCTGAACCATCCAGGAGACTTCCCCAACCCTCCCCCACCATACAACCATCCAGGAGACATCCCCAACCCTCCTCCACCATACAACACTCACACCTCCAGGCTAGAAGACCAAATATTGGGGTTGTACAACAAAAATTTGGGGTGTCGGGGGTTACAGACATATTACTGGATGTGAGGACAGCTGCTAATTATCTACATATATCAGATGACAGGAAAACTGCATCCTGGTCATCATCACATCAGAATCGCCCAGAAACACCAGAGAGATTTCAGTGTCCTCAGGTGATGAGCAGTCAGAGGTTCTCCTCAGGGAGACATTACTGGGAAGTGGATGTCGGGGGGTCATTGTACGGTATAGTCGGGATGTTTTACCCCAGTATAGACAGGAGAAGAGGTCAGTCATGGATTGGATATAATAAGAAGTCCTGGGGTTTGGAGAGGTGGGGGGGTAATCATTACTCAGTGATACATGACAGTAATAAGACCCCATTACCAGGTGGTGTCTCCAGTAAGAGAGTCAGGATAGATCTGGATTATGAGGCCAGGCGGATCTCCTTTTATGACCTGTGTGACCCGATCCGACATCTCCACACCTTCACCACCACCTTCACTGAGCCCCTCCATGCTGGGGTATATGTATGGGGAGGGGATGGTTATATAAAGATATGTGGGGGGAATCAGAAGTGAGAGATCTGCCCAGAGACATCACAAGGTGGATTATCTGATTGGTGATTGGTGGAATACTCATCCAATAGGAGGAAGCAGAGGACAGGGAACATGAGTGATTTATTTATAAAGCTGCAGGTTCCGGGGCCGTCATCTTCATCCTAAACCTCACTTCACTACCTAGTGTGTCACTGACCAGGAACAAGCATGCAGGAGGTCTGATTGTTCAGCCTTCACTGGCTGCATGCTTGTTCTGGGTCAGTGACACACGAGGTAACATACTCAATATGGGATGACAGCCCTGAAGACACACCTTTAAGGTGTATCTATAGGCAAAATTTTTTTTTTTTTTTCTGTTTTGTATGGAGTGGGGCAGGGTCCAGGGGTATTGATCCTGCCCCACTCCATACAAAACAGAAAAAAAGAAATACTTTTGCCTATAGATACACCTTAAAGGTTTTTTCTGTTATCCGGGGCTCCTATAGAAACATTTCCCTTCACTTCCTGTTCCAATGACAACATTCTACCAGACAGGAAGTGATGGGAACTCTCCAACATCAACAGGTACAGAAATAAAAAATCCTGTTCCTTAGTAGAGATGGGGAGAGATTAGAACCCCTGTCAGATCTTTATTCCTGACTGTGTCCTTGTTGTAGATTTCTAATCCTCCCACACTCCATTCAAATCTAGAACAATAGGATTTGTCTAGCCACACACTTTAACCACTTGCCGACTGTCGCACACCGATATAAGTCGGCACAATAGCAACGGTGGGCAAATGGGCGTAACTGTATGTCCCCTTTAATTGGCGGGGCTAGAGGGTGCACGTGGCGGGTACAGCGTGACTGTGCCTGCGGGTCCCGCGGACTAGATGTCCACCGGTGTCCCACGATCGTGTCACGGAGATGCAGAATGGGGAGATGCCTATGTAAACAAAGCATTTCCCCTTTCTGCCTTGTGTCATGACAGAGATCCACTGCTCCCTGTCATCGGGAACAGTGATCTCTGTCATGTCAGTGGTAGCCCCTCCCCCCCACAGTTAGAATCACTCCCTAGGACACATTTAACCCCTTGATCGCACCCTAGTGTTTAACCCCTTCCCTGTCAGTGTCATTTACACGGTAATCAGTGCATTTTTATAGCACTGATCGCTGTATAAATGACAATGGTCCCAAAATAGTGTCAAAAGTGTCCGATGTGTCCGCCATAATGTCGCAGTCACAATAAAAATCGCAGAGGTGATCAAATGCCACCAAAAGAAAGCTCTATTTGTGGGGAAAAAAAGGACGTCAATTTTGTTTCTGTGTAACGTCGCATGACCGTGCAAATTGTCAGTTAAAGCGACGCAGTGCCGAATCGCAAAAAGTGCTCTGGTCAGGAAGGGGGTAAAATCTTCTGGGGCTGAAGCAGTTAATATCCACAATGAGAATTTCTACATTTCTGTCCTCACAGGTTCCTTTACATGAAAAATCCATTGATCTGTGATTGCTCCTCCCCCTCATTGTGATTGGCTGTGATGATTGTCACTATGAATACAGCCAGTGCTAGTCTTGTTCCTATTGGTTATGATGTGGAGGGGGCGGGGATTGTGTACAGGTGATGGGGGTATACAGTCTCAGGAAGTGGAAATCCTTGGCGCCTCTATGATCCTTATGGAGCCGAGCAATTGTTCCATTTCCTCTATGGCCCTATTCATCTGATAAAGAGAAATAATTCTTATATGATTTACTAATGATGAAATGACATGACTAAGTGCTTATATGCTAATGTTAGGTTCTTTATATAATAACAGGTTCTCTGTCTAGAATGACTTTACACAAAGATGTTATTAGAACAAATTGTTGTTCTCGGGATCCTTGGAAGGTCTTGTTGGGGAACATAGAGACAGTTGGTCTCCTTCTTCTACAATGAGGGATTTGGGAGTCTGGAGGTGGGACAAGCTGATAAGGTGTTCAGAGATAACAGAAATGAATGTCTCTTGTAATGAATGATGTGCTACTTGTACAAATTCTTCAGTGAATGATTCCATCTGTAAAATGTTGATGTTTGGGACGGTCCTCCATGACAACTGTCCAGGATTGGAGGGTAAAAGCCTCCCGTATGATGAAGAGGTCAGATCCTTGGTCCACCTGCCATGTCTAAGGATCTCCGCACACCTTCATCTCTCTACTTTTTAATCTTTACTTTTACTTTGTAACTCTTCTCTTCTAAATAAACTTCCAGAACCTTCCCCGGGATCAGAGGTTGTTATTTCCTCATCACATTCCACAAGAACTTTGTAATCTCGATGGAACGCATCCATCACTTTATTGGGACACACAAGACTTCCTATGGTCAGGATTGTCTTACAATGTTACATTTTCCTATATATAAGACACAAACACATCACAGAATGGAACAAATAGATCTCCTTTGCTTGGTATGACCCGTCTTCATGTTACTGTAAAGCTGAAACTAAAGCACACAGATATTTATTTCTATTACAATTATTATTCCTTGTTTGTTTTCTAGTTCTGAATGAGTATTACAGAGTAATGTCCACTATTCTGTACGGTTATTGAATGTATTGAACATTTATACTTACATATCTATTATATGTGATATTTTTTCATGTTAAATTTCTTTTTAATGAGACTTTAGAATTCTACTTATCTATGTTCATTCTTTAATCATACTCAAGTATTACGGAGGTCTAATTGTTTCAGCACAATGGCTTAGTGGTCTGCACTTAGCAGCAAAAAGTACTTCAGGTCATGGGTTCAAATCCCAACCGAATGCATAAGCGAGTGCACAAATGTAAACCAACAGCCTGCATGTTCACTAGTATGTGATTCTTTTCATTCCACACAATAATAATATTGTTGCTAAATAACATCTCATACATTCCAATGATGGAAACAACCATGGTGATGTGACAATTAGGCATTCACCTATTTTTAGCGTACTCTGCTGCTTATTATTCAAGCTTCAAGCAGGTGATACAAAGTTTGGGATTTGAACCCATGGTTTGAGCGTTCCCAGTGGGCCACTTGGCCACTGTGCTGAGTACAATTCCACATAGAATATATATTTGTACCATGATTAAACAATTCACATATATAAATAGAGCTCAATATTCTCATAAAATACAAATTAAACATTAAAACATATTTGAAAACTAATAGAGATGTAACTGCAAATGTTCAATAAATGCCAATTAGATTATATTATTGTTAGATTTCTTGGTAAATGATTGCCCTTAATGATTGCGACTTAAACAAACAAAAACAAACAAGATATTTGGGGGGCACACTTTCACATGAAAGCTGGTGCAGCCATAAGACCATACAATAGAAGAAAAATATTATTGTCCTGCGACTTGGGACTGCAAAGTCACATGACAAGTCGTACCCCATGATTTCTAAGGAGTACCGTTCATATCTGTGTGACTTCAAAGCAGTCCCTGCACTACTTTGGTCCGACTTTGATATGACTTGAGGTCCATAGACCTCAAGATTACACAGGCACGTCAAGTCACATCAAAGTCGCACTACTTTCAGGTCGTACAAGTTTGAAAGGGGCCTAAGAGTCTGGTATGGATTTGAGGAGGACTCTGCACCGTTAGTAAAAAAATGTTGGCATGAGGGTTCCCCTTACAAGCCGTAACAGATACAAAAAGGCCTGGTATTGACTGGGGGACCCCACGTTGGTTTTTTTTCATGATTTTTGTTATTGCCGGAAATGTTAAAGATGTCGGAGGCCACTGGCTCCAAAAGTTCACATTGGAACCACTGCTTAGGAAATCCATTCACATCAGACATATGTGAACTTGCTGTAGGTGTTTGCCTATTGCAGGGATATGCAATTAGCAGACCTCCAGCTGTTTCAAACCTACAAGTCCCATCATGCCTCTATCTGTGGGTGTCAGAGTCTTGCTATGCCTCATGGGACTTGTAGTTCTGCAACAGCTAGAGGCCCACTAATTACATATCCCTGGCTTATTGGATGGCACTTTTCCTTTCACCAGACAAACTCCAGATAGGGGGTGTTGCGGTTGGGATTTGAACTTATGACCTGAGTGCTGCTAGTCTGGAGTGCTGACCACTCAGCCACTGTGCTTATCAGGTCTAGAACAAGAATATATAGGAGGACTGTGATGAAAGGATAAACATCTATAACTAGAAGACAACATTCTAATACAATTCTATTTACACATTAAACATGATTTCTTATATAATAGAGACCTAAGGGCGTGGCCTGGATTGGGGGAGGGGCCCACGCTGATTTGTTTACCAATCAAATTTAAATTTGTGTTGTTACCCCCCCTTGTGGGAGGCAGCACAACTCCTAACTTTCTAAATGTTACTGAAGTGGATTTGTATTTAGAAAATGTTGTTGTATTTCCTAACATGAAGCAAACAAGGATTAGGAGTGGTTATCAAATAGGGGGAGGGGAGACACAGGTGTGTACTAATGAGGTCAGCTGACTTCCTTCCTGTGTCTTATTGGCTTCTCAGTCTGATATCTACAGACCAGCAAGAGATGACGTGTTATAGGAAATATAGGAAACACGCAGGGAAGGTCTTCTTCTCTCAGGTACAGAAATTGTGTAGATTTTGCAGCAGAGGTACATTAATGGTATATTAGTACATAGGGGGGGAGGGGATTTGGTCTTTAATGGTGACATATGGAGACACTCATCTGTCAGGGAAAACGGTTACAAATGTGACCAGAGAGGACTCATCGGTGACATTTTCTGTGAATGGAGAACTTTTGATGGGGTGACATGTGAACCCCACCAGGATGAGGCCACCAAAAACCAGACAAGTATGTATGGGGGGGAGGGGTGAGGATTGCTGGGTGACGTGCGGAGAGGTCATTAGGACTATACAGGATTTTATTTTACCCAACAGTTTGTGGAGCTCTGGATAAAATGTATATATAATATATACACTTCCCACACTGTATATACAGGAAGATGTAGGAATCCAGGAAGTCTCCTGTGTATAGAAACAGGAAGTGATGTGTGTGCTGAGGATCACTAAGGTTGCTTTTTTAGTTTTGGATTTACATTTTTTTTTTTTTTTTTTTTTTTAATTTACCCACCTCCTTCCCAGGCCTATTCTGACACTTCTCTCCTACATGTAAAAATTAACTTTTTCTTTTTGCTAGAAAATTACTTAGTGTGTGTGTATATGTATATGTGTTCGTTTTTGTTTTTTGTTTTTTATAGTTTTTTTTTTCTTTTTTTAGCAGAGATCCTAGAGAATAAAATGGCGGATGTTGCAATTTTTTTTATGTCACATGGTATTTGTGCAGTGGTTTTTCAAACGCCTTTTTTTTTTTTTTTTTTTTTTTTACTTTCACTTTGAATCAAACAAAACAAACAAAAAAAAAACAGTAAAGTTAGCCCAATTTTTTTTTTTTTTTTTTTGTATATTGTGAAAGATGATGTTATGCCAAGTAAATAGATACCTAACATGTCACGCTTTAAATTTGCGCACGCTCGTGGATTGGCGGCAAACTTTAAGTACTTAAAACATCTCCATAGTTGACGCTCTAAACACAGGTTACCAGTTTAGAGTTACAGAGGAGGTCCAGTGCTGGAATTATCGCTCTCAATCTATCATTCGTGACAATCCCTCACATGTGTGGTGCGGTCTCCGTTTACATATATGTGTGGGAGTAACGTATGTGTTCGCATTTGCACCTAATCACGGTGGGACGTGGGCGCTGTAATTTTTTTATTTTTTTGTATTTTATTGCTATCTCAAAGGATGAACAACATCCCTTGTGATAGAATGGCCCATGACAGGTGGTCTTTTATGGAGAGATCTGAGGTCTATTAGACCCCAAATCTCTCCTCTGGCCCCCCATGTAGCCGATCAGACACAGATCGCTCTGATTGGTTGCTTACCTGGTGGCCAGAGAAACAAAGGGTAGGAACCGTAAGTGACAAGCTGCCCATCGCTCCTGGTTTCCGGGGTTACAGAGAGAGGGTGGAGAACGTCTGTTCCTCTCTCTCTGTACAGGGCAACCATCGCCGCCGGCCGCACTGCGATGGGACCGGAGAGCCTGGGAGGGGATGGGGGGTGGGACCCCCTTCTGCCACCCGCAGAAATGATTGAGTGATCGTTAGCCACTCAGATCACTTCTGCATTACTCCAAAATCGCCAGCTGAACAAAACGGTACCGGGATGATGCCTGTAAGTGCCGACCTCATCCCGGTATAACCACTGAAACCCAAGGATGTACCGATATGTACAGTAGGTGACCGCAATATTGTGTCAATCTCGCCGCACTTCTCGGCGAGATTTGACACCTACGAGCCCCGACGCAGGAGCCAGCGCCGAGATGGCTCACTCATCGGGAAAGGAAAACTTTGTTTTCCTTCCCCGATGAGTGACAGGCAGTTGTGACAGCTGTCTGTATGAATCCTGAGGCGGGAACACCGCGCCAAATTTTAAATGAAAAAACCGGCGTGGGTTCCCCCCTCGGGGGCATACCAGGCCCTTAGGTCTGGCATGGATTGTAAGGGGAACCCCCTATGCCGAAAAATCGGCGTGGGGGTCTCCCCAAAATCCATACCAGACCCTTATCCGAGCACGCAGCCCGGCCGGCCAGGAAAGGGGGTGGGGACGAGCGAGTGCCCCCCACCCCTCCTGAGCCGTACCAGGCCGCATGCCCTCAACATGGGGGGGTGGGTGCCTTGGGGGAGGGGGGGCGCCCTGCGGGCCCCCCCACCCCAAAGCGCCTTGTCCCCATGTTGATGAGGACAAGGGCCTCTTCCCGACAACCCTGGCCGTTGGTTGTCGGGGTCTGCGGGCGGGGGGCTTATCGGAATCCAGGAGCCCCCCTTAATAAGGGGCCCCCCAGATCCCGGCCCCCCCACCCTGTGTGAATGAGTTTGGGGTACATGGTACCCCTACCAATTCACCTAGGGAAAAGTGTCAATTAAAAAAACACAGTGCACAGGTTTTAAGAATAATTTATTAGACAGCTCCGGGATCTTCTTCCGACTTCGGGGGGTCTCCTTCCGACTTCTCCCGGTGTTCGGCCTCTTCTCCCGGTGTTCGGCCTCTTCTCCGGGCCCCGCCGCTATCTTCTTCCAGCTTTATTGCCAGCGAGGGGCCCGGTCTGCTGCCGCTGTCTCGCCGCCGCTTTCTCGCCGCTTCTTCTCTTCTTTTCTTCTTCCCCGATGTTGACACGACGCTCTCTCCGGCTCGAATGCTGTGTGCGAGCTGCGGAGCCATTTATATAGGCGGTAACCCCGCCCCCTTACGACGTCATGGTCCCAGCATGCGCAGGGATTCTGGGGTCACGCCCCCTTATGACGCCAGAGTCCCTGCGCATGCTGGGACCATGACGTCGTAAGGGGGCGGGGTTACCGCCTATATAAATGGCTCCGCAGCTCGCACACAGCATTCGAGCCGGAGAGAGCGTCGTGTCAACATCGGGGAAGAAGAAAAGAAGAAGCGGCGAGACAGCGGCGGCGAGACAGCGGCAGCAGACCGGGCCCCTCGCTGGCAATAGAGCTGGAAGAAGATAGCGGCGGGGCCCGGGAGAAGAGGCCGAACACCGGGAGAAGTCGGAAGGAGACCCCCCGAAGTTGGAAGAAGATCCCGGAGCTGTCTAATAAATTATTCTTAAAACCTGTGTAAAAGGACAGGCTGACTGAGGGCCCAGAGGACCATCACACACACCTACCCACAGACAGAGGGCACAGGAAGGACTGCAGGCAGGGCTAGGGGGTCTCTCACAACCCTCCTTCTCTCTCTCCCCCCTCCCCCAACTAGTGAATGACTACAGGTCCCAGCATGCACCCATGAGACCTCAGGGGCTCATACTTGGACTTGGACTAAAAGGATTATATAATGTCCAGTGTGTGTCTTTATGTAACATTATTGTAGAAAATACCTTATTTACAGCACCACTGGGAGCTCAAGGGACCCGCTGGAGCTCTCCTCCTCAACTATCAGCTGATGTCAGCGGCCCCTCCCTCTGCAGTGCTTACATCAGCCAGAATCTCAGGCCCCTCCTTCTGCAGTGCTGAGGTCAGCCGGGATCTTGGACCCCTCCCTCTGCAGTGCTAACATCAGCCAGAATCTCAGGCCCCTCCCTCTGCAGTTCTGACATCAGCTGGGATCTCGGGCCCCTCCCTCTGCAGTGCTGACATCAGCCAGAATATCTGGCCCCTCCCTCTGCAGTGCTGAGGTCAGCCGGGATCTCGGGCTCCTCCCTCTGCAGTGCTGAGATCAACCGGGATCTCAGGCTCCTCCCTCTGCAGTGCTGACATCACCTGGGATCTCGGACCCTCCCTCTGCAGTGCTTGGAGCAGGAAAGAAGAGCTCCGGCGGGTCCTGTGAGTGCCCAGCGGGGCTGTAAATAAGGTATTTTCTACAATAATGTTACATAAGGACACACACTGCACATAATCCTTTTACAAGATTTTACAAGGACTTTAACTCAGGTTTATTTTGGGTATTACAGAGATGTTGATCCTGAGATGACAGGGAAGGAGGGGGAGAGAAGACAGGGGATACAGGAATGGTTTTTAAAAAAAATGTTATTGCTTTATTCCTGTAAAATAAAAAAGTAGATTATTGTACATAAATAAGCCCTGAAAATAAGCCCTAATGCGTTTTTTGTATCCTAAATTAATAAAAGACCCGATCTTATTTTCTGGGAAACACGGAAGACGTTCACCTAATTGGTGGTTCTCTGTTCTCAACTTTTGAAGTTGTAGTTGCTTCAATTAGGTGCAAATGGAGTCTACCATCTGTTGCTTCACCGTATTCTTGGTATATGAACCCCAATGTTTCCACAACTTAATAAATCTCCTCCTTTATTTTTCCTCAGACAGGGAGATTACTATCAGGAATCTGATCTGTGTTCTTCTGTGTATGGATTTCTATTACTACAAGTCTCAGCCCCTTCCTGTGTAGGAATGTACAGAACTGGTGACCTCGCCCTGTGTAGGAATGTACAGAGCTGGTCCCCTCGCCTTGTGTAGGAATATACAGAACTGGTCCCCTCGCCCTGTGTAGGAATGTACAGAGCTGGTCACCTCGCCCTGTGTAGGAATGTACAGAGCTGATCACCTCGCCCTGTGTAGGAATGTACAGAGCTGGTCACCTCGACCTGTGTAGGAATGTACAGAGCTGGTCACCTCGCCCTGTGTAGGAATGTACAGAGCTGGTCACCTCGCCCTGTGTAGGAATGTAAAGAGCTGGTCACCTCGCCCTGTGTAGGAATGTATAGAGCTGGTCACCTCGCCCTGTGTAGGAATGTATAGAGCTGGTCACCTCGCCCTGTGTAGGAATGTATAGAGCTGGTCACCTCGCCCTGTGTAGGAATGTATAGAGCTGGTCACCTCGCCCTGTGTAGGAATGTATAGAGCTGGTCACCTCGCCCTGTGTAGGAATGTACAGAGCTGGTCACCTCGCCCTGTGTAGGAATGTACAGAGCTGGTCACCTCGCCCTGTGTAGGAATGTACAGAGCTGGTCACCTCGCCCTGTGTAGGAATGTACAGAGCTGGTCACCTCGCCCTGTGTAGGAATGTACAGAGCTGGTCACCTCGCCCTGTGTAGGAATGTACAGAACTGGTCTCCTCGCCCTGTGTAGGAGTGTGTACTGGTCACACTGGTTACTTTCACTTTCACTTCTCTCTTCTGCTTTCAGCGATGGCGTCTGCTGATCTGAGGAAGGAACTGGAATGTTCCGTCTGTCTGGACATTTATACAGATCCTGTAACCCTGAAATGTGGACACAACTTCTGCCGGGACTGTATTGGTCGTGTGTTGGATACACAGGAGGAGTCTAGAGGTTATTTCTGTCCTGAATGCAGAGAAGAGTTCCAGGATCGGCCTGCACTGCACAGGAACATAACACTACGTAACATAGTGGAGAATTTCCTGTCTGCTCAGCCAGATCAGGAGGAGTCCGGGGTCTTCTGTACTTACTGTATTCATACTCCCGTACTTGCTGTGAAATCCTGTCTGAAGTGTAAAGCTTCTCTGTGTCACAATTGCCTGAGAGTCCACAGCAAGCCACCAGAAGACGTCTTATGTGACCCCACCACTTCCCTGGAGAACAGGAAATGCTCCGTTCATAAGAAGATCCTGGAGTATTACTGCACTGAGGACTCCACCTGTATCTGTATGTCCTGCAGGCTGGAGGGAGAGCATGGGGGACACCATGTGGAGACTCTGGATGAGGCCTCTGAAATAAAGAAGAAGAAACTGAGGAATGTTCTGCAGAAACTGATGGCAGAGAGAGAGGAGATGGAGAAAAGAGTCCAGAGTCTGCAGGAACACAGGAGGAAAGTACAAGGAGAAGCAGATGATGAAACAGAGAGAGTCACTGTCCTGTTCAGAGACCTCAGGAGACGTCTGGAAGACCTGGAGAAGAGAGTCCTGAGGGAAATCTCCAGGCAGGCAGAGTGGATCTCCATGTTGATTAAAGATCTGGAAATAAAGAAGGAGGAGCTGTCCAGGAAGATGGGGGACATTGAGGAGTTGTGTAACATGACGGATCCACTGACTGTCCTACAGGAATCAGACACAAGTGACTTGTGTGATACTGAGGATGGAGATGATGAGGACAGAGAGAGACATGATAAACTCCTCCATGATGGAGGGGATCTGGATGTGGGGGTCATCTCACACACATTACACACAGGTTTATCTGATATCATGTCTGGGGTAAATGTAGAGAAATGTCCAGGCACACATGTCTATCCACATTCTACTACAAAGGGCAAAGGTCACATCAATACTGAACCATCCAGGCCACGTCCCCAACCCTCCCCCACCATACAACCATCCAGGAGACCTCCCCAACCCTCCCCCACCATACAACCATCCAGGAGATCTCCCAAACCCTCCCCCGCCATACAACACTCACACCACCAGGCTAGAGGACCAAATATTGGGGCTGTACAGCAAACATCGGGGGTGTCGGGGGTTACAGACATATTACTGGATGTGAGGACAGCTGGTAATAATCTACATCTATTAGATGACAGGAAAACTGTATTCTGGTCATATGAGAGCCACAATCACCCAGAAACACCAGAGAGGTTTCGGGATTATTCTCAGGTGATGAGCAGTCAGAGTTTCTCCTCAGGGAGACATTATTGGGAAGTGGATGTCGGGGGGGCAGAGTACTGGACAGTCGGGATGTGTTACCCCAGTATAGACAGGAGAGGAGAGCAGAGACGGATTGGATATAATAAGAAGTCCTGGGGTTTGGAGAGGGGGTTGTTGGGTGATCAGTACTCAGTGAGACATGACAGTAATAGGATCCTATTACCCGGCGGTGTCTCTAGTAAGAGAGTCAGGATAGATCTGGATTATGAGGCCGGGCAGATCTCCTTTTATGATCTCTGTGACCCGATCCGACATCTCCACACCTTCCACACCACCTTCACTGAGCCCCTCCATGCTGGAATATGGGTAGGGGAATTTGGAGGTTGTATAAAGATATGTGGGGGGAATCAGAAGTGAGAGATTTGCCCAGAGACATCACAAGGTGGATTATCTGATTGGTGAAATACTCATCCAATAGGAGGAAGCAGAGGACAGGAAACATGAGTGATTTATTTATAAAGCTGCAGGTTCCGGGGCCGTCATCTTCATCCTAAACCTCACTTCACTACCTAGTGTGTCACTGACCAGGAACAAGCATGCAGGAGGTCAGATTGTTCAGCCTTCACTGGCTGCATGCTTGTTCTGGGTCAGTGACACACTACATAGTGTAGCCAGGATCAGGATGATGGCCCTGGTCTCTCCACAATCACTGTATATCTATCTATATAACAAGGTTATTTTTAGTTTTTTTTTCAGTTTTGTATGAAGTGGCGAAGGATTATAACCTCTGACCGTTTTTCTTTTTCTGATATCTGGGACAGCCAGTGCTAGCCTTACTCCTATTGGTTATTATGTAGAGGGGGTGGGGATTGTGGACAGGTGACAGGGGGGGTATACAGTCTCAGGTAATGGAAATCCTCGGCTCTGTATATGGGAATATTGATCAATGATTGGATATAGATAGAATGATGGGAGGGATTGGACGATGACTACAATCACCATTAACCCCTTCAGTCCCGGCACCTCTATGATCCTTATGGAGCCGAGCAATTGTTCCATTTCCTCTATGGTCCTATTCATCTGATAAAGAGAAATAATTCTCATATGATTTACTAATAATGAAATGACATCACTAGGTGCTTATATGCTAATGTTAGGTTCTTTATATAATAACAGGTTCTCTGTCTAGAATGACTTTACACAAAGATGTTATTAGAACAAATTGTTGTTCTCGGGATCCTTGGAAGGTCTTGTTGGGGAACATAGAGACAGTTGGTCTCCTTCTTCTACAATGAGGGATTTGGGAGTCTGGAGGTGGGACAAGCTGATAAGGTGTTCAGAGATAACAGAAATGAATGTCTCTTGTAATGAATGATGTGCTGCTTGTACAAATTCTTCAGTGAATGATTCCATCTGTAAAATGTTGATGTTTGGGACGGTCCTTCATGACAACTGTCCAGGATTGGAGGGTAAAAGCCTCCCGTATGATGAAGAGGTCAGATCCTTGGTCCACCTGCCATGTCTAAGGATCTCCGCACACCTTCATCTCTCTACTTTCTAATCTTTACTTTAACTTTAACTCTCCTCTTCTAAATAAACTTCCAGAACCTTCTCCGGGATCAGAGGTTGTTATTTCCTCATCACATTCCACAAGAACTTTGTAATCCCGATGGAACACATCCATCATTTTATAGGGACACACAAGGCTTCCTATGGTCAAGATTGTCTTACAATGTTACATGTTTCCTGTTATTAAAGAGAGAAACACATCACGGAGCAAATATACTTGCTTTCAGAGGTTGCTCCAGTCCAGACATTTATTTTGGGTGGTGCTGTTATTGCGAGTAGAAGTGCTAATGTGCCACTCTTTGTGCGTCACCTACCGTGCACATGTCGACATTGCCAAAGTGCGTGTAGCCTGCAAAGGGGCATGGACATCAAATGGGTATTTCTTCATGGTCCATAGTCTATGGCTTGTAGTGTGACACTTTTCACTCTTTGTATAGACCAAGTATGACCTGGGGATGACCTGAAGAGACAGTAGGAATAAAATAATCCCACTTGGGGCCAGAAGTGATAACACCTCAGCTTGTGTAAAGTTCTGCACTAACCCCCAGCACAGGAAAAATAATTAACATAAAGTACGACACAATAATTAACCCACAGTATGACACAGTAATTAATCAGGGCATGGTTCAATACTTAACGCTCAGCACAACACAATAATTAACCCATAACATTAAACAACAGTTAACCCCCAAAATTGCACAATAATTAACCCCATACATTGCACAAGCATTAACCCTCAGCATAACACAGTAATTAACCCCCAACACAACACAAAAACAAACCCCCAGCACAACAAAGTAACAAACCTCTGGAATGAACTACATACAGAGTGCAGGGTTTGGGAGAGAGCTATATATAGAGTGCAGAGCTCAGGAATGTGCTGCCCATAGAATGCACAGTTCAGGAATGCACTATGTACAGAGTGCAGGGTTCAAGAGTGCGCTGTGTACAGAGTGCAGAGTTCAAGAGAGCATTGCGCACAGAGTGCAGAGTTCAGGGGTGCGCTGCGTGCAGAGTTCAGGGGTGCGCTGCGTACCGAGTGCGGAGTTCAGGGGTATGCTGTGTGCAGAGTTCAGGACTGCCCTGTATAACGAGTGCAGAGTTCAGGGGTGCGCTGCATAACGAGCGCAGAGTTCAATAGTGCGCTGCATACAGAGCGCAGAGTTCAGGAGTGCGCTGGTCACAAAGTGCAGTGTTGGGGGTGCGTAGTGTACATGTAATGATCAGCTTCCAGCAGCAGTAACACACGCTCTCTCGGACACTCTCATTGGTTGCCGAGCCCACACTGGGATAAATATGGAGAGCACAGACTGTTGTATTAAACTAAAATCACTGCAGAGTAACAAAGTTTAAGTTGCAGGATCAGGAAGCATTTCGCTCCATTCATCTCTGGACACCGGGGACTTCCTGGGGAATGTTGGGCTCCTCCCTCTCCACAACTCAGATGGTGGCACAGGTGAGTGGTCCCTACTCTGTCCCTCCTACACCGGAACCTTTTCCTGCACTAGACACACTGTCCCTGACTGAACATGAACCCGCTTCCTGACCTACCCACTTCACAAATGTGTGCCAACTGAAGGGGGCAGAGCTCTTAGTGCTGCCCAGACTTAAGATAGCTGCTGAGGTCATCCGGGGTAGCAGTGTCCAATTGGACCAATGCTACCCTTATAACACCTACGGAGGCCTCAGAGGAACAAAAGTCCACTCTTCTCCTCTACTTTCTCTGCATGGCAGCTGCCTAACAGTGCCACCTGTGCAGGGATTCTGAACTACATCTCACCTTCTGTATTCAGTCAGCAGTGATGTCATTCAGTGACAGGATGACGTCTTTTACCACCCAAAGCAAACAAGCCAAAGTGCGCCCCCCATTCTACTTCAGCAGCATAGATCACAGGCCCTGTCCTTTTTGCCCCCCGCCTGCTGATCCCCCAAAGTGGTCCCCTCTTCTGATTCCCCCTCAGCACAGTCCTAAGAGCAGGTAAAGAGCGATCACAACAGAGGGGGGGGGCTGTAAAATAAATCTGTTAGCTGTGGTTGGTGGAACAATTCTGTAATAAATCCAGTAACACTGTAACCAACTTTACATTTTACAGATCAAATCTGTTGTCATTTATAAAAAGAAATACATTTTATTCTTGGAAATCCGACATCTTTTTTTTTTCTGTTTTTTCAAATTAAAAATGGCGCTTGTGGTTGTCAGAAAAATTCTGTTATAAATCCATCTTTACAGTTCCCAGCATATTTATATTGAACAATCTCTTGTCATTTAGAAACAAATACATTATAATTATTATTATTATTTATTATACAGTATTTATATAGCGCCAACAGTTTACATAGCGCTTTACAACTTATAAAATGGTTAATCCCTTTTTTCTGAAATAGGAATACAGCGCAGCTATTGGCCCATTTACTGCAGGAGGCGTGGTCATATTTCCTTGTTTGTGTGACAGATGGAGTGTGCCAGTAAGTCCAGCAGGGGGCAGCACACAGATTTGCATGCTCAGTGTGGAGAAGAGATAAGTGAAGGTCACCCTGTGAGGCGGTGCGGAGTGACGCAGTAGATTCGCTTTGCATCTCCTCACATGCGGTTTGTCTCGGCCTTTAGGCGGTGGCATTGTCCACTTTCACATGATAAAGTAAACAATGCCGCCGCCATTCCTCACCTTCTCATTTCCCATGCTGGAACCAAGGACAGTTTTTTATACATCACCATATTATTTATGAGAGAGAATGTGCCAAAATACAAGAGACATTTTCTTCATGTATGGAGAGTCTTCTGCAGGGCCAATGACAAGACTTTTACAGTTACAGCAACATCTACATAAACCATTGAATTTTCAGTAGTGGCACCCTCGTATGGGAGCTGGCGGGATTGGGAGTCCACAGTCCAGGGAAATCCAACCTAACAAGACAAAGAGAGAAGGGAGGAGGGGGAGGAGAAAAGCAAACATGATAGTGGCCAGTGGAACTGTGCTAGGCCCAGGAGCCACTATTATCTTTTCTCCTTCACTCTCCTGGTCAAGAAAACTGATCTTGGTGCCCACAAAATGCCCCAAATCATCTCCGTGCTGCCAGTAGTAGTAGTAGTAGTAGTACATTTACAGACAGCCAGTAAGTGGTTACAATTTATGGACGGTTGGCCACCCCGCTATGGTGCAGCACATCACCCCCTCCCCCCTCTAGTGTTTTGCTGGAGAAAAGACAGGAAATCATTTCTGCAAATTAACAAATCCGCTTGTTTTATACGTTTTCCCCTTTTTGGAGGATTGTAAAAACCACTTCTCCACACCAGCAAAGCAACAAACTAAAAGAGCTCCTCCCCATTACCCATAAACCCCACCAGACTAATTCTCCTGGTCACTCCTCATTATTATTATTATCTCCTCCCTCCAGTCACTGTGACACTATACAACTATAAAGACATGAGAAATGCTCATAGAATGGATTTATAAAAAGCACATGATCAGTATGATGACTCAGCACATTTCTGCTACAAAAGTCTGAACTAAGGATATAAAAGAGGCCGGAATGCAGGAAAATCAAAGGAAATAGAATTTAGGAGAAGAGTAGCAAGAAAACTAAAGCTTACAGTTATGGAAAGGCCAGGAGCTGAAGAGCTATGAGGGGGGAGGAGAAAGAACACCAGTGTCCTACAGGGGGAATCTACTTCCTGTTCTGATGGCACTTCCTGTACTGATGGCACTTCCTGTTCTATAACATATTATTACTGTAAAATGAACAGCTGTGATTGGCACAAGATATTACATTTGTATTTTTAGTATTTACAGAATATTTGTGTCAATTTGACACAATGTTATTGTTTTTCAATGTACAACATTTTGATGTGATGATGTCAAAGAATGTTACAGGTGATGTCACAGACACGAGCAGGTCAATATAAACCTTTAGTAAGTTCTCATTGGTCTGTAGAAAAGGGATCCTTCACTATACTGAACACATTGAAAACTCTTCATAAGTGTCTCTGTAGGAAAACAAACACATTCTAGTGAATACACAGATTATTATTATTATTATACAGGATTTATATAGCGCCGACAGTTTACACAGCACTTTACAACATTAGGGCAGACAGTACAAGTACAATACAATTCAATACAGGAGGAATCGGAGGTCCCTGCTCGTTAGAGCTTACAATCTAGGAGGGAGGGTCAAGTTATACAAAAGGGTAATAGCTGTGGGGGATGAGCTAATGGAGAAAATAGTGCAGTTGTTAGATGGAGGAAGGATAGGCTTCTCTGAAGAGGAAAGTTTTCAGGGATCGCCTAAAAGTAAATAAATTTGGAGAACGTCTGACAGATTGGGGTAGCAAATTCCAGAGGATAGGCGAGGCTCGGGAGAAGTCCTGGAGGCGGATATGGGAGGAGGTGATGAGGGAGCTAGAGAGCAGGAGGTCTTGGGAGGAACGGAGATGGCGTTTAGGTTGGTATTTTCAGACTAGGCTAGTGATGTAGCTGGGGGCAGAGCTGTGGATGGCTTTGTAACTTATTGTTAGTATTTTGAATTTAATTTGTTGGGCGAGTGGCAGCCAATGGAGGGATTGGCAGAGAGGGGTAGCAGACACTGAGCGGTTTGTAAGGTGGATGAGTCTGGCAGCAGCATTCATGATGGACTGAAGGGGGGATAGTCTATTTAAAGGTAAGCCAATGAGGAGGGAGTTGCAGTAGTCGAGGTGAGAGATAACCAGGGAGTGAATCAGGAGCTTTGTGGTTTCATTGGTTAGAAAGGGACGTAGTTTAGAGATGTTGCGGAGGTTGAGGCGGCAAGCTTTGGAAAGTGATTGGATGTGGGGCTGAAAGGAGAGTTCAGAATCTAGGATAACACCTAGCACCCTGACATGTGGGGATGGGTGGATGGTTGTGCCATTGCTCTTGACACACAAGTCAAGGGAAGAAGCACGTGGGGGAGGAAATATTATAAGCTCGGTTTTGGACAAGTTGAGTTTGAGGAAGTGGTGTGACATCCATACAGATATGTCGGTTAGTAAGTTAGTGATGCGTGAAGAGACTGATGGAGTGAGTTGAGGGGTGGAGAGATAGATTTGTGTGTTGTCAGCGTAGAAATGATATTGAAAGCCGTGAGAGGCTATCAGCTGACCCAGGGAAGAGGTGTAGATTGAAAATAAAAGAGGTCCGAGAACAGAACCTTGGAGGACCCCGACAGGGAAGGGAAGAGGAGTGGAGGAAGTAGAATTGTAAGTGACACTGAAGGTGCGTTGGGATAGGTAGGATGAGAGCCACTGAAGAGCACAGTTATGGAGACCGAGGGATGAAAGTTTTTTGAGGAGGAGGGGTAGTCAACCGTGTCAAAGGCAGCTGAAAGGTCCAGAAGTAGGAGTACAGAATAGTGTCCATTGGTTTTTGCAGTTAGTAGGTCATTTGTGAGTTTTAAAAGAGCAGTTTCTGTGGAGTGTTGAGGGTAAAATCCAGATTGGAGGGAATCAAGAAGGTTGTTCTTAATGAGGTGGTCACTCAGTTGGTTGTAAACCAGGCGTTCATGGATTTTAGAGGAAAAGGGGAGCAAGGAGATCGAGTGTAGGTTGTTAAGATTGGTAGGGTCCAAGGATGGCTTTTTTTTTTTTTTTTTTCAAAAAGATTTTATTTGGTTTTCAGAGAATACAGTTAATAATGCAGTCTTGTGTACAGTCTTGTTTTGTAGCATAAACAGAAGCAAATAATAGTAGAACTACTTGGTTACAAACTTGGTGTTTACAATAAGAGAGGATTTCCAGTGTATGTACCCATGCATGTTACTGCGTGGCATGTTTACCAGATCATAGCAATGCAATAGATGGTAACAAGTAGTGGAAACCTGGATGGATCTGTTAGTAACCCTGAATACATTGCATTTTAGAACCTGAAAAAAAAAACACAAAGAATATAATACTAAGAGAAAAAATAACGAAAACAGGGGGGTGGGGAGGGAGGGTAGATGGAGGGATGGAGGGGGGGAGGGGGAAGGGGGGGGGGGGAGCCCTATATAGATTGAGAGAATTGATATAGTATGATGTAATGTCGTACAAATATTGTCCAGCATTAATAATTATTTCTATTTGAAGTATATAATTATTTATAATTATTTATGTAGACCCACTGACGTTGACGTTGGCACTGGCGTTAGGTTGGGTGATGTCAGAGATTGGAGTGTGATTCCAATTGTAGTCTTGAGCTGGCATCGGGAGGACGGAGTCGAAGTAGGAAAAGGAAGATGAGCTGATGTTTGATATTTCTTCTTTTGAAAGAGATGCATGCATAAAGGCTTGCCATTTGGAGTAGAAGTGATCTGAGGATTTTTTTTGTTTGAAGTCCGTGTTTAGGCGGTCTTTGAGTAAAAGTTGCATGAGGTCCCGTTTGACTTGAGTGATATTGGGGCTTACAGGTGTAATCCAGTTTTTTAAGATGGTTCTTCTTGCAGTTAATAGGCAAGTCAAGGACCACCCTTTGTGTGATGTGGTGTCCTTCAGTTTCTTTGTAGAGCCGACCCTGGTGACGGCCGTTTTGGACCATGGCAGTAGGATTGGGTCCCAGTAGCCGAAGATAAGAAGCAGAGGATCCTTGGGTAGTTTAATTAGAGTCACTTTAAATATGTAGGCTATAACTTGGTCCCAGAAAGTGGATATGTAGGAGCAGTGCCAGAAACGATGAGCTAAGGATGGTTTCTGGTGTTTGCAGAGGGGGCAGATGGCTTTGTTCTTGTCCGTTTTAGAAGATAAGAAAGGCATATGTGCCCTGTGGGCTATTTTCAATTGTGTTTCTCTCCATATTTCGTTTGGTGTTATCTTTTGGACTGCGTTAAGCCCTTGTAAGATTTTTTCTACTAGGTTTGGATCAGGGAAGTCTTTATTCCAGTTTTTAATTGATGATGACGAGAGAGGTAGAGAGGATTTGTTGAGGAGTGGTTTGTATATGTCCGAGATTTTGTATGTGTTACTCATTATCATTTGATCCGTGACATTTGATTGGAACCTTTTGTCATCTTGATTGCACGCCTCCCTTAAGAAACTGATACATTGCCTATAGTAGAAGTTGTGAGTGGAGGGTAGAGAGAAGGTTTTCGCGATGTTGGCGAAGGGTAGTGGTTGGCCCGTCTGGGTGTTGCAGAGATGAGAGAATTTAGTTAGGCCTTTCTGTTCCCATGTTTTGAATGATTTGTGCTCTAGACTCGGTGGAAATGCCGGATTTCCTTGAATCGGGAGGTGTATTGACAGAAAAGGGGATACCTTTAGTATTTTCCGTGATTCTCTCCACGCTACTGCTGTGTCCCTTAATAGGAGATTATGTTGGTGGGGAGAGGGGACTGACTTCCATCTGCAGTGTAAGAGGGCTACAAGTGAGTAGGGATGGGCCATGTGGGATTCCAAAGAGAAGTTTGAGTATCGAGAGGACTGGGTTATCCAGTCTAGACTTGTTCTTAACAAACATGCAAGGTTATACATTCTGACATGCGGGAGACTGATGCCCCCTTCGCGCCTGGGAAGATAGAGTTTCTTTAAAGCTATACGTGGTCGTTTGTTCTGCCATAAGAATTTAGATATAGCGTTATTTAGTGAGGTCACATCTTTATGATGGAGAAGTAGTGGGATGGTTTGCATGGGGTAAAGTAGTCTTGCAAAACTGACCATTTTTATTAAATGACATCTTCCCAGAAGCGAAAGGGGTAGATCCATCCAGGTATTTAATTCCTGAGTTATTTTTGACACCAAAGGAGGGTAATTGAGGTGGTATAGCGAAGAAGGGAGTTTTCCTATTTTTATTCCTAAGTATGTAATGTGGGATTTAGCAACGGGGAAAATTGAATGTTGGGTCCATTTAGGTGCGGCGTGGGAACCAATGGGAAGAATTTCGCTTTTGGTGTAATTAATACGGAGGCCCGAGCACAAGCGAAATTCATCGAATACATTTTTTATGGTTAGCATATCAGATGAGGGGTTGGCTGAAAATATAAGGACGTCATCTGCAAAAAGTGAGGTACGTAAGTCGTGTGGGCCTATCTTTAAGCCATGTAGGGGGGCTACTGATGTTAGATATCTGGAAAGTGGTTCTAATGCTATATTGAAGAGGAGTGGCGATAGGGGGCAGCCCTGGCGTGTGCCCTTATGGAGGCGAAATTCTTCTGATAGGAGACCTGCCGCCACTAACCTTGCTGTCGGAGCTGTGTACATGGCGGTAATAAGGTGGTGGAAGGGGCCAGAGAATCCTATTGCCTTCATTGTCATGGATAACCAGTCGAAACTGACGTTATCAAAAGCTTTTTCCGCGTCTAGCGTGATAATGGCATGATCCGTGTTTGGGTGATGTATTGCGTGTTCTAGGGCCAGCATAACTTTGCGGATGTTAAGGGTGGCTGTACGTCCTTTAATAAAACCTGACTGGGCGGGGTGGATTAGGGAAGGCATGATGTCTGCTAGTCTGGTGGCAACAATTTTTGAGAGGATTTTAACATCTAGGTTGAGAAGTGATATGGGCCTGTACGATCCTGGTTCTTGAGGGTCTTTACCCTTTTTTGCCAGTAGTTTTATGATGGCTTGGTTCCCCGAATGAAGGTATGAACCCCCTGACCATATATGTTGATATACTTGGAGGAGAGTAGGTTCTAATAGGGGTTGTAGGGTCTTGTAGAATTCGCTGGTGAGGCCATCCGGGCCTGGGGCTTTAGACAGGGTTAAGTTGCGGATAGTTGCCGATATTTCGGGGAGAGTGATAGGTGCGTTTAGGGTTTCTAGTTGTGTTGGGGAGATTTTGGGAAGGGTTATTTTTTCTAGAAAAGCGCGTGCTGTTTGTGAATTTATCGGGTCTGAGGCATAAAGAGTGGAGTAGAATTGTTGCATTACTTTGTTAATTGGGAGTGGAGTGGCGTGGAGGGTACCCGCTTTATCACGTAGGGATGTGATATGGGTTGGGCGGTATGGACCTTTGCAAAGTCTGGATAGGAGTTTTCCTGCTTTATTCCCAAATTTATGGAAAGAAGCATTTAAATAGGCCTTCTTGGTGTTTTCTAGATTGTTTACCCAAATGTCAAATTCCCTTTTTGCTATCTGCCATTCAGAGCGTGTTGTTGGGGAGTCTTTGGTGTACATATCTCGTTGTGCCCGGTGTAAACGAGAGCTGGCCTCTTTGTATTTAGTTAGGGTGTTGCGTTTGAATGAGGTTGCATAGGAAATGATACGGCCCCTCAGGAAAGCTTTACCAGTGTCCCAAAATAGGTTGGGGTCGTGTATGTGTGGGGCGTTGTTTGAGGAGTATTCAGCCCAGGCGTCGGAGATGTAGTTTTGGAAGTCAGTGTTGTTGTGTAGATAAGGTGGGAACCGCCATATATTGGGGTGTGGAGGTAGGTCTAGATTATTTAGTGTCACTTCTATAGGGGCATGATCTGAAATGGCTATGTCGTGGATGGTTGAGTTTTGGAGGTAGGGTAGAAGGTTGTCAGAGCCGAAGGTGTAGTCTATTCTGGTGAATGTTTTGTGTGGGTTAGAGTAGAAAGTGAATTCCCTGTCTGCCGGGTGGGAGAGGCGCCATAGATCCTGGAATTGGATGGATTCCATGGTGCTAGCCAGGAGGGAAGGTGGTAGTGGGTTAGTGTCCTTTTTTGGTCTTTTTTGTGAGGACCTGTCATCCATCTGATGGAGGGTGTCATTGAAATCTCCTCCGATTAGATGAGGGAGATGTGTGTTTTCTAGAAGCCAACTGGATAGTTCAGTGTAAAATTGTCTGCTTGGATTATTAGGGGCATAAACATTTGTTATAGCTAGTTCTTTGGAGCCTATTTTTATGTGTACCGTGAGTAGACGGCCCTGGTCGTCGTTTTTTGCGGACAAGACTGTGCACGGGAGGTTCTTGTGTATGAGTAAGAGAACGCCAGCTTTGCGTCCTTTTGCCTCTGAGCCTAGAACAGTGCCAACCCAGAGTTTCTTCATGCGATGAAAGTCTGAGGCCGGTAAATGTGATTCCTGAAGAAGTGCTATATCGGCTTTGAGCCGCTTGAGATGCCTGAGGATTTTCATTCTCTTTTGGGGGGATCTGAGACCCTTTACATTCCAGGAGAGTATTTTCATATTAGGGGAGTTGAAAAGGGATGTGTGTTATTAAGTGTGTTTTAATATTGTGTGGAAGGTGTGATAGTACGTCAGCTGTGTCTGGAAGTCTGAGGTTGTTATGTGGGAGGTGTATAAGTACGAGAATGGATTTGATTTGGCTAGGGCCGTGTGAGAGAGAGGGGGGGGGGAAGGGGATTTAACCTGTAAGAGAAGCAACATAGTGAAAAATATCACCAGTAAAACATACGAACATGGAAACTTCGCTTTTTTCCGCATGGAGTCACTGTGTAGGTCAGCTCCCATCTCAGGACGGTGATGATATAGCCCCAGAGAGCCCTTGGCCGTGAGACAAGTGTTCATGTGGGCATCAAGGGGTCACATATGAGGGGGGGGGGGAGTGCAGTTGTCCGCACACAGTGAGGCCATGAGGATGTAAAAAAAAAGAAAAACATTGCCCTTTACGAAAAGGAATAACTTGCTAGGAAGGGGCCTGTAAGAAAGAGATTACAATGGAAAGGCAAACATATGTATATGAGAAATATTGTACATTACGTGTAGATGAGGTACAGATGGTACATGGAACCTGAGGGAGGACAGAGAGATCTTTACTGTCCAAAATTTTGGGACCGATGGAGGTGGGTGTCAGGTTTTAGTTCAGCGGTGCGTAAAGCGGTGCTGGTCCGGAATCGAGGGTCTAAATCGCTTGGGGGAGTCTTTACGCGGGCTTCGTTGATCCAGGGAGCGATTGATTGAAGTACCTTTCGACGGGGTGTGTTGTTGAATGTTGGGGAATAAAGACCGCATGTATGCTTCTGCTTCTGAGGGTTCCTGGAAGGAGAGCTGGTCCCAGTTAGGTGTCTTGAGGCGTAGGGTAGCCGGGAAGGCTAGGGTGAACTTGATCTGTTGCTTAAAGAGTTCAGAGCATATTTGTTGAAAGGCCTTGCGTTTCTTTGAAACTTCGATGGAGTAGTCAGCAAAAATCAGGACTCTCACTCCGTCAATTTGTAGCGAGCGAGATTGTCTAAATTTTTGAAGAATGAGAGCCTTGTCGGAATAATTTAGATATTTGGCTATGATGGGCCGAGGATTCTTGCGTTCTTCATTATACGACCCCATCCTGTGAGCGCGTTCCACTGTGCAGGGGCCTGTTAGGCCTAGCGCCTCGGGTATACGTTGGGAGCAAAAGTCCATTAGGGCAGATGCTTGGAGGGATTCTGGAATTCCCACGAATCGCAGGTTGCTCCTTCTGGATCTATTTTCCAAATCGTCAAGTTTTTGGAATATATATTGGTTCGTTTTGTCTTGTGCTTGTTCCGTGGCTTGAGCTTGGTATATCTCTTCCTCCATGCTTGATTGGCGGTGTTCTAGCTCGTTTAGCCTTGTGTTGTGTTCTCCTAGCTGGGCCTTTATTTGTTTCATCCCCGCATTTACAGCCTTTTCTACTGAAGCAGATATCATGGGGGACAGAAGTGCTGCCACTGCCTGTGCTATGCGCTCGGTTTTGTGGTCCCCGGCGAGCTGTAGGGAGGTAGCTGGCATGGAGAAGGCCTGAGGAGAGGGTGCTTGAGGAGAGGGAGCCTGGGAGTGTGGCTGGGTAGGGGGTGCCTGAGGGGATGTGTGTGGAGCTGTGCTTCCACTTACTTCCATCTCCGCTGTGTGTTGTTGCTGCAGCTGCTGGTGCGCGCCTGTGTAGGTGTCCGTGTAGGCCGAAGCCGGGGCCTCGATTTGCGGCTGGGCCGGCGGCGTCAGGGCCGTGTTGGAGCGGGAGCCGCGGACCTCCACGAAGCGGTCCATAGAGCGGATGCAAGTGCCCGAGGTGGCCGATGGAGGTTTCTGGCTTCTGGGCCGGATTTTTAGGCTGGTTTAGGTGTCCTCAGAGCGGGAGCTGTGTAAGAGTGCAGCTACTCCATGCGGCGCCGGAACCGGAAGTAGGATGGCTTTTTAAGTATGGGGGTGACCAGTGCATGTTTTAGAGCATTGGGGAAAATGCCAGAGGTGAGGGAGAGATTGAAGATGTGAGTTAGAGAGTGTAGGATAGAGTCAGAGGGCGACTGTAGTATTTGAGAGGGAATAGGGTCCAGGGGACAGGTGGATAGGTTCACAATTACAGATGTAGCACCACCCCCGCAGGAGCTGCTTTTGTTTGTTCAGTCCGTTACTCTGCCTCTCAACCCCAAGGAACTGTCCCGGCCCCTTTGGCACACCTAGCAATGTGATTAATGGAATAACTCAACAAGAATACACAACACAGTTCTGTTCTTCAAGTTTACTTGGAAAGAAATGAGGTTTAGGTTAACACTAGTCAGCCAAGACCTGTATAAATATCCAGGACTTGGTTGAAACAGTTTTAAAGAAAACAGTTAGTAACTCTATGCAACCAATAAAGAGTAAGTAACAATATGCACAGGTTAAATGGACTGCCCAAACAAGCTTTTGGTGTATGTGGCTTTGCGTTTGTTATCTTCACAGGTAAGGATAAGCCGAACACCCCCCCCGCTTTGGTTCGCACCAGAACTTGCTAACAGACCAAAACTTTGCACGAACGTTAGAACCCCATTGAAGTCTATAGGACTCGAACGTTCAAAATCAAAAGTGCTCATTTTAAAGGATAATTTGCAAGTTATTGTCCTAAAAAGTGTTTGGGGACCCGGGTCCTGCCCCAGGGGACATGTATCAATGCAAAAAAAAGTTTTCAAAACAGCCGTTTTTTCGGGATCAGTGATTTTAATAATGCTTAAAGTCAAACAATAAAAGTGTAATATCACTTTAAATTTCGTACCTGGGGGGTGTCTATATTATGCCTGTAAAGGGGCGCATGTTTCCTGTGTTTAGAACAGTCTGACAGCAAAATGACATTTCAAAGGAAAAAAAGTAATTTAAAACTTCTTGTGGCTATTAATGAATTGCCGGTCCGACAATACATATAAAGGTTCATTGATAAAAACTGCATAGGAATTCCCCACAGGGGAACCCCGAACCAAAATTTAAAAAAAAACTGGCGTGGGGGTCCCCCTAAATTCCATACCAGGCCCTTCAGGTCTGGTATGGATATTAAGGGGAACCCCACGCCAAAATTTAAAAAAAAATGACGTAGGGGTCCCCCTCAAAATTCATACCAGACCCTTCAGGTCTGGTATAGATTTTAAGGGGAACCCCACGCCAATATTAAAGAAAAAATTGGCGTGGGGTCCCCCCAAAAATCCATACCAGACCCCATCCGAGCATGCAACCTGGCAGGCCACAGGAAAAGAGGGGGGACGATAGAGCGCCCCCCCTCCTGAACCATACCAGGCCACATGCCCTCAACATTGAGAGGGTGCTTTGGGGTCCCCCCAAAGCACCTTGTCCCCATGTTGATGAGGACAAGAGCCTCATTCCCACAACCCTTGGCCAGTGGTTGTGGGGGTCTGCGGGCGGGGGGGCTTATCGGAATCTGGAAGCCCCCTTTAACAAGGGGACCCCCAGATCCCGGCCCCCCCTGTGTGAAATGGTAAGGGGGTACAAAAGTACCCCTACCATTTCACAAAAAAACTGTCAAAAATGGTAGGGGTACTTTTGTACCCCCTTACCATTTCACACGGGGGGGCGGGATCTGGGGATCCCCTTGTTAAAGGGGGCTTCCAGATTCCGATAAGCCCCCCCTGCCCGCAGACCCCCACAACCACCAGCCAAGGGTTGTGGGGATGAGGCCCCTGTCCTCATCAACATGGGGACAAGGTGATTTGGGGGGGACCCCAAAGCACCCTCCCAATGTTGAGGGCATGTGGCCTGGTACAGTTCAGGAGGGGGGGTGCTCTATCGTCCCCCCTCTTTTCCTGCGGCCTGCCAGGTTGCATGCTCGGACAAGGGTCTGGTATGGATTTTTGGGGGGACCCCACGCCAATTTTTTTTTAATTTTGGCGCGGGTTCCCCTTAAAATCCATACCAGACCTGAAGGGCCTGGTATGGAGTTTAGGGGACCCCCACGCCAGTTTTTTTTTTTTTTTAATTTTGGTTCGGGGTTCCCCTGTGGGGAATTCCCATGCCATTTTTATCAATGAACTTTTATGTGTATTGTGGGACCGACAATTCATTAAAAGCCGCGGGTAGTTTTAAATGACTTTTTTCCTTTGAAATGTCATTTTGCTGTCAGACTGTTCTAAACACGGGAAACATGTGCCCCTTTACAGGCATACTATAGACACCCCCCAGGTATGAAATTTGAAGGAATATTACACTTTTATTGTTTGATTTTAACCACTTCAATACCAGGCACTTAGACACGTTCCCGCCCAGCCCAATTTTCACCTTTCAGTGCTGTCGCAATTTGAATGACAATTGCGCGGCCATGCTACACTGTACCCAAACAAATTTTTTATCATTTTGTTCCCACAAATAGAGCTTTCTTTTGGTGGTATTTTTTTTTTTCCACTTCAGCAAAAATTTTTCTGAGAGACATTATATCAACTTTATATGTCAAACTTTATCTCTTCTCATTTTTCACATCGTTGTGGAATGTTTCCGTCTCATTTATTTTCCCTTCAAGGGTCTTATTTAATAAATTTAAAAGCCAAAAACAAAACCCCTCCTATAAATATAAACCCACTATTATCTTATTCTCTCTCAATCCCTCTTATCTCCCCCTACCCCCCCCCTCCCCTGTGTCTGGTCCACACTTTTATATTATTTATTTATCATCTTGGCCCTGCACCCATTCTTTCTTTCATCTTGTCTAAATAAATGTCTGAGACTTTATATTTTTTCCAACTTTCCCATCTACTATTATCCCTTTTCTCCCCTCCTTCCTCACTCCACCGCTGGTCCATTTTGTAATAATAATCTATTTCCTCTAGCCAATTTCTTATATCTGGTTTTCCACTTTTTAGCCAGTTCTTGGGTATCAAGGCCTTAGCCGCATTCAGGAGGTTAGGGACTATTGATTTCATATATTTTTTCTTAGGTTTATTATGAATATGGAAAAGGCAAGTCCAGATGTTTTGGTCTATTTCTTCTTCAGTTATTTCCTTTATGTTATTTAACACTTACCTTCCAGTACTCCATTATTATTGGACATTCCCACCATACGTGTGTGATCGTTGCTTTTTGGCCACATTTTCTCCAGCACAAAGATGTTTTGTCTTGTTGAAATTTATGTATTCTTACTGGGGTCATATACCATCTTGTTACTAGTTTGTAGTTCATTTCAATAGTCTTCATGTCCTAGGCCTTATTATATCCCATTTCTATCATTTTTTTTCACTTTTTGGTTATCTATTTTTAAATTCATTTCTTTTTCCCATTGTTTTATGTATTCTGGTCTTTCTTGTGCGTCCAAATCTGTCAGTATACCATAGATTTTTGATATTCCATTTTTCAATGGTGTTTCATTGATACATAACTTTTCCAGTGCGGTTAGTTTTGTTTCGTCTCTAAGTAGATGTGGTATTGTCCTTACTAAGTGCCTTAATTGATTATAATTCCATTCATTCATCTTTCATCCATTCCTTTCCTCTAATTCTAATCGTGTTCTTATTTTGCCGTTTCTGGTGATATCCTTCAATTGTGGATTCCATATTCCTTGGGCTCCAAATATTTCCTTCCCGGGAGTAAAGTAATTCGATCCTGTGAGTGCTATTAGTGGTGAGTTGTATTTCCATTCATTCTTTAAGTGTATAGTGTCCCAAATTTTAAATACATTTTTTGTTATTTCATGTGTGTCTGTGTCCAGTGTTCTATATTTCCGTGGGATCCAAATATTCTTATATAATGTGACTCCGCTTATTATGTTTTCCATTTCAACCCATTTTTTTTTTCATTTTTCTCATTTGTCCACTCTAACATTCGTGTTAAGACTATGGCTTTATAATACCCGCTTATATCTGGGGTGGCCAGACCTCCGTGCTCCTTTTTCCTTGTAATCAGCGTGTATTTGGTTCTTGGTTTTTTATTAAACCATATATATTTTAACAAAATTGTTTTAATTATTTTAAAAAAGCTCTGAGGGATCTTTACTGGTAACATCTGTATTCTATAATTTATTTTGGGAAGTATCATCATCTTGAACATATTTATTCTTCCAATCCATGAAAGTGGCTGTATTCTTAACTTTTTCATTTCTGCTTTGACCTCATTGATCAGTGGGATAAAGTTTGCCTGATAGATCTTTTCGACTCTAGGAGTTATTTTGATTCCAAGGTAATTTAATTCTTTTACCCAAGTAAATGGGAATTCTTTTTGTAAAAACTGAACTTCCTTTTTCTCTAGTCCTATATTTAATATTTCCGTTTTTATTGGATTAATTTTGAAGTTTGACAGTTCTCCTTTTTTTTTTATTTCTTTCAGTATGTTTGGGAGTGACGCACTTGGGTTGGATACGTACATCAAAATGTCGTCCGCGTATGCTGCGATCTTATGTTCTTTTCCTCCTAGTCTCGCTCCTTCCACCTCTTGATTATTGCGGAGCGTTGCTAATAGTGGTTCTAAAGCCAATACATATAATAGTGGAGACAATGGGCAGCCTTGCCGTGTTCCGTTCTGCATCTTAATTCTTGGAGAGAGTCTGAAGTTTACCTTTACGACTGCTGTCCGGCCATTATATAAGTTTGTTATCCACTACATCATTTTTGTCCCGAATCCCAGGTGCCGCAATGTATCCATCATGAAACCCCAGTCTACCCTGTCAAATGCTTTTTCTGCATCCAATGACAGGAATAGAACTGGGGTCTCATTCTGCACCTTCTTGTGCAGCATCAGTATTGATTTTAGGCTATTGTCCCGCCCCTCTCTCCCCGTGACAAAACCAGTCTGGTCCGAGTTGATCCACAGTGGAATTAGCTTTTTTATTCTAGTGGCCAGGATCTTGGAGTACAGCTTTGTATCTACGTTCAGTAGTGCTATTGGCCTATAGCTTGAACAGTTAATTTTGTCTTTCCCTTCTTTTGGTAGTATTGTGATGTGAGCTAGTAATGATTCACTTCTTATTTCTTCTTCTTCCCCTATGGAATTCATATATTCTAATAGTTTTGGGATCAGCTGTTCTTCGAATTTTTTATAGTATTTAACCGTAAACCCATCTGGCCCTGGGCTTTTTCCTACGGGAGTTTCCTTTAATGCCAGTTTTATCTCTTCTTGCGTAATATTCTTTTCCAGTTCTTCTAGTTGGTCTATTTTTATTTTTGGTAAATTTGCATTTTTTAGATATTCTTGTATCTTCTTTGTTCTTGTATTCGCTTCTTTCCAACTTTCCTGTCCTTTTATTGCGTATAAGGAACTGAAGTATTTTTGAAATGTTATCGCAATATCTGTTTTATTTACCACTTCTCCTTTTTCGTTTTTAATCTTCTCAATATAGTTTAAAGACTTCTTTTTTTTTTTACCAACTTTGCAAGGTATTTTCCTGGTTTATTGCCCCATTTGAATTTTTCTTGTACTACTCTGTTATACTCCTTCCTTTCTTCTTGTTCCATCCAGTCTTTTAATTGCTCTCTCTTTTGAGATAATAGGCTGAAAATGTTATTATTTATTTGATTTTTGTGTTTTCGCTCCAGTTCATATATTTCCTTTATTATTTGCTGCGTGTTTTTTTTCCTTTCTTGTTTTTTTCTTGCCCCTATGGCTATTAATTTGCCCCTGATAATGGATTTATGCACCTCCCATATTGTTGCTTTCGGTACCTCTGGTGTATCGTATTCCTCGAAATATCTTTTCATTTCTTCTGTTATACTTTTTTCGGTCTCGCTGTCTTCTAATAAATTTTCATTGATTCTCCATGGACCCCTTTCAAGGGCTTCTCCTTGTGTTTTCATTCTCAACATTACTGTACTGTGATCTGAGGCGGTTATTATACCTATTTTTGTTTCTTCTATTTCTTCCAAATTTCTATGTTCGACCATGATGTAGTCCAATCTGGAGTAACTTTTATGTACTGCTGAGTAGAATGTGTAGTCCTTTGTACTGGGGTGCTGAATTCTCCAATGATCTATTCATTGCTGTTCGTATAATATTCTTTTTAATTTCTTTAGTTGTTTTACTTCTCTGTCCCTTACTGTGGAAGTGCTGTCCATTTTATTGTCCATGCTGAAGTTGAAGTCTCCGGCTAGTATTAATTTTCCTTGTTTGAATTCCATTAGTATTTTTATTATGTCTATCAAATATTTTTTGGGGTTCTTGTTAGGACAATAGACATTAGCCAATGTATATTTTACCCCCTGTATAGTACCTGTAATAAAAAGATAACGACCCTCCGGATCCGTTTTTCTTTGATCTATTAGAAAACGTACATTTTTCCCTATACCGATGGCTACTCCTTTTGGCCCTTCTTATTGGCGAGTCTCCTTAGTACCATCTTGGTATATTTCTTGAGTAAATTTTAGTATTTGAGTTTTGGGTTATATGTGTCTCCTGTAGGAAAATTATTTCTGCTTTACTATTTTCTAATTCTCGGAGAATGATGTTTCTCTTCCCGGGGGAATTTAATCCTCGGACATTATAGGAGGATATTTTTATACTGTTTACATTTTCCATTGTTTTACCTTTTTTTTTCTTCCCCGCCCGTCCTCCGGCTGACCCCTCCCCTCGGTCCTCTTAAAAGACCAGGGGGAGAGGCCACCCAGCCGACACGCGGGGTCTCCCCATCTCTTGTCTCAAAATAGGTGCGCCAATGCAACCACTCGTGTGGACCAGACCTCTCCCCCCCCTCCCTCCTTCCCTCCCATTTCCCTCCCCCCACCCCCCCTCCCTTTTTTCTGATATGGGTTTTTTAACCCCATATTCTCTAGAGCTGAGAGCATTTTACTTTGTTTTGTGGGGCACCCTTTGCCCCCTCTGCTCTATTTAATCTGAGGCGGAGCTCTGTTGGGCACCCTATTCCCCCTTCTCCTAAAACACTAATAGGGCGACCCCCTGTCCACTTCATGAGTACCTGTCTCCCTCTCCCTGCCTTTACTTCTTTATTGTGTTTTACTAATCCTTTAACTTTCCCTTTTTCCCAATCCACCCCCACAACCCCCCCCCCCTTTCCACTCTAAGGCCCTTTGTACCATTGTGTGATATTTTCTCTACTATTAATTTCCTCAGGGTTCCACATCCTGTTGTCTGTTCCTTGAATTTAATTGCCATTGCAGGTTGCCTCCTACCGTTATTCGCTCCTGTCTATTTGCATTTTTTTCCATTTCTGGGAAAGGAATTTCTAATTTATTGCAAAAGTCCGGAATCTCCTCCACAAATCTTAGCCTCGCACTTCTTCCGTTTTTCTTCGCTATTAGGCATGCTGGGAAACCCCAGTTATATTGAATTTCTTGCTCCCGGAGAATTTCTAATAGAGGTTTTAGTGTCCGTCGTCTTTTCAATGTTTCTTGGGACATATCTTGAAATATTTGTATTTTAGCTTCCGCAAACTCTATTTGTGTTTTCCTCTTTAGGTTTATCCAGATCTGTTTTTTTTCTTCCCATTTTTCAAGGCGTACTATTACATCTCTAGGTGTTTCCATTGAGAACCATTGAGGTTTTTTTACTCGGAATACGCTTTCTATTCCTATTATGTTGGCTACATCCTTTCCCAAGATTTGGTTGAAGAGATTATTCATTTTTTCTATTAGGTTTTCTGCTTGTTCTGTTTCCGGTATACCAGGTATTCTCAAGTTTTTCCTTTTATCTCTATTTTTTTTGGTGGTATTTGATCACCTCTGCGGTTTTTATTTTTTGCGCAACAAATAAAAAAAGACCGAAAATTTCGAAAAAAAACACGTTTTTCTTTGTTTCTGTTAAAATTTTTTGTAAATAAGTACGCTTTCTCCTTCAATGATGGGCACTGATATGGCTGCACTGATATGGCGGCACTTATGGGCACCAATGAGGTGGCACTGATGATGGGCACTTATAGGCGGCACTGGTGGGCACTGATAGGTGGCACTGGTATGCGGCACTTATGGGCACTCATAGGTGGCACCGATGGGCACTCATAGGCGGCACTGATGGGCACTCGCAGGTGGCATTGATTGGTACATATGGGTGGCACTGATGGGTACTTATGGGTGGCACTGATGGGCACTGATGTGTGGCACTGATGGGCACTGATGTGTGGCACTGATGGGCACTGATGTGTGGCACTGATGGGCACTGATGTGTGGCACTGATGGGCACTGATAGGTGGGCACCGATGGGCAATGACAGGTGGCACCGATGGGCAGAGACAGGTGACACTGATAAAACATTGCTGGGCAGATCTGGGCATTGCTGGGCAGATCAGTGGCATAATGGTGCCAATCAGTGCCCATTTGTGGGCACTGATTGGCACAGATTGGGCACATGTGGATGGCCATGGGGTACATACCTGGCCATCCACGTTGCCCCTTCCCTGGTGGTCCTAGTGGCATCCCTGGTGGTCCAGTGTGGTGATCTGAGGGGGGGGGGCTGCGCTGATAAACAATCAGCGCAGACCCCCCCTGCCAGGAGAGCCGCCGATCGGCTCTCCTCTACTCGTGTCTGTCAGACGCGAGTGAGGAAGAGCCGATCAACGGCTCTTCCCATTGACAGCTTGATCAGCCGCGATTGGACACGGCTGATCACGTGGTAAAGAGCATCCGCCGGAGGCTCTTTACCAAGATCGGTGGAGCGGTGTGTCAGGCCGACACACCGCTCCACCGATCGCCGCGATGCGCGCCATGGCATGTTATCCTGCTGGACGTCATATGACGTCCAGTCAGGATAACAGAACCACTTCCCAGACGTCAATCCGCTATAGGGCCGGCGGGAAGTGGTTAAGCATTATTAAAATCACTGCTCCCCCAAAAAAATGGCCGTTTTTGAAACTTTTTTTTGCATTGATCCATGTCTCCTGGGGCCGGACCCAGGTCCCCAAACACTTTTTATGACAATAACTTGCATTTAAGCCTTTAAAATGAGCACTTTTGATTTCTCCCATAGACTTTTAAAGGGTGTTCCGCGTCTTTCGAATTTGCCGCGAACACCCCAAATTGTTCGCTGTTCGGCAAACGGGCGAACAGCCAATGTTCGAGTCGAACATGAGTTCGACTCGAACTCGAAGCTCATCCCTATTCACCGGCAAAGTAGGAGCTCTGTGGACAAGGGTCCCTCAATATAACAGGGTGATGAGAAGGAATGTGAAGTAGCTGGCGCTGTGATGTAGCGTTCCTCTGTGTGATCCAGATAACAGGTGTCTGTGCACATTATTTGGATGTGGTATCTTATGGAAGGCAATAACGGTTCCTGGGCAAAGCCCCCTCACCAATCCTGTTGTCATGTACCAGATAAGACCAGAACTGTGTGGCCTGCAACAGAGGAAACCCAGACGTGTATAAGTGAAAATATAAATGATTTATTAAAGATAAGTGAATAAATATAACACAACCACCTCCAATATCACTCAGTGCACAACAACCAATACCAAACAGAATCCCACAAATAATAGTAACAGACAAATATATACAAGTAAGGAAAATACCGATATCATCAACAGAGCCAGGCCAGGGTCATCATTGGGAGGTCCGCAGCTGGGGAAGGGAAACAAACATGACAAAGAGGATGGATAGATCACAGGAGGGACGGGTCAGATACAAGGTTCAGGGTCCAGGGTTCAGGGAACAGGATCAACAGGTTTCAGGAATCAGGTAAACAGGATGGCTGCAGGTCGGGGCTCAAGGACAATAGCAGGGCAAGATGTGTGTGTACTTGCCGGGTATTTATACTGCAGCTGCTAATTAAAGTCAGGTGATGCCTGTCTGCAAAGAGTAATACCTACTCCATACTGCCAGGATCCCTCCGCTGGTGGACGCCAGTACTGCGGCCCAAAGGTGACAAAATACCAGCAGGGAAAAGCTCTTCTGACAGCTCCAAACTGCTAGGAGACACCTGCTGGTGGACCTCAGTACTGCACGCCAAATGATCGATATTACCAGAGGAGGGGACCTTTCTTGACACCTGTACGCAATCAGCGGTACTCCACAGAGCGATCGATCGATTCTCCTGGATGCAGGTGTGTCACAGTGGCATTCAGTCTCTGAGCTGTTGCAACGGCCTCTTCTGTGACTTACTGCACTGCTGCAGGGCGTCCTTCTCTAGCATGGACCATCTGTTCCTCTGGGCTGGAGTTGCAGACTGTGTGCCCCTTGGTAGGCTGTGGTTCCTTTCCTGGATGGACCCAGGAACGAAGAGGCCTGAATCATGCGGGGGAAACCGTCTGAGAGCCAGTACCTCTCCCTCAGGTCTTGACTCTTCACTCTTCATCATCGCTGACTCACTTTTCCCTCAGCACACAAAATGGAATCCTTTACTTTCCTCTCTGCAAAGAATCGTGGGGTTTGTAGTTCTCCCTGTGTACCAGTCTATGTGTGAGAACTTCATGTCCCACAATCCATTGCTGCTCTCCCTCAGGTCTGTACAATCTCTCCCATTGGCTGTTGTAACTCTGCTCCAGATTGGTTTTTCTCTTCCATCATTAGAAGCACAATAGAGGCCACTCAATCCACCTGCTACACACCCCCCCCCCCACCAAAGAACCTTTGGTCCCCAAAGGAAGTAACAGTCCTTGAGCTGGTACATGCTTTTAGAATACACGCAGAGAAAAACAGGTTAATGTACACAGGAAAACAAACAATTCACATTTGCATAAGAACCTGGCAGAGGAACCTCCCACCAATGAGCATAGAAAGGAAGGTTGTCCTGCCTACAGGCCACCTTAATTGGAATGACCCAGCTAGATTTGCCAGGGGTGAGTTAAGGTTGCCTTTCACCAAATCTGTGGTGAGAAAGTCAGGCTCTTTTGGCAGCCCTTGGGGGGTGAGTATAACTTCTTGGGTGCACTCACCCAACACTTCACAAGTCGGTCTCTCGAGAGGATGCTTAACGCTCATATTACACTCCTCAGTCAGTAAAAACAGGAAAGAGGGGGGGTGGAAAAAGCCCAGACACGACAGGCAACTTTTCTCCCTAACTGAAGCTGGAAAGCCTGTGTACGTTGTTCTGGCCAACTTGGCGAGATTTGCGGGTTATATTGTGAGACACCTGCTACACCTACATTTCACCTTCCCCTCTTACAATGAACTCCGCTCAATCCAGTTATTTACACCCCCAGACCTGGCTATAAAGGAGGGCAGGGGGGTCGGTTGTCAGTGAGATGTCATCAGCACTTGATTTTTATAATCTTTAACCACTTGCCCTCCAGAAGATTTACCCCCTTCATGTCCAGGACATTTTTTTGCTATTCAGTAACTGACAAATGTACAGCCATACAATTAGAGTTGTCACCTCATCCCTTTAATCCCAAACACATATTACTCGGGTTCTGAGGCTAATTGAATACAGATAAGGCACCAAGTGAGTTCAATGACCACCTTAATGAGCCACAGAACCCGTGTAATTAATATGTGTTCAGGTTTAAAGGGATGAGGTGACAACCCTACATACAATGCTGTATCCAAATAAAATATATATCATTTTTTTTTCAAACAAATAGTGCTTTCCTTTGGTGATAATTGGTCACCACTCGGGTTTTTATTTTTTTACGCTTTAAATAAAAAAAAAAGAACATTTATAAAAACAATATTTTATTATTTTCTGCTATAAAACACATCTAATAAAAAAATGGGAAAAAAAACTAATTTCTTCATAAATTTAGACCAATATGTATTCTGCTATAAATTTTTGGAAAAAAAATCCCTGATTGGGGCAGACTGACACTGGTTCCGTTTGGTAGCGGAAAGCTCTTTGGGGAGGTAGAGAAGTGTTTGCGGAGAGATGACATGTTCGCCAGTGAAGGGCCCCTGTGCGATGCACAGAACGATCGTCTGGTGGGGGTGTGTTCGCTCTGCAAAGACCTTATCGGTTTAGTGGATGTGCGCTTTTGTCACCCCTGTATGCCTGATCAACATATTTGGGGTGCCATGACGTACACCTGCAGGTAATCTCTCGTCCACAAGGACAGTAGAATAGTCCGGGTATGCGTTGTTCTCTGAAACATCGCAGAATAAGGATTCCTATCAGCGTAAATACGGGAGTCTTTTGGGTTGTTATGGTTGGAGAGTCAATGTTTGAAAGCCATGTAGCTTCTAAACACATTCATGCACCCTGTCTCTGCTCAGACACGCCCATAAGACTCCTGTAGTCATTGTTCATTAGTTGTATTTTCCTGTGTTGTTAAATCCTTATATGGTCATATCCTGTGATGTCACTTCCCATGTAAGAAGTGATTGGCTGTTGGAACCATCACTTCCTGTTTGTGAAAGCTTTGATGTTAATAAAAGAGCCTGCTAGCTAGGGAGAAGTCAGGGATACTGACCGAGCTGGTAACGTAAGGAATGGTGGTGATGCCTGATTACTTGGATGTGTGGGATTTTAGGTAAGATGCATTTATATCATTAGACGAAAATGTTATTATTATTAGAGACAGGAGATTTGGCTGTGTGCTCTGCGTACAGCCTAATTTCGCTGACAGTAGGTTTAACCAATCTTGGGTTTTTTTTGTACAATCTCCTTTAAGAGGGCGTGGCAAGGGGTGTGTCCTATGCCTGCATATTTTTGCTGATAGGTGTCCCTCATTCCCATCTCAAAAAGTTGGGAGGTGTACTGTGTGCCTAGCAGTGATTGGTGGATGTACTGTATGCCTAGCAGTGATTGGTGGATGTACTGTGTGCCAAGCAGTAATTGGTGGATGTACTGTGTGCCAAGCAGTGATTGGTGGATGTACTGTGTGCCTAGCAGTGATTGGGTGTACTGTGTGCCTAGCAGTGATTGGTTGGTGTACTGTGTGCCTAGTAGTGATTGGTGGATGTACTGTGTGCCTAGCAGTGATTGGTGGGTGTACTGTGTGCCTAGCAGTGATTGGTTGATGTACTGTGTGCCTAGCAGTGAATGGTGGATGTACTGTGTGCCTAGCAGTGATTGGTGGATGTACTGTGTGCCTAGCAGTGATTGGTGGATGTACTGTGTGCCCAGCAGTGATTGGTGGATGTAATGTGTGCCCAGCAGTGATTGGTGGATGTACTGTGTGCCCAGCAGTGATTGGTGGATGTACTGTGTGCCTAGCAGTGATAAGTGAGGGTACTATGTGCCCAGCAGTGATTGGTGGATGTACTGTGTGCCCAGCAGTGATTGGTGGATGTACTGTGTGCCTAGAAATGATAAGTGAGGGTACTGTGTGCCTAGCAGTGATTGGTGGATGTACTGTGTGCCTAGCAGTGATTGGTGGATGTACTGTGTTTCCTTAGCAGTGATTGGTGGATGTACTGTGTTTCCCTAGCAGTGATATGTGGATGTACTGTGTGCCTAGCAGTGATTGGTGGGTGTACTGTGTGCCTAGCAGTGATTGGTGGGTGTACTGCGTGCCTAACAGTGATTGGTGGATGTACTGTGTTTCCCTAGCAGTGATTGGTGGATGTACTGTGTGCCTAGCAGTGATTGGTGGATGTACTGTGTTTCCCTAGCAGTGATTGGTGGATGTACTGTGTTTCCCTAGCAGTGATTGGTGGATGTAATGTGTGCCCAGCAGTGATTGGTGGATGTACTGTGTGCCTAGCAGTGATTGGTGGATGCACTTTGTGACTAGCAGTGATTGGTGGATGTACTGTGTGCCTAGTAGGGATGAGCTTCGAGTTCGAGTCGAACTCATGTTCGACTCGAACATTGGCTGTTCGCAAGTTCACCGAACAGCGAACAATTTGGGGTGTTCGCGGCAAATTCGAATGCCGCGGAACACCCTTTAAAAGTCTTTGGGAGAAATCAAAAGTGCTAATTTTAAAGGCTAATATGCAAGTTATTGTCATAAAAAGTGTTTGGGGACCTGGGTCCTGCCCCAGGGGACATGGATCAATGCAAAAAAAAGTTTTAAAAACGGACGTTTTTTCAGGAGCAGTGATTTTAATAATACTTAAAGTCAATCAATAAAAGTGTAATATCCCTTTAAATTTCGTACCTGGGGGGTGTCTATAGTGTGCCTGTAAAGGGGCGCATGTTTCCTGTGTTTAGAACAGTCTGACAGCAAAATGACATTTTGAAGGAAAAAACTCATTTAAAACTACCCGCGGCTATTGCATTGCCGACAATACACATAGAAGTTCATTGATAAAAACGGCATGGGAATTCCCCAAAGGGGAACCCCGAACCAAAATTAAAAAAAAAAATGACGTGGGGGTCCCCCTAAATTCCATACCAGGCCCTTCAGGTCTGGTATGGATATTAAGGGGAACCCCGGCCAAAATTAAAAAAAAAAAATGACGTGGGGTTCCCCCTAAATTCCATACCAGACCCTTCAGGTCTGGTATGGATTTTAAGGGGAACCCCGCGCCAAAAAAAAAAAAAAAAAAACGGCGTAGGGTCCCCCCAAAAATCCATACCAGACCCTTATCCGAGCACGCAACCTGGCAGGCCGCAGGAAAAGAGGGGGGGACAAGAGTGCGGCCCCCCCTCCCTCCTGAACCGTACCAGGCCACATGCCCTCAACATTGGGAGGGTGCTTTGGGGTAGCCCCCCAAAACACCTTGTCCCCATGTTGATGAGGACAAGGGCCTCATCCCCACAACCCTGGCCGGTGGTTGTGGGGGTCTGCGGGCGGGGGGCTTATCGGAATCTGGAAGCCCCCTTTAACAAGGTGACCCCCAGATCCCGGCCCCCCCCTGTGTGAAATGGTAAGGGGGTACATAAGTACCCCTACCATTTCACGAAAAAAGTGTCAAAAATGTTAAAAATGACAAGAGACAGTTTTTGACAATTCCTTTATTTAAATGCTTCTTCTTTCTTCTATCTTCCTTCATCTTCTGGTTCTTCTGGCTCTTCTGGTTCTTCTGGTTCTTCCTCCGGCGTTCTCGTCCAGCATCTCCTCCGCGGCGTCTTCTGTCTTCTTCTCCTCGGGCCGCTCCGCACCCATGGCATGGGGGGGAGGCTCCCGCTCTTCTCTTCTTCTCTTCTTCTCTTCTTCTTTTCTTCTCTTCTTCTCTTCTTCTTCATTTTCTTCTCCGGGCCGCTCCGCAATCCATGCTGGCATGGAGGGAGGCTCCCGCTGTGTGACGGCGCTCCTCGTCTGACAGTTCTTAAATAACGGGGGGGCGGGGCCACCCGGTGACCCCGCCCCCCTCTGACGCACGGTGACTTGACGGGACTTCCCTGTGGCATTCCCCGTGACGTCACAGGGAAGTCCCGTCAAGTCACCGTGCGTCAGAGGGGGGCGGGGTCACCGGGTGGCCCCGCCCCCCCCGTTATTTAAGAACTGTCAGACGAGGAGCGCCGTCACACAGCGGGAGCCTCCCTCCATGCCAGCATGGATTGCGGAGCGGCCCGGAGAAGAAAATGAAGAAGAAGAGAAGAAGAGAAGAAGAGAAGAAGAGAAGAGCGGGAGCCTCCCCCCCATGCCATGGGTGCGGAGCGGCCCGAGGAGAAGAAGACAGAAGATGCCGCGGAGGAGATGCTGGACGAGAACGCCGGAGGAAGAACCAGAAGAACCAGAAGAGCCAGAAGAACCAGAAGATGAAGGAAGATAGAAGAAAGAAGAAGCATTTAAATAAAGGAATTGTCAAAAACTGTCTCTTGTCATTTTTAACATTTTTGACACTTTTTTCGTGAAATGGTAGGGGTACTTATGTACCCCCTTACCATTTCACACAGGGGGGGGGCCGGGATCTGGGGGTCACCTTGTTAAAGGGGGCTTCCAGATTCCGATAAGCCCCCCGCCCGCAGACCCCCACAACCACCGGCCAGGGTTGTGGGGATGAGGCCCTTGTCCTCATCAACATGGGGACAAGGTGTTTTGGGGGGCTACCCCAAAGCACCCTCCCAATGTTGAGGGCATGTGGCCTGGTACGGTTCAGGAGGGAGGGGGGGCCGCACTCTCGTCCCCCCCTCTTTTCCTGCGGCCTGCCAGGTTGCGTGCTCGGATAAGGGTCTGGTATGGATTTTTGGGGGGACCCCATGCCGTTTTTTTTTTTTTTTTTTTTGGCGCGGGGTTCCCCTTAAAATCCATACCAGACCTGAAGGGTCTGGTATGGAATTTAGGGGGAACCCCACGTCATTTTTTTTTTTAAATTTTGGCCGGGGTTCCCCTTAATATCCATACCAGACCTGAAGGGCCTGGTATGGAATTTAGGGGGACCCCCACGTCATTTTTTTTTTTAATTTTGGTTCGGGGTTCCCCTTTGGGGAATTCCCATGCCGTTTTTATCAATGAACTTCTATGTGTATTGTCGGCAATGCAATAGCCGCGGGTAGTTTTAAATGAGTTTTTTCCTTCAAAATGTCATTTTGCTGTCAGACTGTTCTAAACACAGGAAACATGCGCCCCTTTACAGGCACACTATAGACACCCCCCAGGTACGAAATTTAAAGGGATATTACACTTTTATTGTTTGACTTTAAGCATTATTAAAATCACTGCTCCTGAAAAAACGGCCGTTTTTAAAACTTTTTTTTGCATTGATCCATGTCCCCTGGGGCAGGACCCGGGTCCCCAAACACTTTTTATGACAATAACTTGCATATAAGCCTTGAAAATTAGCACTTTTGATTATTCATGTTCGTGTCCCATAGACTTTAACGGTGTTCGCATGTTCGAGCGAACTTTTTTCCTGTTCGCATGTTCTGGTGCGAACCGAACAGGGGGGTGTTCGGCTCATCCCTAGTGCCTAGCAGTGAATGATGGATGTACTGTGTTTCCCTAGCAGTGATAGGTGGATGTTGTAAGGTACCTGGTAGTTGAGCCTGACTGGTGGAAGGAGACCTCTCTTAAGCGCTGGTTCAGGAGCCACTGGAAGTGGGAACAGTGGTCTCTCGAGCACAGTGGGTAGGAGGGCCTGATGCGGTTCCGGCAGAAGCAGATGATGGTCTGGAAGGATGCCCCTCAGGGATGGCTGAGCTGCGGATGTAGGTAGGCAGATGCAGGCCGGTAGGCAGGCAGGTAGCTGAGAAGGCAGCAGCAGGATGCTTGACAAGCAGGCTGGAAGCAGCGTCACAGGACACAGGCAAAGCAAAGTCAGACAGTCCGTTCAGCAGGAGATTAGGCAGATATGAACAAATGGATGATCCAGGAATAGTCAGGCAGGCAGGGGTTCGGCAACAGGTAATCAAGATAAACAAGGTCAGACAAGCCGGGTCGGATTGGAGACTGGAGAATGGTCAGACGTAGCCGGGTCACTAGCAAATACAACAACAGGCGGAAAACAGGAACTCAGGTACAGAGCTGCAGACAAACAGCACCTGACAGAAGCACCTGTCATTCTTTTAAAGGGCCCTTGGCGCCAAAACAGCGCTAGCGCGAACGGGCGCGCGCGCTCCCGCGAACGCGCGTACGGGCACACGCGGGAGCGCTCCGGCGCCCCCTGGTGGGGAATTAAGCGGAATTGTCCTGGAAGAGCTTCTTGTGCACCTGCGTGCACGCATATTTGCCCGACGGCCACTGATATGCCCCTGACATTGCCCCCTCCCAACGGGCAGCCTCCGGATGCCCAGAATACCCTTCTTTTCAGGATGAGCAGAGAAGTAAGCATGGATCAAACGTCTGGCATGAATATTACAGTCAGGTTCCCATGAATTATTTTCCGGACCATACCCCTTCCATTTAATCAAAAACTGTACTTGCCCAGATCTCTTTCTGCAATCAAGGATGGCCTCCACTTCATATTCCTCGTTGCCGTCCACCAGAACTGGTTCAGGGACCCTGGTGCCCCTGTCAGGAAAAGGATCATCTACAGCAGGTTTCAAGAGTGACACGTGAAACACAGGGTGGATCTTGAGTGAATCAGGTAAACACAATTCATAGGACACCTCATTAATCTTTCTTTTCACAGGGAAGGGCCCAATGAACTTAGGAGCAAGCTTCTTAGCAGGACAGGTTAATCTAATATTATCAGTAGACAGCCATACCTTGTCACCAAGCTGAAGGTTTAGGTCTCCTCTTCTTTTCTGATCAAAGAACCTTTTGTTGTCCGCTTGTGCCTTGGATAACGCTTCCCGTAAGATTCGGTTATTATGACTGAGGAACTGCACTGTGTCCTGGACCGCTGGAACTGAGGTTTCTGAAAGAAAATCTGGTAAAAAAGATGCATGAAAACCATAGTTGGAAAAGAAAGGGGATTGACCGGTAGCAGAGTGGCTGGCATTGTTATAGGCGAATTCTGCTAGGGGCAGCAGAGATACCCAATCATCCTGCACAAAAGATGTAAAACACCTTATGTACTGCTCCAGTGTCTGATTTGTCCTTTCAGTTTACCTATTTGTTTGGGGATGGTATGCTGAGGACAGGGCTAATTCAATTTTCAGAATTTCACAAAGGGCTCTCCAAAAACGTGATGTAAACTGCACCCCCCTATCGGACACTATATTTGCAGGGATTCCATGTAGCCTGACAATCTCCTTAATGAACACACGGGCCGTCTCCACAGCAGAGGGTGTTCCTTTTAGGGGCACAAAGTGGGCCATTTTGGACAGCCGGTCGACAACCACAAAGATCGCCGAACATCCTTCAGAGCAAGGCAGTTCAACTATAAAGTCCATTGCTATCATCCTCCAGGGCCTATCTGGTATAGGCAATGGTCTCAGTAGTCCCCAAGCTCTGTTCCTGGGAGTCTTATTCTGGATGCAGACAGAACATGAGTTGACATATTTCTTGCAGAATTCCTTTAGGTTAGGCCACCAAAAGGTGCGCTGCACCAGCTCAAGGGTCTTACGGACCCCAAAATGTCCTGCAAGTGGGTGGTCATGCAGAAGTGTCAGTACCTTGACTCTGGCGCTCTCTGGTACAAAAATTTGACTTCCTCTCCACAATAGTCCATCACGAGGTGTTAAAGAGGATCCCTGAAGACTTGAAGGTTCTGGAGATGCTTCTCTGATCATGGACAGAAGATCTGTTTGAAGAAGAAAGAAGCTATTTGCCGGCAAAATAGTGTCAGGTACAGAAAAGTCTTTAGGGTTATCAAACATGCGCGACAGCGCGTCTGGTTTTACGTTTTTGGATCCATGCCGGTAGGTAATGTGGAAACAGAACCGTGTGAAAAATAGAGCCCAACGGGCTTGTCTGGGTTTTAACCTCTTGGCAGATCTTAAATATTCGAGATTCTTGTGGTCTGTATAAATCAGTACTAGATGGACTGCGCCTTCTAGCAAGTACCTCCATTCCTCCAAAGCTGTCTTGATAACGAGTAGCTCTCGATCCCCCACATCATAGTTCCGCTCAGCCGGTGAAAGTTTCCGAGAAAAGAAACCTACGGGATGCATCAAGTCCTTGTTGCCTTGTCGTTGGGAAATAACAGCACCCACGGCTACTTCGGACGCATCAACCTCCAGGATAAAAGGTAAGGATGGATCCGGATGGCTAAGGATCGGGGCTGATGTAAAACGTCTTTTTAATTCTTCTAAGGCCCCCTGGGCTTCCGGGTTCCAATGGAAGTGAGAGTTCTGCTTGGTTAGCTGCGTGATGGGGGAGATGATAGCAGAAAACCCCCTAATGAACTTCCTATAAAAGTTTGCAAACCCAATGAAGCGTTGTATGCCCTTTTTGTCCATGGGAGCTGGCCACTCTAACACAGCAGATACCTTCTGAGGGTCCATTTTGATGCCGGTTGGGGAGATCACTAACCCCAGGAACTGAATCTCCTTCTGTTCAAATTCGCACTTCTCCGCCTTAGCATACAGTCTGTGCAAACGGAGTCGGGTCAAGACTTTACGGACATGTTCCCTATGTTGCTCAAGTGAACTGGAGAAGATTAGAATGTCATCCAGATAGACAATTAAAAAGATGTCCAGGAAATCTCTAAACACATCATTGACCAGATGCTGGAACGTGGCGGGAGCATTGCATAGACCAAAGGGCATGACAAGATATTCATAGTGTCCGAAACGGGTCCGGAAAGCCGTCTTCCACTCGTCCCCGGCCCGAATGCGGACTAGATTGTAAGCCCCTCTCAGATCCAGCTTGGTAAAGATAGTAGCAGACCTCAGCTTCTGGAACAGTTCAGGTATCCGTGGCAGCGGGTAACGGTTTTTGACTGTAATGTTGTTTAACTCCCGATTGTCCACACAGGGGCGAAGAGACTGATCCTTCTTAGAAACAAAAAATATTCCGGCACCAGCTGGTGAAGTGGAAGGTCGGATGAAGCCTTTTTCGAGGTTTTCATTTATGTAAACCTTAAGTGCCTCTTGTTCCTTTTTGGACAGCGGAAAAATGCGTCCAAAAGGAATCTCAGCCCCAGGAAGCAGCTCAATTGGGCAATCATAGGGACGATGGGGAGGCAGGGTGTCTGCCCCCTTCTTGCTGAACACATCCGCAAATTCCCGATAGACTTCTGGTACATCTTGGAGCAGGTCTGGATCAATGTCCATACAAAGTAAAGTAGCAGCAGGTTTAGAGGATTCTGGTAGGCAATGTCTTTGGCAATAGGGTGACTGGAACTTGATCTCGCCCGTGACCCAGTTAACAAGAGGGTTGTGGGCCTGGAGCCAGGGCATGCCCAAAATGATTGGAAATAGTGGAGATGAAATAACATCCAGGGTTAGGATCTCTTGGTGCTGAGATGAGCAGGTGGCAGACAGAGGAAGGGTTTCTTGAGAGACCTGTCCAGATCTTATGTGGGACCCATCGGCCAAGAAAACTGAGAGTCTGTGTGTCTTGTTCTTTAAAGGCAGATTCTGTTGGGTGGCAAAAGCAGAGTCCACAAAGCAGCTACATGCCCCAGAATCAACAATGGCGTTGACCTGGATTGTTCTTCCCTGGAGCTGTAATGAGAGAGGGAGGACAAGTTGAGTTGTATTGGCGGTTAAAGCGGATAAACTAGTCGGAGTAGAAGAAAAGCACTTACGAGTCTTTACTGGACAGTTGCTCACATAGTGGCCCGTCCCACCACAGTAGAGACAGAGGTTTAACTGGCATCTGCGCGCCCGTTCCTCTGGGGTCAGGGTGGCACGCATAAGTCCCAGTTGCATAGGTTCGGGGGCATCGGTTGTTTGGGTGACTGGACTCGGGTAAGCAGAAGGTAGGTATCGGGAGGCAGGAACCGGAGCTCTTGCAGTCATCCGCATAGAGCGTGTTTGTTGTGAAGAGCGTTCAGACCTGCGCTCACGAAGGCGTCGGTCAGTCTGGATGGTAATGGCGATGAGTTCCTCAAGGGTATCAGGCATCCCTACCCGAGCAAGCTCATCCTTAAGACCTTCGGATAGGCCCATGCGGAACTGGTGAAGTAAGGCTGCGTTGTTCCATTGAGTGTCCGCGCTCCAGCGTCGAAAGTCCGTTACATAGTCCTCGGCCGGCCTACGGCCTTGCTGGAGCGCGAACACAGCTGCCTCAGCGGTGGCAGTCCGTTGAGGGTCCTCATAAAGCTGGGCCATGGCTTCAAAGAAGGCGGGCAAGGACTGGACCTGTGTAGCGTTGGTTTCAAGCAGGCGGTGGGCCCAGGTCTGAGGTTCCCCCTGAAGAAGGGATATAACAAATCCCACCTTGGTAGCCTCCAAGGAAAAAGTCCGTGGTTGTAGAGCAAAGTAGAGTTGGCAAGCGCTGCGGAAGGCCAAAAATTTTGTTCGGTCACCAGAAAATTTTTCGGGGGTAGGCACTCTTGGCTCAGGTGGAAGCATAACCACAGAGGGCGGTGCAGCAGCCTGTACTGGAGCGGCTGCAGAAGTAGAGGCCACACTACCGGGCCCACTGAGGTTTAATACTTGACCCTCCAGTCTGTTGTAACTGTCTTGTAAGGTCTGCACTGCCTGGGTAAGTGCTGCTAGGTGCGTGCAGATCTCCTTGATGGGAGAGGTCTCTCCTGCAGGCTCAGTCATGGCTGTTTGTACTGTAAGGTACCTGGTAGTTGAGCCTGACTGGTGGAAGGAGACCTCTCTTAAGCGCTGGTTCAGGAGCCACTGGAAGTGGGAACAGTGGTCTCTTGAGCACAGTGGGTAGGAGGGCCTGATGCGGTTCCGGCAGAAGCAGATGATGGTCTGGAAGGATGCCCCTCAGGGATGGCTGAGCTGCGGATGTAGGTAGGCAGATGCAGGCCGGTAGGCAGGCAGGTAGCTGAGAAGGCAGCAGCAGGATGCTTGACAAGCAGGCTGGAAGCAGCGTCACAGGACACAGGCAAAGCAAAGTCAGACAGTCCGTTCAGCAGGAGATTAGGCAGATATGAACAAAGGGATGATCCAGGAATAGTCAGGCAGGCAGGGGTTCGGCAACAGGTAATCAAGATAAACAAGGTCAGACAAGCCGGGTCGGATTGGAGACTGGAGGATGGTCAGACGTAGCCGGGTCACTAGCAAATACAACAACAGGCGGAAAACAGGAACTCGGGTACAGAGCTGCAGACAAACAGCACCTGACAGAAGCACCTGTCATTCTTTTAAAGGGCCCTTGGCGCAAAACAGCGCTAACGCGAACGGGCGCGCGCGCGCACTCGCGAACACGCGTACGGGCACATGCGGGAGCGCTCCGGCGCCCCCTGGTGGGGAATTAAGCGGAATTGTCCTGGAAGAGCTTCTTGTGCACCTGCGTGCACGCATATTTGCCCGACGGCCACTGATATGCCCCTGACAGATGTACTGCGTGCCTAACAGTGATTGGTGGATGTACTGTGTTTCCCTAGCAGTGATTGGTGGATGTAATGTGTGCCCAGCAGTGATTGGTGGATGTACTGTGTGCCCAGCAGTGATTGGTGGATGTACTGTGTGCCCAGCAGTGATTGGCGGATGTACTGTGTGCCCAGCAGTGATTGGTGGATGTACTGTGTGCCTAGAAGTGATAAGTGAGGGTACTGTGTGCCTAGCAGTGATTGGTGGATGTACTGTGTGCCTAGAAGTGATAAGTGAGGGTACTGTGTGCCTAGCAGTGATTGGTGGATGTACTGTGTTTCCCTAGCAGTGATTGGTGGATGTACTGTGTTTCCCTAGCAGTGATTGGTGGATGTACTGTGTGCCTAGCAGTGATTGGTGGATGTACTGTGTGCCTAACAGTGATTGGTGGATGTACTGTGTTTCCCTAGCAGTGATTGGTGGATGTACTGTGTGCCTAACAGTGATTGGTGGATGTACTGTGTTTCCCTAGCAGTGATTGGTGGATGTACTGTGTGCCTAGCAGTGATTGGTGGATGGACTGTGTGCCTAGAAATGATTGGTGGATGTACTGTGTGCCTAGCAGTGATTGGTGGATGTACTGTGTGCCTAGCAGTGATTGGTGGATGTACTGTGTTTCCCTAGCAGTGATTGGTGGATGTACTGTGTGCCTAGCAGTGATTGGTGGATGTACTGTGTGCCTAACAGTGATTGGTGGATGTACTGTGTTTCCCTAGCAGTGATTGGTGGATGTACTGTGTGCCTAGCAGTGATTGGTGGATGTACTGTGTGCCTAGCAGTGATTGGTGGATGTACTGTGTTTCCCTAGCAGTGATTGGTGGATGTAATGTGTGCCCAGCAGTGATTGGTGGATGTACTGTGTGCCTAGAAGTGATAAGTGAGGGTACTATGTGCCTAGCAGTGATTGGTGGATGTACTGTGTGCCTAGCAATGATTAGTGGATGTACTGTGTGCCTAGCAGTGATTGGTGGATGTACTGTGTGCCTAGCAGTGATTGGTGGATGTACTGTGTGCCTAGCAATAATTGGTGGATGTACTGTGTGCCCAGCAGTGATGGTGGGTGTACTGTGTGCCCAGCAGTGATGGTGGGTGTACTGTGTGCCTAGCAGTGATTGGTGGATGTACTGTGTTTCCCTAGCAGTGATTGGTGGATGTACTGTGTTTCCCTAGCAGTGATTGGTGGATGTACTGTGTTTCCCTAGCAGTGATTGGTGGATGTACTGTGTGCCTGGCAGTGATTGGTGGATGTACTGTGTTACCCTAGCAGTGATTGGTGGATGTACTGTGTTACCCTAGCAGTGGTTGGTGGATGTAATGTGTGCCCAGCAGTGATTGGTGGATGTACTGTGTGCCCAGCAGTGATTGGTGGATGTACTGTGTGCCCAGCAGTGATTGGTGGATGTACTGTGTGCCTAGAAGTGATAAGTGAGGGTACTATGTGCCTAGCAGTGATTGGTGGATGTACTGTGTGCCTAGCAGTGATTGGTGGATGTACTGTGTTTCCCTAGCAGTGATTGGTGGATGTACTGTGTTTCCCTAGCAGTGATTGGTGGATGTACTGTGTTTCCCTAGCAGTGATTGGTGGATGTACTGTGTTTCCCTAGCAGTGATTGGTGGATGTACTGTGTGCCTAGCAGTGATTGGTGGATGTACTGTGTGCCTAACAGTGATTGGTGGATGTACTGTGTTTCCCTAGCAGTGATTGGTGGATGTACTGTGTTTCCCTAGCAGTGATTGGTGGATGTACTGTGTTTCCCTAGCAGTGATTGGTGGATGTACTGTGTTTCCCTAGCAGTGATTGGTGGATGTACTGTGTTTCCCTAGCAGTGATTGGTGGATGTACTGTGTGCCTAGAAGTGATTGGTGGATGTACTGTGTGCCTAGCAGTGATTGGTGGATGTACTGTGTTTCCCTAGCAGTGATTGGTGGATGTACTGTGTGCCCAGCAGTGATTGGTGGATGTACTGTGTGCCCAGCAGTGATTGGTGGATGTACTGTGTGCCCAGCAGTGATTGGTGGATGTACTGTGTGCCTAGAAATGATTGGTGGATGTACTGTGTGCCTAGCAGTGATTGGTGGATGTACTGTGTGCCTAGCAGTGATTGGTGGATGTACTGTGTGCCCAGCAGTGATTGGTGGATGTACTGTGTGCCCAGCAGTGATTGGTGGATGTACTGTGTGCCTAGAAATGATTGGTGGATGTACTGTGTGCCTAGCAGTGATTGGTGGATGTACTGTGTGCCTAGCAGTGATTGGTGGATGTACTGTGTTTCCCTAGCAGTGATTGGTGGATGTACTGTGTTTCCCTAGCAGTGATTGGTGGATGTAATGTGTGCCCAGCAGTGATTGGTGGATGTACTGTGTGCCCAGCAGTGATTGGTGGATGTACTGTGTGCCTAGAAGTGACAAGTGAGGGTACTATGTGCCTAGCAGTGATTGGTGAATGTACTGTGTGCCTAGTAGGGATGAGCTTCGAGTTCGAGTCGAACTCATGTTCGACTCGAACATTGGCTGTTCGCAAGTTCACCGAACAGCGAACAATTTGGGGTGTTCGCGGCAAATTCGAATGCCGCGGAACACCCTTTAAAAGTCTATGGGAGAAATCAAAAGTGCTAATTTTAAAGGCTAATATGCAAGTTATTGTCATAAAAAGTGTTTGGGGACCTGGGTCCTGCCCCAGGGGACATGGATCAATGCAAAAAAAAGTTTTAAAAACGGCCGTTTTTTCAGGAGCAGTGATTTTTATAATGCTTAAAGTCAATCAATAAAAGTGTAATATCCCTTTAAATTTCGTACATGGGGGGTGTCTATAGTGTGCCTGTAAAGGGGCGCATGTTTCCTGTGTTTAGAACAGTCTGACAGCAAAATGACATTTTGAAGGAAAAAACTCATTTAAAACTACTCGCGGCTATTGCATTGCCGACAATACACATAGAAGTTCATTGATAAAAACGGCATGGGAATTCCCCAAAGGGGAACCCCGAACCAAAATTAAAAAAAAAAAATGACGTGGGAGTCCCCCTAAATTCCATACCAGGCCCTTCAGGTCTGGTATGGATATTAAGGGGAACCCCGGCCAAAATTAAAAAAAAAAAATGACGTGGGGTTCCCCCTAAATTCCATACCAGACCCTTCAGGTCTGGTATGGATTTTAAGGGGAACCCCGCGCCAAAAAAAAAAAAAAAAACGGCGTGGGGTCCCCCCAAAAATCTATACCAGACCCTTATCCGAGCACGCAACCTGGCAGGCCGCAGGAAAAGAGGGGGGGATGAGAGTGCGGCCCCCCCTCCCTCCTGAACCGTACCAGGCCACATGCCCTCAACATTGGGAGGGTGCTTTGGGGTAGCCCCCCAAAACACCTTGTCCCCATGTTGATGAGGACAAGGGCCTCATCCCCACAACCCTGGCCGGTGGTTGTGGGGGTCTGCGGGCGGAGGGCTTATCGGAATCTGGAAGCCCCCTTTAACAAGGTGACCCCCAGATCCCGGCCCCCCCCCTGTGTGAAATGGTAAGGGGGTACATAAGTACCCCTACCATTTCACGAAAAAAGTGTCAAAAATGTTAAAAATGACAAGAGACAGTTTTTGACAATTCCTTTATTTAAATGCTTCTTCTTTCTTCTATCTTCCTTCATCTTCTGGTTCTTCTGGTTCTTCTGGCTCTTCTGGTTCTTCCTCCGGCGTTCTCGTCCAGCATCTCCTCCGCGGCATCTTCTATCTTCTTCTCCTCTGGCCGCTCCGCACCCATGGCATGGGGGGAGGCTCCCGCTCTTCTCTTCTTCTTTTCTTCTCTTCTTCTCTTCTTCATTTTCTTCTCCGGGCCGCTCCGCAATCCATGCTGGCATGGAGGGAGGCTCCCGCTGTGTGACGGCGCTCCTTGTCTGACAGTTCTTAAATAACGGGGGGGCGGGGCCACCCGGTGACCCCGCCCCCCTCTGACGCACGGTGACTTGACGGGACTTCCCTGTGACATCACGGGGAATGCCACAGGGAAGTCCCGTCAAGTCACCGTGCGTCAGAAGGGGGCGGGGTCACCGGGTGGCCCCGCCCCCCCGTTATTTAAGAACTGTCAGACGAGGAGCGCCGTCACACAGCGGGAGCCTCCCTCCATGCCAGCATGGATTGCGGAGCGGCCCGGAGAAGAAAATGAAGAAGAGAAGAAGAGAAGAAAAGAAGAAGAGAAGAGCGGGAGCCTCCCCCCATGCCATGGGTGCGGAGCGGCCCGAGGAGAAGAAGATAGAAGACGCCGCGGAGGAGATGCTGGACGAGAACGCCGGAGGAAGAACCAGAAGAGCCAGAAGAGCCAGAAGAGCCAGAAGAGCCAGAAGAACCAGAAGATGAAGGAAGATAGAAGAAAGAAGAAGCATTTAAATAAAGGAATTGTCAAAAACTGTCTCTTGTCATTTTTAACATTTTTGACACTTTCTTTGTGAAATGGTAGGGGTAAGTACCCCCTTACCATTTCACACAGGGGGGGGCCGGGATCTGGGGGTCACCTTGTTAAAGGGGGCTTCCAGATTCCGATAAGCCCCCCGCCCGCAGACCCCCACAACCACCGGCCAGGGTTGTGGGGATGAGGCCCTTGTCCTCATCAACATGGGGACAAGGTGTTTTGGGGGGCTACCCCAAAGCACCCTCCCAATGTTGAGGGCATGTGGCCTGGTACGGTTCAGGAGTGAGGGGGGGCCGCACTCTTGTCCCCCCCTCTTTTTCTGCGGCCTGCCAGGTTGCGTGCTCGGATAAGGGTCTGGTATGGATTTTTGGGGGGACCCCACGCCGTTTTTTTTTTTTTTTTTGGCGCGGGGTTCCCCTTAAAATCCATACCAGACCTGAAGGGTCTGGTATGGAATTTAGGGGGAACCCCACGTCATTTTTTTTTTTAATTTTGGTTCGGGGTTCCCCTTTGGGGAATTCCCATGCCGTTTTTATCAATGAACTTCTATGTGTATTGTCGGCAATGCAATAGCCGCGGGTAGTTTTAAATGAGTTTTTTCCTTCAAAATGTCATTTTGCTGTCAGACTGTTCTAAACACAGGAAACATGCGCCCCTTTACAGGCATACTATAGACACCCCCCAGGTACGAAATTTAAAGGGATATTACACTTTTATTGTTTGACTTTAAGCATTATTAAAATCACTGCTCCTGAAAAAACGACCGTTTTTAAAACTTTTTTTTGCATTGATCCATGTCCCCTGGGGTAGGACCCAGGTCCCCAAACACTTTTTATGACAATAACTTGCATATTAGCCTTTAAAATTAGCACTTTTGATTATTCATGTTCGTGTCCCATAGACTTTAACGGTGTTCGCGTGTTCGAGCGAACTTTTTTCCTGTTCGCATGTTCTGGTGCAAACCGAACAGGGGGGTGTTCGGCTCATCCCTAGTGCCTAGCAGTGATTGGTGGGTGTACTGTGTTTCCCTAGCAGTGATTGGTGGATGTACTGTGTGCCTAGCAGTGATTGGTGGATGTACTGTGTGCCTAGCAGTGATTGGTGGATGTACTGTGTTTCCCTAGCAGTGATTGGTGGATGTACTGTGTTTCCCTAGCAGTGATTGGTGGATGTACTGTGTTTCCCTAGCAGTGGTTGGTGGATGTAATGTGTTTCCCTAGCAGTGATTGGTGGATGTACTGTGTGCCTGGCAGTGATTGGTGGATGTACTGTGTTTCCCTAGCAGTGGTTGGTGGATGTACTGTGTGCCTGGCAGTGATTGGTGGATGTAATGTGTTTCCCTAGCAGTGATTGGTGGATGTACTGTGTTTCTCTAGCAGTGATTGGTGGATGTACTGTGTTTCCCTAGCAGTGATTGGTGGATGTAATGTGTTTCCCTTGCAGTGATTGGTGGATGTACTGTGTGCCTGGCAGTGATTGGTGGATGTAATGTGTTTCCCTAGCAGTGATTGGTGGATGTACTGTGTTTCCCTAGCAGTGATTGGTGGATGTACTGTGTTTCTCTAGCAGTGATTGGTGGATGTACTGTGTTTCCCTAGCAGTGATTGGTGGATGTACTGTGTTTCCCTAGCAGTGGTTGGTGGATGTACTGTGTGCCTGGCAGTGATTGGTGGATGTACTGTGTTTCCCTAGCAGTGATTGGTGGATGTTCTGTGTTTCTCTAGCAGTGATTGGTGGATGTACTGTGTTTCCCTAGCAGTGATTGGTGGATGTACTGTGTGTGGCTTTTATTAAGGGAAGTGCTTTGCAGGGAAACAAAATCCATCCCATCCCCCGCTGAAAGGACGGAGCTCTGCATTGGTTACATTGACAGAACTCTTTCCTGTCTTCCTCCTCCCCGATCAGCAGGTGTTGGGGGTCATCCATTGTCTGACCCCCTCTGATCGGCTTGTGGTGTGAACAATCACAGGCGGAGCGCCCCCTACCCGGAAGTGCCCCCTATCTGGAAGTGGGGGGTCATGTACTAGGTAGGTGATCCGGCACAGGAGAGGCGCTCCGCCGCCGTACTCCTATGCAGGGTTGCCATCTGTACGGGAATGACAGCTGTGCCCAGGTTTGTATCCTCCTGAAACGCAGACACCACAGCATAAGCTCCAGTCCCAGCCAGTGTGAAAAAGTACCTGCGGCCCTCCACCAGCACCTTGTCCTCACCCCCCCCTACTGAATGCGCTCTCTCCCGAGTCCCACCAGCACCATGTCCTCACACCCCCCTGCTGAATGCGCTCTCTCCCGAGTCCCACCAGCACCATGCCCTCACACCCCCCTACTAAATGCGCTCTCTCCCGAGTCCCACCAGCACCATGCCCTCACACCCCCCCTACTAAATGCGCTCTCTCCCGAGTCCCACCAGCACCATGCCCTCACCCCCCCCTACTGAATGCGCTCTCTCCCGAGTCCCACCAGCACCATGCCCTCACCCCCCCTGCTGAATGCGCTTTCTCCCGAGTCCCACCAGCACCATGCCCTCACACCCCCCCTACTGAATGCGCTCTCTCCCGAGTCCCACCAGCACCATGCCCTCACATCCCCCCCTACTGAATCCGCTCTCTCCCGAGTCCCACCAGCACCATGCCCTCACATCCCCCCCTACTGAATGTGCTCTCTCCCGAGTCCCACCAGCACCATGCCCTCACCCCCCCTGCTGAATGCGCTCTCTCCTGAGTCCCACCAGCACCATGCCCTCAAACCCCCTACTGAATGCGCTCTCTCCCGAGTCCCACCAGCACCATGCCCTCACACCCTCCCTACTGAATGCGCTCTCTCCCGAGTCACACCAGCACCATGCCCTCACCCCCCCTACTGAATGCGCTCTCTCCCGAGTCACACCAGCACCATGCCCTCACACCCCCCCTACTGAATGCGCTCTCTCCCGAGTCCCACCAGCACCATGCCCTCACCCCCCCTACTGAATGCGCTCTCTCCCGAGTCACACCAGCACCATGCCCTCACCCCCCCTACTGAATGCGCTCTCTCCCGAGTCACACCAGCACCATGCCCTCACACCCCCCCTACTGAATGCGCTCTCTCCCGAGTCCCACCAGCACCATGCCCTCACCCCCCCTACTGAATGCGCTCTCTCCGAGTCACACCAGCACCATGCCCTCACACCCCCCCTACTGAATGCGCTCTCTCCCGAGTCCCACCAGCACCATGCCCTCACACCCCCCCTACTGAATGCGCTCTCTCCCGAGTCCCACCAGCACCATGTCCTCACACCCCCCTGCTGAATGCGCTCTCTCCCGAGTCCCACCAGCACCATGCCCTCACACCCCCTACTGAATGCGCTCTCTCCCGAGTCCCACCAGCACCATGCCCTCACACCCCCCTGCTGAATGCGCTCTCTCCCGAGTCCCACCAGCACCATGCCCTTACACCCCCCTACTAAATGCGCTCTCTCCCGAGTCCCACCAGCACCATGCCCTCACACCCCCCCTACTAAATGCGCTCTCTCCCGAGTCCCACCAGCACCATGCCCTCACACCCCCCCTACTGAATGCGCTCTCTCCCGAGTCCCACCAGCACCATGCCCTCACACCCCCCCTACTAAATGCGCTCTCTCCCGAGTCCCACCAGCACCATGCCCTCACACCCCCCCTACTAAATGCGCTCTCTCCCGAGTCCCACCAGCACCATGCCCTTACACCCCCCTACTAAATGCGCTCTCTCCCGAGTCCCACCAGCACCATGCCCTCACACCCCCTACTGAATGCGCTCTCTCCCGAGTCCGACCAGCACCATGCCCTCACACCCCTACTGAATGCGCTCTCTCCCGAGTCCCACCAGCACCATGCCCTCACACCCCCTACTGAATGCGCTCTCTCCCGAGTCCCACCAGCACCATGCCCTCACTCCCCCCTACTGAATGTGCTGTCTCCCGTGTCCCACCAGCACCATGCCCTCACCCCCCCTGCTGAATGTGCTGTCTCCCGAGTCCCACCAGCACCATGCCCCCCCCCCCCACTGAATGCGCTCTCTCCTGAGTCTAGAGTTGCCACCTCATCCCTTCAAACCCAAACACATAGGAATTACACGGGTTCTGAGGATAATTTAATGCAGATAAGGCACCAAGTGAGTTTAATTACCACCTTAATCAGCCACAGAACCTGTGTAATTATTATGTGTTCAGGTTTAAAGGGATGAGGTGGCAACCATACCCGAGTCCCATCAGCAGCACTCCTCCCCACTCCTGTGGCTTTAGTGGTAAGTGCCTCATCCTGCTCCCTCCCTCGCCATCACCACCCCCGCCCGCTCAGATGCACTCTCTCCCGCCAACAGCAAACCCCTCCCCCCCGCCTTCAGTGGTGAGCACTCCCCAGTGAGTCACTCCCCCCGTCAATGTGCAGATCAGCAAATGCAGCACGCTCTCCCCCCACCTGCAGGACGCTCTCCCCCACCTGCAGGTTGCTCTCCCCCACCTGCCGCACGCTCTCCCCCACCTGCCGCACGCTCTCCCCCACCTGCCGCACGCTCTCCCCCACCTGCCGCACGCTCTCCCTCACCTGCCGCACACTCTCCCCCACCTGCAGGACGCTCTCCCAGAAATTATGACAGGTGAGTAAGTTACAGACGAGTGGTCAGTCCCCCTCCTCACCCTTGTCAGTGCAGAACTACATGCAGGAGTCTAGCAGAAGGAGCAGCCAGTGTAGAGATCCCCCTGTCCGTTCCTCTGTCCCCCTGTCCGTTCCTCTGTCCCCCTGTCCGTTCCTCTGTCTCCCTGTCCGTCCCACTGTCTCCCTGTCCATCCCTCGGTCTCCCTGTCCGTCCCTCGGTCTCCCTGTCCGTCCCTCGGTCTCCCTGTCCGTCCCTCGGTCTCCCTGTCCGTCCCACTGTCCCCCTGTCCGTCCCTCTGTCCCCCTGTCCATCCAACGGTCCCCCTATCCATCCCACCGTCCATCTCCTGTCCATCCTGCGGTCCCCCTGTCAAACCCACGGTCCCCCTGTCCATCCATATGTCCCAATGTCCATCCCACTGTCCCTCTGTCCATCCCACTGTCCCTCTGTCCATCCCACTGTCCCCCTGTCCATCCCACTGTCCCCCTGTCCATCCCGCTGACCTTCTGACTACTTTGCGGCCCCCCTGACCACTCTGCAGCCCCCCGTCCACCCCACTGCCTCCCCCTGTGCATCACGCTGGTGTGGGGTTCTTTGGGGTGCTGTGGTTAGGGTAGTCCACGTTGGGGTGGCTTAGATACGATGGACTAATTTGGAGTATTGAGATAGAATGGGCCAATTTGGTGGGTTGCTATAGGTAGCATTGGCTACTTTGAACTGTCAATAGAAGGTTGGGGTGCAGTGGATAGTAAGGGGTGTCGTAGGTAGGATGGGCTAATTTAGGCCCCTTCCACGCTTAACGCAATGTGGCTTCACCCTCTGTTCGCCGTGGTGTACACAGCACACTGTGTTACTACTCTCCTTAAGCCACCCAAAGGTGTCCAAGGTCTTTTCAAATCCTATTGGTTATAGTGTATACTACAATAAAATGCTCTGCGCCAGTAAAGTGTTCGGGTTTGACTTGAAGAAAAGGTGCTGACCCTACTCCTACGTGACGCGGGTGGCAAGCGGTTACACAAACATCTGTTAGCGAAATTTGGTTGTACGCAAAGCACACAGCCAAATCTCCTGTTTCTAATCATAATAGCAATTTCGTCTAATGATATAATACCAATGCATCTCACCTTTTGATCGTATCCATCCTCTGGTGTGTGTGTGTGTGTGTGTGTCTCATGCTCACAAATAATCACATCCTCCTCCTTCAGGTTCCAAAAACCCACTGCTTGCCAGCCTCCCTTAGCTGTCTGCGTGAGCCACTTTATTAGCATATCAATAGGAGGTCCCAAAAGCTCGAGGGTTCTGCCTCCAACAGCCAAACACCTCTTACAAAGCTTGTGACCTCACAGGATGTGAGTGACCATATAAGGATTTAACAGCAGAACACAAAACAACCAATTACTACAGGACATGATACAATATACTAAATGACGATGACTAAAGTTCCTCGTGCATGGATGAGAGATTATCTGCAGGTGTAGGTCATGGCACCCCAAACATGTTGATCAGGCATACCAGGGGTGACAAGAGCAAAACACCTCTAAACCGATAATGTCTTTGCAGAGTGAACGCATCCCCACCAGACGATCGTTCTGTGCATTGCACAGGGGCCCTTTTGCTGGCGGACATGTCCTCTCTCCGCAAACACCTCCCTCCAAACACCAGGAAGTTTTCCATTACCTAACAGGTCTCAGCCAGTGTCGATCTGCCCCAGCCAGTTCTTTAGAACGGGCTGTGGTTGAACACACACTGGGAGATTTATGACAACACATTAATATAAAATTTTCCACAACAGTTCCCTCCTCTTGTCATATGATCCCATGTGTCCCTCGATGAATCCTGATCTTCTTCTTAGTCCATAAAAAGTAAAACATGGCTTGACATGTAGACTCTGTTGGAGATGACATGGTGAGCTGTAGTAGTCGCCGGTCGGTCTGGGATCCTCTGTGTCTTGTACGTGGGTCGGGCTTCGGGGCATCTCATCAGGGAAGATGTGGTCATCTGCTCAGGCTCTGGTCACGCGTCCAATCAGGCAACAGGAGCACCTCATCATGGCATATAGAAGGAATAGAAACAAAAACAACATGAGTATATATACCCCTACTTCCTTCACTATGATCCGCTGCAAGATAAAAATTAAATCTCCAACGATTCCCAACCCCTTAAAAAGGATTCCAAACTTCACTATCTATAGCTCTGGCTTTGCCTTGCAGGGATCTAAACCTTATCCATATGGGCCTGAACTTTGTCACTACTATCCCCGATCCAGATATAACAATCTTTACTTATGAATTCCCAGAAACCCCCTTGGAATGTAGGAACTTCCTTGTAGCTTCAACAGTTACATGAAAACATCTCATCCTCAATGGATGAGAAATTGTTCAAGCGTTTCATAAGCTCAAGCCCCCACCGTGTATAAGCAATTCCCTTCCAGCTGTCCCTGCCATTCTTACCTTCTCTCGCGCCATCAGATCCTCACGATCGGCCACGACATAAGATGCTGGGACGAGTTTCATCAGCACACATGAACCTCTTGCCTTACGGGAAATTACCTTATAAGCTGTAGATCCGCATTAATACCAAACTTCAGTTGTAGCACACTTGTGGGCTACCTAGTTATCCCGATACCAAAGCTGGCAAGAACCAGAGCTATTGTTAAAATTATAACTAATTTTACCCTCTAGAAATGTTTTGTTGTTAAGTTCTTTTGACAGGTGTCTGTTTGGATTTTACTAGTTTGTCAAAACTCCTCACACCAATATGAACGTCACATATAGCATGTACCGCCATCATCGCTGGGGCACTAATACCCGACCATGTGTCCTGTTCTCTTTCTTAGCTAGTTGGGATGCTTTTCATCGTTACCCTTGCCAAAATTTATTAAACAAAAAAATATAAATGAACAAAGATACTCCTCTACTCTTTTGTGGTTGATCAGCTTCTTGCAGTGGCTGGCGTGGTCTCATCCCTCAAGCTTCTTTACAATGACCCAGTCACCTGGTTGGAAAGAATGTAAACTGGTTATTGTGTCAGGGTCCAGGATGGACTTGTGAACCCTGTGGTGGACCTTTTGAAGTTCATGTTACAGTGATTGCACCCACCCCATCAGCTGAGAATGTAGGTGACAGCTAATGAGGAAAGTACAACTCTGTTTTTGGTTGACCTTCAAACAAACCTCATATGACAATAACCCAGACATCGGGACTGTGGTCACTGCATAACCTGTGCGTGGCTTTCCATCCGGGGTGTATTACCTGGAACCAGTGACAAAAAGGTTCTTAGCATCTGGGATGGGAGCCTCCTTCACCAGACTGCTGCTTGCTGATTCAAATTCTATCAAAGAAAGACAGTCTTGGCACAAACTTGGTTAGAATTAGAGCGGTTAGTATTGTTGGTTCGAAAATGTGTCATTCTCACCACTCTCATCCCCCCTTTTCTTCCCTCCTCATTACAAACTGGGGGAAGACATGCAGGGTTTAGAATGGTGCAGAATAAAACAGTGAAATAGCCTATGATACTTTTACCTTCTTATACACCTGTACACACACTTCCAGAAACTCTTCGGACCTGAAAAGATACTTATAAACAAGAGTTATTACTCTATCCTTCAAAGAATGGTAAACAATACAATATTCATGTACATGTATGTGGTAAATTGTCACTGACATCACACAAAACCGATAATAACTAAACCCTCTGTAAATCTTACTTTCACGTTTTGTTTTGTTTTTTTTTCCTAAAATACAACAGCCGCGACACGCAAGAGGGCTGTCACAGGAGGTTCAAACATCTTGTTACCACATACAAACAATGAAACAAAGACAAACATTTAGATACAAATGTGGAGGAGATATTTCATAGTTCCCAAAAACGAAAAAATAAAAATGACCAGATGGAATGCTGCCTTCATTCTTTTAGCGATAAAAAAAGAATACAATTTGAAAGGCACGAGAGCATTTCAAAATCTTTGCATGGACCAGCCACACAAAGTTCAAAAACAGGCCTGTGTATTTTTAATCACACAAATGTATACTACGCATCCATCAACTCACTCAACATTACAGATTTCTGAAGCCGCAGTCGCGCAACATCAACTCCAGAGGGATACCCAAAATAGTATCCTTGGACCACCTATGTCAGTCTTTCTGGGGTTTAATGGCCTTTTCCTCAGAACTCAGATTTCATGTATTATGTAGCTGTCTGACTGGGGTGCATGGACGACCTATTGCCCATGACGATTCAAATCGCTTTTTTTTGGCGAACTGTGCGTCCAGAGAACCCTGCGCTTTATTTTCGGAGCGATTATGGTTTGCGCCTTTATCACCATAATCGACCCCCGCATTCCGATTATTCTACACGGCCTGAGCGGGGCTGTTAGCGTACTACTCCTCACGTTTATGCTAATACAATCACGAACTGGAATTCCGACTATTATACACGGCCCGACCAGTCTCACGATATACAGCCTTCTAAACGCGTTTGTCCGACAACTACAAAAACACCATGAAATCCTCCGCTATTCAAAACAAAAACAAACTTATGGCTTCTATCTGTACCCAGATATTACAACAATAACTTGGATGTCTCCTGTTTGCTCTCTACCCAAAACCGTATTACAGTATAAACCTTAATATAATTTAAAAATAAAAATGATTTCGTCCTTCCAAACACAAGTCAAAAGACCCCAAGCCCCTCCCACCAACTTCCTGTTGCACACCTGAGTAGGAAGAGGGAGGGGGAGGGGAAGCCTCAAATAGCTTCATTTTTTTTCTATCAAAACATTAGAAAAATCTATGGCTAACATCAACAAATAAAAACTTTTGTCCAGGAGTGGGTGAAATAAACCCCCATATTGTAAATGGGAGGGAATCCCCCTTGACTCACATATCCCCTAGGAAAACCACAAGTTTTGACCGAAATACCACACAACAGTGTAACAAAAGCCAAAAACTGAAACTCCTGCAAAAAGATGGCTGAAGGAGTTCTTTTCCCTTCCACTGCAAACCACAAACAAAATGGTGCCATTAACACATGAAATTTAGTTGTTGATCCCGCCAAAATCGAGATTTCTTCACTAGAAACATAAACTTCTTTAAAACAACTGGTATAAAAACCTAAATGATTCTACTGGAAATGAAATTCAGTACAAAACCAGAGATATTTTGCTCGATACTAAAATCAGCAGAAACAAAAAGGCAGTTGCAGCAATCGAAAATCGGTCCACGGCAAAATGGTGAATGAAACCCGGACTACAGAAAAATGGCCGACATTAACAAATGACAAGACACAAAGTTACATAAAACGTCTTAAACAATACACTCTTGTCGCAAATACAACACAATATTTGACTCAGAGTTAGAACTCCCCCATGTTATTACCTAGAAACCAGACCCCCTCCCCAGGGTGTAAACAGCTCCTATTGTGATGTCCTAACAATGCGTGGGCACTTGGATATGTGACAGGCATTTCAACTTAAAACCAATATTCAATACAGAAAACGCAATAGTTTCCTTGAAAAGTACGTAAACAGTACAAAAATAGAATTCACAAAATGGTGCCTAAAAGCCAGATTGTAGCTTAAAGCACATGGCTTTGCACACACAAATGAATACACAATGGAGCAGCTCCAGGGGGAGCTCACAGGTCTTCAAAATGGCCACCGATGCACATGGTGACCACAACAAAGGCCAGACCACAACAAAATGGTGCATTTTCCTGCCAAAACTGACCAAGATGGATAAACATTTTAAAGTTCACACACAAAGGAAAAGAAAATGGCCGACCGTAGTCACATGGTAGACAACAAAAGGAAGTAGCAGACAAAAACCATTTTCCTGCCAAAACCAAAAATTTCTCCCCAAAAACTTACACATTTGAGATACTAAATGAACGCTTAGACAAACATTTAAAAGTGTTAACGTTACAAAAAGCACAACTTCGGAACACATGCTATCCAACGAAACAACCAAGCCACATAACCCACAATTACACGGCTGAAACATACCTCCAAACTCAGTTCACATCAGTTTTCACAGGAACCAAAACATTGAAAGATACAGACAGTGAATGCTTGTATGTCTGTTCACAACATTAGAGTTCCCTTCCCCCACGGCGTAGACCCTTTCAATACAAAAACAACAATGCCTGCCCCTTCACTAAACTCATCTTTACAAACAGGTTCAGCTACTTACAAAACTACTCCACACACACATTGCAGGCTGCAAATAATATCAATTCATACATTTATATTTCAAACATCTGCATTATTACACAGCATCACACACACACACACACACACACACAGGCACAGTCTCCTTACACAAAGATTCGAAATACAAATCACACACACACACACACAAGCAGGCACACACACACAGGCACACACATACACACACACACACACACACACACACACAGGCACAGTCTCCTTACACAAAGATTCGAAATACAAATCACACACACACACACACACACAAGCAGGCACACACACACACACACACACACACAGGCACAGTCTCCTTACACAAAGATTTGAAATACAAATCACACACACACACACACAGGCACACACCAGACATACGATCAAACTTCCAGCATTATTTCAAAAGACGAAAAATTTGTTCTTTTTGCGAAGCAGACCCTCCCCAGCACATCTTAATGATCCGATTCTGAAGGAGGTTCTGTTCACTCCTACGTTCTGGCTCGCCATGCTGTTAGCGAAATTTGGTTGTACGCAAAGCACTCAGCCAAATCTCCTGTTTCTAATCATAATAGCAATTTTGTCTAATGATATAATACCAATGCATCTCACCTTTTGATCGTATCCATCCTCTGGTGTGTGTGTGTGTGTCTCATGCTCACAAATAATCACATCCTCCTCCTTCAGGTTCCAAAAACCCACTGCTTGCCAGCCTCCCTTAGCTGTCTGCGTGAGCCACTTTATTAGCATATCAATAGGAGGTCCCAAAAGCTCGAGGGTTCCGCCTCCAACAGCCAAACACCTCTTACAAAGCTTGTGACCTCACAGGATGTGAGTGACCATATAAGGATTTAACAGCAGAACACAAAACAACCAATGACTACAGGACATGATACAATATACTAAATGACGATGACTAAAGTTCCTCGTGCATGGATGAGAGATTATCTGCAGGTGTAGGTCATGGCACCCCAAACATGTTGATCAGGCATACCAGGGGTGACAAGAGCAAAACACCTCTAAACCGATAATGTCTTTGCAGAGTGAACGCGCCCCCACCAGACGATCGTTCTGTGCATTGCACAGGGGCCCTTTTGCTGGCGGACATGTCCTCTCTCCGCAAACACCTCTCTCCAAACACCAGGAAGTTTTCCATTACCTAACAGGTCTCAGCCAGTGTCGATCTGCCCCAGCCAGTTCTTTAGAATGGGCTGTGGTTGAACACACACTGGGAGATTTATGACAACACATTAATATAAAATTTTCCACAACACATCAGACAGGTGAGTCCAACAAGACAACATAAATCCCATGGATCTCACACAACAAAAATAAGAAGGGCAATAACTTCACAACAAGATGTGGAAACCTTACAGGAAGACCTGAATAAAAGAACAGGGGAAGTAACTACATGGAAACTGAGGTTTGATGTTGAAAAATGTAAAGTAACGCACTTGGGAGCTAAAAATGTGAATGCAAGTTTCTGGCTAGACCTCTGGGAGACCGACCATAAACATCCCACCCATACCAGAGACCGACCGTACACATCCCACCCATACCAGAGACCGACCGTACACACCCCACCCATACCAGAGACCGACCGTACACATCTCACCCATACCAGAGACCGACCGTACACATCCCACCCATACCAGAGACCGACCGTACACATCTCACCCATACCAGAGACCGACCGTACACATCCCACCCATACCAGAGACCGACCGTACACATCTCACCCATACCAGAGACCGACCCTACACATCTCACCCATACCAGAGACCGACCCTACACATCTCACCCATACCAGAGACTGACCGTACACATCCCACCCATACCAGAGACCGACCGTACACACCCCACCCATACCAGAGACCGACCGTACACATCCCACCCATACCAGAGACCGACCGTACACATCTCACCCATACCAGAGACCGACCGTACACATCCCACCCATACCAGAGACCGACCGTACACATCCCACCCATACCAGAGACCGACCGTACACATCTCACCCATACCAGAGACCGACCCTACACATCTCACCCATACCAGAGACCGACCGTACACATCCCACCCATACCAGAGACCGACCGTACACATCCCACCCATACCAGAGACCGACCGTACACATCCCACCCATACCAGAGACCGACCGTACACACCCCACCCATACCAAAGACCGACCGTACACATCTCACCCATACCAGAGACCGACCGTACACATCCCACCCATACCAGAGACCGACCGTACACATCCCACCCATACCAGAGACTGACCGTACACATCTCACCCATACAAGAGGCCGACCGTACACATCTCACCCATACCAGAGACTGACCATACACATCCCACCCATACCAGAGACCGACCGTACACATCTCACCCATACCAGAGACTGACCATAAACATCCCACCCATACCAGAGACCGACCGTACACATCCCACCCATACCAGAGACCGACCGTACACATCTCACCCATACCAGAGACCGACCGTACACATCTCACCCATACCAGAGACCGACCGTACACATCTCACCCATACCAGAGACCGACCGTACACATCCCACCCATACCAGAGACCGACCGTACACATCTCACCCACACCAGAGACCGACCGTACACATCCCACCCATACCAGAGACCGACCGTACACATCCCACCCATACCAGAGACCGACCGTACACACCCCACCCATACCAGAGACCGACCGTACACATCTCACCCATACCAGAGACCGACCGTACACATCTCACCCATACCAGAGACTGACCGTACACACCCCACCCATACCAGAGACCGACCGTACACATCCCACCCATACCAGAGACCGACCGTACACATCTCACCCATACCAGAGACCGACCGTACACACCCCACCCATACCAGAGACCGACCGTACACATCCCACCCATACCAGAGACTGACCGTACACATCTCACCCATACCAGAGACCGACCGTACACATCCCACTCATACCAGAGACCGAAAGTACACATCTCATCCATACCAGAGACCGACCGTACACACCCCACCCATACCAGAGACCGACCGTACACATCTCACCCATACCAGAGACTGACCGTACACATCTCACCCATACCAGAGACCGACCGTACACATCTCACCCATACCAGAGACCGACCGTACACATCTCACCCATACCAGAGACCGACCGTACACATCTCACCCATACCAGAGACCGACCGTACACATCTCACCCATACCAGAGACCGACCGTACACATCTCACCCATACCAGAGACCGACCGTACACATCTCACCCATACCAGAGACCGACCGTACACATCCCACTCATACCAGAGACCGAAAGTACACATCTCATCCATACCAGAGACCGACCGTACACATCTCACCCATACCAGAGACCGACCGTACACATCCCACCCATACCAGAGACTGACCGTACACATCTCACCCATACCAGAGACCGACCGTACACATCTCACCCATACCAGAGACCGACCGCACACATCACACCCATACCAGAGACTGTTGTGGAAAATGTTATATTAATGTGTTGTCATAAGTCTCCCAGTGTGTCTGATCAACCACAGCCCGTTCTAAAGAACTGGCTGGGGCAGATCGATGCTGGCTGAAACCTGTTAGGTAATGGAAAACTTCCTGGTGTTTGGAGAGAGGTGTTTGCGGAGAGAGGACATGTCCGCCAGCAAAGGGCCCCTGTGCAATGCACAGAACGATCGTCTGGTGGGGATGCGTTCGCTCTGCAAAGACATTATCGGTTTAGAGGTGTTTTGCTCTTGTCACCCCTGGTATGCCTGATCAACATGTTTGGGGTGCCATGACGTATACCTGCAGATAATCTCCCATGCACAGGGAACTTTAGTCATCGTCATTTAGTATATTGTATCATGTCCTGTAGTCATTGTTCATTGGTTGTTTTGTATTCTGTTGTTAAATCCTTATATGGTCATTTACATCCTGTGAGGTCACACCCTGTGAAGGAAACGATTGGCTGTTGGGGCCAGGGCTTCCTGTTTGTGATTGCTTTTGTGGTCTTTTGAATAAAGGAGGCAGACAGAGCTGTAAAGGCAGTCTTGCTGAGATGGGAATGTAAGAAGGATGTGTTGTGATTCTATTTGTAAGCATGAGGCACACACCAGAGGATGAGCTACACCAGAGGAGAGACATATGATCAAAAGGTGAGATGGTATTATATCATTAGACGAAATTGTTATTATGATTAGAAACAGGAGATTTGGCTGTGTGCTTTGCGTACAACCAAATTTCGCTAACAAGACCGACCGTACACATCTCACCCTTACCAGAATCTGACCGTACACATCTCACCCATATCACAGACCGGCTGTACACATCCCACCCATACCAGAGACCGACCGTACACATCCCACCCATACCAGAGACCGACCGTACACATCTCACCCTTACCAGAATCTGACCGTACACATCTCACCCATATCAGAGACCGGCTGTACACATCCCACCCATACCAGAGACCGACCGTACACATCTCACCCATACCAGAGACTGACCGTACACATCCCACCCATACCAGAGACCGACCGTACACATCCCACCCATACCAGAGACCGACCGTACACATCTCACCCTTACCAGAATCTGACCGTACACATCTCACCCATATCAGAGACCGGCTGTACACATCCCACCCATACCAGAGACTGACCGTACACATCTCACCCATACCAGAGACCGACCGTACACATCCCACCCATACCAGAGACCGACTGTACACATCCCACCCATACCAGAGACCGACCGTACACATCCCACGCATACCAGAGACCGACCGTACACATCCCACCCATACCAGAGACAGACCGTACACATCCCACCTGTCACGGAACGTCCCACACTCCGCTTGAGTGCTTCCGTCAGTATACCACTTCCTTGTAGTCTGGATACAGATATCAGATATTCCAACCTCTCTGAGCACAAAACAAGGCAACACTTGCTTGTTGCTAACATGGACTGACTCTTTAGTTGAGATCTCACACAAATATATACACAGCAGAATGACTAAAACCTAACCTAATTAACATGAGCTAATTAACTAATCCTTTTACCCAGACTAAGTGACTACGTCTCCTAGCTCATTGACTATTCAACACACATTACCATAAACATCAACACAGGGTTAATTAGTACAAACAACAATGAGTTGAATACCCTTAGAACCTGTGGTAAGCCAGACTAAACTCATTTACATTAAACACATTATAGCTGACATCAGACAGGTGAGTGGAGTTGATGACATTAGCATCTTCTCACAGTATGAGTCCCAACATTTTGACTCAGTCACTATTGCTACTATGGCAAATACAGGGTCCCCAGAGTCTGTGTGTCCTCGGGGACAAGGACCCGAAGCCAAAGTAACAACACCTCAAGGGTTCCCCAAATGCCAGGGCCCATAATCTGTAGGGAAGAGGCTCACATTCAGTCCCCTCCAAAAGCCTCTATCCCGGGTGAGTCTGTCACATTTCTCCCCAATCAAAAGTTGACTAACAAGGTCCCAGACCTCCACCTGGTCTGGACATGCATTAGTCAGGCAGAGTGAACTCACAAAGTATGTCCACATGATCTCCTTTCTTGGTTGCAAGGAATAGTTGACCTCAGTAGGTGTGAGGTAGAGGTCATTGACTCTCTGTCTGTCTGTCAGCGCTTCATCTGGGTGGTGTTTACCATTCCATGGCTTAGCCTGTTGCTGGGCAGAGGGGCCCACTGTCCCAGTTCCCTGAAGCTGAGAAGAAACTGTAGGTGCTAGGCAGAGGCCAGCAGTGCTCTGCCCTGTTGCCAGTGATTCAGCTGGGAGTAGCATCTCCACTACATCAGCTTGTCGCTGGAGAGAGGGGCTGACTGCCCCGGCTCCCTGGATCTCCACAGTTGTTACCGGTGCTGGGCAGAGGTTGGTAGCACTCTGCCCTGTTGCCAGCACTTCTGCTGGGGACTCCGCATCTTCCGCTCCGGCTAACCGTTGGGGCAGGAGGCTGGCTTCCTCCACTCCCAAACTGTGTAGCTGCCATTGGGGAGGTGAGCCGGTTGCTTCCTTTTCCATTCCCTCATCTGGCTGCTGGGACGACATGTCTATGGTACTGTCTCCCAGGTGCACAGAACTTTGCTGGGGAGAAAAGTCCACTTCCTCCACCCTGGCCAACTGTTGGGGAGGGACAACACACACCTCCTCTCCCTTCTCACCCTGTATCTGCTGCTGGGAAGTGATTGCCACCTTCTCACCCTGAGCCTCCTAAACTGCCACAGGTGTGGGGCAGAGGTCTTGGACCCTCTGTCTGGTTGCCAGCACTTCTGGGGGTTTCCTAGGTGGTTCCTCCTCTACAGAAACATCTATTAAATCCCCAGTTTCTGCAACTGATGTCTGGGGATATAGGTTCACCATCTCCTGTCCATGGAACCCAGAAGATGCTATCATTTCTGGGCAGAGCTTAGCAGAGCTCTGCCCTATGGTCAGCACTTCAGCTTTGGGGACGGCAATCTCCGGATTTTCCACTGCCGATTCTCTGGCATGCTGCTGAACGTATTCTATCAGTTTCCTGTATGCCCTTTCCAGATGCTGTTCCTTCCTTAGCAAATGGTCCAGATCAGGTTTGAGCTCTGAGACCCCTGCAAGACTGAGCATAGACTCTCTATATTCTCGCAGGTCCTAAAGGTCAGGTTCCCCTTCATCGCCAAACACAAAATGATCTGTAAAGCTCTCCCACAGCAATTCAGGGCCTCCAAAGTCATATCCCTCCGGAGAGCATTCTGTTGTCTCCCCTAAATATCCCTCCTCTGCGTGCCATTGCAGAGCCCGATAACGATTGTCCAGCTCTATCTCCTGCTGGACCAGCCTGTCCAACTCAGTCACCCATTGCTCCTGAGGCCGCTCTCCCAGGAATGCCATCCGCAATGCCCGTTGGTCACTGGCCCGTTGCTCTTGGGTTGGAAAGCACTTGCCCTGTTTTATACCAGTGAGCTGGAGGGCTCCAATCCAGATCTCCACCCGAATTTGCTGCCTGAGCTCCAGGTATTCATCCTCAGACACAGTCCTGGTGCATGTTGAAAGGATGATCCGCAGCAGCCCCGGGAATTCTGATGCCAGGTCCATATCTCCGCTGGGGTGACTGATGTCTGCTATCCTGATCTTGGATCCAGGTGGAGGTTTAGATTTCCCAGACTGCAGGAAGCTTACCCGCTGCAGCCACCAATGTCACGGAACGTCCCACACTCCGCTTGAGTGCTTCCGTCAGTATACCACTTCCTTGTAGTCTGGATACAGATAACAGATATTCCAACCTCTCTGAGCACAAAAGAAGGCGACACTTGCTTGTTGCTAACATGGACTGACTCTTTATTTGAGATCTCACACAAATATATACACAGCAGAATGACTAAAACCTAACCTAATTAACATGAGCTAATTAACTAATCCTTTTACCCAGACTAAGTGACTACGTCTCCTAGCTCATTGACTATTCAACATACATTACCATAAACATCAACACAGGGTTAATTAGAACAAACAACAATGAGTTGAATACCCTTAGAACCTGTGGTAAGCCAGACTAAACTCATTTACATTAAACACATTATAGCTGACATCAGACAGGTGAGTGGAGTTGATGACATTAGCATCTTCTCACAGTATGAGTCCCAACAGTATGACTCAGTCACTATTGCTACTATGGCAAATACAGGGTCCCCAGAGTAACAACACCTCAAGGGTACCCCAAATGCCAGGGCCCATAATCTGTAGGGAAGAGGCTCACATTCAGTCCCCTCCAAAAGTCTCTGTCCCGGGTGAGTCTGTCACACCACCCATACCAGAGACCGACCGTACACATCCCACCCATACCAGAGACCGACCGTACACATCCCACCCATACCAGAGACCGACCGTACACATCCCACCCATACCAGAGACCGACCGTACACATCTCACCCATACCAAAGACCGACCGTACACATCTCACCCATACCAGAGACCGACCGTACACATCTCACCCATACCAGAGACCGACCGTACACATCTCACCCATACCAGAGACCGACCGTACACATCTCACCCATACCAAAGACCAACCGTACACATCTCACCCATACCAGAGACCGACCGTACACATCTCACCCATACCAGAGACCGACCGTACACATCCCACCCATACCAGAGACCGAGCGTACACATCGGACCGTACACATCTCACCCATACCAGAGACCGACCGTACACATCTCACCCATACCAGAGACCGACCGTACACATCCCACGCATACCAGAGACCGACCGTACACATCCCACCCATACCAGAGACAGACCGTACACATCCCACCTGTCACGGAACGTCCCACACTCCGCTTGAGTGCTTCCGTCAGTATACCACTTCCTTGTAGTCTGGATACAGATATCAGATATTCCAACCTCTCTGAGCACAAAACAAGGCAACACTTGCTTGTTGCTAACATGGACTGACTCTTTAGTTGAGATCTCACACAAATATATACACAGCAGAATGACTAAAACCTAACCTAATTAACATGAGCTAATTAACTAATCCTTTTACCCAGACTAAGTGACTACGTCTCCTAGCTCATTGACTATTCAACACACATTACCATAAACATCAACACAGGGTTAATTAGTACAAACAACAATGAGTTGAATACCCTTAGAACCTGTGGTAAGCCAGACTAAACTCATTTACATTAAACACATTATAGCTGACATCAGACAGGTGAGTGGAGTTGATGACATTAGCATCTTCTCACAGTATGAGTCCCAACATTTTGACTCAGTCACTATTGCTACTATGGCAAATACAGGGTCCCCAGAGTCTGTGTGTCCTCGGGGACAAGGACCCGAAGCCAAAGTAACAACACCTCAAGGGTTCCCCAAATGCCAGGGCCCATAATCTGTAGGGAAGAGGCTCACATTCAGTCCCCTCCAAAAGCCTCTATCCCGGGTGAGTCTGTCACATTTCTCCCCAATCAAAAGTTGACTAACAAGGTCCCAGACCTCCACCTGGTCTGGACATGCATTAGTCAGGCAGAGTGAACTCACAAAGTATGTCCACATGATCTCCTTTCTTGGTTGCAAGGAATAGTTGACCTCAGTAGGTGTGAGGTAGAGGTCATTGACTCTCTGTCTGTCTGTCAGCGCTTCATCTGGGTGGTGTTTACCATTCCATGGCTTAGCCTGTTGCTGGGCAGAGGGGCCCACTGTCCCAGTTCCCTGAAGCTGAGAAGAAACTGTAGGTGCTAGGCAGAGGCCAGCAGTGCTCTGCCCTGTTGCCAGTGATTCAGCTGGGAGTAGCATCTCCACTACATCAGCTTGTCGCTGGAGAGAGGGGCTGACTGCCCCGGCTCCCTGGATCTCCACAGTTGTTACCGGTGCTGGGCAGAGGTTGGTAGCACTCTGCCCTGTTGCCAGCACTTCTGCTGGGGACTCCGCATCTTCCGCTCCGGCTAACCGTTGGGGCAGGAGGCTGGCTTCCTCCACTCCCAAACTGTGTAGCTGCCATTGGGGAGGTGAGCCGGTTGCTTCCTTTTCCATTCCCTCATCTGGCTGCTGGGACGACATGTCTATGGTACTGTCTCCCAGGTGCACAGAACTTTGCTGGGGAGAAAAGTCCACTTCCTCCACCCTGGCCAACTGTTGGGGAGGGACAACACACACCTCCTCTCCCTTCTCACCCTGTATCTGCTGCTGGGAAGTGATTGCCACCTTCTCACCCTGAGCCTCCTAAACTGCCACAGGTGTGGGGCAGAGGTCTTGGACCCTCTGTCTGGTTGCCAGCACTTCTGGGGGTTTCCTAGGTGGTTCCTCCTCTACAGAAACATCTATTAAATCCCCAGTTTCTGCAACTGATGTCTGGGGATATAGGTTCACCATCTCCTGTCCATGGAACCCAGAAGATGCTATCATTTCTGGGCAGAGCTTAGCAGAGCTCTGCCCTATGGTCAGCACTTCAGCTTTGGGGACGGCAATCTCCGGATTTTCCACTGCCGATTCTCTGGCATGCTGCTGAACGTATTCTATCAGTTTCCTGTATGCCCTTTCCAGATGCTGTTCCTTCCTTAGCAAATGGTCCAGATCAGGTTTGAGCTCTGAGACCCCTGCAAGACTGAGCATAGACTCTCTATATTCTCGCAGGTCCTAAAGGTCAGGTTCCCCTTCATCGCCAAACACAAAATGATCTGTAAAGCTCTCCCACAGCAATTCAGGGCCTCCAAAGTCATATCCCTCCGGAGAGCATTCTGTTGTCTCCCCTAAATATCCCTCCTCTGCGTGCCATTGCAGAGCCCGATAACGATTGTCCAGCTCTATCTCCTGCTGGACCAGCCTGTCCAACTCAGTCACCCATTGCTCCTGAGGCCGCTCTCCCAGGAATGCCATCCGCAATGCCCGTTGGTCACTGGCCCGTTGCTCTTGGGTTGGAAAGCACTTGCCCTGTTTTATACCAGTGAGCTGGAGGGCTCCAATCCAGATCTCCACCCGAATTTGCTGCCTGAGCTCCAGGTATTCATCCTCAGACACAGTCCTGGTGCATGTTGAAAGGATGATCCGCAGCAGCCCCGGGAATTCTGATGCCAGGTCCATATCTCCGCTGGGGTGACTGATGTCTGCTATCCTGATCTTGGATCCAGGTGGAGGTTTAGATTTCCCAGACTGCAGGAAGCTTACCCGCTGCAGCCACCAATGTCACGGAACGTCCCACACTCCGCTTGAGTGCTTCCGTCAGTATACCACTTCCTTGTAGTCTGGATACAGATAACAGATATTCCAACCTCTCTGAGCACAAAAGAAGGCGACACTTGCTTGTTGCTAACATGGACTGACTCTTTATTTGAGATCTCACACAAATATATACACAGCAGAATGACTAAAACCTAACCTAATTAACATGAGCTAATTAACTAATCCTTTTACCCAGACTAAGTGACTACGTCTCCTAGCTCATTGACTATTCAACATACATTACCATAAACATCAACACAGGGTTAATTAGAACAAACAACAATGAGTTGAATACCCTTAGAACCTGTGGTAAGCCAGACTAAACTCATTTACATTAAACACATTATAGCTGACATCAGACAGGTGAGTGGAGTTGATGACATTAGCATCTTCTCACAGTATGAGTCCCAACAGTATGACTCAGTCACTATTGCTACTATGGCAAATACAGGGTCCCCAGAGTAACAACACCTCAAGGGTACCCCAAATGCCAGGGCCCATAATCTGTAGGGAAGAGGCTCACATTCAGTCCCCTCCAAAAGTCTCTGTCCCGGGTGAGTCTGTCACACCACCCATACCAGAGACCGACCGTACACATCCCACCCATACCAGAGACCGACCGTACACATCCCACCCATACCAGAGACCGACCGTACACATCCCACCCATACCAGAGACCGACCGTACACATCTCACCCATACCAAAGACCGACCGTACACATCTCACCCATACCAGAGACCGACCGTACACATCTCACCCATACCAGAGACCGACCGTACACATCTCACCCATACCAGAGACCGACCGTACACATCTCACCCATACCAAAGACCAACCGTACACATCTCACCCATACCAGAGACCGACCGTACACATCTCACCCATACCAGAGACCGACCGTACACATCCCACCCATACCAGAGACCGAGCGTACACATCGGACCGTACACATCTCACCCATACCAGAGACCGACCGTACACATCTCACCCATACCAGAGACCGACCGTACACATCTCACCCATACCAGAGACCGACCGTACACATCTCACCCATACCAGAGACCGACCGTACACATCTCACCCATACCAGAGACCGACCGTACACATCTCACCCATACCAGAGACCGACCGTACACATCTCACCCATACCAGAGACCGACCGTACACATCTCACCCATACCAGAGACCGACCGTACACATCCCACCCATACCAGAGACCGACCGTACACATCTCACCCATACCAGAGACCGACCGTACACATCTCACCCATACCAGAGACCGACCGTACACATCTCACCCATACCAGAGACCGACCGTACACATTCCACCCATACCAGAGACCGACCGTACACATCCCACCCATACCAGAGACCGGCTGTACACATCCCACCTATACCAGAGACCGACCGTACACATCTCACCCTTACCAGAATCTGACCGTACACATCTCACCCATATCAGAGACCGGCTGTACACATCCCACCCATACCAGAGACCGACCGTACACATCTCACCCATACCAGAGACTGACCGTACACATTCCACCCATACCAGAGACCGACCGTACACATCCCACCCATACCAGAGACCAACCGTACACATCTCACCCATACCAGAGACCGACCGTACACATCCCACCCATACCAGAGACCGACCGTACACATCTCTCCCATACCAGAGACCGACCGTACACATCCCACCCATACCAGAGATCGACCGTACACACCCCACCCATACCAGAGACCGACCGTACACATTATAGCTGACATCAGACAGGTGAGTGGAGTTGATGACATTAGCATCTTCTCACAGTATGAGTCCCAACAGTATGACTCAGTCACTATTGCTACTATGGCAAATACAGGGTCCCCAGAGTAACAACACCTCAAGGGTACCCCAAATGCCAGGGCCCATAATCTGTAGGAAAGAGGCTCACATTCAGTCCCCTCCAAAAGTCTCTGTCCCGGGTGAGTCTGTCACACCACCCATACCAGAGACCGACCGTACACATCCCACCCATACCAGAGACCGACCGTACACATCCCACCCATACCAGAGACCGACGGTACACATCCCACCCATACCAGAGACCGACCGTACACACCCCACCCATACCAGAGATCGACCGTACACATCCCACCCATACCAGAGACCGACCGTACACATCCCACCCATACCAGAGACCGACCGTACACACCCCACCCATACCAGAGATCGACCGTACACATCCCACCCATACCAGAGACCAACCGTACACATCCCACCCATACCAGAGACTGACCGTACACATCCCATCCATACCAGAGACCGACCGTACACATCTCACCCATACCAGAGACCGACCGTACACATCCCACCCATACCAGAGACCGACCGTACACATCTCACCCATACCAGATACCGACCGTACACATCTCACCCATACCAGAGACCGACCGTACACATCTCACCCATACCAGAGACCGACCGTACACATCTCACCCATACCAGAATCTGACCGTACACATCCCACCCATACCAGAGACCGACCGTACACATCTCACCCATACCAGAGACCGACCGTACACATCTCACCCATACCAGAGACCGACCGTACACATCTCACCCATACCAGAATCTGACCGTACACATCCCACCCATACCAGAGACCGACCATACACATCTCACCCATACCAGAGACCGACCGTACACATCCCACCCATACCAGAGACCGACCGTACACATCCCACCCATACCAGAGACCGGCTGTACACATCCCACCTATACCAGAGACCGACCGTACACATCTCACCCTTACCAGAATCTGACCGTACACATCTCACCCATATCAGAGACAGACCGTACACATCCCACCCATACCAGAGACCAACCGTACACATCTCACCCATACCAGAATCTGACCGTACACATCCCACCCATACCAGAGACCGACCATACACATCTCACCCATACCAGAGACCGACCGTACACATCCCACCCATACCAGAGACCGACCGTACACATCCCACCCATACCAGAGACCGGCTGTACACATCCCACCCATACCAGAGACCGACCGTACACATCTCACCCATACCAGAGACTGACCGTACACATCTCACCCATACCAGAGACTGACCGTACACATTCCACCCATACCAGAGACAGACCGTACACATCCCACCCATACCAGAGACCAACCGTACACATCTCACCCATACCAGAGACCGACCGTACACATCTCTCCCATAACAGAGACCGACCGTACACATCCCACCCATACCAGAGACCGACCGTACACATCTCTCCCATACCAGAGACCGACCGTACACATCCCACCCATACCAGAGACCGACCGTACACATCTCTCCCATACCAGAGACCGACCGTACACATCCCACCCATACCAGAGATCGACCGTACACACCCCACCCATACCAGAGACCGACCGTACACATCTCACCCATACCAGAGACCGACCGTACACATCTCACCCATACCAGAGACCGACCGTACACATCTCACCCATACCAGAATCTGACCGTACACATCCCACCCATACCAGAGACCGACCGTACACATCTCACCCATACCAGAGACCGACCGTACACATCCCACCCATACCAGAAACCAACCGTACACATCCCACCCATACCAGAGACCGGCTGTACACATCCCACCTATACCAGAGACCGACCGTACACATCTCACCCTTACCAGAATCTGACCGTACACATCCCACCCATACCAGAGACCGACCGTACACATCTCACCCATACCAGAGACTGACCGTACACATTCCACCAATACCAGAGACAGACCGTACACATCCCACCCATACCAGAGACCAACCGTACACATCTCACCCATACCAGAGACCGACCGTACACATCCCACCCATACCAGAGACTGACCGTACACATCTCACCCATACCAGAGACCGACCGTACACATCTCTCCCATACCAGAGACCGACCGTACACATCTCACCCATACCAGAGACCGACCGTACACATCTCACCCATACCAGAGACCGACCGTACACATCTCTCCCATACCAGAGACCGACCGTACACATCCCACCCATACCAGAGACCGACCGTACACATCTCTCCCATACCAGAGACCGACCGTACACATCCCACCCATACCAGAGACCGACCGTACACATCTCTCCTATACCAGAGACCGACCGTACACATCCCACCCATACCAGAGATCGACTGTACACACCCCACCCATACCAGAGACCGACCGTACACATTATAGCTGACATCAGACAGGTGAGTGGAGTTGATGACATTAGCATCTTCTCACAGTATGAGTCCTAACAGTATGACTCAGTCACTATTGCTACTATGGCAAATACAGGGTCCCCAGAGTAACAACACCTCAAGGGTACCCCAAATGCCAGGGCCCATAATCTGTAGGGAAGAGGCTCACATTCAGTCCCCTCCAAAAGTCTCTGTCCCGGGTGAGTCTGTCACACCACCCATACCAGAGACCGACCGTACACATCCCACCCATAACAGAGACCGACCGTACACATCTCACCCATACCAGAGACCGACCGTACACATCCCACCCATACCAGAGACCAACCGTACACATCTCACCCATACCAGAGACCGACCGTACACATCTCACCCATACCAGAGACTGACTGTACACATCCCACCCATACCAGAGACCGACCGTACACATCCCACCCATACCAGAGACCGACCGTACACATCCCTCCCATACCAGAGACCGACCGTACACATCTCACCCATACCAGAGACCGACCGTACACATCCCACCCATACCAGAGACTGACCGTACACATCCCACCCATACCAGAGACTGACCGTACACATCCCACCCATACCAGAGACCGACCGTACTCATCTCACCCATACCAGAGACCGACCGTACACATCCCACCCATACCAGAGACTGACCGTACACATCCCACCCATACCAGAGACTGACCGTACACATCTCACCCATACCAGAGACTAACCGTACACATCTCACCCATACCAGAGACTAACCGTACACATCCCACCCATACCAGAGACCGACCGTACACATCTCACCCATACCAGAGACCGACCGTACACATCTCACCCATACCAGAGACTGACCGTACACATCTCACCCATACCAGAGACCGACCGTACACATCTCACCCATACCAGAAACTGACTGTACACATCTCACCCATACCAGAGACCGACCGTACACACCCCACCCATACCAGAGATCGACCGCACACATCCCACCCATACCAGAGACTGACCGTACACATCCCACCCATACCAGAGACTGACCGTACACATCTCACCCATACCAGAGACTGACCGTACACATCCCACCCATACCAGAGACCGACCGTACACATCTCACCCATACCAGAGACCGACCGTACACATTCCACCCATACCAGAGACCGACCGTACACATCTCACCCATACCAGAGGCCGACCGTACTCATCTCACCCATACAAGAGACCGACCGTACACATCTCACCCATACCAGAGACCGACCGTACACATCCCACCCATACCAGAGACCAACCGTACACATCTCACCCATACCAGAAACTGACCGTACACATCCCACCCATACCAGAGACCGACCGTACACATCCCACCCATACCAGAGACCGACCGTACACACCCCACCCATACCAGAGACCGACCGTACACATCTCTCCCATACCAGAGACCGACCGTACACATCTCACCCATACCAGAGACCGACCGTACACATCTCACCCATACCAGAGACCGACCGTACACATCTCACCCATACCAGAGACCGACCGTACACATCTCACCCATACCAGAGACTGACCTTACACATCTCACCCATACCAGAAACTGACCGTACACATCTCACCCATACCAGAGACCGACCGTACACATCCCACCCATACCAGAGACCGACCGTACACATCTCACCCATACCAGAGACCGACCGTACACATCTCATCCATACCAGAAACTGACCGTACACATCTCACCCATACCAGAGACCGACCGTACACATCTCATCCATACCAGAAACTGACCGTACACATCTCACCCATACCAGAGACCGACCGTACACATCTCACCCATACCAGAGACCGACCATACACATCTCACCCATACCAGAGACTGACCGTACACATTTCACCCATACCAGAGACCGACCGTACACATCTCACCCATACCAAAGACCGACCGTACACATCTCACCCATACCAGAGACCGACCGTACACATCTCACCCATACCAGAGACCGACCGTACACATCCCACCCATACCGGAGACCGACCGTACACATCTCTCCCATACCAGAGACCGACCGTACACATCCCACCCATACCAGAGACCGACCGTACACACCCCACCCATACCAGAGACCGACCGTACACACCCCACCCATACCAGAGATCGACCGTACACACCCCACCCATACCAGAGACCGACCGTACACATTATAGCTGACATCAGACAGGTGAGTGGAGTTGATGACATTAGCATCTTCTCACAGTATGAGTCCCAACAGTATGACTCAGTCACTATTGCTACTATGGCAAATACAGGGTCCCCAGAGTAACAACACCTCAAGGGTACCCCAAATGCCAGGGCCCATAATCTGTAGGGAAGAGGCTCACATTCAGTCCCCTCCAAAAGTCTCTGTCCCGGGTGAGTCTGTCACACCACCCATACCAGAGACCGACCGTACACATCCCACCCATACCAGAGACCGACCGTACACATCCCACCCATACCAGAGACCGACCGTACACATCCCACCCATACCAGAGACTGACCGTACACATCTCACCCATACCAAAGACCGACCGTACACATCTCACCCATACCAGAGACCGACCGTACACATCTCACCCATACCAGAGACCGACCGTACACATCCCACCCATACCAGAGACCGAGCGTACACATCTCACCCATACCAGAGACCGACCGTACACATCTCACCCATACCAGAGACCGACCGTACACATCTCACCCATACCAGAGACCGACCGTACACATCTCATCCATATCAGAGACCGACCGTACACATCTCACCCATACCAGAGACCGACCGTACACATCCCACCCATACCAGAGACCGACCGTACACATCCCACCCATACCAGAGACCGACCGTACACATCTCACCCATACCAGAGACCGACCGTACACATCTCACCCATACCAGAGACCGACCGTACACATCTCACCCATACCAGAGACCGACCGTACACATTCCACCCATACCAGAGACCGACCGTACACATCTCACCCATACCAGAGACCGACCGTACACATCCCACCCATACCAGAGACCGACCGTACACATCTCACCCATACCAAAGACCGACCGTACACATCTCACCCATACCAGAGACCGACCGTACACATCTCACCCATACCAGAGACCGACCGTACACATCCCACCCATACCAGAGACCGAGCGTACACATCGGACCGTACACATCTCACCCATACCAGAGACCGACCGTACACATCTCACCCATACCAGAGACCGACCGTACACATCCCACCCATACCAAAGACCGACCGTACACATCTCACCCATACCAGAGACCGACCATACACATCTCACCCATACCAGAGACCGACCGTACACATCCCACCCATACCAGAGACCGAGCGTACACATCTCACCTATACCAGAGACCGACCGTACACATCTCACCCATACCAGAGACCGACCGTACACATCTCACCCATACCAGAGACCGACCGTACACATCTCATCCATATCAGAGACCGACCGTACACATCTCACCCATACCAGAGACCGACCGTACACATCTCACCCATACCAGAGACTGACCGTACACATCCCACCCATACCAGAGACCGACCGTACACATCCCACCCATACCAGAGACCGACCGTACACATCTCACCCATACCAAAGACCGACCGTACACATCTCACCCATACCAGAGACCGACCGTACACATCTCACCCATACCAGAGACCGACCGTACACATCCCACCCATACCAGAGACCGACCGTACACATCGGACCGTACACATCTCACCCATACCAGAGACCGACCGTACACATCTCACCCATACCAGAGACCGACCGTACACATCCCACCCATACCAGAGACTGACCGTACACATCCCACCCATACCAAAGACCGACCGTACACATCTCACCCATACCAGAGACCGACCATACACATCTCACCCATACCAGAGACCGACCATACACATCTCACCCATACCAGAGACCGACCGTACACATCCCACCCATACCAGAGACCGACCGTGCACATCGGACCGTACACATCTCACCCATATAAGAGATCGACCGTACACATCTCACCCATACCAGAGACCAACCGTACACATCCCACCCATACCAGAGACTGACCGTACACATCCCATCCATACCAGAGACCGACCGTACACATCTCACCCATACCAGAGACCAACCGTACACATCCCACCCATACCAGAGACCGACCGTACACATCTCACCCATACCAGAGACCGACCGTACACATCTCACCCATACCAGAGACCGACCGTACACATCTCACCCATACCAGAATCTGACCGTACACATCTCACCCATACCAGAGACCGACCGTACACATCCCACCCATACCAGAGACCGACCATACACATCCCACCCATACCAGAGACCGGCTGTACACATCCCACCTATACCAGAGACCGACCGTACACATCTCACCCTTACCAGAATCTGACCGTACACATCTCACCCATATCAGAGACCGGCTGTACACATCCCACCCATACCAGAGACCGACCGTACACATCTCACCCATACCAGAGACTGACCGTACACATTCCACCCATACCAGAGACCGACCGTACACATCCCACCCATACCAGAGACCAACCGTACACATCTCACCCATACCAGAGACCGACCGTACACATCTCACCCATACCAGAGACCGACCGTACACATCTCTCCCATACCAGAGACCGACCTTACACATCCCACCCATACCAGAGATCGACCGTACACACCCCACCCATACCAGAGACCGACCGTACACATTATAGCTGACATCAGACAGGTGAGTGGAGTTGATGACATTAGCATCTTCTCACAGTATGAGTCCCAACAGTATGACTCAGTCACTATTGCTACTATGGCAAATACAGGGTCCCCAGAGTAACAACACCTCAAGGGTACCCCAAATGCCAGGGCCCATAATCTGTAGGAAAGAGGCTCACATTCAGTCCCCTCCAAAAGTCTCTGTCCCGGGTGAGTCTGTCACACCACCCATACCAGAGAACGACCGTACACATCCCACCCATACCAGAGACCGACCGTACACATCCCACCCATACCAGAGACCGACCGTACACACCTCACCCATACCAGAGACCGACCGTACACATCCCACCCATACCAGAGACCGACCGTACACATCCCACCCATACCAGAGACCGACCATACACATCCCACCCATACCAGAGACCGACCGTACACATCTCACCCATACCAGAGACCGACCGTACACATCCCACCCATACCAGAGACCGACCGTACACATCCCACCCATACCAGAGACCGACCGTACACATCCCACCCATACCAGAGACCGACCGTACACATCCCACCCATACCAGAGACCGACCGTACACACCCCACCCATACCAGAGACCGACCGTACACATCTCACCCACACCAGAGACCGACCGTACACATCTCACCCATACCAGAGACCGACCGTACACACCCCACCCATACCAGAGACCGACTGTACACATCTCACCCACACCAGAGACCGACCGTACACATCTCACCCACACCAGAGACCGACCGTACACATCCCACCCATACCAGACACCGACCGTACACATCTCACCCATACAAGAGACCGACCGTACACATCTCACCCATACCAGAGACCGACCGTACACATCTCACCCATACCAGAGACCGACCGTACACATCCCACTCATACCAGAGACCGAAAGTACACATCTCACCCATACCAGAGACCGACCATACACATCTCACCCATACCAGAGACCGACCGTACACATCTCACCCATACCAGAGACCGACCGTACACATCTCACCCATACCAGAGACCGACCGTACACATCTCACCCATACCAGAGACCGACCATACACATCTCACCCATACCAGAAACGGACCGTACACATCTCACCCATACCAGAGACCGACCGTACACATCTCACCCATACCAGAGACCGACCGTACACATCTCACCCATACCAGAGACCGACCGTACACATCTCACCCATACCAGAGACCGACCGTACACATCTCACCCATACCAGAGACCGACCGTACACATCTCACCCATACCAGAGACCGACCGTACACATCTCACCCATACCAGAGACCGACCGTACACATCTCACCCATACCAGAGACCGACCGTACACATCCCACCCATACCAGAGACCGACCGTACACATCCCACCCATACCAGAGACCGACCGTACACATCTCACCCATACCAGAGACCGACCGTACACATCCCACCCATACCAGAGACCGACCGTACACATCTCACCCATACCAGAGACCGACCGTACACATCCCACCCATACCAGGGACCGACCGTACACATCTCTCCCATACCAGAGACCGACCGTACACATCCCACCCATACCAGAGACCGACCGTACACATCTCTCCCATACCAGAGACCGACCGTACACATCCCACCCATACCACAGATCGACCGTACACACCCCACCCATACCAGAGACCGACCGTACACATCTCACCCATACCAGAGATCGACCGTACACACCCCACCCATACCAGAGACCGACCGTACACATTATAGCTGACATCAGACAGGTGAGTGGAGTTGATGACATTAGCATCTTCTCACAGTATGAGTCCCAACAGTATGACTCAGTCACTATTGCTACTATGGCAAATACAGGGTCCCCAGAGTAACAACACCTCAAGGGTACCCCAAATGCCAGGGCCCATAATCTGTAGGGAAGAGGCTCACATTCAGTCCCCTCCAAAAGTCTCTGTCCCGGGTAAGTCTGTCAAACCACCCATACCAGAGACCGACCGTACACATCCAACCCATACCAGAGACCGACCGTACACATCCAACCCATACCAGAGACCGACCGTACACATCCCACCCATACCAGAGACCGACCGTACACACCCCACCCATATCAGAGACCGACCGTACACATCCCACCCATACCAGAGACCGACCGTACACATCCAACCCATACCAGAGACCGACCGTACACATCCAACCCATACCAGAGACCGACCGTACACATCCCACCCATACCAGAGACCGACCGTACACATCCCACCCATACCAGAGACCGACCGTACACACCCCACCCATACCAGAGACCGACCGTACACATCTCACCCATACCAGAGACCGACCGTACACATCTCACCCATACCAGAGGCTGACCGTACACATCTCACCCATACCAGAGACCGACCGTACACATCTCACCCATACCAGAGACCGACCGTACACACCCCACCCATACCAGAGACTGACCGTACACATCTCACCCATACCAGAGACCGACCGTACACATCTCACCCATACCAGAGGCTGACCGTACACATCTCACCCATACCAGAGACCGACCGTACACATCTCACCCATACCAGAGACCGACCGTACACACCCCACCCATACCAGAGACCGACCGTACACATCCCACCCATACCAGAGACCGACCGTACACACCCCACCCATACCAGAGACCGACCGTACACACCCCACCCATACCAGAGACCGACCGTACACATCCCACCCATACCAGAGACCGACCGTACACATCTCACCCATACCAGAGACCGACCGTAAACATTATAGCTGACATCAGACAGGTGAGTGGAGTTGATGACATTAGCATCTTCTCACAGTATGAGTCCCAACAGTATGACTCAGTCACTATTGCTACTATGGCAAATACAGGGTCCCCAGAGTAACAACACCTCAAGGGTACCCCAAATGCCAGGGCCCATAATCTGTAGGAAAGAGGCTCACATTCAGTCCCCTCCAAAAGTCTCTGTCCCGGGTGAGTCTGTCACACCACCCATACCAGAGACCGACCGTACACATCCCACCCATACCAGAGACCGACCGTACACATCTCACCCATACCAGAGACCGACCGTACACATCCCACCCATACCAGAGACCGACCGTACACATCCCACCCATACCAGAGACCGACCGTACACATCTCATCCATATCAGAGACCGACCGTACACATCTCACCCATACCAGAGACCGACCGTACACATCCCACCCATACCAGAGACCGACCGTACACATCTCACCCATACCAGAGACCGACCGTACACATCTCACCCATACCAGAGACCGACCGTACACATCCCACCCATACCAGAGACCGAGCGTACACATCGGACCGTACACATCTCACCCATACCAGAGACCGACCGTACACATCTCACCCATACCAGAGACCGACCGTACACATCCCACCCATACCAGAGACTGACCGTACACATCCCACCCATACCAAAGACCGACCGTACACATCTCACCCATACCAGAGACCGACCGTACACATCCAACCCATACCAGAGACCGACCGTACACATCCAACCCATACCAGAGACCGACCGTACACATCCCACCCATACCAGAGACCGACCGTACACACCCCACCCATATCAGAGACCGACCGTACACATCCCACCCATACCAGAGACCGACCGTACACATCCAACCCATACCAGAGACCGACCGTACACATCCAACCCATACCAGAGACCGACCGTACACATCCCACCCATACCAGAGACCGACCGTACACACCCCACCCATACCAGAGACCGACCGTACACATCCCACCCATACCAGAGACCGACCGTACACATCTCACCCATACCAGAGACCGACCGTACACATCCCACCCATACCAGAGACCGACCGTACACATCTCACCCATATCAGAGACCGACCGTACACATCTCACCCATACCAGAGACCGACCGTACACATCCCACCCATACCAGAGACCGACCGTACACATCCCACCCATATCAGAGACCGACCGTACACATCTCACCCATACCAGAGACTGACCGTACACATCCCACCCATACCAAAGACCGACCGTACACATCTCACCCATACCAGAGACCGACCGTACACATCTCACCCATACCAGAGACCGACCGTACACATCTCACCCATACCAGAGACCGACCGTACACATCCCACCCATACCAGAGACCGACCGTACACATCTCACCCATACCAGAGACCGACCGTACACATCTCACCCATATCAGAGACCGACCGTACACATCTCACCCATACCAGAGACCGACCGTACACATCCCACCCATACCAGAGACCGACCGTACACATCTCACCCATACCAGAGACCGACCGTACACATCCCACCCATACCAGAGACCGACTGTACACATCCCACCCATACCAGAGACCGACCGTACACATCTCACCCATACCAGAGACCGACTGTACACATCCCACCCATACCAGAGACCGACCGTACACATCCCACCTATACCAGAGACCGACCGTACACATCTCACCCATACCAGAATCTGACCGTACACATCCCACCCATACCAGAGACCGACCGTACACATCTCACCCATATCAGAGACCGACCGTACACATCTCACCCATACCAGAGACCGACCGTACACATCTCACCCATACCAGAGACCGACCGTACACATCCCACCCATACCAGAGACTGACCGTACACATCTCACCCATACCAGAGACCGACCGTACACATCTCACCCATACCAGAGGCTGACCGTACACATCTCACCCATACCAGAGATTGACCGTACACATCCCACCGATACCAGAGACCGACCGTACACATCCCACCCATACCAGAGGCTGACCGTACACATCCCACCCATACCAGAGACCGACCGTACACATCCCACCCATACCAGAGACCGACCGTACACATCCCACCCATACCAGAGACTGACCGTACACATCTCACCCATACCAAAGACCGACCGTACACATCTCACCCATACCAGAGACCGACCGTACACATCTCACCCATACCAGAGACCGACCGTACACATCCCACCCATACCAGAGACCGACCGTACACATCTCACCCACACCAGAGACCGACCGTACACATCTCACCCATACCAGAGACCGACCGCACACATCTCACCCATACCAGAGACCGACCGTACACATCTCACCCATACCAGAGACCGACCGTACACATCTCATCCATATCAGAGACCGACCGTACACATCTCACCCATACCAGAGACCGACCGTACACATCCCACCCATACCAGAGACCGACCGTACACATCTCACCCATACCAGAGACTGACCGTACACATCCCACCCATACCAGAGACCGACCGTACACATCTCACCCATACCAGAGACCGACCGTACACATCCCACCCATACCAGAGACCGACCGTACACATCCCACCCATACCAGAGACCGACCGTACACATCTCACCCATACCAAAGACCGACCGTACACATCTCACCCATACCAGAGACCGACCGTACACATCTCACCCATACCGGAGACTGACCGTACACATCTCACCCATACCAGAGACCGACCGTACACATCTCACCCATACCAGAGACCGACCGTACACATCCCACCCATACCAAAGACCGACCGTACACATCTCACCCATACCAGAGACCGACCATACACATCCCACCCATACCAGAGACCGACCGTACACACCCCACCCATACCAGAGACCGACCGTACACATCTCACCCATACCAGAGACCGAGCGTACACATCGGACCGTACACATCTCACCCATACCAGAGACCGACCGTACACATCTCACCCATACCAGAGACCGACCGTACACATCCCACCCATACCAGAGACTGACCGTACACATCCCACCCATACCAAAGACCGACCGTACACATCTCACCCATACCAGAGACCGACCATACACATCTCACCCATACCAGAGACCGACCATACACATCTCACCCATACCAGAGACCGATCGTACACATCTCACCCATACCAGAGACCGACCGTACACATCTCACCCATACCAGAGACCGACCGTACACATCCCACCCATACCAGAGACTGACCGTACACATCCCACCCATACCAAAGACCGACCGTACACATCTCACCCATACCAGAGACCGACCATACACATCTCACCCATACCAGAGACCGACCATACACATCTCACCCATACCAGAGACCGATCGTACACATCTCACCCATACCAGAGACCGACCGTACACACCCCACCCATACCAGAGACCGACCGTACACACCCCACCCATACCAGAGACCGACCGTACACACCCCACCCATACCAGAGACCGACCGTACACACCCCACCCATACCAGAGACCGACCGTACACACCCCACCCATACCAGAGACCGACCGTACACACCCCACCCATACCAGAGACCGACCGTACACATCCCACCCATACCAGAGACCGACCGTACACATCTCACCCATACCAGAGACCGACCATACACATCTCACCCATACCAGAGACCGACCGTACACATTATAGCTGACATCAGACAGGTGAGTGGAGTTGATGACATTAGCATCTTCTCACAGTATGAGTCCCAACAGTATGACTCAGTCACTATTGCTACTATGGCAAATACAGGGTCCCCAGAGTAACAACACCTCAAGGGTACCCCAAATGCCAGGGCCCATAATCTGTAGGAAAGAGGCTCACATTCAGTCCCCTCCAAAAGTCTCTGTCCCGGGTGAGTCTGTCACACCACCCATACCAGAGACTGACCGTACACATCCCACCCATACCAGAGACCGACCGTACACATCCCACCCATACCAGAGACCGACCGTACACATCCCACCCATACCAGAGACTGACCGTACACATCTCACCCATACCAAAGACCGACCGTACACATCTCACCCATACCAGAGACCGACCGTACACATCTCACCCATACCAGAGACCGACCGTACACATCCCACCCATACCAGAGACCGAGCGTACACATCTCACCCATACCAGAAACCGACCGTACACATCTCACCCATACCAGAGACCGACCGTACACATCTCACCCATACCAGAGACCGACCGTACACATCTCATCCATATCAGAGACCGACCGTACACATCTCACCCATACCAGAGACCGACCGTACACATCCCACCCATACCAGAGACCGACCGTACACATCTCACCCAAACCAGAGACTGACCGTACACATCCCACCCATACCAGAGACCGACCGTACACATCCCACCCATACCAGAGACCGACCGTACACATCTCACCCATATCAGAGACCGACCGTACACATCTCACCCATACCAGAGACCGACCGTACACATCTCACCCATACCAGAGACCGACCGTACACATCTCACCCATACCAAAGACCGACCGTACACATCTCACCCATACCAGAGACCGACCGTACACATCTCACCCATACCAGAGACCGACCGTACACATCCCACCCATACCAGAGACCGAGCGTACACATCGGACCGTACACATCTCACCCATACCAGAGACTGACCGTACACATCTCACCCATACCAGAGACCGACCGTACACATCCCACCCATACCAAAGACCGACCGTACACATCTCACCCATACCAGAGACCGACCATACACATCTCACCCATACCAGAGACCGACCGTACACATCCCACCCATACCAGAGACCGAGCGTACACATCTCACCTATACCAGAGACTGACCGTACACATCTCACCCATACCAGAGACCTACCGTACACATCTCACCCATACCAGAGACCGACCGTACACATCTCATCCATATCAGATACCGACCGTACACATCTCACCCATACCAGAGACCGACCGTACACATCTCACCCATACCAAAGACCGACCGTACACATCTCACCCATACCAGAGACCGACCGTACACATCTCACCCATACCAGAGACCGACCGTACACATCTCACCCATACCGGAGACCGACCGTACACATCTCACCCATACCAGAGACTGACCGTACACATCCCACCCATACCAGAGACCGACCGTACACATCGGACCGTACACATCTCACCCATACCAGAGACCGACCGTACACATCTCACCCATACCAGAGACCGACCGTACACATCCCACCCATACCAGAGACTGACCGTACACATCCCACCCATACCAAAGACCGACCGTACACATCTCACCCATACCAGAGACCGACCATACACATCTCACCCATACCAGAGACCGACCATACACATCTCACCCATACCAGAGACCGACCGTACACATCCCACCCATACCAGAGACCGACCGTGCACATCGGACCGTACACATCTCACCCATACCAGAGACCGACCGTACACATCTCACCCATACCAGAGACCAACCGTACACATCCCACCCATACCAGAGACTGACCGTACACATCCCATCCATACCAGAGACCGGCTGTACACATCCCACCTATACCAGAGACCGACCGTACACATCTCACCCTTACCAGAATCTGACCGTACACATCTCACCCATATCAGAGACCGGCTGTACACATCCCACCCATACCAGAGACCGACCGTACACATCTCACCCATACCAGAGACTGACCGTACACATTCCACCCATACCAGAGACCGACCGTACACATCCCACCCATACCAGAGACCAACCGTACACATCTCACCCATACCAGAGACCGACCGTACACATCTCTCCCATACCAGAGACCGACCGTACACACCCCACCCATACCAGAGACCGACCGTACACATCCCACCCATACCAGAGACCGACCGTACACATCTCACCCATACCAGAGACCGACCGTACACATTATAGCTGACATCAGACAGGTGAGTGGAGTTGATGACATTAGCATCTTCTCACATTATGAGTCCCAACAGTATGACTCAGTCACTATTGCTACTATGGCAAATACAGGGTCCCCAGAGTAACAACACCTCAAGGGTACCCCAAATGCCAGGGCCCATAATCTGTAGGAAAGAGGCTCACATTCAGTCCCCTCCAAAAGTCTCTGTCCCGGGTGAGTCTGTCACACCACCCATACCAGAGACCGACCGTACACATCCCACCCATACCAGAGACCGACCGTACACATCCCACCCATACCAGAGACCGACCGTACACACCTCACCCATACCAGAGACCGACCGTACACATCCCACCCATACCAGAGACCGACCGTACACATCCCACCCATACCAGAGACCGACCATACACATCCCACCCATACCAGAGACCGACCGTACACATCTCACCCATACCAGAGACCGACCGTACACATCTCACCCATACCAGAGACCAACCGTACACATCCCACCCATACCAGAGACTGACTGTACACATTCCACCCATACCAGAGACCGACCGTACACATCTCACCCATTCCAGAGACCGACCGTACACATCCCACCCATACCAGAGACCGACCGTACACACCCCACCCATACCAGAGATCGACCGTACACATCCCACCCATACCAGAGACTGACCGTACACATCTCACCCATACCAGAGACCGACCGTACACATCCCACCCATACCAGAGACCGACCGTACACACCCCACCCATACCAGAGACCGACCGTACACATCTCACCCATACCAGAGACCGACCCTACACATCTCACCCATACCAGAGACCGACCGTACACATCCCACCCATACCAGAGACCGACCGTACACACCCCACCCGTACCAGAGATCGACCGTACACATCCCACCCATACCAGAGACTGACCGTACACATCTCACCCATACCAGAGACCGACCGTACACATCCCACCCATACCAGAGATCGACCGTACACATCCCACCCATACCAGAGACCGACCGTACACATCTCACCCATACCAGAGACCGACCGTACACATCTCACCCATACCAGAGACCGACCGTACACATCTCACCCATACCAGAGACCAACCGTACACATCTCACCCATACCAGAGACCGACCGTACACATCTCACCCATACCAGAGACCGACCGTACACATTCCACCCATACCAGAGACCGACCGTACACATCCCACCCATACCAGAGATCGACCGTACACATCCCACCCATACCAGAGACCGACCGTACACATCCCACCCATACCAGAGACCGACCGTACACATCTCACCCATACCAGAGATCGACCGTACACATCCCACCCATACCAGAGACTGACCGTACACATCCCACCCATACCAGAGACCGACCGTACACATCTCACCCATACCAGAGACCGACCGTACACATCTCACCCATACCAGAGACCGACCGTACACATTCCACCCATACCAGAGACCGACCGTACACATCTCACCCATACCAGAGACCGACCGTACACATCTCACCCATACCAGAGACCGACCGTACACATTCCACCCATACCAGAGACCGACCGTACACATCTCACCCATACCAGAGACCGACCGTACACATCTCTCCCATACCAGAGACCGATTGTACACATCTCACCCATACCAGAGACCGACCGTACACATCCCACCCATACCAGAGACCGACCGTACACATCCCACCCATACCAGACACCGACCGTACACATCTCACCCATACAAGAGACCGACCGTACACATCTCACCCATACCAGAGACCGACCGTACACATCCCACCCATACCAGAGACCGAAAGTACACATCTCACCCATACCAGAGACCGACCATACACATCTCACCCATACCAGAGACCGACCGTACACATCTCACCCATACCAGAGACCGACCGTACACATCTCACCCATACCAGAGACCGACCATACACATCCCACTCATACCAGAGACCGAAAGTACACATCTCACCCATACCAGAGACCGACAATACACATCTCACCCATACCAGAGACCGACCGTACACATCTCACCCATACCAGAGACCGACCGTACACATCTCACCCATACCAGAGACCGACCATACACATCTCACCCATACCAGAAACGGACCGTACACATCTCACCCATACCAGAGACCGACCGTACACATCTCACCCATACCAGAGACCGACCGTACACATCCCACCCATACCAGAGACCGACCGTACACATCCCACCCATACCAGAGACCGACCGTACACATTCCACCCATACCAGAGACCGACCGTACACATCCCACCCATACCAGAGACCGACCGTACACATCCCACCCATACCGGAGACCGACCGTACACATCTCACCCATACCAGAGACCGACCGTACACATCCCACCCATACCAGAGACCGACCGTACACATCCCACCCATACCAGAGACCGACCGTACACATCTCACCCATACCAGAGACCGACCGTACACATCTCACCCATACCAGAGACAGACCGTACACATCTCACCCATACCAGAGACCGACCGTACACATCCCACCCATACCAGAGACCGACCGTACACATCCCACCCATACCAGAGACCGACCGTACACATTCCACCCATACCAGAGACCGACCGTACACATTCCACCCATACCAGAGACCGACCGTACACAACCCACCCATACCAGAGACCGACCGTACACATCCCACCCATACCAGAGACCGACCGTACACATCTCACCCATACCAGAGACCGACCGTACACATCCCACCCATACCAGAGATCGACCGTACACATCCCACCCATACCAGAGACCGACCGTACACATCTCACCCATACCAGAGACCGACCGTACACATCCCACCCATACCAGAGACCGACCGTACACATCTCACCCATACCAGAGACCGACCGTACACATCTCACCCATACCAGAGACCGACCGTACACATCCCACCCATACCAGAGACCGACCGTACACATCCCACCCATACCAGAGACCGACCGTACACATCTCACCCATACCAGAGACCGACCGTACACATCCCACCCATACCAGAGACCGACCGTACACATCTCACCCATACCAGAGACCGACCGTACACATCCCACCCATACCAGAGACCGACCGTACACATCTCACCCATACCAGAGACCGACCGTACACATCCCACCCATACCAGAGATCGACCGTACACATCCCACCCATACCAGAGACCGACCGTACACATCTCACCCATACCAGAGACCGACCGTACACATCTCACCCATACCAGAGACTGACCGTACACATCTCACCCATACCAGAGACCGACCGTACACATCCCACCCATACCAGAGACCGACCGTACACATCCCACCCATACCAGAGACCGACCGTACACATTCCACCCATACCAGAGACCGACCGTACACATTCCACCCATACCAGAGACCGACCGTACACAACCCACCCATACCAGAGACCGACCGTACACATCCCACCCATACCAGAGACCGACCGTACACATCTCACCCATACCAGAGACCGACCGTACACATCCCACCCATACCAGAGATCGACCGTACACATCCCACCCATACCAGAGACCGACCGTACACATCTCACCCATACCAGAGACCGACCGTACACATTCCACCCATACCAGAGACTGACCGTACACATCCCACCCATACCAGAGATCGACCGTACACATCCCACCCATACCAGAGACTGACCGTACACATCCCACCCATACCAGAGACCGACCGTACACATCTCACCCATACCAGAGATCGACCGTACACACCCCACCCATACCAGAGACTGACCGTACACATCCCACCCATACCAGAGACCGACCGTACACATTCCACCCATACCAGAGACCGACCGTACACATTCCACCCATACCAGAGACCGACCGTACACAACCCACCCATACCAGAGACCGACCGTACACATCCCACCCATACCAGAGACCGACCGTACACATCTCACCCATACCAGAGACTGACCGTACACATCTCACCCATACCAGAGACCGACCATACACATCCCACCCATACCAGAGACCGACCGTACACATCCCACCCATACCAGAGACCGACCGTACACATCTCACCCATACCAGAGACTGACCGTACACATCTCACCCATACCAGAGACCGACCATACACATCCCACCCATACCAGAGACCGACCGTACACATTCCACCCATACCAGAGACCGACCGTACACATTCCACCCATACCAGAGACCGACCGTACACAACCCACCCATACCAGAGACCGACCGTACACATCCCACCCATACCAGAGACCGACCGTACACATCTCACCCATACCAGAGACCGACCGTACACATCCCACCCATACCAGAGATCGACCGTACACATCCCACCCATACCAGAGACCGACCGTACACATCTCACCCATACCAGAGACCGACCGTACACATCTCACCCATACCAGAGACCAACCGTACACATCTCACCCATACCAGAGACCGACCGTACACATCTCACCCATACCAGAGACCGACCGTACACATTCCACCCATACCAGAGACTGACCGTACACATCCCACCCATACCAGAGATCGACCGTACACATCCCACCCATACCAGAGACTGACCGTACACATCCCACCCATACCAGAGACCGACCGTACACATCTCACCCATACCAGAGATCGACCGTACACACCCCACCCATACCAGAGACTGACCGTACACATCCCACCCATACCAGAGACCGACCGTGCACATCTCACCCATACCAGAGACCGACCGTACACATCTCACCCATACCAGAGACCGACCGTACACATTCCACCCATACCAGAGACCGACCGTACACATCTCACCCATACCAGAGACCGACCGTACACATCCCACCCATACCAGAGACCGACCGTACACATCTCACCCATACCAGAGACCGACCGTACACATCTCACCCATACCAGAGACCGACCGTACACATCCCACCCATACCAGAGACCGACCGTACACATCTCACCCATACCAGAGACCGACCGTACACATCCCACTCATACCAGAGACCGAAAGTACACATCTCACCCATACCAGAGACCGACCATACACATCTCACCCATACCAGAGACCGACCGTACACATCTCACCCATACCAGAGACCGACCGTACACATCTCACCCATACCAGAGACCGACCATACACATCTCACCCATACCAGAGACCGACCGTACACATCTCACCCATACCAGAGACCGACTGTACACATCTCACCCATACCAGAGACCGACCGTACACATCTCACCCATACCAGAGACCGACCGTACACATCTCACCCATACCAGAGACCGACCGTACACATCCCACCCATACCAGAGACCGTCCGTACACATCTCACCCATACCAGAGACCGACCGTACACATCTCACCCATACCAGAGACCGACCGTACACATCCCTCCCATACCAGAGACCGACCGTACACATCCCACCCATACCAGAGACCGACCGTACACATCTCACCCATACCAGAGACCGACCGTACACATCCCTCCCATACCAGAGACCGACCGTACACATCCCACCCATACCAGAGACCGACCGTACACATCTCACCCATACCAGAGACCGACCGTACACATCCCACCCATACCAGAGACCGACCGTACACATCCCACCCATACCAGAGACCGACCGTACACATCCCACCCATACCAGAGACCGACCGTACACATCTCACCCATACCAGAAACCGACCGTACACATCTCACCCATACCAGAGACCGACCGTACACATCTCACCCATACCAGAGACCGACCGTACACATCTCACCCATACCAGAGACCGACCGTACACATCTCACCCACACCAGAGACCGACCGTACACATCTCACCCATACCAGAGACCGACCGTACACATCTCACCCATACCAGAAACTGACCGTACACATCTCACACATACCAGAGACCGACCGTACACATCTCACCCATACCAGAGACCGACCGTACACATCCCACCCATACCAGAGACCGACCGTACACATCCCACCCATACCAGAGACCGACCGTACACATCTCACCCATACCAGAGACCGACCGTACACATCTCACCCATACCAGAGACCGACCGTACACACCCCACCCATACCAGAGACCGACCGTACACATCTCACCCATACCAGAGACCGACCGTACACATCCCACCCATACCAGAGACCGACCGTACACATCCCACCCATACCAGAGACCGACCTTACACATCTCACCCATACCAGAGACCGACCGTACACATCCCACCCATACCAGAGACCGACCGTACATATCTCACCCATACCAGAGACCGACCGTACACATCCCACCCATACCAGAGACCGACCGTACACATCCCACCCATACCAGAGACCGACCGTACACATCTCACCCATACCAGAGACCGACCGTACACATCTCACCCATACCAGAGACCGACCGTACACATCTCACCCATACCAGAGACCGACCGTACACATTCCACCCATACCAGAGACCGACCGTACACATCTCACCCATACCAAAGACCGACCGTACACATCTCACCCATACCAGAGACCGACCGTACACATCTCACCCATACCAGAGACCGACCGTACACATCCCACCCATACCAGAGACCGACCGTACACATCTCACCCATACCAGAGACCGACCGTACACATCCCACCCATACCAGAGACCGACCGTACACATCCCACCCATACCAGAGACCGACCGTACACATCTCACCCATACCGGAGACCGACCGTACACATCCCACCCATACCAGAGACCGACCCTACACATCTCACCCATACCAGAGACCGACCGTACACATTTCACCCATACCAGAGACCGACCGTACACATCTCACCCATACCAGAGACCGACCGTACACATCCCACCCATACCAGAGACCGACCGTACACATCCCACCCATACCAGAGACCGACCGTACACATCTCACCCATACCGGAGACCGACCGTACACATCTCACCCATACCGGAGACCGACCGTACACATCTCACCCATACCGGAGACCGACCGTACACATCTCACCCATACCGGAGACCGACCGTACACATCCCACCCATACCAGAGACCGACCGTACACATCCCACCCATACCAGAGACCGACCATCTGTTTTTAGACATTATATGAACAGACGTGGTTGAAATACAGGAGCAAATCCCACGTGTAGTTCTTGACGTAATTCACTTACAGTGGACACTCAAACAAGCACAGTAGCACAATTACAGCTTTATTTCCTCAGCTGAATGAACTGTAACTTTCAGGACATTAGTTATGACAGAAGGTAACTTGACCTGGACAGCCGAGAAGTAAGATATCTATTGGTTAGGATATCCAAGCCATCTATTAGGTTGAAGTCATCTGCTACAATCTATGGTGGGCTTGTGGGTAATCCGGCTCGTGTGACTTGTGTTATTGCAGCCAAATACATCAACTTTGTGTTCCTTTGTCTGTGAAATGTTCTAATGATATGAAGGAGAATTCCCGACACAACGTTCCCTCATCTTATTACATGTCCTTTATTTTCCCCAGATAGGGAGATTATTGTCTGGAATCCTCCCATGTATTATCTGTGTTCTTCTGTATAAGGAATCCTATGACTACGTGTCTCAGTTACATAGTTACATAGTAGGTGAGGTTGAAAAAAGACACAAGTCCATCAAGTGCAACCTATGTGTGTGATTATGATCAGTCTCAGCCCCTCCCTGTGTAGGAATGTACAGAACTGGTTAATGAGTGTCAGATACTTTCAGTTTCATTTCTCTCTTCTGCTCTCAGCGATGGCGTCTGCTAATCTGAGGAAGGAGCTGGAATGTTCCGTCTGTCTGGACTTTTATACAGATCCTGTAATCCTGAAATGTGGACATAACTTCTGCCGGGACTGTATTGGTCGTGTGTTGGCTACACAGAGAGGGTCTGGAGGTTATTCCTGTCCTGAATGTAAACAAAGCTTCAGGAAACGTCCCGTCCTTCAGAGGAATCTGAAACTACGTAACATAGTGGAGAATTTCCAGTCCACCCATCCAGATCAGGAGGAGTCCGGGGTCTTCTGTACTTACTGTATTCACACTCCTGTACCTGCTGTGATATCCTGTCTGCATTGTGAAGCTTCTCTGTGTGACAATCACCTGAGAGTCCACAGCAAGTCACCAGAACACGTCTTATGTGACCCCACCACTTCCCTGGAGAACAGGAAATGCTCCGTCCATAAGAAGATCCTGGAGTATTACTGCACTGAGGACTCCACCTGTATCTGTATGTCCTGTGGTTTCATTGGAGAACATCAGGGACACCAGTTGGAGACTCTGGATGAAGCCTCTGAGATGAAGAAGAAGAAACTGAGGAATGTTCTGCAGAAACTGATGACAGAGAGAGAGGAGATGGAGAAAAGAGTCCAGAGTCTGCAGGAACACAGGAGGAAAGTACAAGGAAAAGCAGATGATGAAACAGAGAGAGTCACTGTCCTGTTCAGAGACCTCAGGAGACGTCTGGAAGACCTGGAGAAGAGAGTCCTGAGGGAAATCTCCGGGCCGGCAGAGCGGATCTCGGTGATAATCAATGATCTGATCCAGGATCTGGAAATAAAGAAGGAGGAGCTGTCCAGGAAGATGGGGGACATTGAGGAGCTGTGTAACATGACGGATCCACTGACTGTCCTACAGGAATCAGACACAGGTGACTTGTGTGATACTGAGGATGGAGATGATGAGGACAGAGAGAGATATGATAAACTCCTCCATGATGGAGGGGATCTGGATTTGGGGGGGATCTCACACACATTACACACAGGTTTATCTGATATCATGTCTGGGGTAAATGTAGAGAAATGTCCAGGCACACATGTCTATCCACATTCTACTACAAAGGGCGAAGGTCATATCAATGCTGAATCATACAGGCCACGCCCCCAACCCTCCCCCACCATACAACCATCCAGGAGACCTCCCCAACCCTCCCCCACCATACAACCATCCAGGAGATCTCCCCAACCCTCCCCCACCATACAACCATCCAGGAGACCTCCCCAACCCTCCCCCACCATACAACGCTCAAACCTCCAGGCTGGCGGACCAAATATTGGGGCTGTACAGCAAACATTGATGGTGTCAGGGGTTACAGACATATTACTGGATGTGAGGACAGCTGCTAATAATCTACATATATCAGATGACAGGAAAACTGCATCCACATCATCACATCAGAATCGCCCAGAAACACCAGAGAGGTTTCAGTTTTATCAACAGGTAATGAGCAGTCAGAGGTTCTCTTCAGGGAGACATTACTGGGAAGTGGATGTCGGGGGGTCAGATTGCTCTATAGTTGGGATGTGTTACCCCAGTATAGACAGGAGAGGAGATGACTCAGTGATTGGATGGAATATGAAGTCCTGGGGTTTGCAGAGGTTGGAGATGTGGGGGTGTAATCGCTACTTTGTAAAACATGACAATAAGGAGATCCCATTACCCGGCGGTGTCTCTAGTGACAGAGTCAGGATAGATCTGGATTATGAGGCCGGACGGATCTCCTTTTATGATCTGTGTGACCCGATCCGACATCTCCACACCTTCACCACCACCTTCACTGAGCCCCTCCATGCTGCAGTACATGTAGGGGGAGGTTGTATAAAGATATGTGGGGGGAATCAGAAGTGAGAGATCTGCCCAGAGACATCACAAGGTGGATTATCTGATTGGTGATTGGTGGAATACTCATCCAATAGGAGGAAGCAGAGGACAGGAAACATGAGTGATTTATTTATAAAGCTGCAGGTTCCGGGGCCGTCATCTTCATCCTAAACCTCACTTCACTACCTAGTGTGTCACTGACCAGGAACAAGCATGCAGGAGGTCAGATTGTTCAGCCTTCACTGGCTGCATGCTTGTTCTGGGTCAGTGACACACTACATAGTGTAGCCAGGATCAGGATGACGGCCCTGGGGTCTCCACCATTACTATGTATCTATAGCAAGAAGGTTTTTCAGCTTTCTTTGGTGTGTTGAAGGTTTACAAAATTTTTCTGCAATTCAGAGCCACAATAAAGAGATTTCCCCTCACTTCCTGTCCTGGTGACAACTCTCCAAAACCAACACAGACATAAATAAAAATAATTTTCTTTACTAGAGTAGGGGAAGGATTAGATTATTTATCTTATCTTTATTTCTATCTGTGTCCCTGTTGTAGAATTTCCTTCATTTCCTGTCTGATAAAATGTTGTCACCAGGACAGGAAGTGAGGAGAAATCTCTCTAATGGAGCCCCAGATAGCAGTAAAAACCTGTCAGGGGTTCTAATCCTCCCCCACTCCATCCAAATCTAGAACAATAGGATTTTCCACAATGAGAATTCCTACATTTCTGTCCTCACAGGTTCCTTTACATGACTAATCCATGAATCTGTGATTGCTCCTCCCCCTCACTGTGATTGGCTGCGTGTGATTGTCATTATGAATACAACCAGTGCTAGCCTTGTTCCTATTGGTTATGATGTAGAGGGGGCGGGGATTGTGGTGTGGGTGGGGTAGTGTTAACAGGTGACGGGGGAGGGGTATACAGTCTCAGGAAGTGGAAATCCTCGGCTCTGTATATGGGAATATCGATCAATGATTGGATATAGATAGAATGATGGGAGGGATTGGACGATGACTACAATCACCATTAACCCCTTCAGTCCCGGCACCTCTATGATCCTTATGGAGCCGAGCAATTGTTCCATTTCCTCTATGGCCCTATTCATCTGATAAAGAGAAATAATTCTCCTATGATTTACTAATGATGAAATGACATGACTAAGTGCTTATATGCTAATGTTAGGTTCTTTATATAATAACAGGTTCTCTGTCTAGAATGACTTTACAGAAAGATGTTATTAGAACAAATTGTTGTTCTGGGGATCCTTGGAAGGTCTTGTTGGGGAACATAGAGACAGTTGGTCTCCATCTTCTACAATGAGGGATTTGGGAGTCTGGAGGTGGGACAAGCTGATAAGGTGTTCAGAGATAACAGAAATGAATGTCTCTTGTAATGAATGATGTGCTGCTTGTACAAATTCTTCAGTGAATGATTCCATCTGTAAAATGTTGATGTTTGGGACGATCCTCCATGACAACTGTCCAGGATTGGAGGGTAAAAGCCTCCCGTATGATGAAGAGGTCAGATCCTTGGTCCACCTGCCATGTCTAAGGATCTCCGCACACCTTCATCTCTCTACTTTCTAATCTTTACTTTTACTTTGTAACTCTTCTTCTAAATAAACTTCCAGAACCTTCCCCGGGATCAGAGGTTGTTATTTCCTCATCACATTCCACAAGAACTTTGTAATCCCGATGGAACACATCCATCATTTTATTGGGACACACAAGGCTTCCTATGGTCAAGATTGTCTTACAATGTTACATTTTCCTATATATAAGACACAAACACATCACAGAATGGAACAAATAGATCTCCTTTGCTTGGTATGACCGGTGTTCATGTTACTGTAAACCTAACGCTAAAGCACACAGATATTTATTTCTATTACAATTATTGTTTCTTGTTTGTCTTCTTGTCCTGAATGAGTATTACAGAGTAATGTCCGCTATTCTGTAACGTTACATGTATTGAACATTTAAACTTGCGTATCTGTTATATGGGAATATTTTTTCATGTTAAATTCCTTGTTTATGAGACTTTAGCGTTCTACTTATCTATGTTCATTCTTTAATCATACTCAAGTATTATGGAGGTCTAATTGTACTCAGCGCAATGGTTAAGTGGTCTGCACTCAGCGAGAACAAGCACTCAGGTTATGGGTTCAATTCCCAACCCTGCTGCCACCTACCTAATGTTGCATTGGTGACTTTTCAAGCACATAAGCAAACGCACAAATGTTAACCAACACCCTGCGTGCTCACTAGTGTGTGTGATTCTTTTCATGCCACACTATAATAATATTGCTAAATAACATCTCATTCATTCTGAGCCATTCAAATGAAGGAAACCACCATGCTGATGTGACAATTGGGCATTCACCTATTTTCAGCATCCAGTTCTCTGCTGCTTACTATTTAAAGGGTTTGTAAACCTTCCTGTTTTTTCACCTCAATGCATCCTATGCATTGAGGTGAAAAAACATCTGATAATTACTGGCCCCCAGCCCCCCCGTTTTTTACTTATCTGAGCCCTCGAAAGTCCTGCGTCAAGAACGTGCTGGATCTCGGTCTGGGCGTCTCGGCTCTCTATTGGATAGATTGATAGCAGCGCAGCCATTGGCTCCCGCTGCTGTCAATCAAATCCAATGACATGGGCGCCGGGGGAAGGGGCCGAGTCCGGCATTTGTGTCTATGGATACAAATGCTGGACTTGTGAGCACGCCCGCAAGGTAACCCCCTTGGGAGAGCGCTTCCCAGAGGGGCTTATTTGATACGAGGAGGAGCCGAGAGCTGCCGAGGGACCCCAGAAGACGGCATTCGGGGCCACTCTGTGCAAAATAAGCTGCACAGTGGAGGTAAGTATGACATGTTTGTTTGTTATTTAAAAAAAAAAAAATTTTTGAACCTTTAGTATCTCTTTAAGCTTCAAGTAGGTGATACCATGGTTGGTATTTGAACCCACGACGTAACTCTTGCCAGGAAGGAGTGCAGAGTACAATTCTCTATGGAATATACATTTGTACCATGATTAAAAAATTCACATATATACATAGAACTCAATATTCTCATAAAATACAAATTAAACATTAAAGCGTTTGTTAACCCCAAAATAAAATACATGGATCCTGCTCTTTTAAAGCATTTTATACATAACAATGATTGTGCTGTGTCATTGGGACCCCTGTATACCCTAAAAAACCTGGCTGACCCTGCCAGTTTCTCCCCCCCCCCCTGCAAACAGACCACGATAATCATGGCTGCTGAGCCCCTGACATTGTGGTCTATTTGTGTACCTCCGTCAGCCGAAGCCTGCTCTCCTGTGTATGTCTCCTCTGTCCCCCCTCCTCCCCCCCTCCCCTCTCTGTGTGCATTGCCGCCCCATCCCCCTCGTGCTGCAGGAATATACATTATAATTTAATACTATCCGTTTTGTTTCCAAATACTGTGCCCCGCTGTCTGTGTTTTATTAAAAAGATCCTCCTTTACTGTATCTCACGGTGGCTCCCTTTGGTCACGTGATCAGCTGTGTCTCCTCTCATCCCACTGACATCAGCGGGGAAACTTCGGCCCCGCCCCCTGCTTCTGCAAGGCGGGCAGAGAAGAGAGACAGCCGGTGACATGAGTGCCGGGAGCCACAATGAAATATGGTAAAGGATGATTTTTTCAACATAAAACACAGAGACAGGGGGGCACAGTATTAGGAAACAAAACGGATAGTATTAAAATGTCAAAGTGGATTTACAACCACTTTAAAACATATTTGAAATATACAATGAAACAAGAAAAGCCGCTCCAGGTGAGTGAGTCTCCGGCTAATCCCCACACACACTAGTTCAGGTGCTAGCCCAGCTCACATGCTGTGTAACATAAGGAAATTATGGCTGCACTTCCAAAAATCCTTTTATTGAAGCTTCATGTGACAAGTGGCTGACAGATGGAGCCGGGGACAAAAAGGTAGATGTGTTTGGGTGAAATTCATCTACCTTTTTGTCCCCGGCTCCATCTGTCAGCCACTTGTCATATGAAGCTTCAATAAAAAGACTTTTGGAAGTGCAGCCATCCAGAATTATTTCCTTTTATTTGAAATATAATAGAGACGTAACTGTAAATGTTCAATAAATGCTAATTATATAAATGCCTATTATATTATGTTTTTTTTTTTTGCCCCAAATCACCCCATATTGAGGGCATGTGGTCTGGTAAGGTTCAGGAGGGGGGATCTCGCCCCCCTCTTTCCTGGCCTGTCAGGTTGCATGTCTGGAGAAGGCCCCTTTCACACTTGTGTGACTTGTCCTGCGACTTGGGACTGCAAATTCGCATGACAAATTGTACCCCATGATTTCCAATCAGTACCGTTCATATCTGTGTGAATTCAGAGTAGTCCCTGAACTATTTTGGTCCAACATTGATGCGACTTGAGGTCCATAGACCTCAAGATTACACAGGCACATAAAGTCGCACTACTTTAAGGTCGTACAAGTTTGAAAGGGGCCTAAGGGTCTGGTATGGATTTTCGGGGGACCCCGCACTATTAATAAAAACATTTTTGGTATGGGGGTTCCCCTTAAAATCCATAGCGGACACAAAATGGCCTGATATGGACCCCCGCTGCTGTATTTTTTTCATGATTTTTTTTATTACCGGCAATGTTAAAGATGCCGGAGGCCGTCGGCTCCAAAAGTTTGCATCTGAACCACTGCTTAGGAAATGCTCCATTCACATCGGACATGTGTGAACCTGCCTTAGGTGTTTGTCTATTGGATGGCACTTTTCCATTCACCAGACAAACTCCAGTCAAGACACAGGAAGGAAGTCATCAGCTGACCTCATTAGCACACATCTGTGTCTCCCCTCCCCTATTTGATAACGACTCCTAATCCTTGTTTCCTTTAACAACACATAGACAAACTGAAGGCTGTGGTTGGGATTTGAACCCATGACCTGCCTGTTGTTAGCCTAGAGTGCTGACCACTCAGCCACTGTGCTGATCAGATCTAGACCAGGAATATATAGGAGGACTGTGATGAAAGGATAAACAATATAACTAGAAGACAACAGTATAATACAATTGGGATTGGGGGGAGGAGCCCCACGTTGATTAGGTTATCAATCAAATTTGTGTTGTTACCCCCCCTTGTGGCAGGCAGCACAACTCCTAACTTTCTAAATGTTACTGAAGTGGATTTGTATTTAGAAAATGTTGTTGTATTTCCTAACATGAAGCAAACAAGGATTAGGAGTCGTTATCAAATAGGGGGAGGGGAGACACAGGTGTGTACTAATGAGGTCAGCTGACTTCCTTCCTGTGTCTTATTGGCTTCTCAGTCTGATATCTACAGACCAGCAAGAGATGACGTGTTATAGGAAATATAGGAAACACGCAGGGAAGGTCTTCTTCTCTCAGGTACAGAAATTGTGTAGATTTTGCAGCAGAGGTACATTAATGGTATATTAGTACATAGGGGGGGGAGGGGATTTGGCCTTTAATGGTGACATATGGAGACACTCATCTGTCAGGGAAAACGGTTACAAATGTGACCAGAGAGGACTCATCGGTGACATTTTCTGTGAATGGAGAACTTTTGATGGGATGACATGTGAACCCCACCAGGATGAGGCCACCAAAAACCAGACAAGTATGTATGGGGGGGAGGGGTGAGGATTGCTGGGTGACGTGCGGAGAGGTCATTAGGACTATACAGGATTTTATTTTACCCAACAGTTTGTGGAGCTCTGGATAAAATGTATATATAATATATACACTTCCCACACTGTATATACAGGAAGATGTAGAAATCCAGGAAGTCTCCTGTGTATAGAAACAGGAAGTGATGTGTGTGCTGAGGATCACTAAACACAACATTTCACACATCAAACCCCGGGAACATGAAGACATCTCCCACACTTACCTTCCAAATCAGGAACATCTCCTCATGAGAAGAAAGTCATCTCACTGACAACTACAAGCAGCCCGAGCAACAGTTCTGTGCGCATCTATGTGCGGGAAATTCCCATTCTCTACATCTTCTCACCAGTCATCACTATGATTATTTCACTAAATGGTGTTCATGGGATGGGAACTGGTGATCAGAGAAAACTAATAGTATGAAATGTTCAATAGATTACCGAGACCATCCCCCCACCAATCATTGGGGCCCCAAAATCTGCATTGGAGCTGGTAGAAGATTTTTTGGTTTTGGATTTACACTTATTTCTCTATTTAATGACTTCCATGTGAGCAGAATAAAATGATTTTGTACCCAAGTAGATTTAATCCCTTCAATACCGGGCACTCCCCTCCCCCTTCCTGCCCAGGCCAGTCTCAGCTTTCAGCGCTGTCACATTTTGAATGACAATTACTCAGTCATGTAACGCTGAACACATATGAAATATCTTTTTTTATCTTTTTTTTTACACAAATAGAGCTTTCTTTTGGTGGTATTTAATCACCACTGGGTGGGGGTTTATTTTTATTTTTTTTTAAACAAACAAAAAAGCCCGAACATTTTGAAAAGGGGAGTTTGCAAACTTTTTTATATCAAACTATGAAAACAGGTAATTTTTCTCCTTCACTGGTGGGCAGAGGTAGGAGGCACTGGTGGGCACTGGTAGGGGGCAGTGGTAGGTGGCACTGGTAGGAGGCACTGGTGGGCAGTGGTAGGGGGCACTGGTGGGCAGTGGTAGGGGGCACTGGTGGGCAGTCGTAGGTGGCAGTGGTAGGTGGCACTGGTGGGCAGTGGTAGGGGGCACTGGTGGGCAGTGCTTAGCAGCAGTGACTGTGTGGGATCGATGTCCCATTTTACACAATCCAGTAATCAGTCCTAGGCAACACCAAAATCGGGGCCCCCATGTAAGTTTGCCCCACCCCTTCCTGTTTAATATATGTGACTCCCTCAAATTGAAGGAGTACAAGTCCCAGCATGAATCCCTGAGGTCTCATGGGTTCATGGTGGGACCTGTAGTCTGTCACTATTTGACTAGCTGGGGGACAGGGGTGTCATGAGCTCTGAGGGGCTCGTGCTGAGACCTGCAGTCCTTCACTAGTTGGGGGGGTCACATCCTCGGATCCGAGGGGCTCATGCTGGGCCCTTCAATTTTGGGGGGTCACATCCCCCAAAAGTAAAGACTACAAATCCCAGCATGGACCCCTGAAATCTAAGGATGGAGCCCATTACATCTCAGGGGTTCATGCTGGGACCTGAAATCCTTCATTAGGCGGATGAGATCAGTGGCAGTGATGTTGGGGGGGTGGGTTCAGGGGTGGTGGTTGGGTGGGATGGAATAAGTAACTCTCACTGGCTGTCACCTGTTGGTCAGTATGAGAGAGACCCCGAGACACTCACAGCCCTGTGCCCCCCTGTCTGTGGGTAATGGTGTGTCGTTCAGCCTGTCTTCCTGTTGTTTTCTTGGTTGGGGGTGGAGAGGAAGTTGAAGTTCAGAAGGGTGCTGAGACCACTGCTGCTCAGGTCAGGGTGGTCACTGTACTGAGGTCCGGTGCATTTTTGATACGTTTTACTGTAGTCCAGTACAGTCCATTGCAGAAAAAATGCAACAGGTTCTACTTTTTTTTTTTTTTTTTTCCCTACTGGAACTGACCCCACTGGTGTGAACTATGCCATTGGAAACCATATAACCTGCTTTTCCATGTGTTTTTGATGCAGAAAAAAAAAATAAACTGGACTGCATGTAGTGTGAACTGGCCCTTAGCCCCCGTTCACGTTGGTGCAATTTCAAATCGCAGCCTATTGCCGGCAATAGGAGCGTCCCAGTCGGTGCAACGCCACACCAATTCCCAAAAGTAGCTCGTGCACTACTTTTGGTGACTTTGGGAATGATTTCAATAGACATTATCTGTGCATGAAGCCGCACGGATGTCTTTCAAGTCAACCCTCCCCCCAAGTTGGACTGAAATGCTGCTTTGAAATGGTGTGAGTTCACATGAAGTCCCTCAGTTTCAAGGCCGCGTTCAGTGTGAAAAATAATAAACTAAATGCGCACACAAGAGACAGGCTGGTTGACTTCATTTAGTGGGGGAGGGTAAATTTCTGTTACAGTGAGAGACATCTTATAGCCCACCTACACCAGCCACAGCTTTTTTGCACCATGTGCATGTCTGGAAAACACACAGGACTCCGATGTCATGGTTGGGATTTGAACCCATGACCGTAGTGTTGTGAGGTAGAAGTGCTAATCACTAAGCCACGGTACTGCCCATAGCCTTACCTCAAATATATAGTAGTATCATGATTCGTGAATTAAGATCTATAATTATAAGTAGATGTTCTAATAAAATTTGACATTATAAAAATTGTCATATACTAGAGATATAACTGTTATTTTATAGATATATGTGATGGGAGTCACTTTGGGTAGGGTGCCCGAGAGCCCCAGTCTGATCTGTGCTAGTCAGACTCGCTGTACAGCCACACTGGAATATTGTATATATTGTACAGTATATTGTCTCATACTGTTGTGGACTCTTTGCTGTGATCGTTTGGGGTGTGGTTGTATTCCATTGTTCTACTGTGTCTGTCGGCCTTGTAAGAAAAGTATATTATGGGATGTATGTCTCGGTGGGGGGGAATTCCTCCAGAAGCCCCTCCCTGATGATGAGAAACTAGAATACACCTGACCTGTGTGTCTATTGTTATTGGACAGCTTACCCCGCCCTGAATCCAAGGGGGGGGGGGGTGGGAGTGTCCCTGAGTTGTATATCTGTTAAATGTGTTTGAATAAATAGTCTGTTTTCACCCTACATTGACTTATGGCCAGTGACTGGGTGAGCTAAGGGGTCTTGGATAGAGCTGGTTCTGGACAAAGGAAGCATTTACAGCAGACATAGTCCTGTTGAGGACGGAGGTCCGTTACAACATATTTAACATTAGAAAAAAGTACACATTGCTCTGTAACATTCATTAAAAATGCATTAGTGTGCAGAACATGTAAAATAAAACAACAAACACGAAAGAAAATAAATCCCTTTACGATCACCCACATTTGCTAATTGTTTCTTTTTACACACAAATGGGATCTTGGCTAAATCCTGCAGTTCTACGCCCTATAGGGACCACGATTAGCATTTTCTATAATGGAAAAGTGACTATCCTGACTTGACATTTACTAATACCGTGTTTCCCTGAAAGTAGGCCTCATTTTCGGGATAGATCTTCTCAATTTTCTAGGATGGCTGCAGTGAGCGCTACTCTAAAAATAAGCCCTTGTTAAAGTTGCCGTAAAATCATCTAATCCACGCTGTAAAAGGATTTTATAATGTCCAGTGTGTCTTTATGTAATATTATTGTAGAAAATACCTTATTTACAGCCCTGCTGGGAACTCACGTGACCCGCCGGAGCTCTCCTCCTGGCTGATGTCAGTGGCACCTCCCTCTGCAGTGCTGAAGTCAGCTGGGATCTCGGGCCCCTCCCTCTGCAGTGCTGACGTCAGCTGGGATCTCGGGCCCCTCCCTCTGCAGTGCTGACGTCAGCTCGCATCTCAGCCCCTCCCTCCACAGTGCTCGGATCTCAGCCCCTCCCTCTGCAGTGCTGACATCAGCCGGGATCTCAGCCCCTCCCTCTGCAGTGCTCGGATCTCAGCCCCTCCCTCTGCAGTGCTGACATCAGCTGGGATCTCGGGCCCCTCCCTCTGCAGTGCTGGTGTCAGCCGGGATCTCGGGCCCCTCCCTCTGCAGTGCTGGTGTCAGCCGGGATCTCGGCCCCTCCCTCTGCAGTGCTCGGAGCGGGGAAGAAGAGCTCCAGTGGGTCAGGTGAGCGCCCAGCGGCGCTGTATATAAGGTATTTTCTACAATAATGTTCTATAAAGACACACGCTGGACATTATATGATACTTTCACACAGCGGATTACAAGATTTGACAAGGACTTTAACTTGGGTTTATTTTGGGTATTACAGAGATGTTGATCCTGAGATGACAGGGAAGGAGGGGGAGAGAAGAAAGGACACACAGGAAAACTTTTTTTAAAAACATTTTATTGTTTTATTTCTGGAAAAAAAATATTGTAGATTGTTGTACATAAACAAATAAGACATCCCCTGAAAATAAGCCCTAATGTGTTTCTGGTATCCAAAAATAATTTAAGACCCGGTCTTATTTTTGGGGAAACGCGGTAGATGTTCACCTAATTGATGGTTCTTCTCTGTTCTCCACATTGAAGTTGTAGTTGTTTCAATTGGGTGCAATTAGGAATCCACCATATATTGCTTCTCCTTATTCCTACTATATGTACCCCAAAGTTTCCACTACTTAATAACTCTCCTTTATTTTCCCTCAGGGAGATTATTGTCAGGAATCTGATCTGTGTTCTTCTGTCTGTGGATTTCTATGAGTACGAGTCTCAGCCCCTTCCTGTGTAGGAGTGTACAGAACTGGTCACCTTGTCCTGTGTAGGAATGTACAGAACTGGTCACCTCGCCCTGTGTAGGAATGTACAGAGCTGGTCACCTCGCCCTGTGTAGGAATGTACAGAGCTGGTCACCTCGTCCTGTGTAGGAATGTACAGAGCTGGTCACCTCGCCCTGTGTAGGAATGTACAGAGCTGGTCACCTCGCCCTGTGTAGGAATGTACAGAGCTGGTCACCTCGCCCTGTGTAGGAATGTACAGAGCTGGTCACCTCGCCCTGTGTAGGAATGTACAGAGCTGGTCACCTCGCCCTGTGTAGGAATGTACAGAGCTGGTCACCTCGCCCTGTGTAGGAATGTACAGAGCTGGTCACCTCGCCCTGTGTAGGAATGTACAGAGCTGGTCACCTCGCCCTGTGTAGGAATGTACAGAGCTGGTCACCTCGCCCTGTGTAGGAATGTATAGAGCTGGTCACCTCGCCCTGTGTAGGAATGTACAGAGCTGGTGACCTCGCCCTGTGTAGGAATGTACAGAGCTGGTGACCTCGCCCTGTGTAGGAATGTACAGAACTGGTTAATGAGTGTCAGATACTTTCACTGTCATTTCTCTCTTCTGCTCTCAGCGATGGCGTCTGCTGATCTGAGGAAGGAGCAGGAATGTTCCGTCTGTCTGAACATTTATACAGATCCTGTAACCCTGAAATGTGGACATAACTTCTGCCGGGACTGTATTGGTCGTGTGTTGGATACACAGGAGAGGTCTGGAGGTTATTCCTGTCCTGAATGTAGAGAAGAGTTCCAGGATCGGCCTGCACTGCACAGGAACATAACACTACGTAACATAATGGAGAATTTCCTGTCTGCTCATCCAGATCCGGAGGAGTCCGGGGTCTTCTGTACTTACTGTATTCACACTTCTGTACCTGCTGTGATATCCTGTCTGCATTGTGAAGCTTATCTTTGTGACAATCACCTGAGACTTCACAGCAAGTCACCAAAACACATCTTATGTGACGCCACCACTTCCTTGGAGAACAGGAAATGCTCCATCCATAAGAAGATCCTGGAGTATTACTGCACCGAGGACTCCACCTGTATCTGTATGTCTTGCAGGCTGGATGGAGAACATCAGGGACACCAGGTGGAGACTCTGGTTGAGGCCTCTGAGATGAAGAAGAAGAAACTGAGGAATGTTCTGCAGAAACTGATAACAGAGAGAGAGGAGATGGAGAAAAGAGTCCAGAGTCTGCAGGAACACAGGAGGAAAGTACAAAGAAAAGCAGATGATGAAACAGAGAGAGTCATTGTCTTCTTCAGAGACCTCAGGAGACGTCTGGAAGACCTGGAGAAGAGAGTCCTGAGGGAAATCTCCAGACAGGAAGAGCGGATCTTCGTGTTAATCAATTATCTGGTTCAGGATCTGGAAGTAGAGAAGGAGAAGCTGTCCAGGAAGATGGGGGACATTGAGGAGCTGTGTAACATGACGGATCCACTGACTGTCCTACAGGAATCAGACACAGGTGACTTGTGTGATACTGAGGATGGAGATGATGAGGACAGAGAGAGACATGATAAACTCCTCCATGATGGAGGGGGTCTGGATGTGGGGGTGATCTTACACATATTACACACAGGTTTATCTGATATCATGTCTGGGGTAAATGTGGAGAAATGTCCAGACACACATGTCTATCCACATTCTACTACAAAGGGCAAAGGTCACATCAATGCTGAACCATCCAGGAGATCTCTCCAACCCTTCCCCACCATACAACCATCCAGGAGACCTCCCCAACCCTCCCCCACCATACAACCATCCAGGAGACCTCCCCAACCCTCCCCCACCATACAACCATCCAGGAGATCTCCCCAACCCTCCCCCACCATACAACCATCCAGGAGATCTCCCCAACCCTCCCCCACCATACAACCATCCAGGAGACCTCCCCAACCCTCCCCCACCATACAACACTCACACCTCCAGGCTGGAGGACCAAATATTGGGGCTGTACAGCAAACATCGGGGGTGTCGGGGGTTACAGACATATTACTGGATGTGAGGACAGCTGGTAATTATCTACATATATCAGATGACAGGAAAACTGTATCCTCCTCATCATCACATCAGAATCTCCCAGAAACACCAGAGAGGTTTCAGGATCCTCAGGTGATGAGCAGTCAGAGGTTCTCCTCAGGGAGACATTACTGGGAAGTGGATGTCGGGGGGTCTGGGTACTGGAGAGTCGGGATGTGTTACCCCAGTATAGACAGGAGAGGAGATCAGTCATGGATTGGATATAATAAGAAGTCCTGGAGTTTGGAGAGGTGGGGGAGGGGTAATCAGTACTCAGTGATACATGACGGTAATAAGACCCCATTACCCGGCGGTGTCTCCAGTGGGAGAGTCAGGATAGATCTGGATTATGAGGCCGGGCGGATCTCCTTTTATGATCTGTGTGACCCGATCCGACATCTCCACACCTTCACCACCACCTTCACTGAGCCCCTCCATGCTGGAGTATATATAGGGGGATGGGTAGGGGGATGGGGAGGTTGTATACAGATATGTAGGGGGAATCAGAAGTGAGAGATCTGCCCAGAGACATCACAAGGTGGATTATCTGATTGGTGATTGGTGCAATACTCATCCAATAGGAGGAAGCAGAGGACAGGAAACATGAGTGATTTATTTATAAAGCTGCAGGTTCCGGGGCCGTCATCTTCATCCTAAACCGCACTTCACTACCTAGTGTGTCACTGACCAGGAACAAGCATGCAGGAGGTCAGATTGTTCAGCCTTCACTGGCTGCATGCTTGTTCTGGGTCAGTGACACACTACATAGCGTAGCCAGGATCAGGATGACGGCCCTGGGGTCCCCACCATCACTGTCTATCTATAGAAAAAGTTTTTTTTTTTCAGTTTTGTGTGAAGTCGGGAAGGATTATAACCTGTCAGATTTTTTTTTCTGCTATCTGGGACAGCCAGTGCTAACCTTGCTCCTATTGGTTATGATGTAGAGGGGGCGGGGATTGTGGTGTGGGTGGGGTAGTGTTAACAGGTGACGGGGGTATACAGTCTCAGGAAGTGGAAATCCTCGGCTCTGTATATGGGAATATCGATCAATGATTGGATATAGATAGAATGATGGGAGGGATTGGACGATGACTACAATCACCATTAACTCCTTCAGTCCCGGCACCTCTATGATTCTTATGGAGCCGAGCAATTGTTCCATTTCCTCTATGGCCCTATTCATCTGATAAAGAGAAATAATTCTCATATGATTTACTAATGATGAAATGACATGACTAAGTGCTTATATGCTAATGTTGGGTTCTTTATATAATAACAGGTTCTCTGTCTAGAAGGACTTTACAGAAAGAGGTTATTAGAACAAATTGTTGTTCTCTGGATCCTTGGAAGGTCTTGTTGGGGAACATAGAGACAGTTGGTCTCCTTCTTCTACAATGAGGGATTTGGGAGTCTGGAGGTGGGACAAGCTGATAAGGTGTTCAGAGATAACAGAAATGAATGTCTCTTGTAATGAATGATGTGCTGCTTGTACAAATTCTTCAGTGAATGATTCCATCTGTAATATGTTGATGTTTGGGACGGTCCTCCATGACAACTGTCCAGGATTGGAGGGTAAAAGCCTCCCGTATGATGAAGAGGTCAGATCTTTGGTCCACCTGCCATGTCTAAGGATCTCCACACACCTTTATCTCTCTACTTTCTAATCTTTACTTTGTAACTCTTCTCTTCTAAATAAACTTCCAGAACCTTCACCGGGATCAGAGGTTGTTATTTCCTCATCACATTCCACAAGAACTTTGTAATCCCGATGGAACACATCCATCATTTTATTGGGACACACAAGACTTCCTATGGTCAGGATTGTCTTACAATGTTACATTTTCCTATATATAAGACACAAACACATCACAGAATGGAACAAATAGATCTCCTTTGCTTGGTATGACCCGTCTTCATGTTACTGTAAAGCTAAAACTAAAGCACACAGATATTTATTTCTATTACAAGTATTGTTCCTCGTTTGTTTTCTTGTTATGAATGAGTATTACAGAGTAATGTCCGCTATTCTGTAACGTTACATGTATTGAACTTTTACACTTACATATCTATTATATGGGAAATATTTTTTCATGTTGAATTCTTTTTTTATGAAACTTTAGAGTTCTACTTATCAATGTAGCACTGACCCCCGAAGGAGCTGCTGATTTATTTGTGTCTGTACTCTGCTCTATTTCCCCTTTGAGTGTCTCAGTCCCCCTGACACAGCTGTGGTATAATAGTGTGAAGTCAAGACGAAACCTTCAAGGCAAGTTCACAATACACAATGTAATATAGCTGTTTGTCTTAGCTTGGCCTCCCCTCGCTGGATGATGCAGAGGAAAACAACACTCAACGCAGTTATACTTAAACAATAACCTTGTTTACTGTAATTGCTTCAAAGGTTAAACACTGCAATGGCTGTACTGTCAGACCAACATAGTCTGACAGTCAACTGAACTTTATCTTACAAAGATATTATACAGATATAAAGTGTCTGAAATAACTTGTGGATAATGTAATAAAGTAAATAGGATAACGGTCAGAGTGAATTGATCTCACTATGAGAACTATCCTATTCTATGCGCACTTTATAATTATACTAAATCAGAGATTAACTTGATAAAGTATAATACAATATTTAGGGAGCTCCCATATTTAATATCACATTCACCTTTAATATGGTAAAGGAACACAAGGCCTTGTGTTTTACTAAACAGTCCTTTTCTTCTTTCTTCTGCTAGCGAAGAATAAAGTAAACTTCTGATCAAAGTAGGCTGAAATATAGAAGCAAATTTCTGATGCAGCAGCCCTGTAACGATGTCTGACGCCGATGACTAGACATGTGCACATCCAAAAAATTTGTTCATTTTCGTTTCATTAGTTTATAATTTTTTTCGTTTTTCGGGTCATTCGTTATGATCGCGATTCGTAAATTCGTAAATGCGCTAATTTGTAAATTCGAACATTCGTTCATTTTTACATTTGTACATTCGTAAATTCGGAAAATCGTACATTTGTAAATTAGAAAATTAGGAAATTTGTAAATTCGAAGTTTGAAAATTCAAAAACCCGAAAATTCAAAAATCTGAAATAGCAACTATTAAATTATAGGTATTGTAATTTCCTTTCAAAATTTGACTGTCAGTGAACGTAACAAATACGAATTTATCCGAAGTTATGAATTATCCAAACGAATGCTGCATCTAAACAAATGGAACGGAACAAATTAATAATAAATAATAATAATAAAACGTTGTTATTATTATTATTATTTATTATTATTAATTCATTACGTTCCATTCGTTTGGATACGGCATTCGTTTTTTCGGATCATTCATAACATCGGATACATTTTGTATGTGTTACATTCACTAACAGTCAAATTTGAAAGGAAATTACAATACCTATAATTTAAAAGTTACTAGTAATAGTTAAGTTATTATTAGTTAACTATTTATTTGAGATTTCCAAATTTTCGAATTTACTAATTTACGAATGTCCAATTTTATCGAATTAAGAATATTCGGAAAAAAATTGTTAAATGGGTTTTCATTAATTCAGATATTCCCGAATTACCGAATTTGTCGAAATTCATTAAAAAACGAATTCAGAACGAAACGAATTGCACATGTCTACCAAAGACACAGAACCAAATCCTCAATGAGGTACAGGCCCAAAGCCTAATATTAACTCAGTCTAATCCTCTTGACTTTGCTTGTGGGACTATGGGTCCCAGCAACTCTGTCTTGTACAAACAAATGTGTAAAAGTGCATCAAGGAGCTTTTGGGCAACAGCCCTCTCGCCCAACCAGGACAGCGTTGTCAGAAGGCTCTGCTCTCATGTACAGGGTTCTGTCTCCGACAGGCCGGCACCGCTGCGCTTCTCCGTTCCACACAACGAGACGCTCCAACACTCTCAGATGGCTCCGACAGGCTCCTCTGGCTCCTTCTCAGTCTTGCTCCATCATCAGCTCAGCTCTCAGGTGTGTCACAGTATCGCTGCTCGGATGGCTCTTCCGTGGAGGTAGGCCGCGCTGTGCTGGAGATCCTCGCACAGATCCTCCCAGGCTGGCCATGCGTGTCCAAGAGAGCTAAGATGGCCGTGCCCAGCCCTTTTATAGTCTTCCCACAATGCAGTTCAGTTCTCCTGATGTTCATGGGAGTTAATGGGCATTGTGGGTAGGTCAAGTTAATGTCCAAATATAAACAAACAAAACACTTCCATGTCAACTTCTTAAATGATAGAAAATAAAGATGCGGTCTTTTCATATTTTGGCCGCTAGATGGTGCCAGATGCTAAGATATAACACACATTAAGTTACATACCAAATAGGTGACCGCTACATCAATATTCATTTTATAATCATACTCAAGTATTATGGAGGTTTAATTGTACTCCGCAAGAAATAGCACTCAGGTCATGGGTTCAAATCCCAACCGTGCTACCCTCCACCTAAGGTTGCTTTTCAAGCGCATAAGCGATCACCCAAATGAAAACCAACACTCTGCATGTTCCCTAGTGTTTGATGCTGATGTGGCAATTAGGCATTCACCTATTTTCAGCATTCTGTTCTGCTTACTATTTAAGCTTCAAGTAGGTGATATCATGTTTGGGATTTGAACCCAGGATCTTCAGTGTTGCCAGTTAGGAGTGCAGACCAGTAAGCCACAGAGCTGAGCAGAATTGTATTGAGAATATACAGTAGTACCATGATTAACGAATGAACATAGATAAAGAAAACGCTATGTTCTCCTATGATGAACCCATGACCTAACTGTTGCCAGCGAGGAGTGCAGACCACTAAGCCGCTGTGCAGAGAACAATTCTACATGGAATATACATTTGTACCATGATTAAATAATTCACATATATAAATAGAACTCAATATTATCATAAAATACAAATTAAACATTAAAATATATTTTAAACACTTCAATACCGGGGGGCACTTATACACCTTCCTGCCCAGACCAATTTTCACCTTTCAGCGCTGTTGCAGTTTGAATGACAATTGCGCGGTCATACAACACTGTACTCAAAGTACATTTTTATCATTTTGTTCCCACAAATAGAGCTTTCTTTTGGTGGTATTTGATCACCTCTGCGGTTTTTATTTTTTGCTAAACAAATAAAAAAAGACCGAAATTTTTGAAAAAAATATAAAAGTTTTGCTTTTGTTTCTGTTAAAAAAAATTTGTAAATAAGTACGTTTTCTCTTTCACTGATGGGCACTGATACAGCAGCACCAATGAGGTGGCACCAATGAGTGGGCACTGACGATGGGCACTGGTAGGCGGCACTGATGGGCACTGGTAGGCGACACTGATATGCAGCACTGATGGGCATTGATAGGCGGCACTGATGGGCACTCATGGGTGGCACTGGTTGGCACTGATGGACACTGATAGGCGACACTGGGCACTGAAAGGTGGCACTGCTGGGCACTAATAGGGTGGCACTGATAGGCGGCACTGCTGGGTACTGATACGTGGCACTGCTGGGCACTGATACGTGGCACTGCTGGGCACTGATACATGGCACTGATACGTGGCACTGATGAGCACTGATACGTGGCACTGATGGGCACTGATACACAGCACTGATATGAGGCACTCATAGGCATCACTGGTGGCACTGGCAGTGGTAGGCATTGAAGTGGGCACAGATTGGCAGCTGCCTGGGCACATAGTGGTATTTCCCTGGGGGTCTAGGGGCATAGTTTGAAACAGGAAAATCTGGATGCCGCACACCGGATAAAGTTGAAAGCATCTTCTTTATTGTAAAACTTGGATCATAAAAAACAGGACAATCAGGCGGGTAGTACAGACACAGCTGACGCGTTTCGCACTCTAGTTCGAGCGCTTACTCAAAGCTATGAGTAAGCGCTCGAACTAGAGTGCGAAACGCGTCAGCTGTGTCTGTACTACCCGCCTGATTGTCCTGTTTTTTATGATCCAAGTTTTACAATCAAGAAGATGCTTTCAACTTTATCCGGTGTGCGGCATCCAGATTTTCCTGTTTCAAACCCTGCTTTAATTTGCATTTAGCCAGCACCTGGGACTCCCCTCCTCCTGAAGGATTCACTAATACACACCTGAAAGCAAGTTCTCCTGAGCGGTAATTCATTCTCTCTGTCTGGTCTAGGGGCATACCTGGTGGTCCAGTGTGGATGGCTTCCCTGGTGGTCCTGGGCGGCTTCCCTGGTGGTCCTGGGTGGGATCCGAGGGGGGGCTGTGCTGATAAACAATCAGCACAGACCCCCCCTGTGAGGAGAGCAGCCGATCGGCTCTCCTCTACTGGCGTCTGTCAGACACGAATGAGGAAAAGCCAATTACCAGCTCTTCCTATTTACATTGTGATCAGCCGTGATTGGACACGGCTGATCACGTGGTAAAGAGTCTCCGTCAGAGACTCTTTACCTAGATCGGTGTTGCAGGGTGTCAGACTGAACCCCGCAACAACGATCGCCGCGATGCGCGCCCCCGGGCGCGCGCATCGGCTCGATATTCCTGATCACGTCATATGATGTCCAGTCAGGAATATCAAACCACTTTGCTGCCGTCATTTGGTAATCGGGCGGGCGGCAAGTGGTTAAATATAATAGAGATGTAAATGTTCAATAAATGCCTATTATTATTATTATTATTATTATTATTATTAGATTTTTTGGTGATTGATTGCCCCAAAGGTCCAGGAGGGGTAATATTCAGGCGGGGCGGAGTTTGCTCGCCCCCCTTTGCTGGCCTGTCAGGTTGCATGTTTGGAGAAGGCCCCTTTCACACGTGTGCGTCTTGTCCTGTGACTTGGAACTGCAAAGTCACATGACAAATTGTACCCCATGATTTCCAATGAGTACCGTTCATATCTGTGCGACTTCAAAGTAATCCCTGGACTACTTTGGGCTGACTTTTTGATGTGACTTGAGGTCCATAGACCTCAATATTACACGGGCACATCAAGTCACATCAAAGTCGCACTACTTTCAGGTCGTACAAGTTTGAAAGGGGTCCATCGGGTCTGGTATGGATTTGAGAGGGGCCCCGCACTGTTGTTAAAAAAAAAAAAAAAAATGTTGTAGGGGTTCGCCATAAAATCCATAACAGACATAAAAGGGCCGGTCCTGGTATGGATGGGGGGGACCTCCATGGTGTTTCATGATTTTTTTTTTTAATTGCTTGTTAAAAATGCCGGGGGGCGCCGGCTCCAAAAGCTCACATCTGAACCATTGCTTTGGAAATGCACCAATCACATTGGACATGTGTGAACGCGCCTTAGGCACTTGTCCCCCTATTCACCAGACAATCTCCAGGTAGGTGATGCTGTGGTTGGGATTTGAACCCGTGACCTGAGTGCTTCTAGTCCGGAGTGCTGACCACTCAGCCACTGAGCTGATCAGATCTAGAAGAAGAATATATAGGAGGACTGTGATGAAAGGATAAACATCTATAACTAGAAGACAACATTCTAATACAATTCTATCTAGACATTAACCACTAGCCAACCAGCCGCCATCATTATACTGCGGCAGGCCGGCTCTCCTGCGCAAATTGCTGTAACTGTACGGCGGCTCATACAGGCGCGATAACAGGCAGTTTGCGCCCTCTACATGCTGCGGGAGCGTGCCTGCGGGTCAGGCAGACTCGATGTTTGCCGGTGACCCGTGATCGCCTATTACAAAGGCAGAATGGAGATCTACCTTTGTAAAGAAGGTGATTCCCCGTTCTGACAAGGGACATGTCAGAGATCTTCTGTTCTCAGTGATCAGGAACAGTGATCTCTGTCATGTCCCTGACAGCCCATCCCCCCCACCCACAGTTAGAACACACAGTGAGGGAGCACATTTAACCACTTGGTCGCCCCCTAGTGGTTAACGCCTTCCCTGCTAGTGACATTTATACAGCAATCAGTGGGTATTTATGGCTCTGATCGCTGTACAAATGTCAATGTTTGATGGACGTGTGTCTTTTTTCAACCTCACCTACTATGTAATGGTCCCAAAATGTCAAAAGTGTCCGATCTGTCCTCCGCAATGTCGCAGTCCCGCTAAAAATCGCAGATCAGCGCCATTACTAGTAAAAAAAAAGCCATAAATCTATCCCCTATTTTGTAGACGCTCTAAATTTTGCGCAAACCAATCAATATACGCTTATTGTGTTTTTTTTTTTAATTTTTTAACCAAAGATATGTAGAAGAATACGTATTGGCCTAAACTGAGGAAGACTTTGATTTTTTTTTTGATTTTTTTTTTTTATTGGATGTTTTATAGCAAAAGGTTTAATTTTTTTTTTTTTTTTAATTGTCGCTCTTTGTTTAAAAGTACAAGGGATAAAAACGGCAGAGGTGATCAAATAAATATGGGAAAAAAGGACACCGATTTTATTTGGGTACAACGTCACATGACTGCGCAATTGTCAGCTACAGTGACGCAGTACCGTATCGGAAAAAATGGACCTGGTCATTAACCACTTCAGCCCCGGAAGAATTTACCCCCTTCCTGACCAGAGCGTTTTTTGGGATTCGGCACTGCATCGCTTTAACTGACAATTGTGCGGTCCTGCAACGTGGCTCCCAAACAAAATCGACATTCTTTTTTTTTTCCACAAATAGAGCTTTCTTTTGGTGGTATTTGATCACCTCTGCGGTTTTTATTTTTTGCGATATAAACAAAAAAATAGCGACAATTTAAAAAAAACACATTATTTTTTTACCTTTTGCTATGAAAATATCCCCAAAAAATATTTTAAAAAATACATTTTTTTTCCTCAGTTTAGGCCGACACGTATTCTTCTACTTTGGTAAAAAAAAAATCGCAATAAGCATTTATCGATTGGTTTGCGCAAAAGTTATAGCGTCTACAAAATACGGGATAGTTTTAAGCATTTTTATTTTATTTTTTTATTAGTAATGGCGGCGATCGGCGATTTTTTTTTTTTTTTTTTTTTTTTTTTAACGTGACTGCGACATTATGGCGGACACATCGGACATTTTTGACACATTTTTGGGACCATTGTCATTTATACAGCCATCAGTGCTATACAAATGCACTGATTCCTGTGTAATTGACACTGGCAGTGAAGGGGTTAACCACTAGGGGGTGGGGAAGGGTTAAGTCAGCACTAGGGATGTGTTAATAACTGTGGGGGGAGGGGCTACATGTGACATGTCACTGATCTCTGCTCCCAATCACAGGGAGCAGAGATCAGTGACACTGTTACTAGGCAGAACTGGGAGATGCTTGTTTACATCAGCATCTCTCCGTTCATCCTCTCCATGAGGCAATCGCGGGTATCCCCGCGGCGATCGAGTCCGCAGGACCCGCTTCCCGACTCGCGGAGCTCCAGGCCGGCGTGCACGTAATGGCACGGCGGCAAATACAAAGGGATATACAGGTACGCCCATTTGCCTAGCCGCGCCATTCTGCCGACGTACATCGGCGTGCGCCGGTCGGGAACCGGTTAAGAGGGGAAAACCTTCCGGGGCTGAAGTGATTAAAAACGATTGATCATATAACAGAGACCTAAGGGCATGGCCTGGATTGGGGGGAGGGGCCCACGCTGATTTTATTTCACCAATCAAATTTGTGTTGTTACCCCCCCCTCCTTGTGGCAGGCAGCACAACTCCTAACTTTCTAAATGTTACTGAAGTGGGTTTGTATTTAGAAAATGTTGTTGTATTTCCTAACATGAAGCAAACAAGGATTGGGAGTCGTTATCAAATAGTTCATTTTTGGTGTCCATACACTATACAATCTGTACAATTTCCTTTAGATTTACAGTTTGTGGAGCACTGGATAAAATATATAAATTCCACACTGTATATACAGGAAGATGTAGAAATCCAGGAAGTCTCCTGTGTATAGAAACAGGAAGTGATGTGTGTGCTGAGGAACACCAAACACCACACCCCCCACCCCCCACCCCCAAACCCCGGGAACATGAAGACATCTCCCACACTTACCTTCCAAATCAGGAACATCTCCTCATGAGAAGAAAGTCATCTCACTGACAACTACAAGCAGCTCAAGCAAAAGGCCTTTTGGCTAAGATCAAGTCTAGTGTCTGTTCTTATCAGTTTTCGGGAGGGGGAATGTTGGGGCCCTATGAAGAGACGGGGTGCTGTAATACTCGTTGTGTATTGGCTTCACTTTGAGTTTATTGGCACCAAGGTCACCGTACCACATCACACTTTTTTTCCCACCTGCCTCTCAGGGCAGTGGTTCTCAACCTGGGGGTCGAATGATGATTTGCCAGGGATCACCGAATCCTGGGCTGTTCCTGAAGTCCACACAGCTCTCCCAGCCTTTTCACGGCCGCCGAGCTGGGCTGTTCCTGGAGGCCACCCACTCAGCCTCTTTGTGAGGAATGTGAAGTGGGAGGGGCTGAAGGAGACCCTATCTCCTGATGTCGGCCTTGGTGTCACTGCTACGAGACACTACCTGTGATTATTGTTGCCATTAAAAGTCACCGCTACAGTTCTCAGATCAGCAGATGACCTCAATCAAGAGCACCTAAGTTGGGTGATCAGAACTCTCCCCAGCACTGCCACTCATCCCACCCCCCACCAGCACTGCCACTAATTCTCCCCCCCAGCACTGCCACTCATCCCAACTCCCCACCAGCACTGCCACTCATCCCAACTCCCCCCCACCAGCACTGCCACTCATCCCAACTCCCCCCCACCAGCACTGCCACTCATCCCAACTCCCCCCCACCAGCACTGCCACTCATCCCAACTCCCCCCCACCAGCACTGCCACTCATCCCAACTCCCCCCCAGCACTGCCACTCATCCCAACTCCCCCCCACCAGCACTGCCACTCATCCCAACTCCCCACCAGCACTGCCACTCATCCCAACTCCCCCCCACCAGCACTGCCACTCATCCCAACTCCCCCCCACCAGCACTGCCACTCATCCCAAGTCCCCCCCCAGCACTGCCACTCATCCCAACTCCCCCCAGCACTGCCACTCATCCCAACTCCCCCCCAGCACTGCCACTCATCCCATCCCCCACCAGCACTGCCACTCATCCCAACTCCCCCCCCAGCACTGCCACTCATCCCAACTCCCCCCCCAGCACTGCCACTCATCCCAACTCCCCCTCCACCAGCACTGCCACTCATCCCAACTCCCACCAGCACTGCCACTCATCCCAACTCCCACCAGCACTGCCACTCATCCCAACTCCCCCTCCACCAGCACTGCCACTCATCCCAACTCCCACCAGCACTGCCACTCATCCCAACTCCCACCAGCACTGCCACTCATCCCAACTCCCCCTCCACCAGCACTGCCACTCATCCCAACTCCTCGCCACCAGCACTGCCACTCATCCCAACTCCCACCAGCACTGCCACTCATCCCAACTCCCACCAGCACTGCCACTCATCCCAACTCCCACCAGCACTGCCACTCATCCCACCCCCCACCAGCACTGCCACTCATCCCAACTCCCCCCCAGCACTGCCACTCATCCCAACTCCCCGCCAGCACCGCCACTCATCCCAACTCCCCCCCAGCACCGCCACTCATCCCAACTCCCCCCCAGCACCGCCACTCACCCCAACTCCCCCCCAGCACCGTCACTCATCCCAACTCCCTGCCAGCACTGCCACTCATCCCAACTCCCCGCCAGCACCGCCACTCATCCCAACTCCCCGCCAGCACCGCCACTCATCCCAACTCCCCGCCAGCACCACCACTCATCCCAACTCCCCCCCAGCACCGCCACTCATCCCAACTCCCCCCCAGCACTGCCACTCATCCCAACTCCCTGCCAGCACTGCCACTCATCCCAACTCCCCGCCACCAGCACTGCCACTCATCCCAACTCCCCCCCACCAGCACTGCCACTCATCCCAACTCCCCCCCCAGCACTGCCACTCATCCCAACTCCCCCCCACCAGCACTGCCACTCATCCCAACTCCCCCCCCAGCACTGCCACTCATCCCAACTCCCCCCCACCAGCACTGCCACTCATCCCAACTCCCTGCCAGCACTGCCACTCATCCCAACTCCCCGCCACCAGCACTGCCACTCATCCCAACTCCCCCCCACCAGCACTGCCACTCATCCCAACTCCCCCCCCAGCACTGCCACTCATCCCAACTCCCCCCCACCAGCACTGCCACTCATCCCAACTCCCCCCCCAGCACTGCCACTCATCCCAACTCCCCCTCCACCAGCACTGCCACTCATCCCAACTCCTCGCCACCAGCACTGCCACTCATCCCAACTCCCACCAGCACTGCCACTCATCCCAACTCCCACCAGCACTGCCACTCATCCCAACTCCCACCAGCACTGCCACTCATCCCAACTCCCCCCCACCAGCACTGCCACTCATCCCAACTCCCACCAGCACTGCCACTCATCCCAACTCCCCCCCACCAGCACTGCCACTCATCCCAACTCCCCCCCACCAGCACTGCCACTCATCCCAACTCCCCCCCAGCACTGCCACTCATCCCAACTCCCCGCCAGCACTGCCACTCATCCCAACTCCCCCCCCCAGCACTGCCACTCATCCCAACTCCCCCCCCAGCACTGCCACTCATCCCAACTCCCCGCCAGCACTGCCACTCATCCCAACTCCCCCCCCCAGCACTGCCACTCATCCCAACTCCCCCCCCAGCACTGCCACTCATCCCAACTCCCCCCCAGCACTGCCACTCATCCCAACTCCCCCCCAGCACTGCCACTCATCCCACCCCCCCAGCACTGCCACTCATCCCAACTCCCACCAGCACTGCCACTCATCCCAACTCCCACAAGCACTGCCACTCATCCCATTCCCCCCCACCAAGGAGTAAGAAGGAAAATAAATAGAGAATACATGGAAGGGAGAGGAAAAGAGGGGGAGGAACAAAGAAAAAGGGAGAGAAAGAACAAGAAAGATGGCTAGAGAGAGGGATGGGGGGAAAAAACAAGAAATTAGGATAGAGAGAGATAAAAGGGAAAGAAAGGAGAACAAAGAGAAAGAGTGGTACATCCTAAAATGTACCAGAAGGGGTTTTAATACTGAACGAGTGGAAGGGACTCAGGGAGCGCTAAAAAAACGTGGGCTAGGGGCGCAAATTACTTGTCTTGCCTTGGGTGCTGACACCCCACACTACGAAAAATAATTTTACTGTTAGGGTTCCCCACAACTTGGGGAAATTTATCAAGGGGTCGCAGCACTAGGGAGGTTGAGAACCACTGCTCTAGGGCCTTCTACCAGCCTTTTGGCTGGGACCAGAGGAATTTTTGATTCCTGGCCAAAGGACCTGCCGTGATATTGCACCATGACACTTAGCACTGATCCCTCTTCATTTCCCCCTTTGTTATGTGTGTTTGTCACTTTTGCATAGTATACTTTTTTCACAGCATGATTAGTAGGGTGTAGGTCCTTGGGTCTGCCCTAAAATTCTTAGAAGGGGGTTGGACATGGTCTTCTGGCTTGGTTTATCCTCTCTCATGGTTTCTCCCTTCGGGGGGAGCCCCACCTAGTACTTGGTGGTTGGTCTGTGTCCGCAGACCTCCCAGAGAACGGGATCTGCCTGGTTTTGGCTAGGTGTGCCAGTGAGTACCTCAGTCCCTGACAGGAGCCTTGCACCCCCGGGGGGACCAGGGTAAGGGTCCTTCCTCTTCTGAGGAGGTCCATGTGTACACCCCGGGGGGATCAGGGTAAGGGTCCTTCCTCTTCTGAGGAGGTCCATGTGTACACCCCGGGGGGATCAGGGTAAGGGTCCTTCCTCTTCTGAGGAGGTCCATGTGTACACCCTGTGCACTGTTTTGTGTGCGCACTTTATTTTTTGCACCGAGTGTTAGTCTGAATGTTTCACACACCACGGAGGAAAAAAAAAAAAAAACGGTTTGTGCGCTATTGTGAAAATAAATGTGTGAGGGCGGAACATTCACCAACATCTCTTCACGAGTGATCAATATGCTCATTTCACTATTTTTTTTTAAATAGTATTTATGGGGGGGGGGGGGGGCGGGGGGCGACTGGTGATTATAGGAAATGAATGCTTAGTCTGACATGTTCAATAGTTTACCTAGCCCAGTGATGGTGATCCTTGGCACCCCAGATGTTTTGGAACTACATTTCCCATGATGCTTAACTACACTGCAGAGTGCATGATGGAAAATGTAGTTCCAAAACATCTGGGGTGCCAAGGTTCACTGAGTCCTAGGCCATAACAAAAATCATTGGAACCTGAAAATCATCATTGGATCTGATAAAAGCTTGACGATTATGTGTGCAGAACAAAATGATTTTGTAGCCGAGAAGATTTAATAGAGATTAGAAGGGGAGGTAATAAAATATTCCACTTTCATAAAATATTTTATTATTCAACAAAAAACACAACTCAAAACCAAAATTCCACATTTTATTTGGACAATAGGAGCTCCTATTTTATACATTCAGCTACTTTGCCCAAAAAAAAAAAAAAAAATTGATTGGCATTTATGGTGCAACATTGTGCACAGCACTTCACAATATGGTTAGAAGGGCCCTGCTCCAAAGAGCTTACACTCTATACGGGGAGAAGCACTTACATTGGACACACCTTACATTTCATAGTGTACTGCAGGGACCAAAATAAGGCCGGCACTGGACCGCGCCAAACATTTTAGGGTATGACCCCTCCCCCACCTAAGGGGTAAGTGTAGGATTAAACAAAACAGACAAGATATAAAATTTGACAAAATATAAGGCAGAAAAAAAAACCTAAGGTCAAAAGGAAAAGGTCATACATTTGGTAGTGAGGGGATCCATCTGTCTTGTAACCCCAGCTGTGCACTCGCCTAACCCTCACTGAGGTTGTGACCATCTGTCAAGCGTATGTAGTAAAGTTCTTGTAGATCGCCAACTCAGGGTTCCCCAGGGTGCGGAGTCCAAGCCCCAGCCTGCTTCTTCATCAGAGCCCCTGATGGTGGGGATGGACTTGCAGCAAGCTGGAACCAGGCTGCACCCCCAGGTACGCCCAGCAGAGGATACAGAGACCACTGGTGTGTGCAGAGTATAAGCAGAAGACACAAGTGAAATCCTGGTGACAAGCCAAGGTGGGTAGTGAACAAGCACAGACGGTAAACAAAGCTGGGTCAGTACACAGGCAGTCAGCTCCAGTATAAACATGTGACAAGTACCCAGGTGCTTGGAAAACTGTGAAGTTGCACTGAGCATGTCTTATATAGACAAGCAAACTAGGAGGCGGGCCAGGAAGTGATGGAAGGGAAGGAAATAAAAGCCCACAGAATAGCAGACGACGCCCATAGGTGAGCACGGCCAAACCACACACACGTGAAAGGGATCGGTGTAGAGAAACACTGCAGCAAGGAGGTAAGAATACACAAGGAGGAAACTGCAGGCAAGCTTGTGACACCATCTCAGCTCTTAGTTTGTCATAATCCCGAGCATTTTCAGTGGTCAAGTCAAAGTATGCCCTTTGGGAGCCCCTTGCTGATAGTGGTGCAACTGGTCTGTAGGCCAGGCCTGACCCTCTGCAATTATCTCAAGTGCATAAGAAGGCCTCCACATTGTCTTGGGATGCCATCTTTTGTAGGATGTGTCTTCTGGTGCCGGAGGGGGTGTCACATAGGAACCCAGTGGAAACACTTGTAGTCTGGGCTGTCAGTCACTGGAGCACTTCTGCTGAGGCCTCTCAGTCTCTCTCGGCTGTCTGGGCCAAAGCAGTCACCTGAGCCTCAGCACTCACCAGCTGGGCAGCCAATAGTCTGTTGCCAACTCAAAATTGTACCGGAGTACACCGTGCTTTTAAGTGGTATAGACACAGCCTGCTGTCCCTTAACCCTAGGGTCACACCTATGCGTTTTTTTAGTGCAGTTTGCAGAAATGCACTACAGTCCATTTAACATGGTTTACTATGGTACACATTCACATCTATGTGTTTTGTGGCCGGTGTGTTTTTGGGGTGGAGGCTTTTTTTCCCATGTTTTGCAGGTATTAGACTTCAATGGAATCGCACCAGAAATGCAAGTGTTGTGTTTGTGATGTGAATTTTGATGTGTTTTGCGTTTTTTTTTGCATTTTTTTTCTTTGCTGGTTGCTAAGGAGGGGGCCGGGAAGCCGGCCGCCGCATCCATAACAACCAATGAGTCATCAGCTGTCAATGGGGTTCCCCGCTGACAGCTGAATGTAAAAATAAAAAAATTGCCGGTGCAAAAAATGGGCGTGGGGTCCCCCTAGAATCCATACCAGACCCTTCTCTGAGCATGCAGCCCAGCAGGTCATGAAAGAGAGGGGACAAGCGAGCCCTCCCGCCCCAAACAATAACAGGCTGCATGCCCTCAACATGGGAGGGGATGGGTGCTTTGGGGGGGCTCTACCCCAAGCACCTTGCCCCCATGTTGATGGGGACAAGGGCCTCTTCCCAACAACCCCGGCTGGTGGTTGTCGGGGTCTGCAGGCAGGGGGGCTTATCGGAATCTGGAAGCCTCCTTTAACAAGGGGGGCCCCCAGACCCCGCCCCCCCATGTGAATGGGTATCGGGTACATCGTATCCCTACCCATTCATCTCAAAAAGCAGTGAAATGTAAAAAAAGAGCTGTTTTTTGACAAATCCTTAAAAAATAGCACTGAGCCGCCTTCTCCCCGAGCCGCCTTCTCCCGCTGCCGTCTTCTTCCTCGCCACCGGTTACCTACTAAAAACAAAAAAAGCCCCTCTTCTTCTGTGGCTGTCTTCCTCCATTGCGTTGTCGCCCGCTGTCTGACATCTCTTATGTAGCCATGGGGCATGGCCACCTGATGACATTACCCAGAGGGCCCACGCCTGTGATGTCACAAGGGGCGGGCTCTCTGGGTGACGTCATTGGATGGCCACATCTCATGGCTATATAAGAGATGCCAGACAGTGGGAGACCACAAAATGGAGGAAGACAGCCACAGCGACCTTTCTTTGTTTTTAGCAGGTAACAGGCAGCGGGAGAAGATGGCTCAGGGCTATTTTTGTTAAAAAAAAGACTTGTGAAAAACCAGCCCTTGTGGTTTTGTGTGTTTGGTTTTTTTTTAACATTTTCGCTGCTTTTTGGGGTGAATAGGTAGGGGTACGGCGTACCCGACACCCGTTCACATGGGGGGGGGGGATCTTCCAGATTCTGATAAGCCCGCAGACCCTGACAACCACTGGCCAGGGTTGTCGGGAAGAGGCCCTTGTCCCCATCAACATGGAGGCAAAGTACTTTGGGCGGGGCTGCCCCCCGAAAGCACCCACCCCCCTCATGTTGAGAGCATGCGGCCTGGTATAGTTCAGGAGGGGGCCTTTCCTGACTTGCCGGGCTGCATGCTCGGATAAGGGTGTGGTATGAATTCTAGGGGGGCCCCCACACCATTTTTAAAAAAAATTGGCGTGGGGGGTCCCCTCCAAATCCATACTAAACCCGAAGGGCCTGGTATGAACCTGGGGGAGACAGGGACACCACAACGTGTGTTTTTTTTTAACTTTCCACTGTCATGGGGAAGCCCGCTGACAGCTGACTCATCGGTTGTTAAGGACACGGTGCACGGTAACCGGCTTCCCGGCCCCTCCTTAGCAACCAGCGAATAGTGTGTTTAAAGAAGATAAAAAGAGTAAAAATACATGAAAACTGCATGCAAAAACGCATTACAAAACGAGAGTTTAAAAACTCACTGCAAAACATGCCTGAAAAATGCATCAAGCGCAGTCACATAGATGTGAACGGAGACTAAGACCCAATTCACATGAGTGTTTTTTAGCTCGACGCTCAAGCAAAATCACATTCATTTAAATGGCCCCTGTTCACATTTGAATGTTTTCTCGCCTGTAGAAAAATGCCTGGCACTCAAAAAAGTACATGAGCGTCTTTACAGGCAGGTTTGAGCGTTTTTGTCCCCATAGACTTCAATGGAAAACGCCCAAACAGAGAGAAATGAGTGTTTTGTTTAAGCATTTTCAGCTCAAACAGGAAGCCCCCCTTTTCTAGCATCACTCCACACCTTACACAGGTTTCTATTGGAAAATCTCCTAAAAAAAAAAACACCTAAAATATTTGTAAATCTGCAAAAAAAAACTCCTGAAAAGTCTGAGCTCAGATGTGAACGTCGCCTTAAACACGGCTTGAAGTGGAGAGCTGGCAGAGAGGTCATCCACATGACAAGAAGGTCTAAGGGCTTCCTGGTCGTGTTTGATGGTCAGCATACAGCAAAAACAAGAAGATTCCCTTGCAGGGGTAAGAATCAGTCCAACACAAAAGTCCAGCAAAGCCGTTATTAAAGCGTCAGTAAATGGCCCTCCCTTACTGACACATTATGAAATACTTCCCTTAGAACCAAGTCTTCCAGCAGAGCATTGTCACCACTGGCACCACTTCCATCTTCACCCGCTCTTCTGTCCCAGTTCCCGTCCTCCGGGTCATCTGATTGGACGTGATCACGTAATTCCCACATGTGGGAGTCACGGACAGCGGGAGCTCTGAGGGCACGGCACGGGTATGTCATCCCTTCAGAGCGCATGCGTTGGTCACATCACCGGCTGCATGCAGTGTGAATATCTCCTAAACCGCCCACTTTTAGGGGATACTCGCTGTCCATATAGGTAAGTCTTATAGGGCTTATAGACTTACCTGTAGGTACAAGTCATAAAAGGTTTTCCTCCCACCCTAACCACTTGTCTACTGGACACTTTTACCCCCTTCCTGCCCAGGCCAATTTTTAGCTTTCAGCACTGTTGCATTTTGAATGACAATTGCGCAGTCATGTAACACTGTACACAAATGACATTTTTATCATTTTTTTCACACAAATAGAGATTTCTTTTGGTGGTATTTAATCACCTCTGGGGGGTTTTATTTTTTGCTAAACAAACAAAAAGACCAAAAATTTAGAAAAAAACATTTTTCATAGTTTATAAAATTTTGCAAACAGGTAATTTTTCTCCTTCACTGATATGTGCTGATTGGCGGCGCTGGTGGGCACTGATTGGCGGCGCTGGTGGGCACTGATTGGCGGCGCTGGTGGGCACTGATTGGCGGCGCTGGTGGGCACTGTTGGGACCGATGTCCCTGTACCAGAAGCCGGTTATCGGCTTTCTTCTTTTCTCCTCGTGTTGTCAGCGTGAGGGGAAAAAAAAATGATAACCGGCTTCTGTTTACTTTCTTGATCAACTGCCATTGACCCTTTGCCCAGATCTGTGATCAGCCAAGTCTGAAGGACTCGACGGTCACAGAACGTGCCGCCTGAGCGTTGCAGAGGGCACAAGGGCAGTGCGGTCATGGGAGGACGTCCATGGATGCTCTCCCGGCACTGGAAGCCCACATTGTAGCCATCTTTCGGCTATAGCATGGGCAGAAAGTGGTAAAGCCTCCTGGTAGTGAAATAGACCCCACAGACATATTACCTCACAACATGCTTGTATGCTTTCTCAGCACCACCCCGATAACTCAGGAGAAGACCAATTACTGTATGTCCCAGGTGGGGAACAAGGTGTGGTCAGTGATTAACCCCCCCAGCCTGCTACAAACCTTCCACTACCACCCAGTTCCCTCATGAATCGCAGATACAATCCATCCACCACTGACAGGAGCCAATTGTCACATCACTCAATCACACGACCACAATCACAGCTCCATCAACACCACGCCAAAGTGGCCCACTCTATCTACAAGTCCATCATATCCAAGGCACGCCAAAGGAGGACCACCCTAACCACAGCACCACAAAGAACCCCACACCAGTGGGATGGACTGGGGGGCAGTGGAGTGGAGAGGGGGGGCAGCAGGATGCACAAGGGGAGGCAATGGGGTGGACTGGGTTGGGCAGCAGAGTGATCAGGGGGTCAGCAGGGTGGTCAGGAGAGCAGTGGGGTGGACAGGGGGTCAGCAGGGTGGTCAGGAGAGCAGTGGGGTGGACAGGGGGTCAGCAGGGAGGTCAGGAGGGCAGTGGGATGGACAGGGGGTCAGTAGGGTGGTCAGGAGGGCAGTGGGATTGACAGGGGGTTAGCAGGGAGGGCAGTGAGTTGGACAGGGGGTCAGCAGGATGGACAAAGGGTTATCAGGGTGGTCAGGAAAGCACTGAGATTGACAGGGGGTCAGCAGGGTGGTCAGGAGGGCAGTGGGATGGTCAGGGGATCAGCAGGGTGGTCAGGAGGGCAGTGGTATGGACAGGGGGTCAGCAGGGTGGTCAGGAGGGCAGTGGGATGGATAGGGGGTTAGCAGGGTGGTTAGGAGGGCAGTGAGATGGACAGGGGGTTAGCAGGGTGGTCAGGAGGGATGGTCAGGGGGTCAGGAGGGCAGTGGTATGGACAGGGGGTCAGCAGGGTGGTCAGGAGGGCAGTGGGATGGACAGGGGGTTAGCAGGGTGGTCAGGAGGGCAGTGGGATGGACAGGGGCTCAGTAGGGTGGTCAGGAGGGCAGTGGGATGGAGAGGGGGTCAGCAGGGTGGTCAGGAGGGCAGTGGGATGGACAAGGGGTTATCAGGGTGGTCAGGAGGGCAGTGGGATGGTCAGGGGGTCAGCAGGGAGGTCAGGAGGGCAGTGGGATGGACCGGGGGTCAGCAGGGTGGTCAGGAGGGCAGTGGGATGGACAGGGGGTCAGCAGGGTGGTCAGGAGGGATGGTCAGGGGATCAGCAGGGTGGTCAGGAGGGCAGTGGGATGGACAGGGGCTCAGCAGGGTGGTCAGGAGGGCAGTGGGATGGACAGGGGGTCAGAAGGGTGGTCAGGAGGGAAGTGGGATGGACAGGGGGTTAGCAGGGGGCAGTGGGGTGGACTGGAGAGTAGCATAGTGGACAGGGGGTTGATGTAACACCAGAATGGACAGGGAGGCAGCGGGGTGGGCAGGGGGACAGTGGGATGGACAGTGAGGAGACTGCTGTCCCATTTTGTAACTGTGGGTTGCTCCCTGTACTGAGGCTGGTCGCTGCACTGACTGCACTTGTTGCTCCTTCTGCTGGGTTCCTGTGAAGTCGGACAATCCTGTCAGCCAAGGGGACAGGCAGACAGGAAGAAGAGGAGTCCTTTAGCTGCTGGTGGTCTGTCCTGAGATGCCTGCAGTTTTTGGCCACTTAAAGCTATGAAATGTAAACTCTGAAGATCAGTGAGGGGACAGCAGTAGTAGAGAGAGAAGTGCCGGTGTTCTATCGGATAGTGCCCGCCATCGAGAAGTGCCCGGGATGTACTGCGCATGGGCCATATGGAGCAGACAACAGCTGATTTTAAGATCAGCTGTTGTGACGACGAGACAGCGCCTACAATAGCCGACGGAAGAAATTTTTCTGTCAGATTGTGCCTGGCACTGGCCAGGCGCGTTCATGTCGGTGAGGGGCGAATTTGTACATGTTGGGTGTGGATTTTTAAATGATGGGCAGTGCTGAAAAGATGGGGGTGGATTTTGCAAAGATGTTCAGTGCTGCAAAACAAATTTTATCCTGCTATTTTTCCTGGACACTTGCGGGGAGTGCCCATCTTTTAGAAATCCGCACCCAACATGTACAAATCCGCCCCTCACTGACATGAGGCATCATTTAAAAATCCCCACTGGACTCTCCTTCAAGGCCATTTGCAGGCTGAACCTCCCACTGAGAAGGTGGGACTTCGACAGAATTTTGTGCCAGAAGGAGAAAATGTGGATATACAATTTAAATAGTATGCAACCTCGAGGGTTAAATAATGAATGTAACCTCTCTGTATTTCTCACGCCTTAGCCCTGGGTTGCCATTTGATTTGTTACCCTTGATCATGCTGGCCTCCTGGCTCTATGTCCGTAGTTAGCTCTACTTTACCCCCCTATTCATTTAACATCTTCCTTTTTTGCTAATTTATTTTCTTTTAATCTCTTTTTAAATCTATTAAGGTTTTCCCCACTTCTGCTTGGTTTTTTGTTTATTTTTAATTTTGATTCTTTGGTGGATCCCCGCACTCACAGACCAGTCCGCTGGCTCTGTGTTATTGTAATGTCTGTTTGGCTGTCAATTCGTTGCGCAGTTGCCTAGACAACCAGATGCTTACTTGACTACGTAGTCTGGCACTCTGGATACTTAAGGATGTCTTTCCTGGCTTCTGCGCATGCTCTGAAGAAACCCGGGTGATGGGTGAAACGCGTCAGCATGACGCCATCACACTCCTAATAGCGTACACGCTGATCCACCCACATGCCAAGGTGTTCTGGCACTACACGGAACAAACTGGTGACACTTTGCATAGCGAAGGAAGCTATCCACATGAGCTGCCGGAAGATAGAATAAGCAGAAGCTGCTTGTCCACCTGTGCGGGGGTGCTGTCCGACTGCATATACAATTTAACCGCTTTTACTTTAGACACACACTAACCTGCCAATACCGGTGCTCTTGAGCCTACATCAGTTCCCGTGCAAATATATCTCAGCTATAGGAACTTCCTCCCAGCATACCCTGATTGACATAGTCCGCATACTTACAGCAAGTTCTGTGTTCAAAGATCTTTCATGAACTGTTTGTGCAATATTCCAGTTCGCTGTAGTTACTGATATTCGCTGGTCTATTATCTAGTGGATAAGGAGGTCTAAATACCTGCATGGCTGCTTCTACTCCCCTTTGACCCCTTCTTTTCACTCACATGTGTGTTACTTGAAGGACTATCATCTTTTCATTTAGATGATTCAACACTGACCATTACTTTCATCAGTCATTCAATGGGGGGGTGGATGGATGGAGAAATGTGTGGTGGCCATCTGTGTGTGTAGACAACGTTGTCTATTTTAATGAATTGGTGGTGGTATTTTCTAAATTAACTTTTGTGATTAGTGTTAAAGTGTATTGCATAATAAAACTTTATATTTTTTGCTAAATTGCCTGTTCCTCCCTGAAGAATTGCTTTTCTTGGAATTGTCCCGTCAATTCCTCCCCCCCCTTTTTTTCTATATCATTTAAAAATCCGCCCCCAATCTTTGCAGCACTGCCCATAATTTTACAATCCGACCCCAACATGTACAAATCCGCCTCTCACCGTCATAAACATGCCTCGGCAATGCCAGACACAATCTGACAGAAACATTTCTTCCGTCGGCTATTGTGCGCAGGCGCCATCTCGCTGTCATAACAGCTGATTGTAAAATCAGCTGTTGCGCTGTTCCATACGGTGCATGCGCAGTACATCACGGGCACTTCTCGATATCGGCACTATCCGACAGAACACTGGCAGTGTGTGGTCACTGGAGTCTGGATTGGGGACAAAGATGAGGGGACGATACATTGCTGACAGGCACTGGGGACAAGTATGCTGTCAGAATAATGTGTCTGGCAGTTCGGACACATGATGCAAAAACCAGACTGCCCAGGTAAATCCCATACAGGTGGCAACACTAGCCAGGACAGCAGATCCATTAATTGAGTTGAAGTCATCTGTTGCAATCCCTGATTGGGGTATGAAATGTTTTACACTTGTATTATCTGAGAGTGATAGTGAAGGGGAAATGAAGATATAGACGGCCCCTGGAAAGCTGCCAGTCCCTCGGCACCTGCCTGGGTCACCTTGTGGGTAATCCGGCTCTATCCGTATGACTTGTGTTATTGTAGCCAAATACATCAACTTTGTGTTCCTTTGTCTGTGAAATGTTCTAATGATATGAAGGAGAATTCCTGACACAACGTTCCCTCATCTTATTACATGTCCTTTATTTTCCCCAGATAGGGAGATTATTGTCAGGAACCCTCCCATGTATTATCTGTGTTCTTCTGTATAAGGATTCATATGACTACGTGTCTCAGTCTCAGCCCCTCCCATGTATTATCTGTGTTCCTCTGTATAAGGATTCATATGACTATGTGTCTCAGTGTCAGATACTTTCACTGTCATTTCTCTCTTCTGCTCCCAGCGATGGCGTCTGCTGATCTGAGGATGGAGCTGGAATGTTCCGTCTGTCTGAACATTTATACAGATCCTGTAACCCTGAAATGTGGACATAACTTCTGCCGGGACTGTATTAGTCATGTGTCGGATACACAGGAGGGGTCTGGAGGTTATTCCTGTCCTGAATGTAAACAAAGCTTCCAGAAACGTCCCGTCCTTCAGAGGAATCTAAAACTACGTAACATAGTGGAGAATTTCCAGTCCACCCATCCAGATCAGGAGGAGTCCGGGGTCTTCTGTACTTACTGTATTCACACTCCTGTACCTGCTGTGATATCCTGTCTGATGTGTGAAGCTTCTCTGTGTGACAATCACCTGAGAGTCCACAGCAAGTCACCAGAACACGTCTTATGTGACCCCACCACTTCCCTGGAGAACAGGAAATGCTCCATCCATAAGGAACTACCGAGGTATTACTGCACTGAGGACTCCACCTGTATCTGTATGTCCTGTGGTTTCATTGGAGAACATCGGGGACTCCAGGTCGAGACTCTGGATGAGGCGTCTGAGATGAAAAAGAAGAAACTGAGGAATGTTCTGCAGAAACTGATGACAGAGAGAGAGAAGATGGAGAAGAGAGTCCAGAGTCTGCAGGAACACAGGAGGAAAGTACAAGGAGAAGCAAATGATGAAACAAAGAGAGTTGCTGCCCTGTTCAGAGACCTCAGGAGACGTCTGGAGGACCTGGAGAAGAGAGTCCTGAGGGACATCTCTGGGCAGGCAGATCGGATCTCCGTGATAATCTATGATCTTGTCCAGGATCTGGAAATAAAGGAGAAGCTGTCCAGGAAGATGGGGAACATTGAGGAGCTGTGTAACATGACGGATCCACTGACTGTCCTACAGGAATCAGACACAGGTGATTTGTGTGATACTAAGGATGGAGATGAGGACAGAGAGAGACATGATAAATTCCTCCATGATGGAGGGGATCTGGATGTGGGGGGGATATCACACATATTACACACAGGTTTATCTGATATCATGTCTGGGGTAAATATAGAGAAATGTCCAGGCACACATGTCTATCCACATTCTACTACAAAGGACAAAGGTCACATCAATGCTGAACCATCCAGGAGACCTCCCCAGCCCTCCTCCACCATACAATCATCCAGTAAACGCCTCAAACCCTCCCCCACCATACAACACTCACACCTCCAGGCTGGAGGACCAAAAATTGGGGCTGTACAGTAAACATTAGGGGTGTCGGGGGTTACAGACATATTACTGGATGTGAGGACAGCTGCTAATAATCTACATATATCAGATGACAGGAAAACTGCATCCTCCTCATATCAGAATCGCCCAGAAACACCAGAGAGGTTTCAGGATTGTCAGGTGATGAGCAGTCAGAGGTTCTCCTCAGGGAGACATTACTGGGAAGTGGATGTCGGGGGTTCATTGCACTGGAGAGTCGGGATGTGTTACCCCAGTATAGACAGGAGAGGAGATCAGTCAGTGATTGGAGATAATAAGAAGTCCTGGGGTTTGCAGAGAAGGTGGGGTAAACAGTACTCAGTGATACATGACAGTAAGGAGATCCGATTACCCGGTGGTGTGTCCAGTAGGAGAGTCGGGATAGATCTGGATTATGAGGCCGGGCGGATCTCCTTTTATGATCTGTGTGACCGGATCCGACATCTCCACACCTTCACCACCACCTTCACTGAGCCCCTCCATGCTGGGGTAAATGTAGGGGGATGGGGAGGTTGTATAAAGATATGTGGGGGGAATTAGAAGTGCGAGATCTGCCCAGAGACATCACAAGGTGTATTATCTGATTGGTGATTGGTGGAATACTCATCCAATAGGAGGGAGCAGAGGACAGGAAACATGAGTGATTTATTTATAAAGCTGCAGGTTCCGGGGCCGTCATCTTCAACCTAAACCTCACTTCACTACCTAGTGTGTCACTGACCAGGAACAAGCATGCAGGAGGTCAGATTGTTCAGCCTTCACTGGCTGCATGCTTGTTCTGGGTCAGTGACACACTACATAGTGTAGCCAGGATCAGGATGATGGCCCTGGTCTCTCCACCATCACTGTGTATCTATAGAAAAAGGTTTTTTTTTTTCAGTTTTGTATGAGGTGGGGAATGCAGAGTTCAGGGGTGCACTGCGTTCAGAAGGCAGAGTTCAGGGGTGCACTTCACAGAGATCAGAGGTTATTTCCTCATCACATTCCACAAGAACTTTGTAATCCTGATGGAACACATCCATCATTTTATTGGGACACAGAAGGTTTTCTAAGGTCAGGATTGTCTTACAATGTTACATGTTTCCTATTATTAAAGACAGAAACACATCACAGAGCAAATATACTTACTTTCAGGGGTTGCTCCAGACATTTTTTTTGGGTGGTGCTGTGCTGTTATTGCGAGTAGAAGTGGTAATGTGCCACACCTTGCGCGCCGCCTACCGTGCACATGTCGACATGGCCAAACAGTGGGTGTAGCCTGCAAGTGGGCGTGGACAACAAGTGGGTGTTCCTTCATGGTCTGTTTTGTAGTGTGACACTTTTCTCTTTGTGTAGGCCAAGTATGAATTGGGGTGAACTGAAGACAGTGGGAATAAAATAACACCTCAGCTTGTGTGAAGTTCTGCACTAACCCCCAGCACAGCAAAAATATATTAACAAAAAGTACCACAGAATAATTAACCCACAGTATTACACGCTTATTAAGCTCCAGCACAGTAATTAACCAGGGCATGGTTCAATACTTCACCCTCAGCACAACACAATAATGAACCCATAACATTGAACAACATTTAACCCCAAAAAATTGCACAAGCATTAACCCCTAACACAGCACAGAAACAAACCCCCAGCACAACACAGTAATAAACCTCTGGAATGAACTGTGTACAGAGTGCAGGGTTCGGGAGTGTGCTATGTTCAGATTGAAGAGCTCAGGAATGTGCTGCCCATAGAATGCGGAGTTCAGGGGTGCGCTGCGTACAGAATGCGGAGTTCAGGGGTGCGCTGCGTACAGAATGCGGAGTTCAGGGGTGCGCTGCGTACAGAATGCGGAGTTCAGGGGTGCGCTGCGTACAGAATGCGGAGTTCAGGGGTGCGCTGCGTACAGAATGCGGAGTTCAGGGGTGCGCTGCGTACAGAATGCGGAGTTCAGGGGTGCGCTGCGTACAGAGCGATATTTATTAGCACTGCCCACACTAAAGCTGGCTGCTAAGGTCATCCGGGGCAGCAGTGTCCAATTGGACCTGTTCTACTGATTACACCTATGGAGGCCTCTCTCTGCATGACATCTGCCTAACAGTGCCACCTGTGCAGGGAGGCTGAAGTACACCTGTCTATACATCACCTTCTGTATTCATTCAGCAGTGATGTCATTCAGTGAAGGGATGACATCTTTTACCACCCAAAGCAAACAGGCCAAAGTGGCCCCCCATTCATGAGCTGTGATCTACTTCAGATCACAGGTCCTGTCCTTTATGCCCCCCGCCTGCTGATCCACCAAAGTGGGTCCCCTTTTCTGACTCCCCCTCAGCCCAGTCCTATCCAGAAGTGCCCAGGACAAATCGATTTTTCTGTCAGATTTTGCCCCGTGCTCCCATGGCGAGTTTGTGTCGGTGAGGGGTGATGGGCAGTTGGGGGAGCAATTTTTAAAGATGCCCAGTGCTGCAAAACAAAACTTTTTATGCTATTCTTCAAAGAACAACCTGGTCACTTCTCTGATAGCGGGCACTATCCGACAGAACACTGAAACAATTCTGTAATAAATCCAGGAACACTGTAATCAAATTTACATTTTACAGATCAAATCTGTTATTTATAAAAAGAAATCCATTTTATTCCTGGAAATCCAACATCTTTTTTTCTGTTTTTCCAAAATAAAAATGGCGCTTGTGGTTGTCAGAAAAATTCTGTAAAAAATCCATCTTTACAATTCCCAGCATATTAATACTGAACATTTAGAAAAAAATACATTATAAAATGGTAAATACTTTTCTGTTGAATTAAGAATACCGTGCAGCTATTGGCCCATTTACTGCAGGAGGCGTGGTCACATTTCCTTGTTTGTGTGACAGACGGAGTGTGCCAGTAAGTCCAGCAGGGGGCAGCACACAGATTGCATGCTCCGTGTGGAGTGTGGAGAAGAGATAAGTGAAGGTCACTCTGTGAGGCGGAGGTAGAGTCGCTTTGCGTCGCCTCACATTGTGGTTTGTCTCGGCCTTTAGGCGGTGGCATTGTCCACTTTCACATGATAAAGTAAACAATGCTGCCGCCATTCCTCACCTTCTCATTTCCCATGCTGGAACCAAGGAGAGTTTTTTCCCATTTCCGTCTTTCAGGACAGCACCATAGAGAGACCTTGGCTCCTCCCCTTCTGAGGAAACACCGCCTTCAACTTAAAGCTTTAAACCTCACCGCTCTCCCCCGGCCCCTCAGTTCTGGTGTTTCCTCCGGTGGGGAGACATCGCAAGGAACCAGGGCCGCACAGCTAGGGAGGCTGAGGCTAATTGCAGGCTGACCAAAGGGGGCGCTCTCTCTCTGGCTCTCTCCTGCTCATTTTTTCTAAAGAAAGCTGCAGTCTAAGGGGCTAGGGTGGCTGAGTACCTTTTAGAAGACTGCACATCACGCTCCCCCAGCTTCTCTTAGTGAAGTTGTAAGCTGGGGGGGTCCGTTTTCTTTCTTGCCTAGCAGTGGCATAGGTGGAGGCACAGAAGACCGCCCTGCACTTGCAGCCAGCGTGGGAGCTCTGAGCGCTGGGTCGGAGGACGGGTGACGTCATTTCCGGCGGAGGTCGGTGTTTCCGTCTGACCCGTGACTTCCGGTTCCGGTCGCGGTGTTGAAAACGGACCGCGCGTTCGGCTGGTGCTGCCTCTGACTTACTGTGGGGACAGTACACAGGGGCTTGGATCACCACTGCACTCTAAGGAGATGTCGGAAGCAGAGGCTTCAAGAACCGCTCCAGGAGATTCCTGCACCAGCCACTCTAAGGTAAGAGGAACCCTGGGGTGGTGTTCCCTTACCGCTTCCTGTAAAGCTCCACAGGTGTAGAACTCCCCCTGGTGGTGAAGGGGGGGAAAGGGTTGTGTCTGGGTCCCTGGTGATGGTTGGTCCCGGGAAGTGCACCCCTGGTGGCCCTCCGTGGTAGTGCTGGTGAAAGTTTGCTGATTGCTCCCTACTTTTAACTTGTTTTCCAGGGCAAAGCTACAGAGAAAAGCAAGTCGCCCCACAGTGCCAAGAAGAAATGCCCCTCATGTAAAATCACAATGGGGGAATCTTGGTCTAAACCCCTTTGCAGGGATTGTATAGAGGGGCTAGTAAGGGAGCAATCTGGAGAACAGTCTTCAGATTTAGCAGCATCCGTGAAAGAACTTTCCAATACGGTGCAGACTTTTAAGACATTATTTGCCAGTCTTCAGTTGCCACAGCCGCAGGTTGTTTCTCCACCAGCACAGCAGAGTGTTCCTCAGGCCTTAATGGATGCTCCCTCGGGAAGTGGAGAGAATCCAGGAGGTGCCAGATTCGAGGTTGAGGAAGAGCCTGATAGCGGGTCCTCAGATCCCCAGGGGGAATCAGAGGGAGAGGAGGCGGAAGGGGAATCCACAAGATCCTCTCGCTACAAGCTTTCCCTGGAGGAGGTGGAGGAGCTCCTAGGAGCCATTCATACCACCCTAGGAATCCAGGAGGAAAGGAAAAAACTTTCACTCCATGACCAGATGTACAAGGGACTAGGGGAACATAAAAGGAAGGTGTTCCCGGTCCATGAGGTCTTAGTTGACGCCATCAAAAAGGAGTGGCAAGACCCCGAAAGGAAGCCTTTCCTTTCAAAGGCACTTAAGCGTAGGTTCCCCTTTGCAGAAGAGGAGGCGCTGGTATGGAACAAATCGCCTAAGCTAGACGCAGCCTTTTCGCAGGTCTCCAGGCACACTGACCTGGCCTTTGAGGACATGGGGGCACTCCCAGATCCCATGGATAAGAGGATAGATTCCCTCCTGAAAAAATCCTGGGACTCTTCCATAGGGAACCTCAAACCTGCCATGGCGTCCACGGTGGTGGCACGAAACATGGAGTATTGGCTAACGCAAATTAAGGCGCATATAGAGGCGGGCACGCCTAAGGAAACAATCCTTTCGTCTTTTCCCATGCTCCTTAAAGGAATAGCTTACCTGGCAGATGCGTCAGCTGAATCGGTGCGTATGTCTGCAAGATCAGCCGCATTGTCCAATTCGGCAAGAAGAGCCCTATGGCTTAAAACATGGCAGGGAGATACCGCATCCAAGGTTAAGCTCTGCGGCATTCCTCTCACGGGGGACTTGCTTTTCGGGCCAGGTCTGGAAGCTGTATTGGATAGAACGGCTGACAGAAAGAAGGCATTTCCTTTTAAAAGAAAACCGGCAGAGACTAAAAGAAAGTCTCGGCCGTGGAAGAAGTTGGACCCCCCAAAATCTGATCAACAGAAAAAGGGGTGGGGACAAAAAGGGAAGGGGCGTGGGGGGGCTATTTTTCGCCCTCCTGAACAGCCCAAAAAGACAAAGTGACAGAATAAGGGTGGGAGGAAGACTGGGGGCCTTCCTGCCACAGTGGGAGATGATCACCTCCAACAATTTTATTTTGGAAGTCATAAGAAGAGGGTACAGGTTGGAGTTTGCAGAACCTCCACCATGCAGACTCCTCGTAACCACGCTTCCGAAATGTGCAGAGAGGTCAGCGGCTCTCCTTTCCTCCCTCCAGGAGTTGGAGGAACAGGAGGTGGTAGTTCGAGTGCCAGAAGGAGAGACGGGCAGAGGCTTTTACTCCCACATTTTTGTGGTGCGCAAACCCTCGGGGAAGTTCAGGCTCATCCTGAACCTGAAGCCTCTGAACGTCTCTCTCACCTACAGGAGGTTCCGAATGGACTCTATCTATTCGGTAAAGACACTTCTTCCTCCAAACTGCTTTATGGCATCGATAGACTTGAGGGATGCCTACCTGCACATTCCCATTGCAGATCAGTGTCAAAGGTTCCTCAGGCTGGCAATAAATACCAGAGAAGGGACCTTTCACTGGCAGTTCAGGGCCCTTCCCTTCGGACTATCCTCTTCCCCCCGCATCTTCACCAAAGTCATGGTAGAAGTCTTGGCTTTCCTACGGATCAGGGGCATTTCAGTGATCGCTTATTTAGACGATCTACTACTTTTTGCCCCTTCCGCGGAACAACTGTCGCTGGACCTGCAGTTGACAAGGAACATCTTAGAGGGTCTAGGTTGGCTCTTAAATCTGGAGAAGTCCAATCTGACTCCTTCGCAAAAAGTAATCTTTTTAGGTTACCTGTTGGACTCAACAAAACAAAAGGTCTTCCTGCCTATGGAGAAGATCCAGAAGGTAGACAGGGCAATGTCGTTACTCCAGGGCAGCCAACAAATATCAGTAAGAAAGGCTATGTCAGCCTTAGGGTTACTGACGGCAGCACTTCCAGCAGTCCAGTGGGCAGGACTACACTTTCGCCCCTTGCAACTATTTATCCTGAGCATTTGGGACCACAGTCAGGAATCTTTGGATTCCCTGATAACTGTACCGGACCAGGTCAAGAGATCCCTATGGTGGTGGCGGAAAGAAGCCAATCTCTCTCAGGGTCTGGAATGGGTTCTGCCGGTGTCCAGATGCGTCACGACCGATGCGAGTGGCATGGGTTGGGGGGCGCATATGGGGGACCGGGTGGCTCAGGGAGGCTGGCGGAAGGAGGACGCAGGAAGATCCTCCAACTGGAGGGAGCTGAAGGCAGTAGCCTTGGCACTCAAAGCTTTTCAAAAGGAACTTCAGGGACAGCATGTGAGAGTCCGGTCGGACAACTCCTCAGCTGTAGCCTACATAAACAGGCAGGGGGGTACCAGGAGCAGACCTCTGTGGACCCTGGTAGAAAGCATTCTCAGATGGGCCGAATCAAACGTCCTATCCCTCTCGGCAGTGCATCTGAAAGGAGATCAAAATCTGGTGGCGGATTACCTCAGCAGGAAACGGCTGAGGGAAGGCGACTGGGTTCTGAATCAGGGGGTTTTCGAAGCAATATCCCAGAAGTGGGGGAGGCCATGCATAGACCTCTTTGCCTCGAGAGAAAACAGGAAGGTGCATCTCTTCTTCTCCCTAAACAGGTGGGATGGAGCTCTAGGGATAGACGCACTGGCTCAGAGTTGGGCTTTCGACAGGTGTTATGCCTTCCCCCCACCTGTACTAATCCCAGCCGTCCTAAGAAAATTCCAACTGGAAAACACAACTCTCATTCTTATTGCGCCACATTGGCCCAGGAGGCCTTGGTTCTCCATCCTGAGAAGTCTGGCAGCGGAACCCCCCTGGCTTTTGCCAGTTCAGGAGAATCTCCTTTCCCAGGGGCCAATCTGTTGTCCCCAGGTGGGGAGATGGAGCCTCGCGGCTTGGCTACTGAGGAAGATCTGTTGAAGAACAGAGGGTTCTCAGATAGCTTGGTAAAGACCCTCCTTAACTGCAGGAAAAAAGAAACCCAGGTCATCTACCAAAAAACATGGAGGCGTTTTAATAGCTGGTGTACAGAAACTTCTTTTGATACTCACAGCTCTATAGCGGTCTTAGAGTTCCTGCAGGCAGGGGCGGACAAGGGGTTAGCCCTTGGCACCCTGAAAGGGCAGGTTTCTGCTTTGAGTGTGTTTCTGGAGAAACAACTAGCCTCCGATCCTTGGGTCATTAGATTCTTTAAAGCATTGAGTAGGCAGAGACCTCTGAAGGTCCCCCCCTTCCCAATGTGGGATCTTTCCTTGGTCCTACAAGCACTTACAGGGGAACCCTTTGAGCCATTGGAGACGTGTACATTAAAATGGATTAGCCTCAAAACGGTGTTTTTGGTGGCAATCACTACAGCAAGAAGAGTAAGTGAACTCGAGGCCCTCTCCATTAGGGCCCCCTTTTTTCAGATATTCCCGGACAGGGTAATTTTTAAGGCCGATCCGGCCTTCTTACCGAAAGTAGCCTCGGTTTTTCATAGAGGCCAGGAAATTGTTTTGCCCACCTTTTGTTTGAATCCTGTGAGGGAACAGGAACATAGGTTTCATAAACTAGATGTAAGAAGGTGTGTCCTGCAATACTTGGAGGATACAAAACCATTTAGAAAATCTGATTCCCTTTTTGTGTTATTTTCAGGAACCAGGAAGGGAGGCAAAGCCTCGAGGCGCACTTTAGCTAGGTGGCTAAGGTTAGCTATCAGTCAGGCTTATATATTTAGCGGGTTAGAAGCCCCTAAGGGTATCAGGGCACACTCCACAAGGGCAGTGGCGACCTCTCAGGCCGAGTGGGCTGGTGCGTCTCCGGAGCAGATCTGTAGAGCGGCAACGTGGTCTAGATTCGACACGTTCGTGAAACACTACAGATTGGACCTTCTGTCAGCAAAAGACCAGGCTTTTGGGCGTAAGGTTCTGCAGGCAGTAGTCCCACCCTAAGGTAAGGTGCTCGCTTATCCTCTCTATGGTGCTGTCCTGAAAGACGGAAATGGGAAAATCGGAGTTACTTACCGGTAACGTCCTTTTCCAGGAGTCTTTCAGGACAGCACAGTTACCCACCCTACTGTAGGGATATTCGTGATGGAGTTCATCGCAGAAGAACGTCAGGTAAGATCAAAGTTATTATGACGTGTTCTTGTGTCTCCCCAGCTAACCGGAGGTCCTCTTGAAGAACTGAGGGGCCGGGGGAGAGCGGTGAGGTTTAAAGCTTTAAGTTGAAGGCGGTGTTTCCTCAGAAGGGGAGGAGCCAAGGTCTCTCTATGGTGCTGTCCTGAAAGACTCCTGGAAAAGGACGTTACCGGTAAGTAACTCCGATTTTTTATACATCGCCATATTATTTATGAGAGAGAATGTGCCGAAATACAAGAGAAACATTTCCTTCATGTATGGAGAGTCTTCAGCCCTTTGGGTCAGGTATGAATATTAAGGGCAACCCCGAACCAAAATAAAAAAAATTGCGTGGGGGTCCACGCAAAAAAAAGTAGGGGTCCCCCCAAAATCCATATCGGACCCTTCAGGTCTGGTATGGATTTTAAGGGGAACAGTGTGCCAAAATTTAAAAAAATGGCGTAGGGTTCCCCCCGAAATCCATACCAGACCCTTATCTAAGCTTTCAACCTGGCAGGCCACAGGAAAAGGGGGGACGAGAGCAGCCCCCCTCCTGAACTGTACCAGGTCACATGCCCTCAACATGGGGAGGGTGCTTTGGGGTCTGACCCCAAAGCACCTTGTCCCCATTTTTATGGGGACAAGGGCCTCATCCCAACAACCCTTGCCCGGTGGTTGTGGGGGTATGTGAGTGGGGGGGGCTTATCGGAATTTGGAAGCCCCCTCTAACATTTTTTTGTGAAATGGTAGGGGTACCCCGTTACCATTTCCCACAGGGGGGCCAGGATCTGGTGGTCCCCTTGTTAAAGAGGGGTTCTAGATTCCGATAAACCCCCCCACCCACATACCCCCACAACCACCGGGCAAAGGTTGTGGGGATGAGGCCCTTGTCCCCATCAACATGGGGACAAGTGCATTGGGGTCAGACCCCAAAGCACCCTCCCCATGTTGAGAGCATGTGGCCTGATACGATTCTGCCAGCTTGCGTGCTCAGATAAGGGCCTGGTATGGAATTTGAGGGGACCCCCACGCAATTTTTTTTTTTAATTTTGGTTCGGGCTTCCCTTTAATTATTCATACCAGACCCAAAGAGCCTGGTAATGGACTGGGGGGGAACCCATGCCATTTTTTTCAATGAGTTTTATCTATATTGCCGAGACCCGACAATTCATTACAGCCACGATCAGTTTTAAATGACAATTTTTCCTTTAGAAATGTCATTTTGCTGTGGTATTGTTCTAAACACGGGAAAACTCTGCCACTTTACAAGCATACTGTGACAGACCTAGCCAGGACAGAGGCTTTTGGCGAGGGCTGAATGCAAGCCTCTTGCTGACCGATTATGGGCCCTGGCATTTGGGGGAACGGTGCTCTTTGTGAGCTGTATGAGAAATCCAGTCTGATCTGTACTAGTTGGACTCAGTCGTGTATATATGTATATATTGTATATTGTCTCATTCTCTCGTGGACTCTTTGCTGTGATCATTTGGGAAGTGCATCTCTATGAAGGGAGGGAAGATTCTTCCAGCAGCCCCCCTGCTGATAAGACTGATTACTGAGGAGATGTTTGAACACACCTGACCTGTGTGTCCATTGTCTTTGGACAGTTTAACCGGCCCTCTTTTCCAAGGGTGGGGGGGGGGAGTCTGAGTTATTTTATCTGTTGTGTCCATGTGTGATAATAAAACAGTCCATGTTAGCAGTGAAACAAGTCTCGCCTTGTTTTGTGCTCAGAGCGGTTGGAATATCTGATATCTGTATCCAGACTGGGAGGAAGTGCTATACTGACGGAAGCATTCAAGTGGAGTGTGGGACGTTCCGTGACACATACTATAGACACCCCCCCAGGCACGATATTTAAAGGAATATTTCACTTTAAGAATAAAAAAAATCACTGCTCCCGAAAAAATATTGCATATAAGACTTTAAAATAAACACTTTCGATTATTCATGTTCGTGTCCCATAGACTTTATCGTTGTTTGCGTGTTCTGCCAAATTTTTTGCCTGTTCGCAAGTTCTGGTGCGAATCGAACCGGGGGTGTTCGGCCCATCCCTACTTAGTGCCCACAAAATGCCCCAAATCATCTCAGTGCTGCCAGTAGTAGTAGTGTAGTGGTACATTTACAGACAGTCTGTAAGTGATTAAAATGTATGGACTATCCAGTAATTTACAAACAGTTGGCAACCCCGCTACAGTGCAGCACATCACCCCTCCCCCCTCTAGTGTTTTGCTGCAGAAAAGACAGGAAATCATTTTTGCAAACTAACAAATCCGCCTGTTTTATATGTTTTCCCCTTTTTGGAGGATTGTAAAAACCACTTCTCCACACCAGCAAAACAACAAACTGAAAGAGCTCCTCCCCATTACCCATAAACCCCATCAGACTAATTCTCCTGGTCACTCCTCATTATTATTATTATCTCCTCCCTCCAGTCACTGTGACACTATACAACTATAAAGACATGAGAAATACTCATAGAATGGATTTATAAAACACATGCTCAGTATGATGACTCAGCACATTTTTGCTACAAAAGTCTGAACTAAGGATATAAAAGGGGCCGGAATGCAGGAAAATCAAAGGAAATAGAATTTAGGAGAAGATTAGCAAGAAAACTAAAGCTTACAGTTATGGAAAGGCCAGGAGCTGAAGAGCTATCCTCCAGAGAGGGAGGAGAAAGAACACCAGTGTCCTACAGGGGGAATCTACTTCCTGGTCTGATGTCACTTCCTGGTCTGATGGCACTTCCTGTTCTATAACATATTAACACTGTAAAATGAACAGCTGTGATTGGCTCAGGATATTACAATTGTATTTTTAGTATTTACAGAATATTTTGTGTCAATTTCACACAATTTTATTGTTTTTCAATGTACAACATTTTGCTGTGATGATGTCACAGAATGTTACAGGTGATGTCACAGACACGAGCAGGTCAATATAAACCTTTTAGTAAGTTCTCATTGGTCTGCAGAAAAGTGATCCTTCACCATACTGAACACATTGAAAACTCTTCAGAAGTGTCTCTGTAGGAAAACAAACACATTCTAGTGAATACTCAGATCCATTCACTATTAGACATTTCACCTTTCCCTCTTACAATGAACTCCGCTCAATCCAGACCTGGCTATAAAGGAGGGCAGGGGGGTCAGTTGTCAGTGGGCCATCTGCTGAGACAGAACTTGATTCTTGAAGCTTTAACCACTTGCCCTCCGGAAGATTTACCCACCTTCATGACCAGGCGCTTCTTTGCTATTCAGCACTGTGCTACTTTAACTGATAATTGCACGGTCATACAACGCTGTACACAAACCACATTTATATCATTTTTTTTTCCCACAAATAGAACTTTCTTTTGGTGGTATTTGATCACCTGTGGGCTTTTTGTATTTTTTATGCTATAAATGAGAGTTCAAACGCCTTTCAGTTTCTTCTTCTCAGCCTGTATAGATGTATTCTCTCCCATAATACATTGGAATGGATGCCATGATCTGGGCTGTTCCCAGTCTTTGGAGGATATTACCAATGTGCTAACCAGGCCAGAGATGACACGGCATCTCCCCCCGATAACCTGACACATGGCAATAAATGGACTACTGCCCTCAGCCAGTCCATTACTGACAACGCTGTGTTCCCCGGCCACAGCATTCTACACTGCTCTGTCCAGCTTCTCCTTGTTTTCTGTTGCACTGACCTTCTCTTAAAAGGACCATTCTGTGATCACAGAATGCTGCTCTACTCTCCGCTTGACTGCTACTTCCTCTGCTTGATCTTCTTTACATCCAGACCTTGTGTTCCCCGGTCACAGCATCCTAATGTCACCTTAGAGATGAAGATCCTTATTTTTAGCTCCTTCCCAGCGGTTCCTCCATTCCTCCTCTGTGCTCGCCGCATCCCCACATGGGGACACCCGGAGGAGCACCTCAATCCTCCTTTCTGTCTTTCTACTCCACAGAACTCCTCCCTGGAAGCATGTGACCCCAGCTTATATGAGAGGCCTGCCCCCTGCCCAATACCAGAAGATAATTGGTCAGAGCTCCTCACATGAGCTGCCTGCCACTCAGACCTCAAGTCCAACCTCCCTTCCAGAACCATCCCTCTGAAAGCAAAGGAGGCACAGGTGGCCACACCCCCTACTACACCAGACACTCCCAGTCCCAAATCACAACAAGCAAGCCCAGCCTAAGGCCTGGCTAAATTTACCTGTACTGCGGGAAAACATGAGGTCATAAGACCCACTGCCCTCGACACCTGTCTCAGAGAGAGCGACTGGTTGGTCTGCAATGTTGACATAGTCTGGAACACTTTGGTAATCTTCTCCTGAGGAAAAAAAACTCTTTGGTTCACGGAGCAAAAATCGTAACCCAGATAAGTTACTTTCTGGGCCAGAATCAAGGACGATTTTTCTTTGTTTATTAGCCAGCCTAGGGACTGTAAGAAGTCCTGTACAGCCTGGAGATCTTCCAACAACCTTTGGTATGATTTTGCCACTATCAGGAGGTCGTCTAAGTAAGGGATAACCGTTATTGCCTTTAATCTTAGAGGAGCCAGCACTTCCCCCAACACCTTCGTAAAGATGCGTGGGGCTGAGGAAAGACCGAAGGGGAGGGCCTGAAATTGAAAATGTCGGGTCCCCATACCCGTCTTCACTGCCAATCTCAAAAACTTTTGGAAGGCTGGATGGATAGGGATGTGAAGATAAGCATCCCTTAAGTCCAACGTGGCCATAAAGCAGTTTGGGTATAGTAGGTTTTTGATTGTAAAAACCGTCTCCATACGGAAATGCTTGTATCCGATGGACTTGTTTAAGGTCCGGAGATTCAGGATAAGTCGAAACTTTCCTGCCGGCTTTCTGACCACAAATACATGGGAATAGAATCCCTTGCCCCGCTCCGATCAAGGAACAGGAATCAGGACTTTTTGATCTAATAAGTCTCCGATCTGGAGACCCAGAGCCCTCGCTTTCTCCCGATCTTGTGGAGGAAATGTGACCAACAAACGTTCTGGTGGTTGGTGAACAAACTCCAGCCTGTACCCGTTGGTCACTAGGTCCAGGACGAAGGGGCTCAGAGTGACTGCTGCCCACTGTGGGATGAAGGCCCTCAATCTCCCTCCCACCGGGGAACACAAGTCACTGCGGCTTGGCGGGCTGTTGAGGAGGGTTAAATAGCACTCCCCCTTTGCCTCTGCCTTTGTGCCCAGTCCAATGCTTTTTCGGCCTGCTGTCCTTTTCTCTAGGACTCTGTTGCCTGTTTTGGCCACAAAAAATTTTCTGGCTGTCTGAACTCTTTTTCTCTGGAAACGCCTTTTTCTTATCAGCCGTGCGTTCCAGTGCCTCCTGTAGACCTGGGCCAAATAAATGATCGCCAGTTAAAGGAAGGCCACAAAGGCGCAACTTGGAGGCCGAGTCCCCTGACCAGGTCTTAAGCCAAAGGCTTCTCCTGGCCGAGTTCACTAGAGCCGAAGTCCTGGCTGACATTCTTACCGACTCAGCGGAAGAATCTGCCAAAAAACCCACTGCCTGAAATAGGAGAGGAAAAGACTTTAAAATTTGCTCTCTGGAGGTACCTGCTGACAGATGTGACTGAATCTGAGTCAACCAAACCTCCAGATTTCTGGCCACACAAGTGGAAGCCAAAGCTGGTTTCAGGTTTCCAACTGCTGAGTCCCAGGCTCTGTGGAGAAGGATATCCCCCCTCTTGTCCATCGGATCCTTAAGCGTACCCATATCATCAAACGCCAGGTCCGAGTTTTTTGAAACTTTTGAAAGAGGTGCGTCTAACTTGGGATTCTTATTCCATGGCTGCGCAGTGTCCTCATCAAAAGGAAACCTCCTTTTTAGGTTACTAGAGAAGAATGGTTTTCTCTCAGGATTATCCCATTCCAGTTTAATAGTATCAACCAAAGAACTATGAACTGGAAACACTCTTGATTTTCTCTTATGTAATCCTTTATACATAAGATCATGTTTGGATAACTGAACCTCTTCCTCTTTTAATTCAAGGGTAGTATAGATAGCCTTTAATAAGTCATCTACATCCTCAACAGATAACTTAAATCTTGAGCCTCGAGTGGATTCTCTATCTCTGGGCTCTGTATCTGACCCTGATTTCTTCCAGAGAAGAACGGGTAGATCTGACCTCAGCCTCAGAGTCTTCACTCTCTGCCTGCTGCGGAGTGCTTACTGACGCCTTCAGTGAAGACGGACTCTCTGCTGGAGTCTGGAACTTGTCAATAAGCGTTCTAAAGGAACTGAAGGTGGACGCAAGCTCATCCCTAACAGAAGTAAGCATCTTCTGGCAAGAGGCAACCGGGTCATCCTTTACTAGGCCTTCTCTACAGGTGCGACAAACTGCCTTGCTCCATGAGGAGCTCAATTTGTTTGCGCAAACCGCACATTTCCTTTTAAGTGGCTGCGCTTGGGCCTTGTCCTGAGTCTTGGTCTGCAAGACAAAATAAATGACCCACAATGTAATTAAAGCCACACAATCACTCCGTAACACCATGTGCAGGAGGGAGGAAATGTGTCCCCTTACACCCACTACTACAGAGGGGGGAGGGGGAGGGAACACTCACAGGGATAGCAAGGTGGTGACAGAACACCCCAGGCTTACCTGTGAGGTGCTGGTGTTGGGAACTGCATCCGCTGCCTGTGCAGGTACTGCAGGAGGATCCATTCTGCCCCTCTTGGTCATCCACAGCCTGGCTGCTTAACACCAAGAAACACCAGCAGCCAGCGTTCTCTGTTCGCGCCGTTTATGAAGACTGGAACCTCGTCTCCGGCGCCTGATGATGTCATATGCCCCGGAAGTAACCCTCTCCAGGCACTTCCTGTGGGCCAGCTTGGAGCGCAATAGCTCCGCCCCCTCGAGCGCTGCAGCTTCCTCCATTCCTTGCTCAGATCAGCCAGGCTGTCGGCAGGGAAGGACAACCGAAGCTCAGCTGAGCTAGAGTGCAATGCACTGCGCTAGGGGCACGACCTCACACCGGTCCTGGCCCTCTCCAGGCACTGAGGACAGAGAACAGCAACCCAGCCAACCTCCCCAGCGGTGTGCTGCTTCTGGCAGAGGAAGAGGTAAGTGATATGCCCCAGAAAAAAGCCATACAAAGCCCCTGCTTATAAGGCCTATGGGAGCAGGTTCCATGAACATGTTACCCCCCGTCCGGAGGAAACACAAATAACTGACATGGGCCTGGAGGACCGCCCTTTTATCTGGTGGGGGTGACGCGTTTCCTGTCCTGGTAGGAGGAGCCCAAGGGTCTCATGGGCTGTCCTGGAAGACGCTTGGAGAAAAAAAAATTCCTTGTTTCTGTTAAAATTTATTGGCAGAGTATTGGCAGAGTATTGGCATTATGTATATTGAACAGCGCTGTGGGCACTAAACATCCAGCCCACAGCGCTGCCATCTCTCCCTCCGCACTGTACCGATCGGTACAGAGAGGGGAGGGAGGAACCAGCGTCATGACTTGACGCTGGTTTGTTTACATGTGATCGCTCCTTCATTTGACGGAACGATCACGTGGTAAACGGCCGCGATCAGCGGCTATTTACCGTGATGCGCCGGGTCCTCCGGACCCGGCGGTCACGGATGTTTCCGAGTGCGCGCCCCAGGGGGCGCACGGGAGCATCATTCTGGAATGACGTCCATGGACGTCCACTCAGAACTAGCCGACCACGCTGTTGCCGTCTTTCGGCAATGGCCCGGTCGGCAAGTTGTTAAACAGATACAAGGGATAGCAATGGGCGCTAAATACGCGCCCAGTGTGGCCAACCTCTATATGGCTGAATGGGAGGAGGATGCCTTGTATAATAGGAAACCGCAACAGCTGCTATTATAATTTAAGGGATTTATTGTTAATATTATTGTTGGGCTGGAGATAGAGAAAGTTTGACAGATTTTTGTTTTGATTTGAATACCAATAAAAAAAAATTAAACTTACCTGGGAAGTGAGTGAGGAAAAAAATGAATTTCCTAGATTTGGAGATAGTGAAGGAAGAAGAAAGATTGCTGACCCAAACCTATTTTAAATCAGTCGACAGAAACAGTTCTCTTCCATTGGACAGCTGTCACCACGCACCCTGGCTTGATAACAACATACCGAAAGGTCAACTGATTAGATTGAGAAGAATTTGTACCGAAAAAGATGAATTCCTTTAAAAAGCTGAATTGATTGGAGAAAGGGCTATACAAAAGGGTGATCACCATGGATTTGAAGATGTAACTCTTCTGGATAGAGAAAAATTCATTCAGGATTCAATCAAAAATACTGAACACAAAAATATTGTGCCACTGGTTCTGGATCATAATATCCAACATAAACCGATAGAGGGAATATGCAAGAATTATTGGAGCATTATAAGAGCTGATTGACATCTGACTACTATCCTGCGTGAGAAACCTAAATTCACATACCGGAGAGCTCCGACTCCTAGAGATCTCATTGCCAAAAATCTACTGGATCCTCCTGCTAGAAGAAATGTCTCCTTTTTTGAGGGAAAAGGGGTATTACCCATGTAAAAGCTGCTACACATGCAGACACACCAAAGAAAGTAAAAAGAAGAAATGACGTTTTAAAAGTACAGTAACTGCAAAAGAATATTTTATCGAAGATTTCATATCCTGTAGGACTGAAGGGGTTGTCTACCTTTTTAGAATGTCCCTGCTGGATTCAGTATATTGGAAGGACTAAAAGAGAATTATGGAAGAGACTAAGAGAGCATACACAGAGTATAAAAAATGGATTGACCAAACAGTTTATCTAGACACTATGCACAGTACCATAATAGAGATCCTTCCTTGTTGATGGTGTGTGGGATAGAAGAGTATAAACCCCATTGGAGGGGTAAAATCATTTAAATTAAGTCAGTCAGAATCTCGGTGGATACATGTGTTACTTACTTTAGCACCATTAGGAGATAATGTGGAGTTCGATTTGAACTGTTTCATATCCAACTTTTAATTTCTTTCCCTTTATTTTTGTGACTTTTCTTCTCATTGTCTTTTTTATAGCGATCCACTAGATGTCACCACTGATTTTCTGTTTTTTTTTAGATGGGTGTTGTCATGTTTAGCCACTAGATGGCGGTGTTCTACACCAGAATAGATTTACATACAAGAATGTCATTGCGTCTCTATGTATTTTCTCTGTTTCATATTTTTAACTATTTTATATGAAATGTATAGGATTAGTTGTATTTTATATGTATCATGCTATGAACAAAGGAATGGAAAGGGTGGGACTTTGTGTGAGGATGGGGGGCCGTATAGATCCCATCCTCCATCCCGTTTATTATTACAGAAAGGTTTTTTTGTAGGCGGGACTTTGAGTGAAGCAAACGGAGGCAGTGAAGAAATGAATTAAAGAATGGTTTATTAATCGAGTCAATTTTTTTAGAGCATAGGTTGAAAATTCATTACATATAGTATTTCATTGTTTCAAGATAAATCATCACATATAGATACATTGTCCAACCGGATTATAAAACAGTATTTTACAGATACACAGGTCACGTAATAACATGATTAATTGTATTGTAGGAATACTCATAAAAGTAGCTTGCGCATTAAAGCGTCAATGAAAGTATTAGTTAAGGTAAGAGAAGTAGGAAAAATAATATTAAAAACTTGCATCTTGACTCTAATAGAAAATGTAAGGCAGTATTTTACAGTTACACGGGTCACATAAGGGCGTGATTAATTGCAGTGTAGATAATACTGAAACCAGAAAAAGGATGCATTAAAGCATCACATTAGGAAAAGAGGAAATTATACTTGGTGGAGTGGAACGGCCGTGGTGAATTCATGAGTAAGTAGTTGTAACGGTAGTTGTAAGCTCTACGCGTTTCGGGACCTTTAAGTCACTCGTCAGGAGCAAGACCGTAATAATTCATCTAAGAAAATAAAAATAGTAAGGACATTGTGATAGTCTGGAAAATGGGTGGGCAAATGCAGGGAATGTGAAACACCCCCTCACATCCATACATTTGGCCAAGGTACTTACATGCGTGTGGTTGCGCAGAGGGGAGAACACAGCCGCGCGAGTCAACCCGGCCAGGAATGCCAATCCCGGAGCTGTCCAGGCAGCACAGAACCAGCAGCGGTAACATCCCTAATTGGTAAAAGTGAAAAAGTGAGGAAGGACTGTGGGTGAAGGGGGAAAAAATGGAAGGCCCCAAAGGGGGACCTGCTGGAAGGAAAAGGACTTGTGAATGTAGTGCACAGGGAATGAGGGGGGGTGCGAAAAGTGAAGTGAAACCGGCATCATACAACCGTCTCCATACCCTTTGATGAAGTCACGTGTTCAGTGACGCAACGCGTCGGGTAGGAGCTGGGTGTCGTTACTTCCAGTCGCGACTGAGACCGGAAGTTCCTTCAGAAGTACTTTTGTTTGTTCCTTCATTTTGTGAAGCTGTATTGAGCTATTTTAAACTGAGTTACTACTTGTTTTTTAAATAAATTGCATTGGATTACTACACCATGGAGCCCCCCTCTTTTATTGCATTTAATCTGAATTTGATGAGCCTGGAAACTGATCCTTATACTGGTGTCGTCTTGTCTTGGATATCTCTGGAAATTAATCGATTGCTGTGGAATCAGTACGCCATCCACATAGAGGCTTGAAGTGACCAGTAGGGGTTTCCGTATGAGGTGAGAGGCTGGGGCAATCTAATAGTGCACAATGAATGGTGGAAACACTTGGATTAATTGGATTTCTTTTTTTTGCAAGCGCACTTTACTTCATGAACTGTTTATCTGAATTTTATGATTGGACACGATCTTTGCACTAATTATCACTTTGGTGCATTTTTACACTTTTTATTCTTGAAGAATATTTGCACATTTATATGAAAGTTATTAATGTTTGATGTTATTGCTTTTTTGCACTTTTTTATGAAGATTTTCTTCTTTGAATATTGCACTTTATATTAGACTTTATTATAGTTAGTATTGTTTATTAGCACAGAGCAAGCGCCATATTACTACTTTTTTACATTTATTTTAGTGTGGGAACACCTTATATGGTGGCAGCTACTCATTAGTTTCCCCTTTTTTTCATTGTTGGTTTGCACATTATTACCCTTATTTCACAATACTCTCCACTGTATTCTATATACTATACAGGCTGCACTATATACTCTCCACTGTATTCTATATACTATACAGGCTGCACTATATACTTTCCACTGTATTCTATATACTATACAGGCTGCACTATATACTCTCCACTGTATTCTATATACTATACAGGCTGCACTATATACTCTCCACTGTATTCTATATACTATACAGGCTGCACTATATACTCTCCACTGTATTCTATATACTATACAGGCTGCACTATATACTCTCCACTGTATTCTATATACTATACGGGCTGCACTATATACTCTCCACTGTATTCTATATACTATACGGGCTGCACTATATACTCTCCACTGTATTCTATATACTATACGGGCTGCACTATATACTCTCCACTGTATTATATATACTATACGGGCTGCACTATATACTCTCCACTGTATTATATATACTATACGGGCTGCACTATATACTCTCCACTGTATTATATATACTATACGGGCTGCACTATATACTCTCCACTGTATTATATATACTATACGGGCTGCACTATATACTCTCCACTGTATTCTATATACTATACAGGCTGCACTATATACTCTCCACTGTATTATATATACTATACGGGCTGCACTATATACTCTCCACTGTATTATATATACTATACAGGCTGCACTATATACTCTCCACTGTATTAAATATACTATACGGGCTGCACTATATTCTCTCCACTGTATTATATATACTATACGGGCTGCACTATATACTCTCCACTGTATTATATATACTATACGGGCTGCACTATATACTCTCCACTGTATTATATATACTATACGGGCTGCACTATATACTCTCCACTGTATTATATATACTATACAGGCTGCACTATATACTCTCCACTGTATTATATATACTACTGGGATCTGCACTATATACTCTCCACTGTATTATATATACTATACGGGCTGCACTATATACTCTCCACTGTATTATATATACTACTGGGATCTGCACTATATACTCTCCACTGTATTATATATACTATACGGGCTGCACTATATACTCTCCACTGTATTATATATACTATACAGGCTGCACTATATACTCTCCACTGTATTCTATATACTATACAGGCTGCACTATATACTCTCCACTGTATTCTATATACTATACAGGCTGCACTATATACTCTCCACTGTATTCTATATACTATACAGGCTGCACTATATACTCTCCACTGTATTATATATACTATACGGGCTGCACTATATACTCTCCACTGTATTATATATACTATACAGGCTGCACTATATACTCTCCACTGTATTATATGTACTACTGGGATCTGCACTATATACTATGAACTGTATTATATATACTATACAAACTGCACTATATACCCTGAACTGTATTATATATACTACACTATATACTCTGAACTGTATTATATATACTACACTATATACTCTGAACTGTATTATTATATACTATACAAACTGCACTATATACTCTGAACTGTATTATATATACTACACTATATACTCTGAACTGTATTATATATACTACATGGACTGCACTATATACCCTGAACTGTATTATATGTACTACACTGACTGCACTGTATATATATGTGTGTGTGTGTGTATATATATATATATATATATCACGGACTGCACTATATACCCTGAACTGTATTATATATAGGTATTTATGGACCAGACGCCATGTTTTGGGGGATTTGAGTCTTAATTTCGCGACCCTCGGGGCTGGGAGTCTGAACCTTGCAGCCCTCCAGGCTGGAGGGTTGCATCGCTGCAGCCGCGTGGGTGGGCCCAGAAGCCTGTTTGGGGCCTGCTATGGCTGGGATGGTCCTGTGCTGTCTGTCCTGTGGGAAGAAGCCGGACAATTGGGAAGATTCAGGGGAGGACCCATCTTGGAAGGGACCATGCAAGGCTGGTCTTAAGAAGGGCCTGGTGACTCGATTGGAGGACACATCTTAAACTAATCTACCGCACAAGTACTGCCCGGTCGGCTTAAAGGTTCTGGTACTGTGTTTGCTGTTCATTGAAAACGACTACATCCTGTGGCAGAGGATCGTACAGTTTTATTTCACTCAAATCTGTGGCAGAGACTTTTTGTTTGTGCTACGTTCCGGCTGCTGGGTTAGTGAGAGAGACCTATCCGGGCGGGCAAAGATTCAATCCTGAATTGAGGATACATTCACCCCTAAGATTTCAATTCCTTAGTGCTACACCAAGAAAAGGTATTTGAACTTCCCTGCAACTCTTCTTCTATCTCTTTCCTGCTACTTCTTCCAGTTATTTCCCATGAAAGTATTGCAAAAGTACTAAAGAGACTGGTGCCTACATTGTCCGATAATAAGCTTAGCATGGACTCTAAGTTTGGTGTCGGTGAAATTACAGGTAAAAAGGTGACGTCACAGCCCGCTTTAAATCAGCAGCTCCATCGTGAGTTAGTGCTACATATACTACACTGACTGCACTATATACTCTGAGCTGTATTGTATATACTACATGGACTGCACTATATACTCTGAGCTGTATTGTATATACACTGAACTGTATTATATATAGTATACGGACTGCACTATATACCCTGAACTGTATAATTATATACTACACTATATACTCTGAGCTGTATTGTATATACTACATGGACTGCACTATATACTCTGAACTGTATTATATATACTACACAGACTTCACTATATACTCTCCACTGTATTATATATACTACACTGCACTGTATACCCTGAATTGTGTGTGTGTGTGTGTATGTATGTATGTGTATATATATATATATATATATATATACACTACACGGACTGCACTATATACCCTGAACTGTATTCTATATACTACACGGACTGGCTGCACACTACACTAACTACCGGCCTAATCTCCATTTATACACTATGTACAGCCGCCATGTAGCAGCAGCCTTATATAGTATGGGGAATGGACATAGGCCCTGAGCCATGATTGGCCAAAGGCACCCTTCCTTTGACCAATCATGGCTCTCACAGCACATCATGCTGCGATTGACCAAAGCATGCAGGTCAGGTGCATGCTTTGGCCAATCAGCAGCTGTCAATGCACTGCAGTCTGGCAGTGAATTATGGGGCGCTCCGTGGCGGGTGAACTTGCCACGAACGCCCCATAATGTTTGTTCATTCTACGAACAAACTAACAGCTGCTGTTTGAGTCAAACTTACGTTCAACTAGAACATCCAGCCCATCCCTATGTGATGGATTCTCTCATACTTTGTGGATGACGTTTGTTGTACATGGTCATTTCTTCAGTTTTTATACATTATTCTTTATTGGATGGAACTTTAGGTTTTATATATGTAGCTCATATGGTATTCACTTTCCCTAGAGTGTCTTTTTATGATTCCATTGGCTATTGTGCTTCATTGGAGGAACTCACCAGAGAAGGCCGGACTGTATACACTAAGGAGGATCTGGTAATCCAACAATCTGGAACCTCTGTTCAGTGTGGGGATGCAGCAGGGAGATTTTCTGAAAAAAGTGCACCAGTGTTTGTAGCACACTCCATGTAGGAGCTGTAATTTAAAGGGATCCTCCACTTCTGCACAGCCAGGCACACCAAATCTTCACCAGCACTCCACAGACAGAGAACAGTCCATAGATTTTTTTTTATGTTTTATTAGGGAGTTTCAACTTAGATTGGGATGGGAGATTATGGGATGCCCATTCGACTTCAATAACTTCAGGGACAACTTCCTATATACAGTCTCTATATACAGCCCCCTCTTCTTCAGCCACCTGAACTCCCTTGGTTCCTGCTGGCTGATTCCTTGAAGGGAGCTGACAGAGCCTAACTGTCAGCTCAGCAATAGCCCATTACAGGCAGGAACTTGCAGTCCCTTGGCAATAGTACACAGGAGTGACAAAACTTAGCCTTCCACTTCACTTCCTCCCTGTGGTCACTGAACACAACACCACATGCTCTGTGTGTCCATTCAGACATGGGGCTGTCATTTGGCCTTGTCCCCTCTCTCTCCTGATTGGCCAATTGACTTTGACAGCCGTGGGAGCCAATGGCGCCACTGCTGTGTCTCAGCCAATCAGAAGGGAGTGTCCCGGACAGCCGAGGGACTCGTGGACAACGCTGGCCAGAGATGGAGCTCAGGTAAGTATTAGGGGGTGCTGGGGAGGCTGCTTCACACAGAAGGCTTTCTATCTTAATGCATAGAATGCACCTTCTGCCTTTACAACCACTTTAAGCAAACGGCTGCCTTCAAGGGAGACTGATGTCATGTAACCACTCATGTACTCATAGCTGCCAGAACAGAGCCTCGGCCCAAGGTAGGGGCACCCCTATTAGGGGGCAGCCCTGAGGGCCACTGACAGCCTCCTCAGCACTGCATCTCCATCTTTCACCTGACTACCCCATGTGGCATGGTCCATGTCTATTTATGAGGTCATCTCTGCCCCCCGTGCCAGCCCAGCTGCCAGATAAGTCATCGAGCTCTGAGTCACTGAATCCTGACCAAGATTTATAGTTCAGGCTTAGACCTGAGCTAACTACATTTATCTACACTAAAAAACCTACACTAACAACTTATACTACATCCGGCACACACTAGAGGGTGCTTCATGTTCATGATTATATGTTGGGCCGGCTAGACCCGCAAATAAGAAAATACTGCGCAGCATGCCGCAACAAAAACTGAGCACGTTTCTGATTGTGCTGAATATTGGGCATGGCTTAAAGTGGTGTGGGGATATAGAGACTGAGATGACTTCTATAGTATAGAATAAGAGAGTGTTAGATAGGGAATGTAATTGTACAGCAAACCTCCGTTCTGTCTCTTATATTACCTTTCTTGTTGGAAATTCTGAACATGAAGTTGGTTGCAGTCACACCTTAGAACTTTGATCAGCTACCGATATCTGAGGGACATTGATCAGCTAGTGATATCTGATGGACATTGATCAGCTAGCGATATCTGATGGACATTGATCAGCTTAGTCAGGATTGGTAAAGCTTAGAATAGAAATGATTACTGGGTGGAATAGACTTAGAACATAGATAAGATCCTGTTTATGGAAGTTCTTTCATCTAAGATAAAGTCATAGAAATTTACTGCTTACAGATGAACACATTATATAACCGGCCAAAAAATCTCTGATGAGCGACACACTTACTAGTGTCTGTTCTGTGCTTTTCCCGAGTCCACCTGTAAGGAACGTGGACACAATGATATATGAGCTGTGGCCTAAATGCTTGAATAGATAGAACCTTTGACTGAACAGAATTGAACCTTACAGTTACTTGTGAAAACTCTTCAATGAATGAATTAAAATGGTAAATGATATATTTTGGGAGGTTTTATGTTTCAACCGAACCTAAAAATCTTGGCACATTACTTTGTCTGACCCAGGGCCGGGACAATGGGTGGGCAGAAGGGACGGCTGCCTTGGGCACAGCGTGTATTGTAGGGATGAAGGAGCCACAAGTTCCTGCTACTATAAGGCTGAGATGAGTAGCGACAGCGTCATTACTTCTGTCAGCCAAGTGCTGGAAGCAGCAAGGAGAGGAGAGAGCCAGGAGGGGGCGCAGGCTGTGCTCTCTCCCCCTCCTCTTCATAGGCTCACACATAATGAAGGGGGGGGGGGGGGGGGGGCACAATTTGGCATCTTGTCCCACCACTGGTCTGACCTCCACTTGACCGTGTTTATCTCTCTGCTTTCTATTCTTTACTTTTACTTTGTAAATCTTTTCTTCTAAATAAACTTCCAGAACCTTCACCGGGACCAGAGGTTATTTCCTCATCAGATAACAGAAAGAGGAATTTCAGTCACCCCTCCATGTTCCCCCCCAATCTTACCTCTCCCCAATTTAGATTCAGTGTTGTCCTGCTGTGATTCTCTGCGCCGCTACCAGAATCCGGGTCCCATGCCGCCATCTTTGCTCCTGACATCATCGGGTTTATTTTGCCTCTTAAAATAAAGAAGTCACACGGCTCCAGGTCAATGCTGATCACTGCATACCGTCTCCCAAAGGTGCCAGCCGGCTCGTCAGCCGCTGCTCACACATAAGGAATCACTCCGGATGGATGCATTCTTTGCTGACTTTATTGTAATGCACACATCATACACATCACATGATGGTGAGGGAGGGGAGAATGTTAACATGTTTCATGCTCACCAAGTGTTTAGTTGTAACATTTAGCTTCCTCTTACCGCCCTCTGTATATATCCGCCACAACAACCATCTCATCCTCAGCTGTAGTGAGGAAGCCAATTACACGTACGCCTCCCATACCTAAAAACTGATAAACAGATACAACATAACTAATGTAAAATCACAAATGCCGCAAACTTTAACCGCTTACCACCAGCCCATTGTATTTGCACTGTGAGTGGGCAGCAGCCCCAGGCTGATTGACATACCGTATATACTCGAGTATAAGCCGAGGCACCTAATTTTACCACAAAAAACTGGGAAAACTTATTGATTTGAGTATAAGCCTAGGGTGAGAAATATGCAGCTACTGTAAGTAGAAAAGAGGGTCAACAATGCCCATTTGCATGTCTCACTGTGCCCATCTCCCTGCTTCACTGTGCCCATCTCCCTGCTTCACTGTGCCCATCTCCCTGCTTCACTGTGTCCATCTGCAGCCTCACTGTGTCCATCTGCAGGCCTCACTGTGCCCATCTCCCTGCCTCACTGTGCCCATCTCCCTGCCTCACTGTGCCCATCTCCCTGCCTCACTGTGCCCATCTCCCTGCCTCACTGTGCCCATCTCCCTGCCTCACTGTGCCCATCTCCCTGCCTCACTGTGTCCATCTGCAGCCTCACTGTGTCCATCTGCAGTCTCACTGTGCCCATCTCCCTGCCTCACTGTGTCCATCTGCAGCCTCACTGTGTCCATCTGCAGCCTCACTGTGTCCATCTGCAGCCTCACTGTGTCCATCTGCAGCCTCACTGTGTCCATCTGCAGCCTCACTGTGTCCATCTGCAGCCTCACTGTGTCCATCTGCAGCCTCACTGTGTCCACCTGCAGCCTCACTGTGTCCATCTGCAGCCTCACTGTGTCCATCTGCAGCCTCACTGTGCCCATCTGCAAGCCTCACTGTGTCCATCTGCAGCCTCACTGTGTCCATCTGCAGCCTCACTGTGTCCATCTGCAGCCTCACTGTGTCCATCTGCAGCCTCACTGTGCCCATCTGCAAGCCTCACTGTGCCCATCTGCAGCCTCACTGTGTCCATCTGCAGCCTCACTGTGCCCATCTGCAGCCTCACTGTGCCCATCTGCAGCCTCACTGTGCCCATCTGCAGCCTCACTGTGCCCATCTGCAGCCTCACTGTGCCCATCTGCAAGCCTCACTGTGTCCATCTGCAGCCTCACTGTGTCCATCTGCAGCCTCACTGTGCCCATCTGCAAGCCTCACTGTGCCCATCTGCAGCCTCACTGTGTCCATCTGCAGCCTCACTGTGTCCATCTGCAGCCTCACTGTGTCCATCTGCAGCCTCACTGTGTCCATCTGCAGCCTCACTGTGCCCATCTGCAGCCTCACTGTGCCCATCTCCCTGCTTCACTGTGCCCATCTCCCTGCTTCACTGTGCCCATCTGCAGCCTCACTGTGCCCATCTGCAGCCTCACTGTGCCCATCTGCAGCCTCACTGTGCCCATCTGCAGCCTCACTGTGCCCATCTCCCTGCCTCACTGTGCCCATCTCCCTGCCTCACTGTGCCCATCTGCAGCCTCACTGTGCCCATCTCCCTGCCTCATTGTGCCCATCTGCAGCCTCATGCACCTGATCTCCCGGCGCTGTGACATGCTGTCTAGTCGGCGGCCGTCCAGTGTAACAAAGCCCCGCCTTCTCCTCGTCCGTGTCAGAACACTGATTCAGTTTCCCAGCAGTGAGTCAGTGTTCCGACTATCACGGACGAGGAGAAGGCGGGGCTTTGTTACACTGGACGGCCGCCGACTAGACTGCATGTCACAGCGCCGGGAGATCAGGTGCATGAGGCTGCAGATGGGCACAGTGAGGCAGGGAGACTCGAGTATAAGCCGTGGGGGGCTTTTTCAGCACAAAAAAATGTGCTGAAAAACTCGGCTTATACTCGAGTGTATACGGTACTTGTACAATGCGGCCTTTCTTCTGGGTTTGGCATGCATCCTCTGCCTACCTGTGCTGGGATTGGACCCAGCACAAATTTGGCAGCTGATTTCAGCCAATGATTTTAGCTGAAATCAGCTGTGGCCAATCACACACAGTCAGCTGATCAGTTGTGGCCAATTACTTACACACTCTGTGTATTGTTACCAGTGATCTGGCTGTTTCTTCTCCCTGCAAAGATTGTAAAGTAAAAGCAGCGCACAATACAAATTTTTAGGCACCCATTTAACCCCGTGATTGCCACTAGGTGTTAACCCCTTCCCATCCAGTGTCATTAGTACAGTGTGCAATATTATCACTGATCACTGTATTAGTGTCACTAGTGACATCAGCGACAGTTAGTGACCTTCCCAAATAGTGTCTGATAGTGCTAAATTGCCCGCCACACTATCGCAGTCACACTATAAGTCGCTGATCACCGCCATTACTAGTATAGTCTCTATAGCTGTGTATATCCCATATATAACTTTCACACAGACCAATCAATGTACGCTTATTGGGATTTTTTTATCAAACACATTTAGCAGAATACATTTTGGCCCCAACAACATGGGGATAAGGTGCTTTGGGGTGGGGGGGAAGACCCACAGACCCACCCTGCGCCAAAGCACCCCCCCCCCCATGCTGAGGGCATGTGGCCAGGCAGGTCAGGAAAGGGGGGCGCTCGCTCGTCCCTGGGCTGCATGCTCGGGTAAGGGTCTGGTATGGATTGGGGAGGCCCACATAGTTTTATTTTTTAATAGCCGGGTGGTGGCAATTGCAACTGTGACCAAGTTAATTTAAATGTCATTTGACTCGTTTTTTTTTAATAAAGGACTTATCAAAAACTGTCTGTATTTTTATTATTTTTTTACACTTTTTTGGTGAATGGGTAGGGGTACTATGTACCCGATACCCATTCACATAGGGGGAGGCTGGGATCTGGGGGCCCCCTTATTAAAGGGGGCTTCCAGATTCCGATAAGCCCCATGCCCACAGACCCTGACAACCACAGCCCAGGGTCGTCGGGAAGAAGCCCTTGTTCCCATCAACATGGGGACAAGGTGCATTGGGGCTGTCCCAAAGCACCCACCCTCCATGTTGGAGGCATGTGGCCTGGTATGGTTCAGGATGGAGGGGGGCTTTCACTCACCCCCCCTCTGTCCTGACCTGCCAGGCTGCATGCTTGGATATGGGTCTGGTATGGATTTTGGGGGGACCCCACACAGTTTTTTTTACATTTTGGAATGGGGTTCCCCTTAAAATCCATACCAGACCCGAAGGTCTGGTATGGACCTTTAAAAACATTTTTCTATTGCCGGGGCAATGCCAGCATTCTTCTCAGGATCACTTAAGTGCTCCTGCTCCTCATTCCAGCATCCAGGTGTTGGCTGTTGCATTCCCCCTGTCTGTGTTCACCTGCAAGGTGATTGATCTGGGCAAACCGAACACTCTATCCCTTGCTTGTGATAGAGACAGTGTTACCTGCATTGTTCTTGATCAAGCCTCCCGTTTGTCTGCCCTGCTTTGCTGTTGTATTTCTCTGTGTATGACCCGGATTGGATATTGGACTATTCCCTGAACTCAGCCTGCCTTTTACCTAGACTGTCATTTGACCGGATATTGGACTATTCCCTGAACCCAGCCTTGCTTTTATCTGGACTGTCATAGAACCATGCTATCTGTCTGCTAAACTGCAAGTAGTCTGTTTGCTCTGTTCGTGTCTGCCCCGGTGTGGTGGCCAGGCACTATAGCATTGTGTATACGTCCTGGGGGCAATCAAGTACCGGTAGGCCTGCTTGCCTTAAGGGAAAGGGGCTTGCTATAGGCGAAGCACACAGTAGCTAGTTATAGTGTCTGACCACCTGCATTGGGGTGGATGTGACATTCGGGACATTATCACAAGCCTTTAACAATATTTTCTGTCAAGATGGACTCTGCACAGGCTCGTTTATTTGCTGAGGAAATGTGTAAACTGACATGCCAAGTCCAGGAATTGTCTTTGCGTGTAAACACACCTCAAGCAGTAATGCAGGGGCCACAGCCCAAAGTTAACCCGCCTGATCGTTTTTCTGGTGACCCCCATGCAGTGCTGTATATAGGTTATATGCTGCCCTAGGCCTGACTAAACTCATGCACCCCCTAATTTAAATATGACCCACCACTTCCCATCAAGGCCACACCCCTTCCTGTTTAAGACCTGCCCTATTATCTGTACATCACCCCCCTTCCTCTTTAGGCTCCACGTTTTCCTCTTAGAGCTCCACATCTTCCTCATTAGGAAATCAGTTAGGACAAAGAGGGAAACCGGGGACAGAGAGGGATGCTGGGGACAGACAGAGGGACGCAGTGTGACGAGGACAGAGAGGGACGCAGTGTGACGAGGACAGAGGGATGTTGGGGACAGACAGAGGGACACAGTGTGACGAGGACAGAGAGGGACGCTGGGGACAAAGAGGGATGCAGTGTGACGAGGACAGAGAGGGACGCAATGTGACGAGGACAGAGGGATGCTGGGGACTAACAGAGGGATGCAGTGTGACGAGGACAGAGAGGAACGCTGGGGACTAACAGAGAGGGACGCAATGTGACGAGGACAGAGAGGGACGCTGGGGACTAACAGAGAGGGACACAATGTGACGAGGACAGAGAGGGACGCTGGGGACAGACAGACAGGGGCGCAGTGTGATGAGGACAGAGAGGGATGCAGTGTGACGAGGACAGAGAGGGACGCAATGTGACGAGGACAGAGGGACGCTGGGGACTAACAGAGGGATGCAGTGTGACGAGGACAGAGAGGAACGCTGGGGACTAACAGAGAGGGACGCAATGTGACGAGGACAGAGAGGGACGCTGGGGACTAACAGAGGGATGCAGTGTGACGAGGACAGAGAGGGACGCTGGGGACTAACAGAGAGGGACACAATGTGAGGAGGACAGAGAGGGACGATGGGGACTAACAGAGGGACGCAGTGTGACGAGGACAGAGGGACGCTGGGGACTAACAGAGGGACGCAGTGTGATGAGGACAGAGAGGGATGCTGGGGACAGACGGAGAGGGAAGCTGGGGACAGAGGAACGCAGTGTGACGAGGTCAGAGAGGGATGCTGGGGACAGACAGAGAGGGACGCAGTGTGATGAGCAGAGAGGGATGCTGGGGACAGACAGAGGGACGCAGTGTGACGAGGACAGAGAGGGACGTTGGGGACTAACAGAGGGACGCAGTGTGACGAGGACAGAGAGGGACGCTGGGGACAGACAGGGACGCAGTGTGACGAGGACAGAGAGGGACGTTGGGGACTAACAGAGGGACGCAGTGTGACGAGGACAGAGAGGGACGCTGGGGACAGACAGGGACGCAGTGTGACGAGGACAGAGAGGGACGTTGGGGACTAACAGAGGGACGCAGTGTGATGAGGACAGAGAGGGATGCTGGGGACAGACAGAGAGGGACGCAGTGTGATGAGGACAGAGAGGGACGCTGGGGACTAACAGAGGGACGCAGTGTGACGAGTACAGAGAGGGATGCTGGGGACTAACAGAGGGACGCAGTGTGACGAGGACAGAGAGGGACGCTGGGGACTAACAGATAGGGACGCAGTGTGACGAGGACAGAGAGGGACGCTGGGGACTAACAGAGGGATGCAGTGTGACGAGGACAGAGAGGGACCCTGGGGACTAACAGATAGGGACGCAGTGTGACGAGGACAGAGAGGGATGCTGGGGACAGAGAGGGACGCAGTGTGACGAGGACAGAGAGGGATGCTGGGGACAGACAGAGGGATGCTGGGGACAGACAGAGGGATGCTGGGGACAGACAGAGGGACGCAGTGTGACGAGGACAGAGAGGGATGCTGGGGACAGACAGAGAGGGACGCAGTGTGACGAGGACAGAGAGGGATGCTGGGGACAAACAGAGAGGGACACAGTGTGACGAGCACAGAGAGGGATGCTGGGGACAGACAGAGAGGGACACAGTGTGACGAGCACAGAGAGGGATGCTGGGGACAGACAGAGAGGGACGCAGTGTGACGAGCACAGAGAGGGATGCTGGGGACAGACAGAGAGGGACGCAGTGTGACGAGGACAGAGAGGGATGCTGGGGACAAACAGAGAGGGACGCAGTGTGCCAAAAACAGAGAGACGCTGAGGACTAACAGAGGGACGCAGTGTGACAAGGACAGAGAGGGATGCTGGGGACAGACAGAGGGATGCAGTGTGACGAGGACAGAGAGGGATGCTGGGGACAAACAGAGAGGGACGCAGTGTGACGAGCACAGAGAGGGATGCTGGGGACAGACAGAGAGGGACGCAGTGTGACAAAAACAGAGAGAGACTCTGGGGACTAACAGAGGGACGCAGTGTGACGAGGACAGAGAGGGATGCTGGGGACAGACAGAGGGATGCAGTGCGATGAGGACAGAGAGGCATGCAGTGCGGACAGGGGACACAGTGGGATGCCGGGGGGACACCGTATGGGGGTGGGGACACAGGGGGACACCATGGGGGAGGAACCAGGAGAGTATCATGGGGCCTCCTGCGGTCCTTTTGGGAACCCCACATTTATACTGGCTGCCCCTCCCCACGATGGTGGTGGCCCTGGTGTCTCTAGACTCCTGTAAAAAATAAAAAGTACACAGCCTCACCCGATGCCTGGCAGCTAAGACTTCTCACAGCACACAGCACACTAAGACTTCTCACAGCACACTGTTCCCCCCGGCCCCTCCTCTCTTCTCGTCCATCCCAGGTGATGTCATGTACAAGCACCTGGGGTGGATGGGAGGGAAGGAGGGGTTGGCGGGGAGCAGCACGCCATGAGAGGTCTTATTATGTCTGCTGCCAGTGCTATACTGTATGTGTTGCAGTCTTGCAGAGCCTCTCACGGGGCCCCCCTAATGGCCCCGGGCCCTCGGGCAGTGCCGATGGGTCAGTCCACCCCTGCTCATTAAACAGTCCACATTCAGTGATAGTTCATGTACTGCAAAGTTTATGTGGACTGTTTAATGAGCTTGTTGCACAAATCACTTTATTACAATATGATCTGCATATTCATTTTATCCATATTGAGCAATGAGCATTATATGGCTGCTTGGCACACGCACATGATGACTTAAAAGTAATAGTACTTAATTGTACCTGCTATCCTGGCCGCTGCCTGGGGTTTCCCATCCTCCTCCTCTCTCTCTCGCCTCCTCCTATCTAAACAAACGTCAGTCTCCTGGGCCGGGAGAAGATGCAGTGTTGATGCTGCGCAGAGGAGGTAGGCGGAGCATTAGGCTCCGCCTCCACCAGTTAACTTACGTGCACCCGGTCTGGCTAGTCATCGGCCGTCTTATGGGGGTGGCAGTCACTCCCCTCCCTTGGTCAAGTACACTAAAAGACTGCCTATAGTATTAGCAAGTGCCGCGCTACAACAGGCCGGCCGCTGTAGGGCAATATTTGTGTGGGAGGCGGCCACGGGAGTCGGGACTCAGGTGAACGGGTGAAGGCTCATTGTAAGGCTGTTGAAACTCTGTGTAAGTGGAACTGGTCTAAGTGGTGAGTTAAAAACCAGAGTTTAAAACAGGAGGTTATAACAGGGGTCATAGTACCTGTGTAGTGTGAGTATCTGAGTATTTTCTGAGTAGTGTGTGTGGATCATTAGTACTTGTGTATTGTGTACTGTATACTTGAGTATTGCGAGTGCACGTAGGTCTGTGAGTACCTGGGTATTGTCTTGTTGTGTACCTGTGTATTGTCTTGTTGTGTACCTGTGTATTGTCTTGAGTATTAGTGTTAGGAAGCTAGTGGTTAGGTAATTTGGACAGGGTAAAATCCCCAATCCTCACTAAATTTAATAGGTGTGATGCCCGGCGGGTGTGGAGAGGTGACTCTTTGTACATCTTGCCGCATGTATGCGTTCCTTGATCATCTGATCGAGGGCGAATACTGCTGTGTAAAATGTAAGCACATTGTTAACCTGGAAGCCCAGGTTCTGAATCTGGGGAAGCAACTGTCAGCACTGAGAAGTCCCTCCATACTAAAGGAGATCCAGGAACGTACACGGCAGGGGCCAGCACAGAGGTGGGTGGAGACAAAGAGGTGCAGGCACTAGCAAAGAGTAGATGGGTGACAGTCAGGAAGGGTAGAGGGGGAAGTGCCAGGGAGGCCGATCCAGGACTGGAGCATCCCAATAAGTGCGCTCCATTGAGTGACATTGGTGAAACCAGTCAGGGACCAGCACTGCTGGAGCTGAGGGACTCTCCTAGCTGCCGGGGGAAGAACTCCTCCAGTGAGAGTGGGGGGGCAGCAAAGGGAAAGGAAAGACAGATTCTGGTGGTAGGGGACTCAATTCTAATAGGGCGTACACACGGTCGGACTTTGTTCGGACATTCCGACAACAAAATCCTAAGATTTTTTCCGACGGATGTTGGCTCAAACTTGTCTTGCATACACACAGTCAAACAAAGTTGTCGGAAAATCCGATCGTTCTAAACGCGGTGACGTAAAACACGTACGTCGGCACTATAAACAGGGCACTGGCCAATAGCTTTCATCTCTTTATTTATTCTGAGCATGCGTGGCACTTTGTCCGTCGGATTTGTGTACACACGATCGGAATTTCCGACAACGGATTCTGTTGTCGGAAAATTTTATAGCCTGCTCTCAAAATTTGTGTGTCAGAAAATCCGATGGAAAATGTCCGATGGAGCCTACACACGGTCGGAATTTCCGACAACACGCTCTGATCGGACATTTTCCATCAGAAAATCCGACCGTGTGTACGGGGCATTAGAAGGACAGAGAGGAAAATCTGTAACCAAGACCTGAAGCGCCGAACAGTATGTTGTCTACCGGGCGCTCGGGTTCGGCACATCACGGATCTTGTGGACAGATTACTGGGAGGGGCTGGGGAAGACCCGGCTGTCATGGTGCACGTTGGCACCAATGACAAAGTCAGAGGCAGATGGAGTGTCCTAAAGAACGATTTTAGGGACTTAGGAGCTAAATTGAGGAAAAGGACCTCCAAGGTAGTATTCTCAAGAATACTACCGGTACATCGAGCCACAACAGAAAGGCAGAGGGAGATTAGGGAAGTAAACAAGTGGCTGAAGAGCTGGTGTAGTAAGGAGGGGTTTGGGTTCCTGGAGGACTGGGCCGACTTCTCAGTCGGTAACCGGTACTATAGAAGGGATGGACTGCACCTAAATGAGGAGGGTGCAGATCTGCTGGGAATGAAGAGGGCCAAAAAGTTAGAGGGGTTTTTAAACTAGGCGATGGGGGGGAGGGTCCAGAGACAGAGATAGCCAGTGCGGAAGATATTCCAGAGGGTAGTATTGGGGGCATTAGTGGTAGGTTAACCAAAGCACAAAAACACAAGGTGAGTAGGGATGAGCTTCATGTTCGAGTCGAACCCATGTTCGACTCGAACATCGGCTGTTCGCCCGTTCGCCGAATTGCGAACAATATGGGCCGTTCGCGCTAAATTCGTGTGGCGCGTCACGGCCCATAATTCACTGCGGCATCGCAGTGCATTGCTGGCTGATGATTGGCCAAGCATGCACTATGACCCGCATGCTTGGCCAATCACAGCGCCGTCAGTAGAGAGAGCTGTAATTGGCCAAAGCCAGGGTGGCTTTGGCCAATTATGGCTCAGGGGATTTAGTACACACCCCACACTATATAAGGCCGCCTGCACGGCGGCCCTGTGTAGTGTGTGTTCCGGTGTGCTGAGAGATAGAGAGAGAGAGAGACAGTGTCATTTGATTTGAGTTAGATAGATTAGGCAGAACAGTCAGTCAGTTAGCTGCACTTACAGTGTATTGTGTATATATATGCATCCCAGGTGTTGCATATATATATATACACTGTATTCAGTTTAGCTAGATCCGTTCCTGTTATCTTCTATCTAGACTATTTACATTTAGTGCAGTGCGTCCTGCTCACAGTGTTCAGCTAGATCCGTTCCTGTTATCTTCTAGACTATTTACATTTAGTGCAGTGCGTCCTGCTCACAGTGTTCAGCTAGATCCGTTCCTGTTATCTTCTAGACTATTTACATTTAGTGCAGTGCGTCCTGCTCACTGTGTTCAGCTAGATCCGTTCCTGTTATCTTCTAGACTATTTACATTTAGTGCAGTGCGTCCTGCTCACAGTGTTCAGCTAGATCCGTTCCTGCTATTTACATTTAGTGCAGTGCGTCCTGCTCACAGTGTTCAGCTAGATCCGTTCCTGCTATTTACATTTAGTGCAGTGCGTCCTGCTCACAGTGTTCAGCTAGATCCGTTCCTGCTATTTACATTTAGTGCAGTGCGTCCTGCTCACAGTGTTCAGCTAGATCCGTTCCTGCTATTTACATTTAGTGCAGTGCGTCCTGCTCACAGTGTTCAGCTAGATCCGTTCCTGTTATCTTCTAGACTATTTACATTTAGTGCAGTGCGTCCTGCTCACAGTGTTCAGCTAGATCCGTTCCTGTTATCTTCCTACTGACAGGCAGGCTTGTCTGGTTACAGTATATAAAGCTACCTGAAGAATATTACAGGTGTTCTATCCCAGCTTAGTGCAGCTACAGGCCATTAGTATGTCTGGAAGGCCAAGAAGGAGAGGCAGACAGTCACAAGCCAATAAGAGAGGGCAAGCAGGCTCTGTGTCTAGTGCTGGTCGTGGAGACGGTGCATCCTCATCAGCACGTGGCCATGGGACACGCTTGGCCTTTTTTTCGGCAGCTGGCCGTGTTGAGCCGCAACATGCGGAAGACTTGGTCGAGTGGATGACCAAGCCGTCCTCATCCTCCTCATCCTCTCTCACCCATGCCCAGGGTGCTTTGTCTGGCAAAGCAGCGACCTCTTCCCTCAGCTCAATGTCATCAGTGACTCCTTCCCTAGCTCCACCATGTCCTCATGAGGATTCCCTCGAACTGTTTGACCACAGTGTTGGGTACATGCTCCAGGAGGATGCCCAGCGTTTGGAAGGCTCTGATGACGATACTGAGCTCGATGAAGGCAGTAACATGAGCACGGACAGAGGGGGTGCCCAAGAAGGACAGCAATCTGGCAGTCATGCTCCCCCTGCTGCAGCATACTGCCAGGTTTGCTCCAGTGATGAGGAGGGAGGGGATGATGAGGTCACTGACTCAACGTGGGTGCCTGATAGGAGAGAGGAGGAGGAGGAGGAGGAGGCGGCGGCACATCACCAACGAGGCAGGATGCCCTCCAGGGGCCAGCCTAAGGGCAGCACATTGACTGCATCACACCCCAAAGCTCCACATGTGCAGGGCGCTGCAGTCTCTGCGCGTTATTCAAAAAGTTCTTTGGTGTGGGCCTTTTTTGAGACGAGTGCATCAGATCGCACCGCTGCTATTTGCAACATATGTCTCAAGCGTATCTCGCGTGGCCAAAACATCTCCCGCTTGGGTACCACATGCTTGACCAGACATATGTTGACCTGCCATGCAGTTCGTTGGCAAGCGTATCTAAAAGACCCACACCAAAGAACAAAGAGGATCTCTCCTTGCTCCTCATCAGCTGAGATTTCCAACCCCACTAGACCTTCAGTCCTCTCTGAGACCTGCAGTGAGAGGAATGAAGGTGTAGAATTAGGTGTGTCACAGCCAAGTACTTGTGGGCAATCTGCTTTTGGTACACCGACGTCAGATTGTACCAGGCAAATTTCCCTGCCCCAGCTGCTGCACCGCCGAAAGAAGTTTGCTCCCAGCCATCCACATGCCCAGCGGTTGAATGCTAGCTTGGCAAAATTGCTAGCACTTCAACTGCTGCCTTTTCAGTTGGTAGACTCTGCCCCCTTCCGTGAGTTTGTGGAATGTGCGGTTCCTCAGTGGCAGGTACCCAAACGCCACTTTTTCTCACGGAAGGCGATTCCGGCTCTCTACCGGCATGTGGAAGGCAATGTCCATGCCTCGCTGGACAGGGCGGTCAGCGGTAAGGTGCATATTACCGCTGACTCATGGTCCAGCAGGCATGGACAGGGACGTTACCTAAGTTTCACGGCGCATTGGGTGACTCTGCTGGCAGCTGGGAAGGATGCAGGACAAAGTGCAGTAGTGTTGGAGGTTGTTCCGCCACCACGCCTCCAAAATGCTGATTGTGACACACCTCTCTCCTCCACCCCCTCCTCTTCTTCTTCCTCCATTTCCTCTTCCTCGGAACCAGCGGTGCTCCGTAGGCGTTCAAGGGGCTACGCAAGTACGCAGGCCAAAAGATGCCATGCGGTGCTTGAGCTGGTGTGCTTGGGGGACAGGAGCCACACTGGGGCAGAGGTTCTGTCAGCTCTGCAGGGGCAGGTTCAGAGGTGGTTGACGCCACGCCAACTTAAGGCAGGAATGGTGGTTTGCGACAATGGCACCAACCTCCTCTCTGCCCTCCGACAGGGACAAATGACCCATGTGCCCTGTTTGGCTCACGTCCTTAACTTGGTGGTGCAGCGGTTCTTGGGCAGGTACCCGGGCTTACAGGATGTCCTGAGGCAGGCCAGGAAAGTCTGTGTGCATTTCCGCCGGTCATATAATGCCAGTGCTCGGCTGACGGACCTCCAAAAGGAGTTTAACCTGCCCAAGACCCGCCTAATCTGTGACATGCCCACCAGGTGGAACTCAACGTTGGCCATGCTGCAGCGGCTGCACACGCAGCAGAGGGCCATCAATGAGTACCTGTGCGACTATGGCACCAGGACAGGGTCAGGGGAGCTTGGTTTTTTTTCCCCACGCCAGTGGGCCATGATCAGGGATGCATGCACTGTCCTGTCACCATTCGAGGAGGCCACGAGGATGGTGAGCACTGACAGTGCATGCATCAGTGACACTGTCCCCCTTGTCCACCTGTTGGAGCACACGCTGCGTGGAATAATGGACAGGGCACTTGAGGCAGAACAGAGGCAGGAAGAGGAGGACTTCCTTAGCTCTCAAGGCCCCCTTTATCCAGACAGTGTTCCTGCGTGCCCGCCGATCACACAGGAAGAGGACGAGGAGGAGGAGGAGGAGGAGGAGGAAGATTGTGTCAGTATGGAGGTGGAGCCTGGCACTCAGCATCAGCAGCAGTCTTTAAGGGATCAGTCCCAAGGAACACATGGACTTGTACGTGGCTGGGAGGAGGTGGCTGCGGACGTTGTTGTCCTTAGTGACCCAGAGGACTCCGGACCGAATGCCTCAGCAAACCTACGCTGCATGGCCTCCCTGATCCTGCAAAGCCTGCGTAAGGATCCTCGTATTCGTGGTATCAAGGAGAAGGACCAATACTGGCTGGCAACCCTCCTTGATCCACGTTACAAGGGTAAGGTTGCGGACCTTATCTTGCCATCGCAGAGGGAGCAGAGGATGAAACATCTTCGGGAGGCCTTGCAGAAAGGTCTGTGCAATGCGTTCCCAGAGACTGGGAGGTTACAAACTCCTGTTTCTGGACAACGTGTTGCTGAGGCTTCGGTCAGTCAAAGAAGGAGCGGTGGAGAATGTGGCCGTCTGACCGATGCATTCAGACAATTTTTTGGTCCGCAGCCCCAAGGTATGATCGTTCCAGCAACCATCGCCAGCGTCTGTTTTACATGGTGCAGGAATACCTAGGGGCAAGATCAGACTTGGACACCTTTCCCACCAAAAATCCTCTGGGTTACTGGGTCTTGAGGATGGATCACTGGCCAGAGCTTGCACAGTATGCAATTGAGCTACTGGCCTGTCCTGCATCCAGCGTTCTTTCGGAACGCACATTCAGTGCTGCTGGAGGCGTGGTAACCGATCACAGGGTGCGTCTGTCCACCGACTCGGTCGATCGGCTGACCTTCATAAAAATGAATGAGTCTTGGATCACCACCAGCTACCAAGCACCTGATGCTGATGTAACCGAATAATTTTTTTTGAAATCTCAGATCCCTTCAAAGACTGCCTATGCTGATGCTGAGTGACTATCCCTGAGTAATTATCCTCTTCCTCCTCAATCATCACGCTGATAGCTTGTAAGAACATTTTTGGTTCTGGGCGCCACCACCAGTGCCTAAGGCACAATTTTTCAGCCCCTGTTTAACAGGGGCGTGTAATTACAATTTTTGATGTAATACTTTGCAGCAGGGCTCGTTCCTGCATTCCAACTAGAGTGTCTGTGAGGGGTTGCAGTGTTGTGGCACCAGGACCAGTGCCTAAGGCCCAATTTTTCTGCCCCTGTCTAACAGGGGCGTGTAATTACAATTTTTGATGCAATACTTTGCAGCAGGGCTCGTTCCTGCGTTCCAACTAGAGTGTCTGTGAGGGGTTGCAGTGTTGTGGCACCAGCACCAGTGCCTAAGGCCCAATTTTTCTGCCCCTGTCTAACAGGGGCGTGTAATTACAATTTTTGATGCAATACTTTGCAGCAGGGCTCCTTCCTGCGTTCCAACTAGAGTGTCTGTGAGGGGTTGCAGTGTTGTGGCACCAGCACCAGTGCCTAAGGCCTAATTTTTCAGCTCCTGTTCAACAGGGGCATGTAATTACAATTCTTGATCTAATATTTCACAGCAGGGCCCTGTGAGGGCTTACAGTGTTTTGGCCACAGCAACACCTAAGGCCCAAATTTCTGCTGAGTATATAGGGCAGGCCCCTACTTTCAAACATCTAACTTACAAACGACTCCTACTTGCAAACGGAAGGAGACAACAGGAAGTGAGATGAAATCTACCCCTAGGAAGGGAAATTCTCTCCTGTAAGAGTTAATATGGGAAAACAATTTCTCCTTTCCACTGATGCTTTCCAATCCTTGTTCCACAAAAAAACCCAAATTTTCAAAAAACATTTTTCATTGGGACAAAAAAGTGAGGTGAAATCTTCTGAAGAGGAGGAAAGACAGCAAAACAAATGTCACAGGGGTGATAACCCTTCCCTATGTTTTCCAAAAAGCTTAGAAAAGATTTTTTGGCTGGAGCTAAACACGTTAAAAATGTTCAAAATTACAAACAGATTCTACTTAACAACAAACCTACAGTCCCTGTCTTGTTTGCACCGCCTGTATACTGCTGTTCAGAGTATATAGGGCCTGGTGGCCCCACACCTTTCCTTATTTTAATTTGGGTGCGGGGTTCCCCTTAATATCCATACAAGACCCAAAGGGCCTGGTAATGGACTGGGGGGTACCCATGCCGTTTGTCTCACTGATTTTCATCCATATTGCCAGGACCCGACATTACATTAAACCCGCAAGCAGTTTTAAATGAGATTTTTTCCTTTAAAAATGACATTTGGTGCAGGGACTGTTCTAAACATGGGAAACACGCGTCACTTTACAGGCATACTATAGACACCCCCCAGGTACGATATTTAAAGGAATATTTCACTTTTTTTTTTTTTTACTTTAAGCATCATTAAAATCACTGCTCCCGAAAAAACGGCCGTTTTTAAAAGTTTTTTTTGCATTGATACATGTCCCCTGGGGTAGGACCCGGGTCCCCAAACCCTTTTTAGGACAATACCATGCAAATTAGCCTTTAAAATGAGCACTTTTGATTTCGAACGTTCGAGTCCCATAGACGTCAATGGGGTTCTAACGTTCGTGCGAACTTTCGGTCCGTTCGTGGGTTCTGGTGCGAACCGAACCGGGGGGTGTTCGGCTCATCCCTAAAGGTGAGTATAGTAGCAAGTCCTAGTTGCAATCTCGAAACACCCAATACGAGGACAATATGCAACCGGTCTAAACTATGTGGCATGTTCACCAATGCCAGGAGCATGGCGAAAAAGATGGGTGAACTAGAGATACTGTTGTACAAGGAGGATTTGGATTTTGTGGGAATTTCAGAGACCTGGTTCAACAGCTCTCATGATTGGCTGGCAAACATTCAAGGGTATACCCTTTACCGCAAGGATAGAGAGGGTAAAAAAGGGGGAGGGGTATGCCTATATATCAAGAATAATGTACAAGTGAATGTGAGAGATGACATCACTGAGGGAGCTAGGGAGGAGGTGGAATCTTTATGGGTAGAGCTCCAAAGGGATGAAGCTAAGGGGAAAATAATACTGGGAGTATGCTATAGGCCCCCTAACCTGAGGGAGGAAGTGGAGACGGATCTCCTATCACAAATTGGATTAGCAGCAAGGATGGGAAGTGTTATCATAATGGGGGATTTTAATTATCCAGACAGACTGGGTGGAGGGAACCGCGCATTCATTTAAGGCTCGCCAGTTCTTTAATGTCTTGCAGGACAATTTTATGGGTCAGATGGTAGATGCACCAACTAGAAATAAAACATTACTAGATCTACTGATTACCAACAATACAGACCTGATCACGGATGTGGAAATATGGGGCAATTTAGGTAACAGCGATCACAGGTCAATTAGTTTCAGTATAAATCACACAAATAGGAAACATGAAGGGAACACAAAGACACTGAATTTCAAAAGAGCCAACTTCCCTAAACTACAAACCTTGCTAAACGGCATAAATTGGGATAAAATATTAGGAACAAAGAATACGGAGGAGAGATGGGTTTGCTTTAAGAGCATATTAAATAAGGGCATTAGCCAATGTATCCCATTGGGTAATAAATTTAAAAGAGCGAACAAAAGTCCTGGATGGCTTAACTCCAATGTAAAAATGTATATAAAAGCAAAGGAGAAGGCCTTCAAAAAATACAAGGTTGAGGGATCATCTTCAGCATTCAGACTTTATAAAGAATGCAATAAGAAATGTAAGGGTGCAATTAGGACGGCTAAGATAGAACATGAAAGACACATAGCGGAGGAGAGCAAAAAAAATCCCAAGAAATTCTTTAAGTATGTAAACAGTAAAAAAGGGAGGACAGACCATATTGGCCCCATAAAGAATGAGGAAGGACATCTGGTTACAAAGGATGGGGAGATGGCAAAGGTATTGAATTTATTCTTCTCCTCAGTCTTCACGAGTGAATCGGGGGGCTTCAGTAACCAAAACTGCAGTGTTTATCCTCGGGACACAACACAGGAAGCACCTCCATGGTTAAGAGAGGACAGAATTAAAATTAGGCTTGAGAAACTTAACATTAATAAATCACCGGGACCAGATGGCTTGCATCCGAGGGTACTTAGGGAACTCAGTCAAGTGATTGCCAGACCGTTGTTCCTAATTTTTACAGACAGTCTATTGACTGGAATGGTACCAGCTGATTGGAGAAAAGCCAAAGTAGCACCAATATTTAAAAAGGGCCCAAAATACATCCCTGGGAATTACAGACCAGTTAGCCTAACATCAATAGTATGTAAACTCTTGGAGGGGATGATAAGGGACTATATACAAGATTTTAGTAATGAGAACGGTATCATTAGCAGTAATCAGCATGGATTCATGAAGAATCGTTCTTGCCAAACCAATCTATTAACCTTCAATGAGAAGAGGTGAGTTGCCATCTAGATAAAGGAAGGCCCGTAGACGTGGTGTATCTGGATTTTGCAAAAGCATTTGACACAGTTCCCCATAAATGTTTACTGTAAAAAATAAAGTCCGTTGGCATAGACCATAGGGTGAGTACATGGATTAAAAACTGGCTACAAGGGCGTGTTCAGAGGGTGGTGATAAATGGGGAGTACTCAGAATGGTCAGGGGTGGGTAGTGGGGTCCCCCAGGATTCTGTGCTGGGACCAATCCTATTTAATTTGTTCATAAACTATCTGGAGGATGGGATAAACAGTTCAATCTCTGTATTTGCAGACGATACTAAGCTAAGCAGGGCAATAACTTCTCCGCAGGATGTGGAAACCTTGCAAAAAGACCTGAACAAATTAATGGGGTGGGCGACTACATGGCAAATGAGGTTCAATGTAGAAAAATGTAAAATAATGCATTTGGATTGCAAAAATCTGAATGCAATCTATAGACTGGGGGGAGAACCTCTGGGGGGATCTAGGATGGAAAAAGACCTGGGGGTCCTAGTGGATGATAGGCTCAGCAATGGCATGCAATGCCAAGCTGCTGCTAACAAAGCAAACAGAATATTGGCATTAAAAGGGGGATCAAATGCAGAGATAAAACGACAATTCTCCCGCTCTACAAGACTCTGGTCCGGCCGCACCTGGAGTATGTTGTCCAGTTCTGGGCACCAGTCCTCAGGAAGGATGTACTGGAAATGGAGCGAGTACAAAGAAGGGCAACAAAGCTAATAAAGGGTCTGGAGGATCTTAGTTATGAGGAAAGGTTGTGAGCTCTGAACTTATTCTCTATACAAATATCGTACTGGTGACCCCACAATAGGGATAAAACTTTTTTGCAGAAGAGTTTAACAAGACTCGTGGCCACTCATTAAAATTAGAAGAAAAGAGGTATATCCTTAAACTACGTACAGTAGAGGGTTCTTTACTGTAAGAGCGGCAAGGATGTGGAATTCCCTTCCACAGGCGGTGGTCTCAGCGGGGAGCATTGATAGCTTCAAGAAACTATTAGATAAGCACCTGAATGACCGCAACATACAGGGATATATACAGTAATGTAATACTGACATATAATCACACATATAGGTTGGACTTGATGGACTTGTGTCTTTTTTCAACCTCACCTACTATGTAACTATGTAACTATGAGGGATTTTTTGCCGCCCCCCACAAAGTGCCACCCTAGGCCTGGGCCTTGTCGGCCTAGGCCAAGAAACAGCACTGCCCTTATGTGTTTTCCAACTTTAAAAATAGTTGTATGCTATATTTTAAACTTAAGCCACACTCTACTGGTTTGGAAGCACAGCGAGTTAACTTGATTATTACATGGTTGCAGGGGGATCCCCAGTCTTGGGATTTTAGTCTCTTCACAGATGACCCAGCCAGAGGCTCAGTTGAAGAATTTTTCAAGGCCCTGGGTTTACTCTATGATGATCCTGATCGTGCTGACTCAGCAGAAGCTAATCTTAGGTCATTACGTCAGGATAAACGCACCGCTGAACAATACTGTTCTGATTTCCGCCGCTGGGCACCTGACTCGGTGTGGAATGACCCCACTCTAAAAAGCCAATTCAGGTTAGGCTTATCAGACTCAATCAAGATCTCCTTAGTACATTACTACCCTAAACCAAAATTGTTGAATGAAGCCATGCAAGTAGCCATACGTATAGACAGGCGTTTACGGGAAAGGCGTGCAGAGAGGTCCATTCCCTTATCCCCTCGCACTCTGCTCACCACTTTTCCATCAGCCCTTCCTGGGTCCTCTCATTCTATCCAGAAGGAGCCCATGCAGATTGGCGCAACCCATTTGTTCTCCGGGGAAAAGGCTAGGATAAGATCTCAGGGTCTCTGGCTATACTGTGGGAACCACGGCCACTTTGTCGCCAGTTGCCCTAATAATCCGGGAAACATCAAGAGTCTATAGTGGGTGGGGTCTGCCTCTTTAGACTATACTGGGTCAGGTCCCCCCCGAGATAAACTATTTGTTCCTGTACAACTTAGCTCCACCAAGTTTTCTCATCACCTCTCAGCATTCATAGACTCTGGTGCCGCTAGCAATTTCATTGATAGGGACCTAGCACGCCATCTACAGGTTCCCTTGACTAAGGTGCACAGACCCTTTTAAGTCTTAGCTGTAGATGACTCTCTCTTGTCCATGGGCATGGTCACCTTAAGCATGGTACCCATTACTCTGACCATTGAGGAATCTCATAAGCAGACAATCAGCCTCTACTTAAAGCGGTGTTCCAGCTGAAATTTTTTTTTTAAAAGCCAGCAGCTACAAACACTGTAGCTGCTGACTTTTAACAAGCACACTTGCCTGTCTAGGGTGCCTGCGATGTCGGCCGCCCAAAGCCGATACATCCGTCGGATCGGGTCCCGGCGCCGCCATTCGAACTAAAGGAAACAGGCAGTGGAGCCTTGCGGCTTCACTGCCCGTTTCCTACTGCACATGCACGAGTCGCGAAGCACTTTGTGAATGGCCGGCTGTGTGTCCCAGAAGACAGAGCGCCCAATTCTCCAGAAGACAACGTGAGGAGGAGAAGAATGAAGATGACTGCGGAATAGGAAGTGGCAGATTAGGATGATCTGCCTAGCAACAGCCATTTCTGGTAAGTAAAAAAAAAATATTTTTTCTTCAATTTTTTTTTTTACATTTTTAGGAGCCTTTTTATGTAATATTTTTTTTTTTAAGGTGGACCTCTGCTTTAATAACATCTCCTGCTTTTCCCTTATCCTAGGTTACTCTTGGCTTAGTCTCCATAACCCGTGCATGGATTGGGCTACAGGGGAGATTATGCCCTGGTCCCAGGCCTGCCTCCAGAATTGCATTAAAACTACCCAACTACTACCCAACTACTAGCTCATCTCACAGTCCCAGCTCTCCCTACCTGTTATGCTGATGTCTTCTCCAAGAAGGCTGCTTCTGTTCTTCCTCCCCACTGATCATACGATTGTCTGATAGACCTCCTGCCTAACACTACCTGTCCTAGAGGCCAAATTTTCCCTCTGTCACTACCTAAGACCAAGGCCATGAAAATCTATGTTCAGGAAAATTTGGAGAAGGGGTTCATCCACCCTTCCACGTCCTCAGCCAGGGCGGGGTTCTTTTTCGTTGAGAAGGATGGATCCTTACGGCCCTGTATTGATTACCATGGCCTGAACAAGATCACTATGCCTAACAAGTATCCCCTACCACTCATTACTGAGCTCTTTAGCCATATTCAGGGAGCTCAAATTTTCACCAAATTGGATCTTCGGGGAGCTTACAACTTGATTCACATTTGTGAGGGTGACGAGTGGAAGACAGCTTTTAATACTCGTGAAGGTCACTATGAATACCTTGTCCTGCCGTTTGGGTTGTGTAATGCATCAGCTGTCTTCCAGGAATTTGTGAATGACATTTTTTGCGAGTATTTGGGCCAGTTCATACTTGTGTATTTGGATGACATCTTGATTCTCTCTTCTTCTCTCAGTAATCATTACAATCACATCCGTGCAGTCCTGTCAAAACTCCGGCAAAACTCTGTATACAAAACTTTCTAAATGTACTTTTCATGTCTCAGAAGTACCATTCCTGGGTTACCTACTGTCCAACACTGGGATGGCCATAGATCTTGCCAAAGTACAGGCTATTTCCCATTGGACTCAGCCTAAAGATGTAAAAGCAGTGCAATGTTTCCTGGGCTTTGCCAACTTCTATTGGAAGTTTAATAGGAATTTTGCCACCATTGTTGCACCAATTACTGCCCTAACCAAGAAAGAATGTGGCGGGGGCGTGGCCAACGACCGGGATGTGAAGACGTGCAGGGCCTGAGCTCCGTCCGTCTCACTCAGATCCTTCAGCCATCCTGCCAGCCCGGCCGCCATCCACAACCATCCTTCAGCTCATTAACCTCCCAGGACTCCAGAGCACCTCTGATCATGGTGAAATACGGTCCGGCCATGGAGGAAACCTCGAGACTCGGTCCGCCATCACAGCCATGCCCGCCGCAGCAAAATGGCGCCGGCCGGCTCCACGCTCAGAAGCAAGGTCAGCCATCCACCTCTTTGATAATCCAGCAGCATCGAGGGAAGGGTGAGTCACAATATATCCCTGGCAGCAGCCCTGAAGACCCCCTGCTATCCCCCTCCCCAGAGGACAGAGACTCAGTGTATGATCCTAATGCTGATACGGCTGCAGGCCCTGCAGAACCCTCTCTCTCACAAATCATGGAGGCCATACAACACAGCCATGCTTCCCTTACCACACAGATGGACTCAATTAAAACTGATCTATCATTCCTGAAACATGATGTACAAAACCTGAGACATAGAGTGCACAATGCGGAACAGCGCATAGGAGATTTAGAGGATGACACGCGCCCTTTGCAGGGATCTGTAAGGGAGTTGCGCCAGGCCCAAGATTATATGGCTGATAAGCTTACAGATATGGAAGACCGTCTAAGACGCAACAACCTCCGCTTCCTAGGCTTTCCAGAAGGGGCAGAGGGCAAGGCCCCAGAAAAGTTTATGGAGCAATGGCTGATGTCAGTATTTGGCGCCAATGTATTTTCCACCATGTTTGCCATCGAGAGGGCCCATAGGGTTCCATTGCGCCCCTTACCCCCTGGGGCCCCCCCACGCGCTATGCTCATTAAGATGCTGCATTTCAGGGATAGAGAAGCCATCATCAGAGCGGCCAGGGAGAAGGGGAATATACTCTTCAACGGTAACGGCATCACCATCTTCCCTGACTTCTCGGTAGCCACACAGAAACAGCGTGCCACTTTCCTAGCGGTCAAGAAGCGTTTACGTGATCTACAACTACCATACAGCATGCTGTATCCTGCACGCCTTCAGGTCATTCATCAGGGCAAAGCCCATTTCTTCACTGATCCGAAAGAAGCGGCTCACTGGGCAGACGCACTGGGACCTTTTGAACAAAAGAACCTGCCGCGGAGATCACCCCCCCGATGACCAATACATCCCCCTATTGTTCAATGACAGCAGAGCTCTTTGTTCATTGACATCCTTTGAGCTACTAATCTTTAATACTCACAATGAAGATTACAAATAAACCCCAGGACATTGACATTCCCATACTAACACTTATCCACCTGAAGGAAGACAACTGTTCAATGCTGTACGTCCCATGATGGAACTATTAGTATCCTTCTACAGGCTGACCAATCTGGTTACAGTTAGGCGGGCCGGAACTGAAACATTTCTATCATCATCCAAAGGAATATTTTGTTAAGGCCGGGCTGACGAATATTCTGCCCGGGAAGTTTGCACGGGTGGTAGCTCGTGTTCACAATCTCCCCCTGATTAGTGCTATCCCGGGAGGGTGACCACGAGACTGTTCTAAACACCCCCTGCTACGCAGTTTCAATTTAGGGTACAAAGCTCTCATGAGTTGGGATATGGGAGCCGGGAGGGTTAGGGTGGGATGGGAGGGTTGGAAAACCTTTTGGGTGTTGGCATCGTTTATGCCATGGTTACATGCTTATTACTACTCTATGATACATGTTTGCAGGTTTATGGATCAGACAAATTATCAAGGTGCTCAGGTATACGTACTGAATAATATGCAAATTTTTCAAACAAGCTTTCGGAATTGCGCCCCCGCCTCTCGGGGAGCCTGGAGTCCCACACGATGGGTGGCTCTGGGGTGCCTCGGGAGGTGGTCGCGCAATCTTATGTATTACACTCAAAAATGAATACTCTACGTCTGATATCATGGAATGTTCGGGGGCTTAATTCTAAGATAAAACGTTCAGTGATGTTTGATTACTTGGCACGCCACAGGCCGCATGTGATCCTTCTCCAGGAAACCCATCTCCAGGGCTCCAGAGTTATGGCCCTTAAAAGAGCTAAAATAGCTTATGCTCTACACTCCACCTATTCTTCCTTTGCCAGGGGGACGTCTATTCTCATTGCCAAATCAGCACCAATCTCCATTAAATGCATTAAAATTGACCCAAATGGCTGCTTTGTCATCTTGGTAATGGAATTTCTAGGTAAACCATATACGATGATAAATATCTATATCCCGCCACCCTTTACGAGGAAATTTTTTGAAAAGGTGATGGGAACAATACTCGAAATTGCTGAAGGCCCACTAATCATAGCGGGGGATTATAATACAGTGCTAGATAACTCTATGGACAGATTCCGATGTTCTACAATGCCCCCAACGCCCTTAGGATCCTATCTAACTCAATTTGACCTGGTGGAGGCCTGGAGATGGAAACATGCTGGTGTGAGGGAGTATTCGTGTCAATCTGATTCCCATAATACCCTATCACGAATTGATCTATGTCTGGTTTCTTCTAATATACTTCATTTAATAACAGGAATTAAGTATCTACCTAGGGCATTGTCGGACCACTCACCTTTGATGGTGGACCTGGCCTTTGACGCACCCTCCTCGTACAGAGTATGGAGACTAAGCCCACTCTGGTTGGAGGATCAGGCCGTGGTGGACCAGAGTACAGCCGACATGAAAATTTACTGGGTAAATAACAAACATAGTGCAGACACCCTGATGGTCTGGGATGCCTTTAAGGCCACCACTCGTGGTTCCTTTGCAGCTGCGATTGGGCAGGCCCGCAGGGCATCACAATCCAGACTAGTGGACGCGGAGGGTGGGCTCAGGGACGCGGAGATTGCGTACTCTGATAACCCTACCTCTGCGACATACGCCACTTGGCGACACAGGGCTAGAGAGCTGGACTTGGTATTAGTGGAACGTACACAAAAAAAACTCCTATACCAGAGCCAACGTATATTCGAATTCGGAGATAAAAATAGTCGGTTATTAGCATACCTAGCCAGACCAGAATACCAATCATGCAATATTCCCAGAATTAAAAATTCAGCGGGCATAGTGGTGGAACAGAGCAAAGATATTATGGAAGCGTTTGTCGAGTTCTATTCCACCCTATACACAACTAGAGCTCACTATACAATAGTGGAACTAGACGATTACCTCTCAGAAATTTCACTCCCCAAATTAACAGAGCTTCAGACAGTCACACTTGACGCCCCATTGACGGTAGATGAAATAGGAGATGCAATACAATCCTTTGCTAGACACAAAACTCCAGGCCTTGATGGATTTCCTATTGAGTGGTACATGCACTTTAGGGACCTACTAATACCTCATTTGTTAAGGATGTATAATTTTGCCATTAAAACAGGTCGATTGCCACCCTCCATGTCAGAAGCACTGATAGTATTAATCCCCAAGCCACATAAAGACCACCTCTTATGCGAATCATACCGACCAATCTCACTTATTAACACTGACGTAAAAATTTTAGCTAAAGTACTTGCTAAACGATTGAATGCGGTGATTACAACCATTGTGGGGGCGGATCAAACAGGATTCATACCTGGAAGGTCAACCTCTATCAATCTACGTAGACTGTATACTAATCTGCAAGCAATCCACGATAAAACTGGTACCCGAGCTGTTCTGGCCTTAGATGCTCACAAGGCCTTTGATTCAGTTGAATGGCCATATCTTTTTGAAGTTCTAGCCAAATTTGGGTTTGGCTCTACTTTTATAAAGTGGGTGCGCCTCCTTTACTCCGAGCCTATTGCTAGACTGAGAGTAAATGCATCCGTATCAAAAGCTTTTCAGATAAAGAGAGGTACAAGACAAGGGTGTCCACTGTCACCACTCCTGTTCGCAATAGCAATAGAACCCCTGGCAGCATTGGTGAGATCCAGTGGGGAAGTTAAGGGACTGACGACTGGGGGCCTAGAAGAAAAAGTGTCATTGTATGCGGACGATATGTTGATATATTTAGAGGACCCCCAGTCGTCACTCCCAACCCTGCTGGAAATCATCCGGCGGTTTGGCCTTTTCTCAGGCTTTCAGGTCAACTGGGATAAATCCTTATTGTTCCAGATCGATCGAGAGACTCCAGTAAGACTACCTCACGATTGCCCAGTACAAATAGTCCACAGCTTTAGATATTTAGGGGTCCTGATTGAACAACCTATCTCTTCCTATGCCAAGACTAATCTAGATCCCCTCATTAGTAGATTAAAAAACACATTAAAAACCTGGAATAATCTTCCACTGACGCTCCTAGGAAGAATAAATATCTTTAAAATGATTTACCTCCCGAGATTCCTTTACGTTCTAGGCAACTCACCAATCTATATAACAAAAGCCAAATTTAAGGAAATAGACTCTATAATCACCCAATTTATATGGAGGGGCGGTGTGGTGAGGATTGCCAAACATACCCTACAATTGCCCACCCTAGAGGGGGGATTGGCGCTACCATGTCTCCAAACTTATTATATTGCCTCACAATTGGCACATGCTCATTGGTGGTTCTTCCCAGAGGCCAACAATGCGGCTACTGCCCTTGAGGCAGCCATCCTCACTTCATATGAATCCCTTCAAAATCTAATACATCGCATGTCACTAAGGGGGAGAGAGGGAGTAAAGGTTCTAGCCATGACGCTACAGATATTTAAAATATCTAAACTACTACCCCCTAGCTCTAGAGCTGTCTTGTCTCCTAACGCTCCATTATGGGGAAATCCAAGTTTACCAGAATTTAACCAGAGAACTGACGGGGGATATTGGGCGAAGAAAGGGGTTAAAACTATAGCACACCTGTTTTTAGATAACACATTCCGATCCTTTGTGGAATTTCAGAGGGATTTTGGGCTCCCACACACGGCATATTTCCATTATTTACAGATCAGACATACTGCAGCGGCACAATTTGGGCTTCGCAATACGGAGATGCAACCCTCACAACTTGAGCTTCTACTGACCGACCCTTCTCATGACAAACTTATATCGTCCTATTATAAGACTTTGCTGCACTCCACTACTGCCAGACTTAACGCTACTCAACATAAGTGGAAATTGGACATACCTGAGCTGACGGAGGAGATTTGGGGGGAAATTTTACCCGTACAGGTCCCCTCTGTCATCTCTTCTAGAGATAAAGTAATCCAGACCAAGTTATTATACAGAGCTTACTTCACTCCACAAATATTATTTAAACTGAAGAGAGCACCCAACTCCTTATGCCCTCGATGCGGGGCGGCTGAGGGCACGTTCTTCCATTTAATATGGGAATGCGCGCCGATACGGCAATTTTGGTCAGAGGTTACGGCCTTTATCAGCACTATAGCCAATATACCAAATATCTGTAATCCTCTTAGATGTCTGTTGGGATATATTGATGATGAAGAGTTATCCAAACATGTTCAATCATTCATACGTATAGTGATGTTCTATGCTAAAAAAACAATAACTATGCATTGGAAATCTAGCGTGGTCCCGACCATGAAACTCTGGCTCACTATTGTCAACCAAGCTATACCATTATATAAGCTGACATATGAGGCAAGGGGATGCCCCAAAAAATTCACTAAAATCTGGAACTCATGGGTGAGTTCAGAGAGTACCATACCCCCTGCTTAATGAGAGAACACAATACTGGTTGTGATAATGTAATTCCCAGCACCTAACATTTGATACCGACAATGTAATGTATTGTGAAATGTGTTATATGTACTACTGCATGATGTCAGTTTGTGTGCTTGTCCACTGTATTGAACCTTGAATAATGCAACATTTGCTGTGCTCTGTAAACCTGCATAACAATTATTGTTACTGTTTATAAAAACAATAAAAAAGTTACCTTTAAAAAAAAGAAAGAATGTGGCGGTTTGGTCACCCAAGGCCATTTCTGCCTTTCAAAGACTTTAATCTGCCTTTGTCTCAGCACCCTTTATTGACCCATCCTCACCCCACAAGGACATTTACTGTGGAAGTTGATGCCTCCGATGTCGGTGTAGGAGCCATCTTTTCCCAGCGTCTTCTTCTAATGAGATACATCCCTGTGCCTTTTTTTTCCCGGAAGTTCTCCAGTGCAGAGCTAAACTATGACATTGGGAACCAGGAATTAGCCATCAATTTGGCCCTTGCAGAATGGTGACATTGGCTGGAGGGGGCTCATCATCCATTTGTAGTTTATACTGACTATAAGAACCTGGAGTACATTAGGACGGCCAGGCGCCTTAACTCTCGTCAGGCTAGTTGGTCCCTTTTCTTTACCCGCTTGATTTTACTATTATCTACTGTCCTGGTTCTAAGAATGCCAAGGCAGATGCCTTGTCTCACAGTTTTGAGCCCTGTTTGGGAACTTCATCTAAGATTTATAATATCTTACCTCCAGCACAAGTGATGGGGGCCCTTTCGCCTGACCTTTCAGACTCTATTTTAGAGGGTCAGTCTATGGCTCCATCCAATCTACCCCCTGGAAAACTGTTTATCCCTCTCCATCTTAGGTTTAAAGTGCTTTCTGAAGCACATGATGCTAAGACTGCCAAGCACCCAGGAATTGCTAAAACTTTTTCCTTGATTTTGTGCAGGCTTTGGTGGCCCTCTCTCCGTAAGGACTCCTGTTCCTATGTGAAAGCTTGCAAAACCTGTGCTTGCTCTAAGTCCTCAAAGGTCAAGCCCTCTGGACGACTACTACACTTGCCTGTCCCTAAACACCCATGGACGCACATAGCTATGGACTTTATGGTAGAACTGCCTCCCTCAAATGGGCTCACTGCCATCTGGGTGGTAGTGGACCGCTTTAATAAAATGGCTCATTTCATTCCAATTCAAAATGCTAACCACAACATACAAGGCCATCCACAACATCGCCCCCAGCTACATCACCAACCTCATCTGCAGATGTCGTCCAAATCGTCCCCTCCGCTCATCCCACGACCTCCTGCTCTTTAGCTCCCTTGTTACCTCCTTTCATGCTCGTCTTCAGGACTTCTCCAGTGCCTCTACCAACCTCTGGAATTCCCTGCCCCAGTATATCCGATAAGCCCCTAACCTGTCCACTTTTAGGAGATCCCTGAAAACACACTTATTCAGGGAAGCCTATCCCACACCCACCTAACAACCCCATCAAATCATTCTCCACATCTATTACCTTTTGTACTACAACCCCCTCCCTTTAGAATGTAAGCTCTACGAGCAGGGCCCTCCTGTCCCTTCTGTATTGAACTGTGCTGTAATTGTGCTGTCCCCCCTCTACATTGTAAAGCGCTGCGTAAACTGTTTGCGCCATATAAATCGTGAATAATAATAATAATTCCACTTGCCAAACTCCCCTCCTCAAAACTTCTGGCTTCCTTGTTTGTCCGAGAAATACTTAGGCTCCATGGGGTGCCCCAGAACATTGTCTCCGACAGGGGTACACAATTTATTTCCAGGTTCTGGAAGGCCTTCTGTGACCTATTGGGAACCATCCTCAAATGAATGGGAAAACTGAGAGGGCAAACCAATCCCTGGAGACCTATCCTTGCTGCTTTGTCTCTGATAAGCAAGTAGAATGGTCCTCAATATTGCCCTGGGCTGAATTTGCCTATAATAACTGGCCTCATTCTTCTACTGGAATTTCTCCTTCCCATTGTGTTTATGGCTTCCATCCCAAATTTTGTTCACTCTCGGACATTTCTTCTGAACTTCCCCAATGCTAACACCACAGTCCACACCTTTTTTCAGATTTGGAGTAAAGCCCAGACTAACTTGTCCTCTAGTTGCACTGCCCAAAAACGCTTTGTGGATCGTCTCTACTCTCAGGCTCATCAGATTAAGGTCGGGGATCAGGTCTGGCTGTGCACAAGAAATCTGTCCCTCAAAGTTTCCTCACAGAAACTGGCTCCTAGGTTTATTGGGCCTTACAAAGTGATTCACCAGGTAAACCCAGTATCCTTTAAATGACAACTTCCTGCCTCCATGAGGATCCCTAACATTTTCTATGTTTCTCTTCTAAAACCCCTTCAGAGGGATGCCATTGTTTCATCTCAGCCTCCGCTCATGGTCAACGGCCAGGAAGAATATGAGGTAGAACGTATTCTGGACTCCAGAAAAGTAAGGAATGCTGTCCACTATCTGGTGGCCTGGAAGGACTTTGGTCCTGAAGAAAATTCTTGGGTCCCAGCTTCATCTGTTCATGCTAACAGACTTGTTCGGAACTTACATCACCAGAGTCCTGAAAAGCCTGCTCCCAGCATCCGGGTGTTGACTGTTACATTCCCCCTGTCTGTGTTCACCTTCAAGGTGATTGATCTGGTCAGTCACCTGATATAAGTAAATTTAACACTCTATCCCTTGCTTGAGATAGAGATAGAGTTGCCTGCATTGTTCCTGATCAAGCCTCCCGTTTGTCTGCCCTGCTTTGCTGTTGGATTTCCCTGTATATGACCTGGATCGGATATTGGACTATTCCCTGAACTCAGCCTGCCTTTTGCCTGGACTGTCATAGAACCATGCTATCTGTCTGCTAAACTGCAAGTAGTCTGTTTGCTCGCATTTTCCCTAGTGTGGTGGCCAGGCACTATAGCATTGTGTATAAGTCCTGGGAGCAACCAAGTACCGGTAGGCCTGCTTGCTTTAAGGGAAAAGGGGGCTGCTATAGGTGAATCGCACAGTAGCTAGCTATAATGTCTGACCACATGCATTGGGGTGGATGTGATATTTTTTACAATTATTTTCTTTACATTTATCAGTCAATGGGGAAGCCTGCTGACAGATGATGACTCATGTTTGTTAAGAATGTGGGCGGCCGACTTCTCAGCCCGCTGCTTAAAGTGGAGTTCCACCCATCGGATCCCCCCCCCCCCCTCCAGTGTCACAGTTGGCACCTTTCAGGGTGGAGGGGGGTGCAGCTACCTATATATTACAGGTATTTGCACCCACTTCCGGCATAGATAGCCGCAGAATCTATCTCGTTATTTACGCCACTTCCTGTTCCCCCCCCCCCCCGCTGTCTGCTGGGAAACACACGGGTCCCAGAGACAGCAGGGACCATCCGTATTGCGCGACTCACGCATGCGCAGTAGGGAACCGGGAAGTAAAGCCGCAAGCCTTCACTTCCTGATTCCCTTACCGAAGATGGAGGCGGCAGCAACCGAGGACCAAGAGACGGTTCGGCCTCGGGTGCCGACATCGCGGGGGCCCTGGACAGGTAAGTGTCCATGTTTTAAAAGTCAGCAGCTGCAGTATTTGTAGCTGCTGACTTTTAAAAAAAAAAAATTTCGGCGGAGCTCCGCTTTAACAACCAGCTATTTCTTCACACCAAATTTAAATCAGTCAATCATTGTTCGACTGATCCGAATTCTAATCATTCTGAAAAGTTGGAATTCATCAGAAAATAATTATGTCTATATGTGTAAAAATATTCACTAACAAAGCAAACAAAAAAAGTTTTAATTGTTTATTGCCACCCCCCACAATCCATACCAGACCCTTACCCGAGCAATTTATAATGTACATACAAATGCTTCTACCTTCGGGTTGGGAGCAGTGCTAAGCCAAGTGGGAGCCGACGGCAGTGAGCACCCAGTTGCCTACATCAGTCGCAAGTTACTAGCCCGGGAGGTGGGGTATGCAGCCATAGAAAAAGAATGTTTGGCGCTGGTGTGGGCCTTGAAAAAACTTCAGCCATATCTCTATGGATGATCCTTTACAGTGCTCACTGACCACAACCCTTTGATCTGGTTAAATCGAGTATCTGAGGACAATGGATACTTATTGAGGTGGAGTCTTGCCCTGCAGCCCTACAACTTTACTGTGCAGTACAGGCCAGGCCAACAAAATGGCAACGCAGATGGACTTTCCCCGCAAACTGAACTTTGATTGTACTATAGCTCCCGAACATCCCCAAACTGACCCATATTGAATCTAGACGAGTCTGCCAGACTATGGAACAGGGGGGAGTATTGTCACAGACTTTGGGCTTCAGGAGAACCATGACCTGGAGAACTGTGTTTTAATGTGTTCTGAAGTTATCCAGAGCTGGTCACTAATTGCTTGTGGTTTCTTATGCATAAATTTAGTCCTATGGGGGGGGGGGGGGGGGGGGGGACAGGACTGTCTAAGGAGGTCATTGCCAAGTGGATGGAGAGTGACCAGGCCAGCGACCGAAGCAGAGGGCCAGCTACGGAGGCGTCCAGGATGGCCAAATTCCAGCGAGAGATCCAGTGGTGGCTGGCAAGATATGCAATCACCCCCAAAGCTAACAGTTCCAGATTTCGCAGCCTACAATGGAAAGAGCCAGCCCTATATGGAATGGGCTCATCATATGTCCCGATCAGTAGATGCATGATTCTCCAGCTGTCAGGCAACTACCTTACAACTGTGATAGAGCCCAGACACCCTGTTGGGTATTTCCACCAAGAAGCTGCTTCCCTTCCCAAGTCCTGGAACACGAGACCAATGGATCTGGCTATAGAAACCCTAAGGACCAGACAACACCAGTCTTGGAGTACACCAGAAAATGAACTGCTTTATTTTTAGAAACACACTTAATTTATACAGCAAACCATCAGAGAAGGGCTACTCCCATTATCTCAGACAAAGGTCACCTTACACAGTAGAGCTAATCCTATTATCATAACAATGACCTCCTTAGACAGTCCATCTCCCCCCATAGTCTACTAATATATGCATAAGAAGCCACAAGAAATTAGTGACCAGCTCTGGATAACTTAAGAACACATTATAACACAGAGTTCTCCAGGCCATGGTTCTCCTGCAGCCTAAAGTCCATGATAGTATCCACTCATGTAATTCTCCCCATCTCTCTGCAGGTGGATGGAAAGGAAGTCAAGCTGCATGCAATCGTTGACTCTGGAGCTTGTATTTGTTTCTTGGACATCAACCTTGCCAAGAACTTGCACATACCCCTGAAACTAAAGGAACAAAGACTTGATGTACATTTAGCAGATGGTACTCCTCCCAGCTCTGGACCTGTCACTCAGGAGACTATCCCTGTCCTTGCCACCACAGATGCAGGCCATCAGTAATTACTCCGCTTTGACATCATCAGGTCTCCTATATTCCCAGCCATCCTAGGTATACCCTGGCTGCGGGCCCACAACCCGCAAATTGACTGGCCCAAGGGAGAAATCAGCTTCTCATCTCCCTACTGTTGCCAACACTGTGGCATCCCCATGCCTGCCAACCCTTAAGTAAGTCTCTCCGTTCAACCTACACCAGATCCCTGTCATGCAGTCCCTTCGGCCTACCTTGATTTCCTTGATGCCTTTGACAAGGAAGGTGCTGATGCCCTGAACCCGCATTGGTCCTACGACTACCCGATTGAGTTGCTACCCAGAGCAGAAATACCCTTCGGGTAAATATTTCCTTTATCCGAGTTGGAGCTGGAGGCCCTCTGACAATATATAGATGAAAACCTAGCCAAAGGATTCATCCGCCCCTCCTCTTTGCCTGCTGGAGTTGGCATCTTCTTAGTTGAGAAGAAGGATTGTTCTCTCAGACCATGCATTGATTATAGGGAACTTAATAAAATCACCATTAAGAACATATACCCACTTCCTCTCGTTCCTGAGTTATTCCAAAAATTGCGAACAGCTCGGGTTTTCACAAAGTCGGACTTACGGGAGGGCCTACAACCTGGTTCGTATTATGGAAGGTGATGAGTGGAAGACCGCCTTCCAAACTAGGGATGAACAGAACACCCCCGGTTTGGTTCGCAGCAAGACATGCAAACAGGCAAAAAATTTGTTTGAACACGCGAACACCGTTAAAGTCTATGGGACACGAACGTGAAAAAATCTAAAGTGTTAATTTTAAGGGTTAATATGCAAGTTATTTTCATAAAAAGTGTTTGGGGACCCGGGTCCTGCCCCAGGGGGCATGTATCAATGCAAAAAAGAAAACTTCAAAAACGCAAGTTTTTTCAGTAGTGATTTTAATAATGCTTAAATTGAAACAATAAAAGTGAAATATTCCTTTAAATATCGTGCCTGGGGGAGTGTCTATAGTATGCCTGTAAAGTCGCATGTTTTTCCCTTGTTTAGAACATTCCGAGAGCAAAATGACATTTCTAAAGGAAAAAAAGTCATTTAAAACTACTCGCGGCTATAATGAATTGTCGGGTCTCGACAATACAGATAAGGCATTGAAAAAAACGGCATGGGGGTCCCCCCAAAAATCCATACCAGGCCCTTTGGGTCTGGTATGAATATTAAGGGGAACCCAGAACCAAAATTAAAAAAAAAATGTGTGGGGGTCCCCCCAAATTCCATACCAGGCCCTTCAGGTCTGGTATGTATATTAAGGGGAACCCTGTGCCATTTTTTTTTTAAAAAGGCATAGTTGTCTCCCTCAAAATCCATACCAGACCCTTCAGGTCTGGTATGGATTTTAAGGGGAACCCCGCACCAAATTAAAAAAAAAAATGGCGTGGGGTCTCCTCAAAAGTCCATACCAGACCCTTATCCGAGTGCGCAACCTGGCAGGCTGCAGGAAAAGAGGGGGGATGAGAGAGTGCCCCCCTCCTGAACTGTACCAGGCCACATGCCCTCAACATGGGGAGGGTGCTTTGGGGTAGCCCCCCAAAGCACCTTGTGCCCATGTTGATGAAGACAAGGGCCTTATCCCCACAACCCTTGCCCGGTGGTTGTGGGGGTCTGCGGGTAGGGGGCTTAGAATCTGGAAGCCCCCTTTAACAAGGGGACCCCCCAGATCCCGGTCCCGCCCTGTTTAAAAATGGTAACGGGTACATTGTACCCCTACCATTTCGCAAAAAAGTTTCAAAATGTTAAACAAAACACAAGACACATCTTGGGACAAGTCCTTTATTAAAAAAATAAAAATGTCCCACGAAGTTCATTCATCTCTCGCTCCAACGATGGACCAAAAAAAAAAAAAAACACCCACGCCACCACCGATCTGCCTCCATGGGAGGCACCCACCGTAATGACTGTCCTCTCAGGTGACAGTTCGTTTATAACTGAGGGCAGGGCCACACAGTGATGTACCTGGGTGACCCCGCCCCTCTCTGACGCACTTCCCAATGGCTTCCCCGTGGCATCAGAGGGGGGTGGGGCCACCCGTTTATGGGGGCAAGTCGGTGACCACGTGCAGGTTTTTTTTTCGTTGGCGGAGCGAGAGAAGAAGGTGAATGGACTTTGTGGGACATTTTTATTTGTTTATTTTTTAATAAAGGACTTGTCCCAAAATGTGTCTTGTGGTTTTTTAACATTTTGACACTTTTTTGTGAAATGGTATGTAAAAAGTACCCGTTACCATTTCATACAGCGGGGCCAGATCTGGGGGTACCCTTGTTAAAGGGGGCTTCCAGATTCCGATAAGCCTCCCGCAGACCCCCACAACCACCGGGCAAGGGTTGTGGGGATGAAGCCCTTGTCCCCATCAACATGGCTACCCCAAAGCACCCTCCCCATGTTCAGGGCATGTGGCCTGGTACGGTTCAGGAGGGGGGGCGCTCTCTCATCCCCCCCTTTTTGCTGTGGCCTGCCAGGTTGCGTGCTCGGCTAAAGGTCTGGTATGGATTTTTGGGGGGCCCTCATGCCATTTTTTTTTGGCATGGGGTTCCCCTTAAAATCCATACCAGACCTGAAGGGCCTAATATGGAATTTGGGGGGAAGCCCACGCAATTTTTTCTTCAATTTTGGTTTGGGGTTCCCCTTAATATTCATACCAGATCCAAAGGGCCTGGTATGAATTTTTGGGAGGACCCCATTGCCGTTTTTTTCAATGACTTTTATCTGTATTGCCAGGACTGACAATTCATTATAGCTGCGAGTAGTTTTAAATGACTTTTTTTCCTTTAGAAATGTCATTTTGCTCTCGGACTGTTCTAAACATGGGAAAAATGCACCACTTTACAGGCATACTATAATATAATTGCATACTATACAATATACGTTCAACTCGAACATCGGGCTCATCCCTATTCGGAACAGGCTTTGGGCACTTCGAGTACCTTGTGATGCCCTTCGGGCTATGTAACGCCCCCGTGACATTCAAACATTTTGTGAATGACATCTTTACGGAATACCTTGACCTGTTCTTAATCTTCTATTTGGATGACATAATCATTTTCTCAGCTTCACTTGAACTCCATCGAGAGCACTTCAGAAAAGTGTTAAATACCTTAAGAACCCATGGCTTATACGCCAAAGCAGAGAAGTGCGAGTTTGAGAAACAATCTATCCAGTTCTCAGGATATAATCTCCATGGAGGGGATCTCCATGGATCCTCAGACGGTCTCAGCAATCTTGGAATGGCCTGCACCTTCTGAAAGGAGTCCAGAGGTTTGTGGACTTCGCTAACTTTTATAGGAAATTCTTTGAAATTTCTCGACTATCATTCCCCTGATCACCCAGCTCACTCGCCTACACTCACACTTCTCCTGGAACCAGGATTCTCAAATGGCCTTTGAACAGCTGAAGACGCTCTTCAACTTTGCTCCCGTGTTGCAACACCCAAACCCAGCTCTTCCGTTCGTCCTCGAGGTGGACGCATTCAAATTAGCTACTGGAGCCGTGCTCCCTCAGCTACAGGGACCAAAGGTCCTGCTTCATCCAGTAGCCTTTTGCTCCAGGAAGCTGAATCAGGCCGAGAGAAACTACAATGTGGGTGACAGAAAACTCCTGGGAACTAAAGTCTCCCTCAAAGAATGGAGGTACCCGCTGGAGGGTGCTAACCACCGATTTTCACAGATCACAAAAATTTGGAATATCTAAGATCTGCAAAACGCCTAAGACCTCGACAAGCCAGATGGGCCTTATTCTTTTTTAGTTTTAATTTCCACCTGACATACCGTCCGGTTTCCAAAAACGAGAAAATCAATGCCCTGTCCAGAATGTTCCCTGAATCTACCGAATGTGCTCCTACAAGCACCATCTTATCTGCGCAAAATTTTTTGCTAATTCAACCCAGCCTAAAGGCATCCATTGAACAAGTTTCTGCATCTTGCCCAAATCCAAACATGACTCATTAAGAAGGCTGGATGGATTACTTTGACACCAGGACAAAATCTTCATACCTCAGGAAGCAAGGTCTTAGGTTCTCAAGACACTCCATGACCACCAACTTGCAGGGCACTTTGGGGCACATAAGACTAACAAGCTCATTCAGCGGTCCTTTTGGTGGCCTAACCTCTGTTGGGACAACAGATCCTACATCAAGTCATGCACGACATATCTACGTAGCAAAGGTGACAAAGCCAAAGCCTAGGGGTTATTGAGACCCTTGCCTATCCCTAATCGCCCCTGAGAGATGATCTCTATGGAATTTATTGTTGTCCTTCCTCCCTCTGAAAGCTTCACGGCCATCCTGGTTGTGGTAGACTGACTATCCAAAATGGCCCACTTCATACCAATTATTGGTACTCCCAGTCCCCATTCTGGGCCAATTATGGATTCCACCCTGCTGCCCTGCCTGAAACTACTGTACCCACCTTGCAGGACAGATTGGTTTTCATACAAAACAATTTTCAGTTCCTCCGGGAGTCCATACAGAAAACCCAAGTGGATTACAAAAAAAAAAACTTTGATCGGAAATGGAGGGGTAATACTGCCTTGAAGGTAGGGGACAAAGTGTGGCTGTCTACTGCCAACTAGGGATGGGCTGTCTGTTCGGGTCGAATGAGTTCAACTCGAACATTGGCTGTTCGCCCGTCCGGCGAACAATTTGGGGTGTTCACGGCAAATTCGAAAACCGCGGAACACCCTTTAAAAGTCTATGGGAGAAATCAAAAGTGCTAATTTTAAAGGCTTATATGCAAGCTATTGTCATAAAGTGTTTGGGGACCCGGGTCCTGCCCCAGGGGACATGTGTCAATGCAAAAAAAAGTTTTAAAAACGGTTGTTTTCTCGGGAGCAGTGATTGTTAAAATGCTTAAAGTGAAACAATGTAAGTGAAATATTCCTTTACATTTCATACCTGGGGGGTTTCTATAGTATGCCTGTAAAGTGGCGCGTGTTTCCCGTGTTTACAACAGTCCAAGAGCAAAATGACATTTCTAAAGGAAAAAAAGTCATTTAAAAGTACTAGCGGTAGCGCCAGCTGCTATAATGAATTGTCGGGTGTCTGCAATAATCATAAAAGTCATTGAAAAAAACAGCCTGGGATTCCCCCACAGTGCATTACCAGGCCCTTTGGGTCTGGTATGAATATTAAGGGGAACCCCGAACCAAAATTTAAAAAAAAAAATGCGTGGGAGTCCCCCAAATTCCATACCGGGCCCTTCAGGTCTGGTATGGATATTAGATTCCATACCAGACCCTTATCTGAGCACGCAACCTGGCAGGCCTCAGGAAAAGAGGGGGGGATGAAAGAGCGCCCCCCCCCCGAACCATACTAGGCCACATGCCCTCAACATGGGGAGGATGTCCCCATGTTGATGGGGACAAGGGCCTCATCCCCACAACCCTTGCCCGGTGGTTGTGGGGGTATGCCGGTGGGGGGCTTATCGGAATCTCAAAGCCCCCTTTAACATGGGGACCCCCCGATCTACCCCCTGTGTGAAATGGTAATGGGGTACAAATGTACCCCTACCATTTCACAAAAAAAGTGTCAAAAATGTTAAAAAAGACAGACGGTTTTTGACAATTCCTTTATTAATGTCTTCTTCTTCCATCTTCTTCTGGTCTTCATTCGGTTTTCTTCCTCCATCTTGTTCTTCCCCCGCTTCTTCCTCTTCTTCCTCCAATCCTCTGCTTCTTCCTTCGGTCTTCTCATCCGCATCTTCCTCCGGCTTCTTCTTTCCTGCTTTGTTCTCCGGACGATCTGCATCCATGGGAGGGGTCGGCTAGGAATGAGCTTCGAGTTCGAGTCAAACTCATGTTCGATTCGAACATCGGCTGTTCGCAAGTTTGAACACCCTTTTAAAATCTATGGGAGAAGTCAAAAGTGCTAATTTTAAAGGCTTATATGCATGGTATTGTCATAAAAAGTCTTTGGGGACCTGGGTCCTGCCCCAGGGGACATGGATCAATGCAAAAAAAAGTTTTAAAAATGGCCGTTTTTTCGGGAGCAGTGATTTTAATAATGCTTAAAGTCAAACAATAAAAGTATAATATTCCTTTAAATTTCGTACCTGTGGGTGTCTATAGTATGCCTGTAAAGGGGCGCATTTTTCCCGTGTTTAGAACAGTCTGACAGCAAAATGACATTTCAAAGGAAAAAAAGTCATTTAAAACTACTCGCGGCTATTAATGCATTGCCGGTCCGACAATACACATAACAGTTCATTGATAAAAATGGCATGGGAATTCCCCACAGGGGAACCCTGAACCAAAATTGAAAAAAAAATGGCGTGGGGGTCCCCCTAAATTCCATACCAGGCCCTTCAGGTCTGGTATGGATATTAAGGGGAACCCTGCGCCAAAATTAAAAAAAAAATGGCATGGGATCCCCCAAAAATCCATACCAGACCCTTATCCGAGCACGGAACCTGGCAGGCCACAGGAAAAGAGGGGGGGACGAGAGAGCGCCCCCCCTCCTGAACCATACCGGGCCACATGCCCTTAACATTGGGAGGGTGCTTTGGGGTCCCCCCCAAAGCACCTTGTCCCCATGTTGATGAGGACAAGGGCCTCATCCCCAAAGCCCTTGGCCGGTGGTTGTGGGGGTCTGCAGGTGGAGGGCTTATCAGAATCTGGAAGCCCCCTTTAACAAGGGGTCCCCCAGATCCTGGGCCCCCCCGTGTGAAATGGTAAGGGGGTACAAAAGTACCCCTACCATTTCACAAAAAAGTGTCAAAAATGTTAAGAATGACAAGAGACAGTTTTTGACAATTCCTTTATTTAAATGCTTCTTCTTTCCATCTTCTTTCTTCTATCTTCTATCTTCCTTCGGTTTCTTCCTCCATCTTCTTCTTCTTCTTCCTCCGATCCTTTGCTTCTTGCTCCGGTGTTTTGGTCTGGCATCTTCCTCTGCGGCGTCTTCTTCCCTTCTTCGTTCTCGGGCCGCTCCGCATCCATGATGGGAGGCTCTTGCTGTGTGACGCTTCTTGTCTTCTGACGGTTCTTAAATAACGGAGGGCGAGGCCACCCGGTGACCCCACCCCCCCCAGACGCAAGGGAACTTGACGGGGACTTCCCTGTCTGCCCCCTCTGATGTCGCAGGGAAAGCCTCGGGGAAGTCCCCGTGCATCAGAGGGGGGCGGGATCACCGGGTGGCACGCCCTCTGTTATTTAAGAACCGTCAGAAGACGAGAAGTGTCAGGGAAATGGCAGAATCAGGGCCTGCCAGTATCGACGCTTCCCCATGCGCCTGCGTGGTAGAATTGCACATCAGCGCGTGTCGTCACTCGATCGGCGGGTACGAGCGCGTGTCCTGAACGGATTAGCTCACGTGGGTGCACGACGCAGCGCATCAGCACGAATGCGTGCGCGCACAGCGGGACGTCTCCCTGGCAGGCCTATATAAAGACAGCTATTTCCTGTGTTTGTTGCGGGTTTGTCATTTCAGCTCCTGTGACCCGTTCCTGAACCTCTTTACCTGTGCCTGCCTGTCGTGACCCGGATAGACCTTGACCTCGCCTTGAACCTCTCCTGTGTTTGACCTCTGGCTACCTCCTGGACTTCTCTACCTGCTTGATCATCCGTGTTTGACCCTTGGCCTGCTCTCGGACTTTGTCTCTGCCTTATCCCAGTGTTTGATCTCAGCCTGCTAGACTACCCGTGTTTGACCTTCAGCCTGCTCTTGGACTTTGTCTCTGCCTTTTCCCAGTGTTCTGATCTTCAGCCTGCTTGACTACCCGTGTTTGACCCTCTGGCCGTCTCTCGGACTTTGCCTCTGCCTCTCCTCAGTGTTGGAGCCTCTGCCAGATCATTCCTGCCTGTCTCCTGGTCCCCTGGCCTGTCCTTAGACTCTTGCCTTGTGTTTGACCCTCTGCAACCTCTGCCGGCTTCAGTCTTCTTCTCCAGACTCTTGCCTAACCAGTTCCAGTAAGGTGTCAGCCATCCAGCATGGACCACCCTCTACTTGAAGAACCTCCCAGCTATTCTACTACCTGCTGGTGACCCGTGCTCCTTCGTGCCCGATACCTGCTGTGTCACTTCCAGGGGGTGTTGTGTGCCCAGCTGCAAGGGGAGCCTCTCTCAGCAACTCGGCCTTGGTGAGTACCTGACAAGAAGCGTCACACAGCGGGAGCCTCCCATCATGCATGCGGAGCGGCCTGAGAACGAAGAAGGGAAGAAGGCGCCGCGGAGGAAGATGCCGGACGAGAACACCGAAGCAAGAAGCAGAGGATCGGAGGAAGAAGAAGAAGATGGAGGAAGAAACCGAAGGCAGATAGAAGATAGAATATAGAAGAAAGAAGATTGAAGGAAGAAGCATTTAAATAAAGGAATTGTCAAAAACTGTCTCTTGTCATTTTTAAAATTTTGGACACTTTTTTTGTGAAATGGTAGAGGTACTTTTGTACCCCCTTACCATTTCACACAGAGGGGGGGGATCAGGGGGTCCCCTTGTTAAAGGGGGCTTCCAGATTCCGATAAGCCCCCCCCTGCAGACCCCCACAACCACCGGCCAAGGGTTGTGCGGATGAGGCCCTTGTCCTCATCAACATGGGGGACAAGGTGCTTTGGGGGGGACCCCAAAGCACCCTCCCAATGTTGAGGGCATGTGGCCTGGTACAGTTCAGGAGGGGGCGCCCTCTTATCCCCCCCTCTTTTCCTGCAGCCTGCCAGGTTACGTGCTCGGATAAGGGTCTGGTATGGATTTTTGGGGGGACCCCACGCCATTTTTTTTTTATTTTGGCACGGGGTTCCTGTTAATATCCATACCAGACCTGAAGGGCCTGGTATGGAATTTAGGGGGACCCCCCACGCCATTTTTTTTAAATTGTGATTTGGGGTTCCCCTGTGGGGAAATCCCATGCCGTTTTTATCAATGAACTTTTATGTGTATTGTCGGACCGACAATTCATTATAGCCGCGAGTACTTTTAAATGACTTTTTTTCCTTTTGAAATGTCATTTTGCTGTCAGACTGTTCTAAACACGGGAGACATGCGCCCCTTTACAGGCATACTATAGACACCCCCCAGGTACGAAATTTAAAGGAATATTACACTTTTATTGTTTCACTTTAAGCGCTATTAAAATCACTGCTCCCAAAAAAACGGCCGTTTTTAAAACTTTTTTTTGCATTGATCCATGTCCCCTGGGGCAGGACCCAGGTCCCCAAACACTTTTTATGACAATAACTTGCATATAAGCCTTTAAAATTAGCACTTTTGATTATTCATGTTCGAGTCCAATAGACTTTAATGGTGTTTGCGTGTTCGAACAAATTTTTTGACTGTTCGCATGTTCTGGTGCGAACCGAACAGGGGAGTGTTTGGCTCATCCCTGGTGTCTGCATTTGCTGGTTGATCTTTGGCTCCTCCAGTGTGTTATCTCCATGATATTCCTGTTCCCTTGTCTCCTGTTATCAATAGGGCTTGTCCTTGACCTGTCTCCTGATTGCTTCCTGTGTTCGACCTCGGCTATCCACCCGACCACGTCTGCTCTGATACCAACCTGGCTCACAACCTAGGCTTCCTTCTGACCACGCTCCAGTCGCAGCATTATCCAAATCCTGCAACACCTTACGGGCACCACCTGTCTGCCAATTCTATGCCAGCACACCAGCTGTACTCTGAAACCTCCTACATACAGTCCAGCAGACAACCCATGCTACTTTGGGCCTGACTTCTCCTGTTTTTACCCTCGGGGGAGTCTGGAACTTAGCCGCAAGGGAAGTCCTCTCTGTCTCCATTGGCCTCCAGCACCAGGTACGTGATAGGGATGAACAAATGTTCCTGTTTAACCCCTTATTAACCCTTAATTTACTCCCTATTCTCCTCCATGTAATTATTATTTTCCCACTTTTTTTGTTCACGTCTATTTTATAAATGATAAACAATTAAAACTTTTTTTGTTTGCTTTGTTAGTGAATATTTTTGCACATATATTTACACATTTCTTATTGAAAAAACGTAAAATTAAAAAAAAATCAATTTATTTCATTTACAATGCTCTGTACTATTTCTGACAGCTGAAGTGAAAACAGTTGCAGTAGGTATCGGTAATTGGTATTGGCGAGTATTAAAAAAAAAAAGTATCGGTACTCGTAAAAAAAAAATGATATCGGTGCATCCCTCATGGGCAGCATCACTAAACAGAGAAAATGGTGCCGGTTGTGGAAATGTTTATTAATGTATGTTGTCAGATGTTCCCCAGTGTCAGTTTTGCTGTAATACGCTCATGCAAGCGTGTCTGCACATACAGACACCGGTGAAGGACCGTTGGTTGCGGAAACCTTCCCATGGATGTGAGAGATCTGTTTGCCCTTTAAGGGATGTTCATTTATGCCTCACCAAGTGACTGGCCACCTCATAGCGACTGCATCTATGCTCCCATGTGTGGATCGCACCAATGGTAACAGTGGAAATATGCACACGGTCATGATCAGAACCATGTTTGCAGTGTTAACAATGTGGGGCACATTGTGTCTCAGCAGGAAACTGCCCGCATGGCTCTGCACACGTCCGTTTGCATACGTCACTACTGGATATCCATTTGTAGATATACATGTGTCTGATTGGTCCTTTTTTTTTATTTCAAAGAAGTTTATTCCAAAAAAAAGAGAACAACAATTGTACAGAAATGGAAAACGACCATGTGCAATGTTGGTACACAATATATAACAATTGCACAAAAATGGAACAAGACCATGTGAGTAGTTGGTAGAAAGAAAAACAATTCACAGGTAATCTCAACATGAACCAAACAGACTCCATGCACAGGAGTGAGCAGGGGGTGAAAGTACAAACAGTATTAAAGGGCTCTGTTCATGCCCCCCCCCCCCCCAATTCACACCAGGCACCCCAAATAGGAGCCTGCTGTACGCGGGTGAATTGGGGTGACGACCAAGAGCCATAGAGAGAGGGCTAGGCCGCTCTCCCTACCGAGCCTGAAACCCCCATGGGAGTCAATTCAAAAAATAAAGCCTGTTGGTAACAATGGTAATATGAGATAGGCAAACGGAGATTATCAAGGGGGGGCTGAGAGAGTCCCCCCTGTTCTCAAATGGGTCAGAATATTCAACAAGAAACCCGTTCTAGGGTATATGCTTACTCCAGATCCTGTAGTAGGTCAATTCAGCCTGAGGCTGAGCAGAAAGAAGGAAGAAGAAAATTACAGGTAGAGGGAGAGAAGGGGGAAGAGAGTGAGAGAACCTTCGCGGAGAGGAGAGAAAACCGGGCAGTTGAGAGACTCGTGTGGACTAATAGGGGCCTCTGTGCCTTAGGGGAGTAGAGAGATTACCATTAGGAAATATCTTTAAGGCTCACTTTCACAAGGGAGATATTAAGTATTCCCCTGTAAGAGCGGGTGAAATTTGTGTGCCAAGTCTCCAGGTCCCATTCAATCTGAAGGTCTCGCTCCCAATTCAACATGTAGATCGCTTTCTCCAAGGATCAGCTAACGCTGAATAGATTAGGGAGATTCCCCCTCTCTCTCTCGTGGCTGAGGAAAACCAAAGCTCATATTGAGTTACCGAAAGCGGGGAGTCAGAGCTTTTCCAAACCTGGCGGAGGAAATCTAACAGCTGGATATAGCGGAATGTTTTCGAAGGTGGCATGTCCAATTTGGATATGCAATAGCTAAGTGTGATGGAGCCATTGCCATTGAAATATTGCCCTATTCTATAAAGGCCTTTGTCAAGCCACCACCTGAAAGCCTTGATATTTAGTCCAGGGGGAACTGGGGGTTATGAAAGATGCGTGCTAAAGGGCGCCAAGCCAAGGTCAGGGAGTGTCCTTTGTGTAAGGAGTCACATAGGGTCATTGAGTTTGATAATGTGGGGGATAAAATTGGGGGCTGTTCTTTCTGTGGGGTCCAGATTAGAAAATCTAGAATGTGGTTGGGGGTTGCCTGTCTTTCTATGTCTACCCAGTCTGGTTTCGGACCTTTTGTCAAGGAAGACGTTTTAGCAACCAGAATGGCAAAAGAAGACCTGTGCACAGAGTTTCCATTGAAAGAGCCGCCCGGCACGCACACGTGTGCGGTAGCGCACGTGGGCAAGCCTTGTGACAGCACTTGGTGCCAAGAGCTCTATTTAAAGAAGACTGTCACCATGCTGCCTTGCTGTCCGGTCTACAGTGTTTCCTGAGACCCCTTGCTGCCTGTTCTACTTACCTGATTCCTGTTACCCGGCTTGTCTTTGACCTACCCTGTTTGCTGCCAGTCTCTGATCCCGGCTTGTCCTTATGTCTCCTCTGCCTCCTCCTTGGTCCTTTACTGCCCGCCTGTTACCGACCCGGCTTGCTTCACGACTTCACTTTTGGCTGCTCCTCCTGTACCGTATCTGTCCGCCAGTGTATGACCCGGCTTGCCTGCACATGTTTGTGTTCCGGACTACAGGATACCTCCCAGTTGTTTGCTGTCTCCAGCTATCACCCTGATCCTCCTGAACTACTTGTACTTCCTTGCTCCAGCTTCCAGTTTGTTCCTGCTTCCTGCTGGGTCCCAGTTCCAGTCTGCAACTGACCTCCTCACAGCATATCAGAAGTCCGGATCAGCCCCTACATCTGCTAACCTGCCAGGCACTTTTGCCCCTTTGCACTCCCGAGCCCCTGTCTACTCTATCAGGGGTTCTCAAGCCAGAGGTATACGAGAAGCCACTCCCTGCATACTGAGCTCAACCACCAGGTACGTTACACCTTTGGAGAAAGTGACTGAAAATTGGCAAAGCTGGGCGGCCTGATACCACCATAAGTTGGGTAGTCCTAAAACCCCTTTTTTTTCTTGATCTATACAGAACATTCTTAGAGAGACGATGTCCCTTACCACCCCAGATGAAGCGTATAATTGCCGACTGTAGTTTGTAGACGCTTTGGTATGGGGAGGGAGCGGAAAAGATACAAGATCCTGGGAAGCAGGGTCATCTTGACCGCATTCACTCTCCCCAGCCAGGACATTTTATAGAGGGACCATTGCAAGAGGTCTTCCGACAATCTCTTGAGCATTGGGGGGTAATTGTGGTGGTGTAGTAGTTCAATCTTAGAAGTGAGGTGTACACCCAGGTAGGGAAGAGAAGATGAGCTCCAGGAAAAAGGGAAGTGGTTTTTTAATCTATCTACTAGGTCTTGGGGAGAGGAGATGTTGGGGGCTTTCGATTTGGACATGTTGACTTGCAGGCCCGAAACTAATCTGAATGTTTTCAGGAGTTGGAGAATGTTGGGAGTGGAGATGAGAGGGGAAGTGATAAACAGGAGGACATCATTGGCGAATAGGGCACATTTGTGGGTCTGTTGGCTACATTTTACTCCATGTACGTCCGGGTGTTGTATGATAGCCAATGCCAACGTTTCTATCGCAATGGCGAAAAGGATGGGAGAGAGGGGGCATCCCTGTCTGGTGCCTTTCAGGATGGGGAATGGGTGCGAGAGGTGACCTTGTAGCTTAATTTGGGCTTTAGGGGAAGAGTAAAGGGTTTCCAGGGTTCTAATGAATTCCGGGCCAAAGCCCCATTTTTGGAGGATGGTAAAAAGGTATGGCCAGGTGACCGTGTCAAAGGCCTTCTGGAGGTATATGTAAAGGATGTATCCTGCTTGGGGAGGACCCCCACCCCAAGAGGATTGCATGAGGGAAATTAAATCTACCGCTTTCCTAATCTGGTCCGGCCCGTCTCCCGGGGATAAATCCCACCTGATCCTTATGAATATAAGATTCTATGAACGAAGCCAGTCTGTTTGCTAAAATGTTTGTCATTATCTTTAAGTCTTTATTGATTAACGAGATTGGCCTATAGTTTTCCACTTTTTTTCCACGTTTTCAATGTTATGGACTTCCTTTTTTTGCTTGAACATTTTTTCATATACTTATTATCTATAGCTATTTATTGTCTGATTGTGTGACATTACACCGGTGCTCTGAGCGCTTTTCTTTGTATTTTCTTTTTTATAGTTTCTCACTTCACTGGGATCTTTACCTTGTTTGGGAATAACAGTTATAGAAGCTAGGTTAACACAGGGAGTTATAGAGGCGGACCAGATGAGGAGAGAGGACCTCAGAAAATGTTTTTGTAATAATGAGCAGAAAAGTCGTAGGGCCTGGGGCTGAGCCTTTCTTAAGATTCTTAATAACCTCTCGGATCTCCTTTTCCCGGAAGGGTGATTCCAAAATAGAACGGTGAGAGTCCGAGAGTTTGCGGATGGTAATATCCACCAGGAATTAGTTAATGGAGTTAGAGTTAGTCGGGTCAGGTGCGGAATAAAGTTTGGAATAGAAGGAGTAAAAGGTTTCTAGAATTTTTTGGGGATTCTGAGTTAAGGTGCCTGACAGGGATTTGATTTTGGGGAGGGAGAAGGTTTTTATTTTGGGGGATAGTTGAGCTGCTAAGTGTGGGCCAATTTTGTCGGCCCTCAGAACCTGCCACTCAACCAGCTGAGGTGTTTGTCAGCGTTGGAGGTCAGGACTAAATTTAGGGCTACTCTAGTGGATTCTAATTTGGCTAAAGTGTCGGACGTAGGGTTACGCTTGTGGGATTTGCTGAGGGATTTGAAGTCTTTTTCAAGTTTCTCCACATCCGCTTTCCTTTCCCTTTTTAATTTGGACGCAAGCTGGATCATTTTTCCCCTTAATACAGCTTTGCGTGCCCCCAAAGGGAGCTTTGGGTCGTGTCCCCAGTATCATTAATGAGGAAAAATTCCCTAATCTCTATTTCTAGCATGGTACAGTGAATTGGGTTGGACAAGAGGGATTCACTTAGGCACCACTGGGGAAGGCCGGAGGGGAAAGGGAGCTAGTGATATTAAGAGACACCAGAGAGTAATCCAACCAGGGTACTTCATGGATAGGTGTGTGTGATGCAGTGTGAATTTCAGAGTTGGGGTTTAAAAATGTGGTCAATTCTGGCATACGTCTTATGCAGGGCAGAGTAGTGTGTATAGTCCTTAGCTGAGGGGTTCAATTCCCTCCAGGAATCAATTAGGTCCAGGTCGTAAAGTAGACGGGCTATACGGAGATTCTGTTTAGGTGTTTTTTTTGAGATGTGGCCTGTCCTGGGCTGACCTGTCCAGCATATGATCAAATGTGATGTTGGAGTCGCCACCTATAATTACCCTGCCTTCCAGCAGGGGGGAGAGGGTTGACAGCATGGAGGCAAAGAAGTGCGCTTGGCCTTGGTTAGGGGCATAGTAGGAAATGATGGAGTACAGCGCACTCCCTCAATGTGCCCTTTGATCAGTATATATCTACCTTCCATGTCCTTGACTGTGTGTGTGTGTGTGTACAATTAGAATTTGTTTAGCTAATAGGATGGCGACCCCTTCTCTTAGAGTCCGCATTTGCCAAATAGAAGGTGGGGAAGTTACGGTGGAGAAAGGAAGCAGTTTAGCTGGTGGGAAAATGGGTCTCCTGTAGTAGTACAATATCAAGGCTTCTGGCGTGGTAGCTTTGAAAGGCCTCCCAGCGTTTGAAAGGCAATTTAAGTCCCTGCGCGTTATGTGAAGCTATCTTTAAAGATAAGTGGTGAGGGTTCAAATCAGCCATGAGCGTGTGGGGGGTTAGCGAATATGTATAAGGGGAGCTTACCTCTGCCTCTGGAGAGCAGGGATCATCCCTTGAGGACCTGGGAACTTGTGGGTGCCTTGAGGAAAAATCAGAGGGTGTTCTCCGCGAAGGTTCCTGTAGTATGTAGCTGCAAAGGGTAGGGGAGTGGAGATAAGACATAGGAAGAGTAGAGAGGAGGAAGGAGGAGATGAAAAGAGAGTGTGGTAAAAGAAATAATTAGTACCAAAAAATATACAGAGTCTAGTAATGTAGCTACAGGACTGGCAAGCCTAGTCCTAGTCTGAGCCCCCCGATAGGGGGGGAATCGGAGAGGATACAACCACGTAAGGGGTTGTGTACCTGTTGTCACCAGAGGGATATGAGTCCCTCTACATCACAATAAAAAGGGTGGCATGTTGGGCCGCTCTGGCCGTCAGGTCCCCCTTTGGGGAAAAATATCACTGTGGGACCTGAGAAGGCGGGTGTAATGAAAAGTACTCAAGTTCGAACCAACAAAAAGCAACATAACAGAAAAAAACACATTAACTGCAAAAAAAAAAATGGGGTTCCCTGCAGGGGAAGGAGGGAGGGGAAGGAAGGGAGGGAAGATAGGAAAATCATTTAGGAAAGGATAACTAGAGGGGTCAAAACTTTGTGCATACAAACACTGTTAATCAGAGACCAGTCCCGCCAGGGGGTGAGGCAGGAGGAAAGACAGGTATCCCAATTAGCCATTGAAGGGGCTAATGGGGCCCATCACAGTGAGACCAGAGGCCTAATGAGTTCATCAGTGACTTAATGTGTGTAGGGCAAACCACTGTACAAGAGGGTGGGGCAGACATCCAGTCCAAAAGATAGGGGTAAAACATCCCGTCAGGGAATCAAGGGAGAGCAGTTCATTTCAGGGGTGAGAGTCTCGGTGTCTCTTTGATAGTTGCTTGTTCCACAGCGGGGTCAGTGGGCTACCCGGGGGGGGTCGCTTGGAGGAGCTTGTCTTGGCTGCTGGTTGCTGAGGTGCTAATTCTTGGGAAATAAATCCTACTTGTAACAGCACGCGTTCGCCGTCTTAAAAGTTGGAGAATCCGTATGATTTGTCTCTAAATTGAAACTGATGACGGAAAGAAAATGACCAACGGTATTTGATGGATTTCTGAGCAAGAATCTCAAGGAGAGGCTTGAGGGATCTCCGCTTTTGGATAGTGGTAGGGGAGATATCCGCAAAAATTGAGATCTTGTTTCCCTGGAAGGTGAGGTTGTCCAGATTGCAAGTTCTTCTCATAACGTCCTCTTTAACGCCATAATAATGGGGTTTGACTACAATGTCCCTCGGGAGCCCGTGCTGGCGAGCGAGCTGTAGGGCTCTATGTGCTCTGTCAAGTTTGAGTCTGTGGCCCTGGATGTCCGGTATAATGTCTTTGATGAAAAGGTTGACCGTGCTTTGTATATCTGTAACCGATTCAGGGATCCCCCTTATACGGAAATTGTACCTCCTGCTCCTGTTTTCCAAATCATCTAATTTGGCCAATGCAGCTTCAAGTTGATCTTGTAGCGTTTGGATGCAGGTGGTGTTTTGGTTGGTGCGGGCGGATGTGTTATCCACTGCCTGCGCAATGGCGTCCATGCGGTCTCCCAGGCTCTGCAAGTCAGCCTTAATGGTAGCTGTAATTTGTGTAGCATTTTGGGCAAAGCCTGCAGCCAGAATTTCAGAGAAGCTGTGCAACAATTGATTCATGTCAGGTTGATAGGCAGACGGCATGGGGGAGGTCTGCTGGGTGCCTGCAAGGCATAGTGGGGAGTTCATCATGTGAGTGTGGAGGAGATCCCTCATTGTCCTGCTCAGCAGGGATTCGGTAGAGGCAGGGGAGATCCCCTGGGGGATACTGGTACTCATGGGGGTTGCCAGCAAGGGAAAGGGCTGCTGGTGTGGTGATGGTGGGTCAGCAATGGTGTCCTGCTCCTCTGTGCCTCCTCGTGTGAGCGCCGCGGCCGCCATCTTGGACGATGCAGGAGGCTGCCAGTTATGCGGGTCAGTTCCCTGGATGTTCCGGGAGGTGTGGGGGTCAGTATGCAGTGGATCTCGCTGGATCTGATATCTTGTGGGGCTGAGAAAGGCCGGAGCGGAGCTCTCAGCTACGGTATCTTCCCGGGAGTCCCGCGCATGCCCTGATTGGTTCTTTTGAAGGTATACAAGCGTCTGGCTGATTGTGAAGCCACCACCTTCTTGTGTCCTACCTGTCCTACCTGTTCATCTGCACATGTCACTACTGGAATTCTATTTGAATATTTATATGTGTGTGATTGGTTCTTTTGAAAGAATACAAGTGTCTGATTGGCTGATTCTGAAGCAACCACCTTCCTTTGTTGATTCATGTATATAGTATAAATAAAAGGAGCCTGGCTATTCTCTGAAGGATTTCGCTAAGTTCAACGTGATACCAGCATCTGTGTCTGTGTTACTTGGAGACATGCAAGCGCTGTTTCCCGGCCTTATACAAACACTTTTTTTGTGCTTTTAAGCGCAAAGAAATTATTTGCTTATAGGGAGAAGCTTAGAATTTCCCTGACAACATATACGCTACTGGCCCCCTCACAGTGCCATGAGAACATCTGCCTCTCCTTTTTGTCCTCCCAGACATGATGGGGGAGTGGGGGTTGCTTATTAACAAAATGTACTAAAGATGTGTAAAAAATGTATACGTGGATGCACTTTATTCAATGGAAAGTGGTGTTTGCTGCACTTTAACTAGTACTCACTACACAGACACACTCCACTGATACACTACAACATACTGCAGTAAAACTGCACTGATGCACTGCAATATAAGGTGGAAAATGTGCACCTACGCACTGAAATATACAGTGTTAAACATGCAGTAATGCACTGAAATATTCTTCATTAAACATGCAGCAACGCCATGAAATATACTGCGTTAAACGTGCAGTAACACACTGAAATATACTGCGTTAAACGTGCAGTAACACACTGAAATATACTGCGTTAAACGTGCAGTAACACACTGAAATATACTGCGTAAACATGCAGCAACGCAGTGAAATATACAGCGTTAAACGTGCAGTAACACACTGAAATATACTGCAAGTAATCTGCCCTTACAAAATAAACTGACACTAAAGTAAAAATGAATGGTCACTACACTCACACTGACTGAACTATCACTAGATTCACACTAAACTGATACTATACACTGACAATAGAATCACAATAGCACACTAACTCACTAGTAGCACTGAACAGAGCCCTGTTCTATCTCTCTCCACGCCAAGATCACAGTATAGTGTGTTTATGTATATGATGGATGGGACTAAGAGCAATGAGCCATGAATGGATAGAGCCTTTATTACTTTCTCCAATCATGATACTATTTGGAGTGATTAATGCTGGACTTTGTAGATACTGAGATACACTTGTTTAAAATGTCAACATCTTTATTACAAAAAGGTAAAAAGAAAAGGAGGAATTATAAACAAACATTGTTAAAAGCTTTGCAACATAAAGGTTACCTAAGTGCTATACATCACACCACCAGTACACCAGATACTTTATCCTGAATGGTTGTGTGAGGGCCCTTAACCACTTCTCGACGCTATAGCAAAATGACAGCCAGTCCAATCACGGCTGATCACGATGTAAATAGGAAGGGCCGTTGATCGGCTTTTCCTCACTTGCATCTGACAGACGTGAGTAGAGGAGAGCCGATTGGCGGCTCTCCTGACAGGGGGGGTCTGCGCTGATTGTTTATCAGTGCAGCCCCCCTCAGATGACCACACTGGACCACCAGGGATGCCACTAGGACCACCAGGGAAGAGGGCAACATGTGGATGGCCAGGTATGTACCCTATGGCCATCCACATGTTCAAATGAATGCCCAATCTGTGCCAATCAGTGCCCACAAATGGGCACTGATTGGCACCAATATGTACTGACACATCAGTGATGCCCAGCAATGCCACCCATCAGTATCATCAGTGCCACCCATCAGTGACATCAGTGCAACCCAACGGTGTATAAAATTTGGGGCATGCTGTAGCTTGGCTCTACATGTCCCATAGCTCCCAACCGCCCCTGATTTCGAGGGACTGTCCCTGATTTGAAGCAAAATCCCTCTGTCCCTCTTTACCCCTCATTTGTCCCTCATTTTGGTCTGATCTATATAGATGTATATAAAATGCACTTTTTATCTTTCAAAAAGTGTTTCCCAGTGCTAAACCTTTCATCTAAATTGCTGCATTTGTAAATTTTAAAAGCCAATAAAAAGAAATCAGTGGTAAAAAAGCCATTGTGGATTTAATTAACCTTTTTTTTGTTAATTCTACTTTAAGGGGGTGTGACAGGGGACGTGTCCTATGCCTACATACATTTGCTAGTAGGTGTCCCTCATTCCAATCTCAAAATGTTGGGAGGTGTGCATGTTACACGCCAGAGTGCTTCTTCAGGAGATTAGGCACATCTTGCTACAGAGATAAAAAACAGACAATACGTGTTTACAATACATGGTAGGTAATAAAAGTATAAACATAATCTAATAGAACATGCTAGCTGTCCAATGTCCGGCATGCAAAGAACTAGAGATATCCAGTCCTGGCACCGAAGGAGCAGACCATGGCTATGGGGAAACATGCAACATTGTCTTATAAAAAGTATAGCTACAGTATATACCTTCAGGTGTCAAATAGTAACGGTGATGGCAAGTTGCACAACCAAAAGATTATTAATACTTACAGTATCTCACAAAAGTAAGTACACCCCTCAGTCACATTTTTGTAAATCTTTTCTTCTATCTTTTCATGTGACAACACTGAAGAAATGACACTTGTCTACAATGTAAAGTAGTGAGTGTACAGCTTGTATAACAGTGTAAATTTGCTGTCCCCTCAAAATAACTCAACACACAGCCATTAATGTCTAAACCGCTGGCAACAAAAGTCAGGATACCCCTAAGTGAAAATGTCCAAATTGGGCCCAAAGTGTCAATATTTTGTGTGGCCACCATTATTTTCCAGCACTGCCTTAATCCTCTTGAGCATGGAGGTCACCAGAGCTTCACAGGTTGCCACTGGAGTCCTCTTCCACTCCTCCATGACGACCTCACAGAGCTGGTGGATGTTAGAGACCTTGCGCTCCTCCACCTTCCATTTGAAGATGTCTCACAGATGCTCAATAGGGTTTAGGTCTGGAGACATGCTTGGCCAGTCCATCACCTTTACCCTCAGCTTCTTTAGCAAGGCAGTGGTGGTCTTGGAGGTGTGTTTGGGGTGGTTATCATGTTGGAATACTGCCCTGCGGCCCAGTCTCTGAAGGAAGGGGATCATGCTCTGCTTCAGTATGTCACAGTACATGTTGGCATTCATGGTTCCCTCAATGATCTGTAGTTCCCCAGTGCCGGCAGCACTCATGCAGCCCCAGACCATGACACTCCCACCACCATGCTTGACTGTAGACAAGACACACTTGTCTTTGTCCTCCTCACCTGGTTTCTGCCACACACGCTTGTCACCATCTGAACCAAATAAGTTTATCTTGGTCTCATCAGACCACAGGACATGGTTCCAGTAATCCATGTCCTTAGTCTGCTTGTCTTCAGCAAACTGTTTGCGGACTTTCTTGTGTATCATCTTTAGAAGAGGCTTCCTTCTGGGATGACAGCCATTTAGACCAATTTGATGCAGTGTGCGGCGTATGGTCTGAGCACTGACAGGCTGACCCCCCACCCCTTCAACCTCTGCAGCAATGCTGGCAGCACTCATACGTCTATTTCCCAAAGACAACCTCTGGATATGACGCTGAGCACGTGCAATCAACTTTTTTGGTGGACCATGGCGAGGCCTGTTCTGAGGGGAACCTGTCCTGTTATACCGCTGTATGGTCTTGGCCACCGTGCTGCAGCTCAGTTTCAGGGTCTTGGCAATCTTCTTATAGCCTAGGCCATCTTTATGTAGAGCAACTATTCTTTTTTTTCAGATCCTCAGAGTTCTTTGCCATGAGGTACCATGTTGAACTTCCAGTGACCAGTATGAGAGAGTGAGAGCGATAACACCAAATTTAACACACCTGCTCTCCACTCACACCTGAGACCTTGTAACACTAACGAGTCACATGACACCGGGGAGGGAAAATGGCTAATTGGGCCCAATTTGGACATTTTCACTTAGGGGTGAAGCCAGAGGACCTGACGTCACCACACTCTCAGCTGATCGGCTTCGGCATCAGCTGTGTTTTTTAATTGCTACGGTGTTTTACCCTGCCAATGCTTTGATGTCAGTTGTCCATTCATGGATTAAAGCATTTTAAACTACTGCACAATGAAGCGCCTCTTTTTCTTTTAAAATATATACTATTTCCTGCTACGAGTGGTCTTGCTGGAGCAGCTAATGGAGGAGAGTGTTCCTGATTGCCGCCTCTGAAATTTCAACTACCAGGCATGGGGGGAAGTCTGTCTCTACTCAAAGACCAGCTGTTCCTGACCCCGAGAGGAGTTTGTTCAGGCTCGCATGATCTCTGTAGTGGGGATCCATCAAATCTGGTAAGCAGCCCCCTTTTCCTATTTCTGCACTGTCTTAGAAGATCCATAGAAGATTTACTGAAGACTTAAAGAGGAATCACACCTTCGGTTTATGATACCATCATTTTCCATATGAACTATAATTTTTTTCATTTTTTTTTATATTCACATTATTATTTGAGTAGCGCACTGAACTTTTTTCTTTATACTGTACAAAATCTCATGTTCAAGGTTTTTTAGTTGCAGCACTCAGGATTATTTATGTTTCATATATTTGCGATTTTGTGTGTTTTTTATGCACTTTTAAAATAGATTTTCACCAATTTAAATTTCACATTGGTTTATCACAGTTGGGGGTAGCGCGGAACGTTTACCATATATTGTCCCATATTTATTTTTTTTTAAAATTTTTTATTTTTTTTTTTATAAATCATCCACAGAGGGAGGACACTGTAGTAGGAGGCAGTGCTGATGGTGTATACAGGTTAGCGTTATGAGAGCAGCAGGAAGGGGGAAGGGCGGCTCACACACAGACAGAGAGGGGAGGGGGGGGAAGAGGACACAGGAGCAGAGAGGAGAGCAGATAGCAGGTTGCTGATGACAGGGGTATGTAAACTGACCATGGTGTATGGTCTCAGCAGCCATGATACACCGTGGTCAGTTTACAGAGGGGTGGGGAGAAACTGACAGGGTCAGTCAGGTTTTTTAGGTGTTACAGGGGGCCAAATGACACGGGACAAGGGCTGTGTCATATAACATGCTTTAAAGGAGCAAGATCCATTTTTTGGGGGGGGGGTTAACAAACACTTTAAGGTAAAAATGACTTGATAGAGGCTTCTGCAAATGTCCAGGACACAGCGGAGGTTACATATAGTTACATTGTTAATCAGGTTGAAAAAAGACACAAGTCCATCTAGTTCAACCATAAAAATGAATAAAAAATAATATCACACAACCCCATATACACAATCCTGCACCCACAGTTGATCCAGAGGAAGGCGAATAACCCCAACAAAGCATGATTCAAATTGCTACAGCAGGGGAAAAAATTCCTTCCTGATTTCCAGAGAGGCCATCAGATTTTCCCTGGATCAACTTTACCTATAAATGTCAGTACCCAGTTATATTGTGTCCATTTAGGAAAGTATCCAGGCCTTTCTTAAAGCAATCTACTGAGCTGGCCAGAACCACCCCTGAAGGGAGTCTATTCCACATTTTCACAGCTCTAACTGTGAAGAAACCTTTCCGTATTTGGAGATGAAATCTCTTTTCCTCTAGATGTAAAGAATGCCCCCATGTCCTCTGTGTTGACCGTAAAGTGAATAACTCAACACCAAGTTCACTATACGGACCCATTATGTATTTATACATGGTGATCATGTCACGGAACGTCACAGACTCCGCTTGAGTATTTCCGTCAGTATACCACTTCCTCCCAGTCTGGATACAGATATCAGATATTCCAACTGCTCCCAAGCACAAAACAAGGTGACACTTGTTTCACTGCTAACATGGACTGTTTTATTGTCACACATGGACACAACAGATAAAATAACTAAGAGACTCTCCCCCCCCCCCCACCCTTGGAAAAGAGGGCGGGTTAAACTGTCCAAAGACAATGGACACACAGATCAGGTGTGTTCAAACTTCTCTTCAGTAAACAGTCTTATCAGCAGGGGGGCTGCTGGAGGAATCCCCCCTCCCTCTACAGGGACACACATCCCAAATGATCACAGCAAAGAGTCCACAACAGAATGAGACAACATACAATATATACATATATACAAGATTGAGTATGAACAGTACAGATCAGACCGGATTTCTCATTCACCTCGCAAAGAGCATTGTTCCCTTGAAAATCCAAGGCCCATAATCAAAAGGCAAGAGGCTTGCATTCAGTCCTCTCCAAAAGCCTCTCTCCCGGCTAGGTCTGTCACAGATCATATCCCCCTTATGTATTTATACATGGTGATCATATCCCCCCTTTAAACTCCTCTTCTCAAGAGAATACATTCAGTTCCTCTAATCTTTCCATATAGCTGATCTCCTCCATGCCTCTTATCAGTTTGGTTGTCCTTCTCTGCACTTTCTCCAGTTCCCCGATATCCTTTTTGAGAACTGGTGCCCAAAATTGAACTGCATATTCCAGATGAGGTCTTACTAATGATTTGTACAGATGATATCTCGTGTTAGTTCTCCTGCTGGGGCAGACTGACGTCAGTTGAGACCCGTTTTGGTAGTGAAAAGCTTCCTGAGGTTGTAGAGAAGTGTTTGCAAAGTGGGGATATGTCTGCCAGCGAAGGGCCCCTGTGCAATGCACAGACGATTATCTGGGGGGATGTGTTCACTCTGCAAAGACATTATCGGTTATGGGCGATGCACGCTCGTGTGTGTCTGTGTGTCTGATAAACACTTGGAGAGGCTATGGCATGTCTCTGCAGATAATATCCCATCCTCAGGAATGGTAGTATAATCCGGGTATGTGTTGTTCTCTGAACAACGCAGAATAAGGATTCACACCAACGGTAAAAATGGGAGACTGTTGGGTGCGTTATGGTCAGACAGCGTCCATTAATTTTAGGGCCAGCCATGTGGTTTCTTTTGTTTTACTGGAGAGCACGGCTTACAGGTACAGGGGCGGGAAATCATAGACACGCCCATACACCGCCCTAGTCATTGGTTGAGATCTGTATAACTCCTCCTGTTTGCCTGTGCTTGATTGGCTGATTGTGAAAGCAACCAAGCTCTATTGTTATAAACAAATGTTGCTCCCATTATCAGACGGTCTGTTGGTGGATGTAAGAATGGTGGTCATGTCTGTGTTACTTGTGAAGATACGGGAAACAGGGTCTTACTAAGATGCATTATACCAAAAGGCTTAAAGTGACATGGATTTTGGCAGCATATAGTGGAATTTCCACAACAGTTGCCCTTAAATTTAGTTGCCAGGCGGTAGTTGTCTCAGCCAATTGCTAGGAGATCAAATGATTTCAACCTAATTCTGGAATTGCTGCACTTCTCGCTTCTGCCGCTAGGTGGCTGGGTATCTGGTGACATTAGATAAGACAAGGGTGTTGCAAGGACAGATTATGAATGAATGGGGTGTCTCAGCCAATGGGCAGGGATTTTCTTGGATCCCTTGGCTTGCTGGGAGAGCCTATTTATTTGGGTGGTGTCAGGTGATCGCTGTTCTGTGCCACCTGAATGGCTGTCAGGGTGGACGTGTGTTGTACTGCCCTGGGCTGCTAGGCCAGAGCCTGAGGCCTATCCCAGGGACATCTGGCTGCTAACATGTCTGAGGACCTATCCAGAAGCAAGAGAGCAGCGTATGGTTGGGATTGCGTCTTGCAGTCCAACCAAAGGTGATGGTTCTGCTGGCTGGTGAACCTGTTGTGGTCGGAGGTAGAGGGGAAGCTGTTACCACTAGGGATGAGCTTCGAGTTTGAGTTGAACTCATGTTCGACTCGAACATCGCCAGTTCGCCAAACAGCGAACAATTTGGGGTGTTCGCGGCAAATTCAAAAGCCGCGGAACACCCTTTAAAAGTCTATGGGAGAAATCAAAAGTGCTAATTTTAAAGGCTTATATACAAGTTATTGTCATAAAAAGTGTTTGGGGACCTGGGTCCTGCCCCAGGGGACATGGATCAATGCAAAAAAAAGTTTTAAAACGGCCGTTTTTTCGGGAGCAGTGATTTTAATAATGCTTAAGGTGAAACAATAAAAGTGTAATATTCCTTTAAATTTCATACCTGGGGGGTGTCTATAGTATGCCTGTAAAGGGGCGCATGTTTCCCGTGTTTAGAACAGTCTGACAGCAAAATGACATTTCAAAGGAAAAAAAGTCATTTAAAAGTACTCGCGGTTATTAATTAATTGCCGGTCCAACAATACACATAAAAGTTGATTGATAAAAACGGCATGGGAATTCCCCACAGGGGAACCCCGAACCAAAATTCAAAAAAAAAAATGACGTGGGGGGTCCCCCTAAATTCCATACCAGGCCCTTCAGGTCTGGTATGGATATTAAGGGGAACCCCGTGCCAAAATTTAAAAAAAAAAATGGCGTTGGGTCCCCAGAAAAACCCATACCAGACCCTTATCTGAGCATGCAACCTGGCAGGCCGGAGGAAAACAGGGGGACAAGAGTGCCCCCCCTCCTGAACTGTACCAGGCCACATGCCCTCAACATTGGGAGGGTGCTTTGGGGTCCCCTATCTTCCTTCTGTTTCTTCCTCCATCTTCTTCTTCCTCTGGTTCTTCCTCCGATCCTCTGCTTCTTGCTCCGGTGTTCTCGTCCGGCATCTTCCTCCGCGGCGTCTTCTTCCCTTATTCGTTCTCGGGCCGCTCTGCATCCATGATGGGAAGGTTCCCGCTGTGTGACGCTTCTCGTCTTCTGACACTTCTTAAATAACGGAGGGCGGGGCCACCCAGTGACCCCGCCCCCCTCCGACACACTGGGACTTCCCTATGGGTTTCCCCGTGACGTCAGAGGGGGCGGGGTCACCATCTACCGTGTACCGCACTCAGTGCCAGGGTTGGTAAGTGTGGTTTTAGGCCAACTACTTTTAGCATTTTATACTTTACTCCCCTCTAGGGATGAGCTTCGAGTTCGAGTCGAACTCATGTTCGACTCGAACATTGGCTGTTCGCAAGTTCACCGAACAGCGAACAATTTGGGGTGTTCGCGGCAAATTCGAATGCCGCGGAACACCCTTTAAAAGTCTATGGGAGAAATCAAAAGTGCTAATTTTAAAGGCTAATATGCAAGTTATTGTCATAAAAAGTGTTTGGGGACCCGGGTCCTGCCCCAGGGGACATGGATCAATGCAAAAAAAAGTTTTAAAAACGGCCGTTTTTTCAGGAGCAGTGATTTTAATAATGCTTAAAGTCAATCAATAAAAGTGTAATATCCCTTTAAATTTCGTACCTGGGGGGTGTCTATAGTGTGTCTGTAAAGGGGCGCATGTTTCCTGTGTTTAGAACAGTCTGACAGCAAAATGACATTTTGAAGGAAAAAATTCATTTAAAACTACCCGCGGCTATTGCATTGCCGACAATACACATAGAAGTTCATTGATAAAAACGGCATGGGAATTCCCCAAAGGGGAACCCCGAACCAAAATTTAAAAAAAAAAATGACGTGGGAGTCCCCCTAAATTCCATACCAGGCCCTTCAGGTCTGGTATGGATATTAAGGGGAACCCCGGCCAAAATTTTTTAAAAAAAATGACGTGGGGTTCCCCCTAAATTCCATACCAGACCCTTCAGGTCTGGTATGGATTTTAAGGGGAACCCCGCGCCAAAAAAAAAAAAAAAAACGGCGTGGGGTCCCCCCAAAAATCCATACCAGACCCTTATCCAAGCACGCAACCTGGCAGGCCGCAGGAAAAGAGGGGGGGACGAGAGTGCGGCCCCCCTCCCTCCTGAACCGTACCAGGCCACATGCCCTCAACATTGGGAGGGTGCTTTGGGGTAGCCCCCCAAAACACCTTGTCCCCATGTTGATGAGGACAAGGGCCTCATCCCCACAACCCTGGCCGGTGGTTGTGGGGGTCTGCGGGCGGGGGGCTTATCGGAATCTGGAAGCCCCCTTTAACAAGGTGACCCCCAGATCCCGGCCCCCCCCCTGTGTGAAATGGTAAGGGGGTACATAAGTACCCCTACCATTTCACGAAAAAAGTGTCAAAAATGTTAAAAATGACAAGAGACAGTTTTTGACAATTCCTTTATTTAAATGCTTCTTCTTTCTTCTATCTTCCTTCATCTTCTGGTTCTTCTGGTTCTTCTGGCTCTTCTGGTTCTTCCTCCGGCGTTCTCGTCCAGCATCTCCTCCGCGGCGTCTTCTATCTTCTTCTCCTCGGGCCGCTCCGCACCCATGGCATAGGGGGGAGGCTCCCGCTCTTCTCTTCTTCTTTTCTTCTCTTCTGTTCTTCTTCATTTTCTTCTCCGGGCCGCTCCGCAATCCATGCTGGCATGGAGGGAGGCTCCCGCTATGTGACGGCGCTCCTCGTCTGACAGTTCTTAAATAACGGGGGGCGGGGCCACCCGGTGACCCCGCCCCCCTCTGACGCACGGTGACTTGACGGGACTTCCCTGTGGCATTCCCCGTGACGTCACAGGGAAGTCCCGTCAAGTCACCGTGCGTCAGAGGGGGGCGGGGTTCACCGGGTGGCCCCGCCCACCCGGTTATTTAAGAACTGTCAGACGAGGAGCACCGTCACACATCGGGAGCCTCCCTCCATGCCAGCATGGATTGCGGAGCGGCCCGGAGAAGAAAATGAGGAAGAACAGAAGAGAAGAAAAGAAGAAGAGAAGAGCGGGAGCCTCCCCCCTATGCCATGGGTGCGGAGCGGCCCGAGGAGAAGAAGATAGAAGACGCCGCGGAGGAGATGCTGGACGAGAACGCCGGAGGAAGAACCAGAAGAGCCAGAAGAACCAGAAGATGAAGGAAGATAGAAGAAAGAAGAAGCATTTAAATAAAGGAATTGTCAAAAACTGTCTCTTGTCATTTTTAACATTTTTGACACTTTTTTCGTGAAATGGTAGGGGTACTTATGTACCCCCTTACCATTTCACACAGGGGGGGGGCCGGGATCTGGGGGTCACCTTGTTAAAGGGGGCTTCCAGATTCCGATAAGCCCCCCGCCCGCAGACCCCCACAACCACCGGCCAGGGTTGTGGGGATGAGGCCCTTGTCCTCATCAACATGGGGACAAGGTGTTTTGGGGGGCTACCCCAAAGCACCCTCCCAATGTTGAGGGCATGTGGCCTGGTACGGTTCAGGAGGGAGGGGGGGCCGCACTCTCGTCCCCCCCTCTTTTCCTGCGGCCTGCCAGGTTGCGTGCTCAGATAAGGGTCTGGTATGGATTTTTGGGGGGACCCCACGCCGTTTTTTTTTTTTTTTTTGGCGCGGGGTTCCCCTTAAAATCCATACCAGACCTGAAGGGCCTGGTATGGAATTTAGGAGGACTCCCACGTCATATTTTTTTTTTAATTTTGGTTCGGGGTTCCCCTTTGGGGAATTCCCATGCCGTTTTTATCAATGAACTTCTATGTGTATTGTCGGCAATGCAATAGCCGCGGGTAGTTTTAAATGAGTTTTTTCCTTCAAAATGTCATTTTGCTGTCAGACTGTTCTAAACACAGGAAACATGCGCCCCTTTACAGGCATACTATAGACACCCCCCAGGTACGAAATTTAAAGGGATATTACACTTTTATTGTTTGACTTTAAGCATTATTAAAATCACTGCTCCTGAAAAAACGGCCGTTTTTAAAACTTTTTTTTGCATTGATCCATGTCCCCTGGGGCAGGACCCAGGTCCCCAAACACTTTTTATGACAATAACTTGCATATAAGCCTTTAAAATTAGCACTTTTGATTATTCATGTTCGTGTCCCATAGACTTTAACGGTGTTCGCGTGTTCGAACAAACTTTTTTCCTGTTCGCATGTTCTGGTGCGAACCGAACAGGGGGGTGTTCGGCTCATCCCTACTCCCCTCTATATAGAGTGTGGTTCACTACATGTATATATCTTACAGGAATATGTCACATCTGCTCCTGATGAGTAGGGATGAGCCGAACACCCCCCTGGTTCGGTTCGCACCAGAACATGCGAACAGGAAAAAAGTTTGTTCGAACACGCGAACACCGTTAAAGTCTATGGGACACGAACATGAATAATCAAAAGTGCTAATTTTAAAGGCTTGTATGCAAGTTATTGTCATAAAAAGTGTTTGGGGACCCGGGTCCTGCCCCAGGGGACATGGATCAATGCAAAAAAAAGTTTTAAAAACGGCCGTTTTTTCAGGAGCAGTGATTTTAATAATGCTTAAAGTCAAACAATAAAAGTGTAATATCCCTTTAAATTTCGTAGCTGGGGGGTGTCTATAGTATGCCTGTAAAGGGGTGCATGTTTCCCGTGTTTAGAACAGTCTGACAGCAAATTGACATTTCAAAGGAAAAAACCCATTTAAAACTACTCGCGGCTATTGCATTGCCGGTCCAACAATACACATAGAAGTTCATTGATAAAAACGGCATGGGAATTCCCCACAGGAGAACCCCGAACCAAAATCTAAAAAAAAATGACGTGGGGGTGTCACGGAACGTCCCTCACTCCGCTTGAGTGCTTCTGTCAGTATACCGCTTCCTAAGTTCTGGAACACGAGTCCAGTGGATCTGGCTATAGGAACCCCCAAGAACTAGACAACAGCAGTCATGGAGTACATCAGGACTAACTCTTTATTTGAGATCTCACACACATTTATACAGCAGGCTGACTCAAAGCTAACCTAATTAACATGAGCTAATTTACTAAAAAATTTACCCAGACCAGATGACAGACTTGTGGGCACTGAGCTTCACACAGTAGTATAAACACAATAGCTGGAGCTAATTACAATTAACAATACAAACAACAATCCCCCCCCCCTCCTCAGCCTAATCATGAACAGTTTGTCTCTTAGCCAGTCCTGGAGGCTAATGTGATCAGCTCACTCAATTAACAGGTTGAGTTCAGAATCAACCAAACCAATATTAGTCTCTACATACATCCTGGGAGATATTGTGGACAAATATTACTGTCCCATTTTAAGTAGTCCAAGATATATTTTCTCACTCACCCTGTGCCAGGATAGTACAGGGTGACTTAGACATAAGATGTATTCTGAGTTCCACAGGCCCTCCCGTCACAGGGGGTACCCCTAAATTCCATACCAGGCCCTTCAGGTCTGGTATGGATATTAAGGGGAACCCCGGCCAAAAGTAAAAAAAAAATGACATGGGGGCCCCCCTATATTCCATACCAGACCCTTATCCAAGGCCGCAGGAAAAGAGGGGGGGGGTGCGCCCCCCCTCCTGAACCGTACCAGGCCACATGCCCTCAACATTGGGAGGGTGCTTTGGGGTAGCCCCCAAAACACCTTGTCCCCATGTTGATGAGGACAAGGGCCTCATTCCCACAACCCTGGCCGGTGGTTGTGGGGGTCTACGGGCCGGGGGCTTATCGGAATCTGGAAGCCCCCTTTAACAAGGGGACCCCCAGATCCCGCCCCCCCCCCCGTGTGAAATGGTAAGGGGGTGCTTACCCCTACCATTTCACTAAAAAACTGTCAAAAATGTTAAAAATGACAAGAGACAGTTTTTGACAATTCCTTTATTTAAATGCTTCTTCTTTCTTCTATCTTCCTTCATCTTCTTCTTCTGATTCTTCTGGCTCTTCTGGTTCTTCCTCCGGCGTTCTCGTCCAGCATCTCCTCCGTGGCGTCTTCTATCTTCTTCTCCTCGGGCCGCTCCGCACCCATGGCATGGGGGGAGGCTCCCGCTCTTCTCTTCATCTTCTTCTCTTCTTCTTTTCTTCATTTTCTTCTCCGGGCCACTCTGCACCCATGCTGGCATGGAGGGAGGCTCCCGCTGTGTGACGGCGTCTCCTCGTCTGACGGTTTTTAAATAATGGGGGCGGGGCCACCCGGTGACCCCGTCCCCCTCTGACGCACGGTGACTTGACGGGACTTCCCTGTGACGTCACGGGGAATGCCACAGGGAAGACCTGAAGGGCCTGGTATGGAATTTAGGGGGACCCCCACGTCATTTTTTTTTAAAATTTTGGTTCGGGGTTCCCCTGTGGGGAATTCCCATGCCGTTTTTATAAATGAACTTCTATGTGTATTGTCGGACCGGCAATGCAATAGCCGCGAGTAGTTTTAAATGGGTTTTTTCCTTCGAAATGTCATTTTGCTGTCAGACTGTTCTAAACACGGGAAACATGCGCCCCTTTACAGGCATACTATAGACACCCCCCAGGTACGAAATTTAAAGGGATATTACACTTTTATTGTTTGACTTTAAGCATTATTAAAATCACTGCTCCTGAAAAAAACGGCCGTTTTTAAAACTTTTTTTTGCATTGATCCATGTCCCCTGGGGCAGGACCCGGGTCCCCAAACACTTTTTATGATAATAACTTGCATATAAGCCTTTAAAATTAGCACTTTTGATTTCTCCCATAGACTTTTAAAGGGTGTTCCACGGCATTCAAATTTGCCGTGAACACCCCAAATTGTTCGCTGTTCGGCGAACTTGCGAACAGCCGATGTTCGAGTCGAACATGAGTTCGACTCGAACTCAAAGCTCATTCCTACTGATGAGTGGAGTAAACCATTCACGAAACGCATCGAGCTATCCTTGATGCTACAGCTTTATCCATCACACCTTGATGATGTCATAATTATTTTAATATTACTATATTTACACATATCATGCGATCATAGATATAGTTACCGGGCATGCCACCTTTGGCACCTGTAGGCCACATTGCTGTTTTGTACTAATACCACTTTGATTACCATACACTCAGTATAACTATGTATTCAATTGCATTTACTCTTTAATCCATCATGCCTACATTTTTGTGCCAATTATATGTGTATGTATATATATGAAATTCTTTTTACTATATCTACTATGATTAATAAATTTACATTTTACTTTAAATGAAGCAGTTGAAATGCGGAGGATAAGGTCCCAACTTCCTTTTTGCATATTTTTTTGTGAAATGATAGGGGTACGTTTGTACCCCCTTACCATTTTTACACAGGGGGGGCGGGATCTGGGGTCCCCTTGTTAAAAGGGGCATCCAGACTCCGATAAGCCCCCCGCCCACAAACCCCCACAACCACCGGGCAAGGGTTGTGGGGATGAGGCCCTTGTCCCCATCAACATGGGGACAAGGTGCTTTGGGGGGGACCCCAAAGCACCCTCCCAATGTTGAGGGCATGTGGCCTGGTACGGTTCAGGAGGGGGGGCGCTCTCTCATCCCCCCTCTTTTCCTGCGGCCTGCCAGGTTGCGTGCACAGATAAGGGTCTGGTATGGATTTTTGGGGGGGACCCCACGCCATTTTTTTAAAATTTAGGTGCGGGGTTCCCCTTAATATCCATACCAGACCTGAAGGGTCTGGTGTGGAATTTAGGGGGACCCCCACGCCATTTTTTTTTTAAATTTTGGTTCGGGGGTTCCCCTGTGGGGAATTCCCATGCCGTTTTTATCAATGAACTTTTATGTGTTTTTTTTTTTCCTTTGAAATGTCATTTTGCTGTCAGACTGTTCTAAACACGGGAAACATGCGCCCCTTTAGAGGCATACTATAGACACCCCCCAGCTATGAAATTTAAAGGGATATTACACTTTTATTGTTTGACTTTAAGCATTATTAAAATCACTGCTCCTGAAAAAACGGCCGTTTTAAAAACTTTTTTTTGCATTGATCCATGTCCCCTGGGGCAGGACCCGGGTCCCCAAACACTTTTTATGACAATAACTTGCATATAAGCCTTTAAAATTAGCACTTTTGATTATTCATGTTCGTGTCCCATAGACTTTAACGGTTTTCGCGTGTTCGAACAAATTTTTTGCCTGTTCGCATGTTCTGGTGCGAACCGAACAGGGGGGTGTTGGGCTCATCCCTAGTTACCACTAAGGGACAATCTACCTTGCTACCAGGGACCACAGTAAGTAGCTGAAGCAAGTACCAGAGCAGTATTCTCATCAACCGGGAACGGCGAGGAATTGGGAAACTTCAGCAGGGGCCAAGCCAGGGACCCAGCCAGCGGAGGTGACGCTTGCAGTGCAGTCTTGTGTGCCAAGCCAGGGACCGAGCAGGCCAGTGGGGTGATGCTTGAGGAGTATCTGTGAATGCCATGCTAGGGATCCAGCAGGGATGCAGGGGTGACGCTTGAGAAAGATACTGAGTGAGAAGATTGGAAGAGCTCAGGGGATCCAGTGCCAGTGGATCAGCAAGTCTAGTGAGAGAGACTGGGAGCTCAGTTGAGTGAAGATCTACAAGGAGAGATTGTAGAGGAAGTAAAGAAATTTGTTACAACTTGTCTTAGAAACTGTTACAAGACTGTTGCCATAGGAGGCAGTGGTCCTACTCATGCAGATGTGGTGTCTGGCTGGGCGCCTTTCCCTGCATGGCTGTCTACCTATACAAGTTTGGGAGTCTGCCAATTAACATTGCAAATACTAAAGGGTGTCCTGGCCCTAACCCTCTCTCCCCTAGTTCTGTTTAAGAGACAATAAATCTCTTTGCATTCAAGAGGTGTTTGCGCCCATCAATCTACCTTGCATTACACACACCATGCCTCGTAACCCACTCTACATAGGATGTCAGCTGTCCCTAACTCTGGAGGTTCTCATTAGACCAAAGGGGGCCCGGGAGATATGAAGGAGAATTCCTGACACAAGGTTTCCTCAGCTTATTACATGTCCTTTATTTTCCCCAGAGAGGGAGATTATTGTCAGGAATCCTCCCATGTATTATCTGTGTTCCTCTGTATAAGAGTTTATATGATTACGTGTCTCAGCCCCTCCCTGCGTAGGAATGTATGGAACTGGTTAATGAGTGTCAGATACTTTCACCATTCCACTCTATTCCATTCATTACTTCTCTGTTCTGCTCTCAGCGATGGCGTCTGCTGATCTGAGGAAGGAGCTGGAATGTTCCGTCTGTCTGGACTTTTATACAGATCCTGTAACCCTGACATGTGGACACAACTTCTGCCGGGACTGTATTAGTCATGTGTTGGATACACAGGAGGGGTCTGGAGGTTATTCCTGTCCTGAATGTAAACAAAGCTTCCAGCAATGTCCCGTCCTTCAGAAGAATATGAAACTACAGAACATAGTGGAGAATTTCCTGTCCACCCATCCAGATCAGGAGAAGTCCCGGGTCTTCTGTACTTACTGTATTCACACTCCTGTACCTGCTGTGAAATCCTGTCTGCATTGTGAAGCTTCTCTGTGTGACAATCACCTGAGAGTCCACAGCAAGACACCAGAACACGTCTTATGTGACCCCACCACTTCCCTGGAGAACAGGAAATGCTCCGTCCATAAGAAGATCCTGGAGTATTACTGCACTGAGGACTCCACCTGTATCTGTGTGTCCTGCAGGCTGGATGGAGAACATCGGGGACACCAGGTGGAGACTCTGGATGAGGCCTCTGAGATGAAGAAGAAGAAACTGAGGAATGTTCTGCAGAAACTGATGACAGAGAGAGAGGAGATGGAGAAAATAGTCCAGAGTCTGCAGAAACACAGGAGGAAAGTACAAGGAGAAGCAGATGATGAAACAGAGAGAGTCACTGTCCTGTTCAGAGACCTCAGGAGAAGTCTGGAAGACCTGAAGAAGAGAGTTCTGAGGGAAATCTCCGGGCAGGCAGAGCGGATCTCCGGGATAATCAATGATCTGGTCCAGGATCTGGAAATAAAGAAGGAGGAGCTGTCCAGGAAGATGGGGGACATTGAGGAGCTGTGTAACATGACGGATCCACTGACTGTCCTACAGGAATCAGACACAGGTGACTTGTGTGATACTGAGGATGGAGATGATGAGGACAGAGAGAGACATGATAAACTCCTTCATGATGGAGGGGATCTTGATGTGGGGGGGATCTCACACACATTGCACACAGGTTTATCTGATATCATGTCTGGGGTAAATGTAGAGAAATGTCCAGGCACACATGTCTATCCACATTCTACTACAAAGGACAAAGTTTACATCAATGCTGAACCATCCAGGAGACCTCCCAAAACCTCCCCCACCATACAACCATCCAGGAGACCTCCCCAACCCTCCCCCACCATACATCCAATCAGGAGACCTCCCCAACCCCCTCCCACCATACAACCATCCAGGAGACCTCCCCAACCCCCCCCCACCATACAACCATCCAGGAGACCTCCCCAACCCCTCCCCACCATACAACCATCCAGGAGACCTCCCCAACCCTCCCCCACCATACAACACTCACACCACCAGGCTGGAGGACCAAATATTGGGGCTGTACAGCAAACATCGGGGGTGTCGGGGGTTACAGACATATTACTGGATGTGAGGACAGCTGGTAATAATCTACAAATATCAGATGACAGGAAAACTGCATCCTGGTCATCATCATATCAGAATCGCCCAGAAACACCAGAGAGGTTTCAGGATTATTATCAGGTGATGAGCAGTCAGAGGTTCTCCTCAGGGAGACATTACTGGGAAGTGGATGTCGGGGGGTCAGGGTTATGGAGAGTTGGGATGTGTTACCCCAGTATAGACAGGAGAGGACGTCAGTCAGTGATTGGAGATAATAAGAAGTCCTGGAGTTTGGAGGGGGGGTGGGATGATCAGCACTCAGTGATACATAACGGTAATAAGATCCGATTACCTGGCGATGTCTCCAGTGAGCGAGTCAGGATAGATCTGGATTATGAGGCCGGGCGGATCTCCTTTTATGATCTGTGTGACCCGATCCGACATCTCCACACCTTCCACACCACCTTCACTGAGCCCCTCCATGCTGGGGTATATGTAGGGGGATGGGGAGGTTGTATAAAGATATGTGGGGGGAATTAGAAGTGAGAGATCTGCCCAGAGACATCACAAGGTGGATTATCTGATTGGTGATTGGTGGAAAACTCATCCAATAGGAGGAAGCAGAGGACAGGAAACATGAGTTATTTATTTATAAAGCTGCAGGTTCCGGGGCCGTCATCTTCATCCTAAACCTCACTTCACTACCTAGTGTGTCACTGACCAGGAACAAGCATGCAGGAGGTCAGATTGTTCAGCCTTCACTGGCTGCATGCTTGTTCTGGGTCAGTGACACACTACATAGCGTAGCCAAAATTGAGGTGACAGCGCTGGAGGCACCTTATTAAAATGTATCTATAGCATAATATTTGTTTCTGGTTTGTATGGAGTGTGGGAGGATCAGAACCCCCGTTAGGTTTTTACTGCTATCTGGGGCTCCATTGGAGAGATTTCACCTCACTTCCTGTTCTGGTGACAACATTCTACAAGACAGGAAGTGAAGGGAACAGCAACACAGACAGAAATAAAAATCCTTTTCTTAAGTAAATTAGGGGAAGGATTAGAGCCCCTGTCAGATCTTTATTTCTGTCTGTGTCCCTGTTGTAGATTTTCCTTAATTTCCTGTCTGATAAAACGTTGTCACCAGGACAAGAAGTGAGGGGAAATCTCTACAATGGAACCCCAGATAGCAGTAAAAACCTGACAGGGGTTCTAATCCTCCCCCACTCCATCCAAATCTAGAACAATAGGATTTGTCTAGACACACACTTTAATATCCACAATGAGAATTCCGACATTTCTGTCCTCACAGGTTCCTTTACATGACCAATCCATGGATATGTGATTGCTCCTCCCCCTCACTGTGATTGGCTGTGATGATTGTCACTATGAATACAGCCACTGCTAGCCTTGTTTCTATTGGTTATGATGTAGAGGGGGCGGGGATGGTGGACAGGTGACGGGGGGTATACAGTCTCAGGAAGTAGAAATCCTGGGCTCTGTATATGGGAATATTGATCAATGATTGGATATAGATAGAATGATGGGAGGGATTGGACGATGACTACAATCACCATTAACCCCTTCAGTCCCGGCACCTCTATGATCCTTATGGAGCCGAGCAATTGTTCCATTTCCTCTATGGCCCTATTCATCTGATAAAGAGAAATAATTCTCATATGATTTACTAATGATGAAATGACATGACTAAGTGCTTATATGATAATGCTAGGTTCTTTATATAATAACAGGTTCTCTGTCTAGAATGTCTTTACAGAAAGAGGTTATTAGAACAAATTGTTGTTCTCGGGATCCTTGGAAGGTCTTGTTGGGGAACATAGAGACAGTTGGTCTCCTTCTTCTACAATGAGGGATTTGGGAGTCTGGAGGTGGGACAAGCTGATAAGGTGTTCAGAGATAACAGAAATTAATGTCTCTTGTAATGAATGATGTGCTGCTTGTACAAATTCTTCAGTGAATGATTCCATCTGTAAAATGTTGATGTTTGGGATGGTCCTCCATGACAACTGTCCAGGATTGGATGGTAAAAGCCTCCCGTATGATGAAGAGGTCAGATCCTTGGTCCACCTGCCATGTCTAAGGATCTCCACACACCTTTATCTCTCTACTTTCTAATCTTTACTTTGTAACTCTTCTCTTCTAAATAAACTTCCAGAACCTTCACCAGGATCAGAGGTTGTTATTTCCTCATCACATTCCACAAGAACTTTGTAATCCCGATGGAACACATCCATCATTTTATTGGGACACACAAGGCTTCCTATGGTCAGGATTGTCTTACAATGTTATATTTTCCTATATATAAGACACAAACACATCACAGAAGGGAACAAATAGATCTCCTTTGCTTGGTATGACCGGTCTTCATGTTACTGTAAAGATAACGCTAAATCACAATGATATTTATTTCTATTATAATTATTGTTTCTCGTTTGTTTTCTTGTTCTGAATGAGTATTACGGAGTAATGTCCGTTATTCTGTAACGTTACATGTATTGAACATTTACACTTGCATATCTATTATATGTGATATTTTTTCATGATAAATTCCTTTTTTTATGAGACTTTAGAGTTCTACTTATTTATGTTCATTCTTTAATCATACTCAAGTGTTATAGAGGTATACTTGTACTCAGCACAATGGTTTAGTGATCTGCACTCAATGAGAAAAATCACTCAGGTCATGGGTTCAAATCCCAGCCACGCTACCAACCACTTAATGTTGCATTGGTGACTTTTCAAGCACATAAGCAAACGCACAAATGTAAAGCAATACCCTGCGTGTGATTCTTTTAATTCCACACAAAAATAAAATTGTTGCTAAATAATGCTGCATACATTCTGAGCCATTTAAATGATGGAAACCACCACGCTGATGTGAGAATTGGACATTCACCTATCTTCAGCATTCTCTTGAGATTTGAACCCATGACCTAACTGTTGCCAGCAAGGTGTGCAGACCACTAGGCCACTGTGCTAAGTATAATTCTGTATGGAATATATATTTGTACTATGATTAAAGAATTTATTTATATATATATATATCAATATTCCCATAAAATACAAATTAAACATTAAAATATATTTGAAATATAATAGAGATGTAACTGTAAATGTTCAATAAATGCCAATTATATTATATTATTATTATTAGATTTTTTGGTGAATGATTGCCCAAAACCACCCCCCCATGTTGAGGCCATGGGGGCGGAGCTTGCTCGCCCCCCCTTTTCCTGGCCTGTCAGGCTGCATGTTTGGAGAAGGCCCCTTTCACACATGTGTGACTTGTCCCGCGACTTGAGACTGCAAAGTCACATGACAAATTGTACCCCATGATTTCCAATGAATACCCTTCATATCTGTGTGACTTCAAAGTAGTCCTTGCATTACTTTGATGTCTATAGACCTCAAGATTACACAGACACGTGATAGTCGCATCAAAGTCGCACTACTTTCAGGTCGTACAAGATTGAAAGAGGCCTATAGGGTCTGGTATGGATTTGAGAGGGGGCCCGCACCGTTGGTTAAAAATAATTGTTGGCATGGGTGTTCCCCTTAAAATCCGTAACAGACACAAAAGGGTCTGGTATAGTTTGGGGGTACCCCTCCCAACTCTTTTTGTTTTTCCTTTTCAATATTTTTTTATTACCGGCAATGTTAAAGATGCTGGAGGTTATCAACTCCAAAGATTCGCATCTGAACCGCTGTTTAGGAAATGCTTCATTCACATCAGACACATGTGTGAACCTGTTTGTGTATTGGATGGCACTGTTCCATTCACCAGACAAACTCCAGGTAGGTGGTGCTGTGGTTTGGATTTGAACCCGTGACCTGAGTGCTGCTAGTCTGCAGTGCTGACCACTCAGCCACTGTGCTGATCAGATCTAGAACAAGAATATATAGGACTGTGATGAAAGGATAAACATATATAACTAGAAGACAACATTATAATACAATACAATTTACACATTAAAAATGATTTCTCATATAAAAGAGACCCAAGGGCATGGCCTGGATTGGGGGAGGGGTCCATGCTGATTTGTTTACCAATCAAATTCGTGTTGTTACCCCCCCTTGTGGCAGGCAGCACAACTCCTAACTTTCTAAATGTTACTGAAGTGGATTTGTATTTAGAAAATGTTGTTGTATTTCCTAACATGAAGCAAACAAGGATTAGGAGTCATTATCAAATAGGGGGAGGGGAGACACAGGTGTGTACTAATGAGGTCAGCTGACTTCCTTCCTGTGTCTTATTGGCTTCTCAGTCTGATATGTACAGACCAGTGGGAGATGAGGTGTTATAGGAAATATAGGAAACACGCAGGGAAGGTCTTCTTCTCTCAGGAACAGAAATTGTGTAGATTTTGCAGCAGAGGTACATTAATGGTATATTAGTACATAGGGGGGGAGGGGATTTGGTCTTTAATGGTGACATATGGAGACACTCATCTGTCAGGGAAAACGGTTACAAATGTGACCAGAGAGGACTCATCGGTGACATTTTCTGTGAATGGAGAACTTTTGATGGGGTGACATGTGAACCCCACCAGGATGAGGCCACCAAAAACCAGACAAGTATGTATGGGGGGGAGGGGTGAGGATTGCTGGGTGACGTGAGGAGAGGTCATTAGGACTATACAGGATTTTATTTTACACAACAGTTTGTGGAGCTCTGGATAAAATGTATATATAATATATACACTTCCCACACTGTATATACAGGAAGATGTAGAAATCCAGGAAGTCTCCTGTGTATAGAAACAGGAAGTGATGTGTGTGCTGAGGATCACTAAACACAACATTTCACACATCAAACCCCGGGAACATGAAGACATCTCCCACACTTACCTTCCAAATCAGGAACATCTCCTCATGAGAAGAAAGTCATCTCACTGACAACTACAAGCAGCCCGAGCAACAGTTCTGTGCGCTATTGTGACCATCTATGTGCGGGAAATTCCCATTCTCTACATCTTCTCACCAGTGGTTAACTAATATGAAAAAGGAGAGGAGGGGGGGGGGAGGGGGAAAGGGAAATGAGGGAAGAAAATGGGGAAGGACTGAGCAATACCCCTCCTCAGAGAGTGGGATTTTAAGGAAAAAAGGGCCGAGTTGCGTAGATGAGCATTGGACCAATCAACTAAAATTTAGCAATGTTTATTGAGATATAATACAAAATAATATTGACAATACAAATATAAACATGTAATTATCCAGTAGTGACATCCAAAGATCGTGCGTGACTAGAGCCAACATGTTTCGCAAAAGAAATTTCGCTTCATCAGGGCTAGACACGATGCAATTAATGCATTTACACTGTGTAAATAATAAACAGTCTCAGATTATAAAGTAATTAAACATACCATCAGATCCTAACAAATATCAATTGTTGCAAGAAATAGCTCACCTACTATAATTTCAAGAATTCAGATTAAAATCACCGTTCATTAGACACCAGCCGCTGAACCAACCAATACGGAATGTCCCTGGGTGCCAGATCCCAAATAGACAATGCCAGTAGGAGGCCTGGACCACACATTCAGGGTATTATATGCAAGAAACCCCTGCTGAAAATAAAAATGATAAACCCATGAATCACACCAGTTGGGGTCAATAGTAAGCAAAGCTACAATCACCATGAATGGTCAGTAGCATAGCAACAGTTTCAAATATATGGCGCCCACTAGAGTGTGTTGTGTATTAAGTATAATACTAATAATGCAGGGGCCCTGTATAGTAACCCCTTAAAAGGTTATATATATATGTATATGTATACAAGAGACAGGTAACCCCCCAGTTGTAAAGCATGACCAGGTATCAGAGTAAGAAAACTGGTATAACCAGAATACTAGGACTTACCCTTCAGTGTAGAGATATAGAGGGAAGGGGGGGGGGCCCGCAAGGACAGCTCCTCATAGAAAAATGGGGCGTCCGCCCGTTTACGATGGATGGCCGCAAGATGTGTCTGACAGACAGCATCGGTGCCTCTATCTTTAAAATGCTGTGGTCCCACCGGAAGCAATCAGGTCAGAATTGACCTCCGGCATTGCTTCCGGTCCGGACGTCCCTGTCACGATGCGCGTGCACCAGGAGAGCGGACGCAGCCGCGTTCCACCTACAATAGTGCGCGCACATTGCCCATATTACGCCAATGGCGTGATGGGCGACTGGGGGCGGAAGGAAAAGAGAGCTCCACCCCCTAGGCAGGGACATCCGAGTCCCCCTACTACAAAAGCAACCATAACCGGCCAGCAGCGGAGGTAGTCCAAGGAATGGTGCAAGGGAAAAGAAAATCACATACATAGGTCCAAACGGACCGGGTATCTTGAATTGATATACAAAATTATTATTTTACAGCAGCAAAGTACAATATACACAAAATTCATACATGGTTCAAAAAAAAAAAAAAAAAAAATTTTTGAAAGTGAAAGGAAAAAAGGAAATAAAGATATTTGGTCAATTTATTTTAGTCAGCGTATCCTCATTGGGAGATAGCACCATTTAGTGGACCTAGCTGGTAATATGCCACTAGATATGGATATGAGTTTGCCTGCAGTTATGTACAGCTAAGATATATAACAAGTATGTAATAAAATCAACCTAAACCAGTTGTTTGTAAACAGTATGACCCTTTGCTACAGGATAGATGATTTCAAGCTATGTAGATATATATGGTATTATATACCTCAAAAATAGGTAAAAATAGACATAAACCTACTTATAGCAGCAAATGGCAAAGATGTAGTGGATATCTCATCTATAGTTCCAGTTGTTACTTAGTCATATAGGTATTTTTAAACTACTCAATATTAACAGGAATATATAATATCATAGGAAGGGGTTGAATGCAAGTGCAGTGTTGAGGCCAGGTGGGCTAGTCGCCCGTTGGTTATATATCCACCTGGCCTCACGCTGCAAAATCATTTTATCCACATTACCACCCCTCTCCGGCTCGGGTATAACCTCCAGGGCAGAAAAGGACACAAACTTAGGATCATAGCTATGTCGTAAGCCAACGTGTTTGCAGATGGGAGTATATAGTAACCCTGCATCCAGGTAGTACAGGTGGTCCTGTATCCTTCTAGCAAACGGACGCTTAGTTTTACCTATATAGAAGGCGCCACAACGGCACATGGCTAGGTACACAATGCCCGTTGTGGTGCAGTCGGCATATCCTTTTAATTTGTGGAAGCCTCCTCTCGGGAGGGGACAACCACTGCCCTCTCTTATCCATGGACAGAATTGGCAATGTCCACATCTAAAGGTGCCACTCCCGCCCTCTGCTCCTGCCAATGATATTGAAGATTGTAGGTGACTATGGACTATCGCATCTCTAATCGACCGTGATCTCCTGTAAGTAATTTCTGGCACATTGGCCACATATTTTGAGATGACTGGATCCTCAGACAAAAAGTGCCAATTGTTACTAATCAAGCTTCGAATCTCCTGTTGCTGTGCTGTAAATGTGGTGATTAATTTAGTAGTGGGACGTGAGTCTCTTACTTTATGTTTAAAAATGAGAGTGTCACGTGGATTCCGTTTGGCCCGCTGGTAGGCCCTCTTTAGAACTTTTTTACTGTACCCTCGTTTAAGCAAGCGGTCATACAGGGCTCGCGCCTCTCTCTCGAAGTCCTCATCTCTAGCACAGTTTTGTCGTATTCGGAGGTACTGACTATAAGGTATACTGTGTATTAATGTGCGGGGATGGGAGCTGGTAAAATGCAAAATAGTGTTGCCAGCCGTCTCCTTTCTATATAATGTACTAAAGATTGAACCATCCTCTCTATGTACCAGTCGTAGATCCAGAAACGAGATAGTCGTTGTATCGAATTGAATGGTAAACTTGAGATTGAACTTATTGTGAGAAAGGAGTTCCATAAAGCTATTGAGTAGCTCCGTTGTCCCCGTCCAAATGAGGAGGACATCGTCGATGTACCTCCGCCATAGGAGAATATGGCGCAGGTACATCGCGCTCCCCTCATCCGAGAAAAGATTGCGTTCCCAACCCCCGAGGTACAGGTTGGCATACGATGGGGCACATGATGTCCCCATCGCTACCCCCTGTACCTGGAGGTAGGTCACGCCATTAAAAAGAAAGATGTTGTTGGTGAGAATATGTTCCAACAGTGCTGTAACAAATTGGCACATATCCCAGCTGTCAGTGTCTCTTTCTTTTAGGAATTCCGCGACCGTTGCGACACCCAGCTTGTGTGGTATACTTGAATAGAGGGCCTCTATATCAATGGCCGCCAGGATCGTTCCCGGGGGTACAGTGAGTCCCTCAAGAATCTTGAGTAATTCCAACGTATCTTTGAGGTAAGATGGTAAGCTTGTAACGTGTGGGCGCATGTTGCCATCCACGAACTGGCTCGCAGTCTCTGTATGGCTTCCTATTCCCGACACAATTGGGCGTCCAGGGGGCTTAGATAAGTTCTTGTGGACTTTGGGCAATGAGTAAAAAGTCAGTGTTATCGGCCATTTAACCTCGAGGAACTCACGGGTGTCTCCATCGATCAGGCCTTGGGAATGTGCCCGATCGATAATAGACACATAGCATGATCTAGCTTCATTCAGTTTCTGGGGTTGGATCTGCTGGTACCATTCACGGTTATTCAGTATGTTTAGACACATTTCCATGTAATTTTCTTTGTTCATCACCACCACATTTCCTCCTTTATCCGACGGTTTTATCACTAGTTCATCCCTCCTCATCAGGTTTGCCAGAGCCGACTGTTGTACTGATGACAGATTCTTTGATTTGGGTTTTGGGAAGTGTATAGTTTCTATTTGTTTCATAGTCTGTTTCAGGAAGGCCCAAACAGCTGGGCATGTCTGAAGGTTTGGGAACTTCTGAGATTTGTTTTTAAATTTTAGGGGTCTTAGAGGTAGACTTGGGCTTGCTTCTTCATCTTCAGACGAGGAACTTTCCGAGTTTCCATATCCCTCGTTTTCGTCCAACAGTTGAATTAGTGTTTTAAGTGCCCTAAAGTCTTGTACCTTAAATCCCTTGTAGGGGTCTTCCTCTTTACTCAGCATTTTGCCTTTGTCAGTGTCGAATATGTATTTGTATGTAAGGTTCCTGGCAAACATATGTAAATCCTTCACAAGGGTAAATTTATCTTCTTGTTGTGAGGGACAGAAACTAAGTCCCAGCCTCAGGACATCTAACTCGGTTGATGTAAGTTGGTATGATGATAGGTTAATTACGTCTAGTCCCGACCCAGTATTGGCTGTTTTATCACAAACGAGTCCATCTTTCCACTGCGCTGTGTCATTGGGGTGGCCGGGGGATTGGGGATACTCCCTAAAGGGACTGAGCCCGAGTTGGAGTTACGACCCTGAGTTGTTTTGGGTACGGCTCCCAGTTCCCGTTGGGAACCTACTCCAATATCTTCGAACATAGGTAGTGGTATACTGGTTCCTGGACACGACACACCCAAGGCCCCCTCCACTTGATCTAGGTGTGGATTGCTCGGGGGGTATTTTTGGGGGGACATCATGCGTTTTTTGTGTGACCCTCCGTTATTTTGATGTTCATGACTATTTCCTCGTTTTGGTAGTCGTCCTCTACCATGTGAGCCCCGTGTTGTTTTAGGTGGTGGTTTGTAGGATGAGACTGACGATGATGATATTGAGACATCCAAATCAGATTTATATGATGTTTTCATATTTTTATTTGATCGGGGAAATCTTCCTTGTCTATTATAATGGCCCCTAGGCCACCGATACGCATACCCTCCTGAGAAGGCGAGTTTATCTTTATAGAATTTGTTTTCTTTTTTCATGACTATGTCTTTATTGTAGTTTTCCAGGTATTGCATCAGCTCTTTTTCTCTTCTTTGAAAATCAGTGTTCGATGCGAGTTGGTGTCCATTTGTTTTCAGTAACTCGATTTCTTTATCCAGGTCACTTAGTTCCATGCTATATTTGTTTTTTAGCATTTTAATTAGGTCTGCGGAACAGCTATTTAAATTCTGTTCCCATTCCTCTTTGAATTGGGAGTCAGTCACCTCAAAAGAGGGGAATATCTGGATTCTAAGTCCCTGGGGGCAGACTCTGTCCCCTAAGTAACGATCGAAGAAACGGATGTGCCACCCCAGGTTAGATTTTTTCTCCATAAGTCTTTTCAATTTAAGGAAATAGACATCTAGACTAACCTCTATTTGTGTGTGGGAAGTGCATGTGCTCTGTATGTTGTCCAGGAATTGGTCCCAGTTAGTTCCCAAAAATTGGGACATCATGAGAGGAATAATAGATGCCCTGTTTAAGAAATGGGGCTGTGATATAATGCTTAGGAGTCAAATAAATCAAATTGATATGGACAGGAAGGAACAAGGAAGGGAATGAAAATCCCCACCAAGAGGAGAGAAGGAGAAGGAGAAGTACCATGCAATTGAAAATTATAAACAATTACTCAAAAATCACAAATAGATAAAATAAAAATAAGACAAATCCTATAATAGTCCCTAGCCAGCAAAAACAGGTTCTACACCCAATTAGAATATATGAAATAGAAGCGAAATGGCTGGACTATATTAAGGAAAGCAACTCGATTAATTTTCCATCCCTAATTGTGGTTAACTAATATGAAAAAGGAGAGGAGGGGGGGGAGGGGGAAAGGGAAATGAGGGAAGAAAATGGGGAAGGACTGAGCAATACCCCTCCTCAGAGAGTGGGATTTTAAGGAAAAAAGGGCTGAGTTGCGTAGATGAGCATTGGACCAATCAACTAAAATTTAGCAATGTTTATTGAGATATAATACAAAATAATATTGACAATACAAATATAAACATGTAATTATCCAGTAGTGACATCCAAAGTTCGTGCGTGACTAGAGCCAACATGTTTCGCAAAAGAAATTTCGCTTCATCAGGGCTAGACACGATGCAATTAATGCATTTACACTGTGTAAATAATAAACAGTCTCAGATTATAAAGTAATTAAACATACCATCAGATCCTAACAAATATCAATTGTTGCAAGAAATAGCTCACCTACTATAATTTCAAGAATTCAGATTAAAATCACCGTTCATTAGACACCAGCCGCTGAACCAACCAATACGGAATGTCCCTGGGTGCCAGATCCCAAATAGACAATGCCAGTAGGAGGCCTGGACCACACATTCAGGGTATTATATGCAAGAAACCCCTGCTGAAAATAAAAATGATAAACCCATGAATCACACCAGTTGGGGTCAATAGTAAGCAAAGCTACAATCACCATGAATGGTCAGTAGCATAGCAACAGTTTCAAATATATGGCGCCCACTAGAGTGTGTTGTGTATTAAGTATAATACTAATAATGCAGGGGCCCTGTATAGTAACCCCTTAAAAGGTTATATATATATGTATATGTATACAAGAGACAGGTAACCCCCCAGTTGTAAAGCATGACCAGGTATCAGAGTAAGAAAACTGGTATAACCAGAATACTAGGACTTACCCTTCAGTGTAGAGATATAGAGGGAAGGGAGGGGGGGGCCCGCAAGGACAGCTCCTCATAGAAAAATCGGGCGTCCGCCCATTTACGATGGATGGCCGCAAGATGTGTCTGACAGACAGCATCGGTGCCTCTATCTTTAAAATGCTGTGGTCCCACCGGAAGCAATCAGGTCAGAATTGACCTCCGGCATTGCTTCCGGTCCGGACGTCCCTGTCACGATGCGCGTGCACCAGGAGAGCGGACGCAGCCGCGTTCCACCTACAATAGTGCGCGCACATTGCCCATATTACGCCAATGGCGTGATGGGCGACTGGGGGCGGAAGGAAAAGAGAGCTCCACCCCCTAGGCAGGGACATCCGAGTCCCCCTACTACAAAAGCAACCATAACCGGCCAGCAGCGGAGGTAGTCCAAGGAATGGTGCAAGGGAAAAGAAAAAACACATACATAGGTCCAAACGGACCGGGTATCTTGAATTGATATACAAAATTATTATTTTACAGCAGCAAAGTACAATATACACAAAATTCATACATGGTTCAAAAAAAAAAAAAAAAAAAAAAAAAAATTTTGAAAGTGAAAGGAAAAAAGGAAATAAAGATATTTGGTCAATTTATTTTAGTCAGCGTATCCTCATTGGGAGATAGCACCATTTAGTGGACCTAGCTGGTAATATGCCACTAGATATGGATATGAGTTTGCCTGCAGTTATGTACAGCTAAGATATATAACAAGTATGTAATAAAATCAACCTATACCAGTTGTTTGTAAACAGTATGACCCTTTGCTACAGGATAGATGATTTCAAGCTATGTAGATATATATGGTATTATATACCTCAAAAATAGGTAAAAATAGACATAAACCTACTTATAGCAGCAAATGGCAAAGATGTAGTGGATATCTCATCTATAGTTCCAGTTGTTACTTAGTCATATAGGTATTTTTAAACTACTCAATATTAACAGGAATATATAATATCATAGGAAGGGGTTGAATGCAAGTGCAGTGTTGAGGCCAGGTGGGCTAGTCGCCCGTTGGTTATATATCCACCTGGCCTCACGCTGCAAAATCATTTTATCCACATTACCACCCCTCTCCGGCTCGGGTATAACCTCCAGGGCAGAAAAGGACACAAACTTAGGATCATAGCTATGTCGTAAGCCAACGTGTTTGCAGATGGGAGTATATAGTAACCCAGTGATCACTATGATTATTTCACTAAATGGTGTTCATGGGATGGGAACTGGTGATCAGAGAAAACTAATACTTCCTATCAAATGTTCAATAGATTACCGAGACCATCCCCCACCAATCATTGGGGCCCGAAAATCTGCATTGGAGCTGATAGAAGATTTTTTTGTTTTGGATTTACACTTATTTCTCTATTTAATAACTTCCATGTGTGCAGAATAAAATGATTTTGTACCCAAGTAGAGTTAACCCCTTCAATACCGGGCACTCCCCCTCCCCCCTTCAATTCCGGGCACTCCCCCTCCCCCCTTCAATTCCGGGCACTCCCCCTCCCCCCTTCAATTCCGGGCACTCCCCTCCCCTCTTCAATACCGGGCACTCCCCTCCCCCTTCCAGCCCAGGCCAGTCTCAGATCTCAGCGCTGTCACACTTTGAATGACAATTACTCAGTCATGTAACATTGTACACATATGAAATATTTTTTTATTATTTTTTTTCACACAAATATAGCTTTCTTTTGGTGGTATTTAATCACCTCTGGGGGGGTTTATTTGTTTTTTTTTTTTAAACAAACAAAAAAGCCCGAACATTTTTGAAAAGGAGGGGGGGTGAGTTTGCAAACTTTTTAATAATAAACTATGAAAACAGGTAATTTTTCTCCTTCACTGGTGGGCAGTGGTAGGTGGAACTGGTGGGCAGTGCTTAGCAGCAGTGACTGTGTGGGATCGATGTCCCGTTTTACACAATCCGGTAATCGGTCCTAGGCAACACCAAAATCAGGGCGGCCCCCATGTAAGTTTGCCCCACCCCTTCCTGTTTAATAGATGTGACTCCCTCAAATTGAAGGACTACAAGTCCCAGCATTAATCCCTGAGGTCTCATGGGTTCATGCTGGAATCTGTAGTCTGTCACTAGTTGACTAGCTGGGGGAGGGGGGTGTCATGACCTCCGAGGGGCTCATGCTGCGACCTGTAGCCCTTCACTTTTGGGGGGGTCACATTCCCCCTACAAGTAAAGGACTACAAATCCCGGCATGAACCCCTGAAACCTAAGGATGGAGCCCATTAGATCTCAGGGGTTCATGCTGGGACCTGAAATCCTTCATTATGCGGGTGGGATCAGTGGCAGTGATGGGAGTGGGGGGGGGGGGTTGGGGGGTGGTGCTTAAGGGGGTAGAATAAGTAACTCTCACTTGCTGTCACCTGTTGGTCAGTGTGAGGTAGACACCCAACCCCCCCAGCCCTGTGCCCCCCTGTCTGTGGGTAGGGGTGTGTCGGTCAGCCTGTCTTCCTTTTGCTTTCTCAGTTGGGGGTGGAGAGGAAGTTGAAGTGCAGACTCCTGGAGGAGCCAAGGGTGCTGAGACCTCTGCTGCTCAGGTCAGGGTGGTCACTGTACTGAGGTCCGGTGCAATTTTTGGTATACATTACGGTGTATTTTTGATACGTTTTACTGTGTTCCAGCACAGTCCACAGCAGGAAAATGCAACAGGTTCTATATATATATATATTTTTTTTTTTTACTGGAACTGACCACACTGGTGTGAACTATGCCATTGGAAACCATATAATCTACTTTTCCATGCATTTTTGATGCAGAAAACAAAATGCACTAGACTGCATGTAGTGTAAACTGGCCCTTAGCCCCCGTTCACATCGGTGCAATTTCAAATCGCAGCCTATTGCCGACAATAGGAGTGTCCCAATCGGTGCAAAGCCACAAACATTTCCAAAAGTAGCTCCTGCACTACTTTTGGTGACTTCAGGAGAGATTTTTCAATAAATCTCATCTGTGCATGAAGCCACATGGATGACTTTCAAGTTGCCCCCCCCAAGTTGCACTGAAATGCTGCTTTGAAATGGTGCGAGTTCACATGAAGTCGCTCAATTTCAAAGCCACGTTCAGTTTGAAAAATAATAAACTAAATGCACACACAAGAGACAAGCTGGGCAAATGAAGTGGGAGGGGAAATTTCTGTTACAGTAAGAGACTCTAATGTCATGGTTGGGATTTGAACCCATGACTGTAGTGCTATGAGGTAGATGTGCTAACCACTATGCCACAATACTGCAGTAGTATTACCTTGAATATATAGTAGTATCGTGATTCATGAATTAAGATCTATAATTATAAGTAGATATTCTAATAAAATTTTAGAATTTGACATAAAAAATTGTCATATACTAGAGAATGAGATATAACTGTTATTTTATAGATTTATGTGACGGGTAGGGATAAGCTTCGAGTTCAACTCGAACATTGGCTGTTCGCCAGTTCGCCAAACAGCGAACAATTTGGGGTGTTCGCGGCAAATTCGAAAGCCGCGGAACACCCTTTAAAAGTCTATGGGAGAAATCAAAAGTGCTAATTTTAAATGCTTATATGCAAGTTATTGTCATAAAAAGTGTTTGGGGACCTGGGTCCTGCCCCAGGGGACATGTATCAATGCAAAAAAAGTTTTAAAAATGGACGTTTTTTCGGGAGCAGGGATTTTAATAATGCTTAAAGTGAAACAATAAAAGTGTAATATCCCTTTAAATTTCATACCTGGGGGTGTCTATAGTATGCCTGTAAAGGGGCGCATGTTTCCCGTGTTTAGAACAGTCTGACAGCAAAGGAAAAAAGTCATCTAAAACTACTCGCGGCTATTAATGAATTGCCGGTCCGACAATACACATAAAAGTTCATTGATAAAAACGGCATGGGAATTCCCCACAGGGGAACCCTGAATCAAAATTTGAAAAAAAAATGTCGTGGGGGTCCCCCTAAATTCCATACCAGGCCCTTCAGGCCTGGTATGGATATTAAGGGGAACCCCGGCCAAAATGAAAAAAATGGCGTGGGGTCCCCCTCCAAAATCTATACCAGACCCTTCAGGTCTGGTATGGATTTTAAGGGGAACTCCGCGCCAAAATTTAAAAAAAATGGCGTGGGGTCTCCCCAAAAATCCATACCAGACCCTTATCCGAGCACGCAACCTGGCAGGCCGCAGGAAAAGAGGGGGGACAAGAGAGCGCCCCCCCTTCCTGAACCGTACCAGGCCACATGCCCTCAACATTGGGAGGGTGCTTTGGGGTAGCCCCCCAAAACACCTTGTCCCCATGTTGATGAGGATAAGGGCCTCACCTCCACAACCCTGGCCCGGTGGTTGTGGGGGTCTGCGGGCGGGGGGCTTATCGGAATCTGGAGGCTCCCTTTAACAAGGGGACCCCCAGATCCCTGCCCTCCCCCCTGCGTGAAATGGTAAGGGGGTACAAAAGTACCCCTACCATTTCACAAAAAAACTGTTAAAAATGTTAAAAATGACAAGAGACAGTTTTTGACAATTCCTTTATTTAAATGCTTCTTCTATCTTCCTTCAGTTTCTTCCTATTCTTCTGGTTCTTCCTCCGGTGTTCTCGTCCGGCATCTTCCTCTGCGGTGCTGGCGTCTTCTGCCTTCTAAGCCGCTCCGCATCTGACCATGATGGGAGGCTCCCACTGTGGGACACTTTTCCTCTTACCGTTCTTAAATAACGGAGGGCGGGGCCACCCGGTGACCCCGCCCCCTCTGACGCACGGGGACTTCCCTGTGGCATTCCCCGTGATGTCAGAGGGGGGCGGACAGGGAAGTCCACCGTGCGTCAGAGGGGGGCAGGGTCACTGGGTGGCCCCACCCTTCGTTATTTAAGAACCGTCAGAAGAGGAGAAGCGTCACACAGCGGGAGCCTCCCATCATGGTCGGATGTGGAGCGGCCCAGAAGACGCCGGCACCGCGGAGGAAGATGCCGGACGAGAACACCGAAGGAAGAACCAGAAGAAGATGGAGGAAGAAAATGAAGGAAGATAGCAGAAAGAAGAAGAATTTAAATAAAGGAATTGTCAAAAACTGTCTCTTGTCATTTTTAACATTTGACACTTTTTTTGTGAAATGGTAGGGGTACTTTTGTACCCCCTTACCATTTCACACAGGGGGGAGGGCCGGGATCTGGGGGTCCCCTTGTTAAAGGGGGCCTCCAGATTCCGATAAGCCCCCCACCCGCAGACCCCCACAACCACCGGGCAAGGGTTGTGGGGATGAGGCCCTTGTCCCCATCAACATGGGGACAAGGTGTTTTGGGGGGCTACCCCAAAGCACCTTCCCAATGTTGAGGGCATGTGGCCTGGTACGGTTCAGGAGGGGGGGGCGCTCTCTCGTCCCCCTCTCTTTTCCTGCGGCCTGCCAAGTTGCGTGCTTGGATAAGGGTCTGGTATAGATTTTGAGGGGGGGACCCCACGCCATTTTTTTTTTTTTTATTTTGGCCGGGGTTCCCCTTAATATCCATACCAGACCTGAAGGGCCTGGTATGGAATTTAGGGGGACCCCCCACGTCATTTTTTAAAAATTTTGGTTCGGTGTTCCCCTGTGGGGAATTCCCATGCCGTTTTTATCAATGAACTTTTATGTGTATTGTCGGACCGGCAATTCATTAATAGCCGCGAGTAGTTTTAAATGACTTTTTTTTCCTTTGAAATGTCATTTTGCTGTCAGACTGTTCTAAACACGGGAAACATGCGCCCCTTTACAGGCATACTATAGACACCCCCCAGGTACGAAATTTAAAGGAATATTACACTTTTATTGTTTGACTTTAAGCATTAATAAAAAAACTAATCGGACTCGCTGTCCTGGCAATATGGATGAAAATCAGGGAGACAAACGGCATGGGTACACCACAGTCCATTACCAGGCCCTTTGGGTCTTGTATGGATATTAAGGGGAACCCCGCACCCACATTAAAAAAGGAATCAGCAGTATACAGGCTCTGTACTCTGAACAGCAGTATACAGGCGGTGCAAACAAGACAGGGACTGTAGGTTTGTTGTCAAGTAGAATCTGTTTGTAATTTTGAACTGGTACATTTTTAACATGTTTAGCTCCAGTCAAAAAATCAATTTTAAGCTTTTTGGAAAACATAGGGAAGGGTTATCACCCCTGTAACATTTGTTTTGCTGTCTGTGCTCCTCTTCAGAAGATTTCACCTCATTTTTTTGTCCCAATGACAAATGTTTTTTGAAAATTTGGGGTTTTTCGTGAAACAAGGGTTGGTGATAAATCATCAGTGGAAAGGAGAAACGTTTTTCCCTTATTAACTCTTACAGGAGAGAATTTCCCTTCCTAGGGGTAGATTTCATCTCACTTCCTCTTGTCTCTTTCCGTTTGCAAGTAGGAGTAATTTGTAAGTTAGAGGTTTGAAAGTAGGGGCCTGCCCTATATACTCTGCATACATTTGGGCCTTAAGTGTTGTTGTGGCCATAACACTGTAAGCCCTCACAGGGCCCTGCTGTAAAATATTAGATCAAGAATTGTAATTACATGCCCCTGTTGAACAGGGGCAGAAAAATTGGGCCTTTGGTGGTGGTGCCACAACACTGCAACCCCTCACAGATACGCTAGTTGGAGCGCAGGAACGAGCCCTGCTGCAAAGAATTGCATCAAAAATTGTAATTACACACCCCTGTTGAACAGGGGCAGAAAAATTGTGCCTTTGGTGGTGCTAGTGCCACAACACTGTAAGTCCTCACAGATACTCTAGTTGGAACGCAGAAACGAGCCCTGCTGCAAAGTATTGCATCAAAAATTGCAATTACACGCCCCTGTTAAACAGGGGCTGAAAAATTGGGCCTTAGGCACTGGTGTTCTTACAAGCTTACATTGAGGAGGAAGAGAATAATTACTCAGAATAGTCACTCAGCATCAGCATAGGCAGTCTTTGAAGGGATCTGAGATTTAAAAAAAAAAATATTCGGTTACATCAGCATCAGGTGCTTGGTAGCTGGTGGTGATCCAAGACTGATTCATTTTTATGAAGGTCAGTCGATCGACCGAGTCGGTGGACAGACGCACCCTGTGATCGGTTACAAAGCCTCCAGCGGCACTGAATGTGCGTTCCGAAAGAACGCTGGATGCAGGACAGGCCAGTAGCTCAATTGCATACTGTGCAAGCTCTGGCCAGTGATCTATCCTCAAGACCCAGTAACCCAGAGGATTTTCGGTGGGAAAGGTGTCCAAGTCAGATCTTGTCCCTAGGTATTCCTGCACCATATAAAACAGACGCTGGCGATGGTTGCTGGAACCAATCATACCTTGGGGCTGCGGACTAAAAATTGTCTGAACGCATCGGTCAGACGGCCACCTTCTCCACCGCTCCTTCTTTGACTGACCGTGGTGGTTGACGCCACACCAACTTAAGGCAGGAATGGTGGTTTGCGACAATGGCACCAACCTCCTCTCTGCCCTCATACAGGGACAAATGACCCATGTGCCCTGTTTGGCTCACGTCCTTAACTTGGTGGTGCAGCGGTTCTTGGGCAGGTACCCGGGCTTACAGGATGTCCTGAGGCAGGCCAGGAAAGTCTGTGTGCATTTCCGCCGGTCATATAATGCCAGTGCTCGGCTGGCAGACCTCCAAAGGGGGTTTAACCTGCCCAAAAACCGCCTAATCTGTGACATGCCCACCAGGTGGAACTCAATGTTGGCCATGCTGCAGCGGCTGCACACGCAGCAGAGGGCCATCAATGAGTACCTGTGCGACTATGGCACCAGGACAGGGTCAGGGGACCTTGGTTTTTTTTCCCACACCAGTGGGCCATGATCAGGGATGCATGCACTGTTCTGTCACCATTTGAGGAGGCCACAAGGATGGTGAGCAGTGATAGTGCATTCATCAGTGACACTGTCCCCCTTGTCCACCTGTTGGAGCACACGCTGCGTGTAATAATGGACAGGGCACTTGAGGCAGAACAGAGGCAGGAAGAGGAGGACTTCCTTAGCTCTCAAGGCCCCCTTTATCCAGACAGTGTTCCTGTGTGCCCGCCGATCACACAGGAAGAGGACGAGGACGAGGAGGAGGATTGTGTCAGTATGGAGGTGGAACCTGGCACTCAGCATCAGCAGCAGTCTTTAAGGGATCAGTCCCAAGAAACACATGGACTTGTACGTGGCTGGGAGGAGGTGGCTGCGGACCATGTCGTCCTTAGTGACCCAGAGGACTCCGGACCGAATGCCTCAGCAAACCTACGCTGCATGGCCTCCCTGATCCTGCAAAGCCTGCGTAAGGATCCTCGTATTCGTGGTATCAAGGAGAAGGACCAATACTGGCTGGCAACCCTCCTTGATCCACGTTACAAGGGTAAGGTTGCAGACCTTATCTTGCCATCGCAAAGGGAGCAGAGGATGAAACATCTTCGGGAGGCAGGGCGGTCAGCGGTAAGGTGCATATTACCGCTGACTCATGGTCCAGCAGGCATGGACAGGGACGTTACCTAAGTTTCACCGCGCATTGGGAGCCTCTGCTGGCAGCTGGGAAGGATGCAGGGCAAGGTGCAGTAGTGTTGGAGGTTGGTCTGCCACCACGCCTCCAAAATGCCACTACTAATGATTGTGACACAGCTCTCTCCTCCACCCCCTCTTCTTCTTCCTCCATGGTATCTTCCTGTGCTTTGTCCTCGGAACCAGCGGTGCTCCGTAGGCGTTCAAGGGGCTACGCATGTACGCCGGCCAAAAGATGCCATGCGGTGCTTGAGTTGGTGTGCTTGGGGGACAGGAGCCACACTGGGGCAGAGGTTCTGTCAGCTTTGCAAGGGCAGGTTCAGAGGTGGTTGACGCCACGCAAACTTAAAGTGGGGTTCCACCCAAAAAACAAAAATACCTGGAAAAATTATAAAAAAAAAAAAAACAAAAAAAATTTGGATATTTTTTTTTTTCACTTACCTCTAAATGCCTGTTGCTAGGTGGTCCCTCGTAGTCTGCTTCTTCCTTTGCCTGGGCTGGTGACATCACTTCCCCCTCGGCACAGGAAGGGCTCCGTTCTGCTCCCTCCCTCCTGTCAATCATCTGGGACCCATTACAGGTCCCAGGTGATTGAGCGGCCAATCACGGCGCGCGGCGCCGCTCGCGCATGCGCAGTGGGTGCCAGACTGTGAAGCCACAGCCCGGCGCCCACAGTTGAAATGCCGGCGCCGACGAGCGGAGGGGGGGACGAGCGGGGCTTAGATCCCCCGCATCGCTGGACCCAGGGACAGGTAAGTGTCCAATTAAAAGTCAGCAGCTGTAGTATTTGTAGCTGCTGACTTTTAATTTTTTTTTTTTTTTGACGGCCCCCCCTGGGTGGAACTCCTCTTTAAGGCAGGAATGGTGGTTTGCGACAATGGCACCAACCTCCTCTCTGCCCTCCGACAGGGACAAATGATCCATGTGCCCTGTTTGGCTCATGTCCTTAACTTGGTGGTGCAGCGGTTCTTGGGCAGGTACCCGGGCTTACAGGATGTCCTGAGGCAGGCCAGGAAAGTCTGTGTGCATTTCCACCGGTCATATAATGCCAGTGCACGGCTGGCGGACCTCCAAAGGGAGTTTAACCTGCCCAAGAACCGCCTAATTTGTGACATGCCCACCAGGTGGAACTCAACCTTGGCCATGCTGCAGCGGCTGCACATGCAGCAGAGGGCCATCAATGAGTACCTGTGCGTCTATGGCACCAGGACAGGCTCAGGGGAGCTTGTTTTTTTTTTTCCCCACGCCAGTGGGCCATGATCAGGGATGCATGCACTGTCCTGTCACCATACTGTGTGGAATAATAGACAGGGCACTTGAGGCAGAACAGAGGCAGGAAGAGGAGGACTTCCTTAGCTCTCAAGGCCCCCTTTATCCAGACAGTGTTCCTGCGTGCCCATCGATCACACAGGAAGAGGACGAGGAGGAGGAGGATTGTGTCAGTATGGAGGTGGAGCCTGGCACTCAGCATCAGCAGCAGTCTTTAAGGGATCAGTCCCAAGAAACACATGGACTTGTACATGGCTGGGAGGGGGTGGCTGCGGACCATGTCGTCCTTAGTGACCCAGAGGACTCTGGACCGAATGCCTCAGCAAACCTACGCTGCATGGCCTCCCTGATCCTGCAAAGCCTGGGTAAGGATCCTCGTATTCGTGGTATCAAGGAGAAGGACCAATACTGGCTGGCAACCCTCCTTGATCCACGTTACAAGGGTAAGGTTGCGGACCTTATCTTGCCATCGCAGAGGGAGCAGAGGATGAAACATCTTCGGGAGGCCTTGCAGAAAGGTCTGTGCAACGCATTCCCAGAGACTGGGAGGTTACAAACTCCTGTTTCTGGACAACATGTTGCTGAGGCTTCGGTCAGTCAAAGAAGGAGCGGTGGAGAAGGTGGCCGTCTGACCGATGCGTTCAGACAATTTTTTGGTCCGCAGCCCCAAAGTATGATCGGTTCCAGCAACCATCGCCAGCGTCTGTTTTACATGGTGCAGGAATACCTAGGGGCAAGATCTGACTTGGACACCTTTCCCACCGAAAATCCTCTGGGTTACTGGGTCTTGAGGATGGATCACTGGCCAGAACTTGCACAGTATGCAATTGAGCTACTGGCCTGTCCTGCATCCAGCGTTCTTTCGGAACGCACATTCAGTGCTGCTGGAGGCTTTGTAACCGATCACAGGGTGCGTCTGTCCACCGACTCGGTTGATAGACTGACCTTCATAAAAATGAATCAGTCTTGGATCACCACCAGCTACCAAGCACCTGATGCTGATGTAACCGAATAATTTTTTTTGAAATCTCAGATCCCTTCAAAGACTGCCTATGCTGATGCTGAGTGACTATCCCTGAGTAATTATCCTCTTCCTCCTCAATGATCACGCTGATGGCTTGTAAGAACATTTTTGGTTCTGGGCGCCACCACCAGTGCCTAAGGCCCAATTTTTCAGCCCCTGTTTAACAGGGGCGTGTAATTACAATTTTTGATGCAATACTTTGCAGCAGGGCTCGTTCCTGCGTTCCAGCTAGAGTATCTGTGAGGGGTTGCAGTGCTGTGGCACCAGCATCAGTGCCTAAGGCCCAATTTTTCAGCCCCTGTTCAACAGGGGCATGTAATTACAATTCTTGATCTAATATTTCACAGCAAGGCCCATTTCTGCGCCCACCAAGAGCGAGTGAGGACTTACAGTGTTGTGGCACTAGCACCACCACCACCAAAGGCACAATTTTTCTGGCCCTGTTCAACAGGGACATGTAATTACAATTCTTGATCTAATATTTCACAGCAGGGCCCTGTGAGGGCTTACAGTGTTGTGGCCACAACAACACCTAAGGCCCAAATTTCTGCTGAGTATATAGGGCAGGCTCCTACTTTCAAACATCCAACTTACAAACGACTCCTACTTGCAAACGGAAGGAGACAACAGGAAGTGAGATGAAATCTACCCCTAGGAAGGGAAATTCTCTCCTGTAAGAGTTAATATGGGAAAAACGTTTCTCCTTTCCACTGATGCTTTATCACCAATCCTTGTTTCACAAAAAAACCCAAATTTTCAAAAAACATTTGTCATTGGGACAAAAAATGAGGTGAAATCTTCTGAAGAGGAGCACAGACAGCAAAACAAATGTCACAGGGGTGATAACCCTTCCCTATGTTTTCCAAAAAGCTTAAAATAGATTTTTTGGCTGGAGCTAAACACGTTAAAAATGTACCAGTTCAAAATTACAAACAGATTCTACTTAACAACAAACCTACAGTCCCTCTCTTGTTTGCACCACCTGTATACTGCTGTTCAGAGTATATAGGGCCTGGTGACCCCACGCCTTTACTTTTTTTAATTTAGGTGCGGGGTTCCCCTTAATATCCATAGAAGACCCAAAGGGCCTGGTAATGGACTGGGGGGTACCCATGCTGTTTTTCTCACTGATTTTCATCCATATTGCCAGGACCCGACATTACATTAAAGCCGCAAGCAGTTTTAAATGACTTTTTTTCCTTTAAAAATTACATTTTGTACAGGGACTGTTCTAAGCCCGGGAAACACGCGCCACTTTACAGGCATTCTATAGACACCCCCCAGGTACGAAATTTAAAGGAATATTTCACTTTTTTTTTTAACTTTAAGCATCATTAAAATCACTGCTCCCGAAAAAAGGGCCGTTTTTAAAAGTTTTTTTTGCATTGATACATGTTCCCTGGGGCAGGACCCGGGTCCCCAAACCATTTTTAGGACAATACCATGAAAATTAGCCTTTAAAATGAGCACTTTTGATTTCGAACGTTCGAGTCCCATTGACATCAATGGGGTTCTAACGTTCGTGTGAATTTTCGGTCCGTTCGCAGGTTCTGGTGCGAACCGAACCGGGGGTGTTTGGCTCATCCCTATTGCCAACAAACTGCATGGCAGGTCAACATATGTCTGGTCAAGCATGTGGTGCCCAAGCGGGAGATGTTTTGGCCACGCGAGATACGCTTGAGACATATGTTGCAAATAGCAGCGGTGCGATCTGATGCACTCGTCTCAAAAATGGCCCACACCAAAGAACTTTTTGAATAGCGTGCAGAGACTGCAGCGCCCTGCACATGTGGAGCTTTGGGGTGTGATGCAGTCAATGTGCTGCCCTTAGGCTGGCCCCTGAAGGGCATCCTGCCTCGTTGGTGATGTGCCGCCTCCTCCTCCTCCCCTCTCCTATCAGGCACCCACGTTGAGTCAGTGACCTCATCATCCCCTCCCTCCTCATCACTGGAGCAAACCTGGCAGTATGCTGCAGCAGGGGGAGCATGACTGTCAGATTGATGTCCTTCTTGGGCACCCCCTCTGTCCGTGCTCACGTTACTGCCTTCATCTAGCTCAGTATCATCATCAGAGCCTTCCAAACGCTGGGCATCCTCCTGGAGCATGTACCCAACACTGGGGTCAAACAGTTCGAGGGACTCCTCAGGAGGACATGGTGGGGCTAGGGAAGGAGTCACTGATGACATTGAGCCGAGGGAAGAGGCCGCTGCTTTGCCAGACAAAGTACCTTGAGCATGGGTGAGAGAGGATGAGGAGGATGAGGATGGCTTGGTCATCCACTCGACCAAGTCTTCCACATGTTGCGGCTCAACACGGCCAGCTGCCTAAAAAAAGGCCAAGCGTGTCCCACGACCATGTGCTGATGGGGATGCACCGTCTCCATGACCAGCACTGTTGCCTCTAGACACAGAGCCTGCTTGCCCTCCTTTATTGGCTTGTGACGGTCTGCCTCTCCTTGTTGGCCTTCCAGATATATATATATATATATATATATGTATGTATATGTATGTATATACTGATACTGCAGCTAGCAAAATCAACTGCCTGCCTGTAGTATGAGAACACCACCAACCTTCTACAGGTAGCTTTAGCTGAACACTGTGAGGTGGACGCACCCCACTAACTTGTAGGTTTAGCTGAACACTGTGAGCAGGACGCACTGCACTAACTGTAAATAGTCTAGCTGCCTGACTGTGGTACTAATAGGATCAAAAGAACACCAGAATTTTCTTCAGGTAGCTGTAAATACTGTAACAAGACAAGCCTGCCTGTCAGTAAGAAGATAACAGGAACGGATCTAGCTAAACTGAATACAGTGTGTGTGTGTATATATATATATATATATATATATATATATATATATATATATACATACATACATACACAACACCTGGGATACATATATATACACAATACACTGTAAGTGCAGCTAACTCACTGACTGTCCTGCCTAATCTAGCTAACTCAAATGAAATGACACTGTCTCTCTCTCTCTCTATCTCTCTAAGCATGCCGGAACACACTACACAGGGCCGCCGTGTAGGCGGCCTTATATAGTGTGGGGCGTGTTCTAAACCCCCTGAGCCATAATTGGCCAAAGCCACCCTGGCTTTGGCCAATTACAGCTCTCTACCGATGGCGTTGTGATTGGCCAAGCATGCGGGTCATAGTGCATGCTTGGCCAATCATCAGCCAGCAATGCACTGCGATGCCGCAGTGAATTAAGGGGTGTGACGCGCCACACGAATTTGGCGCAAACGGCCCATAACGTTCACAATTCGGCGAACGATCGAACAGCCAATGTTCGAGTCGAAAATGGGTTCGACTCGAACGCGAAGCTCATCCCTATTACGGAGTAATTTCTGCTATTCTGTAACATTACATGTATTGAACTTTTACACTTGCATATCTATTATATGTGAAATATTTTTTCATGTTGAATTCTTTTTTATGAGTCTTTAGAGTTCTACTTATCAATGTAGCACTGACCCCCGAAGGAGCTGCTGATTTATTTGGGTCTGTACTCTGCTCTATTTCCCCTTTGAGTGTCTCAGTCCCCCTGACACAGCTGTGGTATAATAGTGTGCAGTCAAGACGAAACCTTAAAGGCAAATTCACAGTACACAATGTAATATACCTGTTTGTCTTAGCTTGGCCTCCACTCGCTGGATGATGCTGAGGAAAACAACACTCAACGCAGTTATACTTAATCAATAACCTTGTTTACTGTAATTGCTTCAAAGGTTAAACACTGCAATGGCTGTACTGTCAGACCAACATAGTCTGACAGTCAACTGAACTTTATCTTACAAAGATATTATACAGATATAAAGTGTCTGAAATACCGTATTTATCGGCGTATAACGCGCACTTTTTTCCCCTTAAAATCAGGGGAAAATCATGGGTGCGTGTTATACGCTGATCCCCCGCCGATTGTGAGCCTTTTGGCGGCTCTCGGCGGCTTTCGGCCATTCTCTGCGGCTCTCGGCCGATTTCGGCCATTCTCGGCGGCTTTCGGCCGACTTTGGCCATTCTCGGCGGCTCTCGCAGTCCCGCGTGAGCCGCCGAAAGCCGAGTGCGTCCGAGAGCCGCCGAGAATGGCCGAAAGCCGCCAGAAGAGGGCGAGAGCCGCCGAGAATGGCCGGGAGCGCCCAAGAACGGCGGCGCCATTTTAAAACGCCATTGCAAACACAGTGCAAGGCAGATGGACACTAACAAGGCTGCAATGGGGGACAAGGCTGCAATGAGGGACACTGACAAGGCTGCAATGATGGACAAGGCTACAGATGGACACTGAAGAGGCTGCATTGATGGGCATTTTAAATGTAAGTTTTTTTTCTTAAACTTCCCTCCTAAAAGTTTTTTTCCTTAAAAATCCCTCCTAAACTTGGGGTGCGTGTTATATGCCGGCGCGTGTTATACGCAGATAAATACGGTAACTTGTGGATAATGTAATAAAGTAAATAGGATAACTGTCAGAGTGAATTGATCTCACTATGAGCACTATCCTATTCTATGCGTGCTTTATAACTATACTAAATCAGAGATTAACTTGATAAAGTATAATACAATATTTAGCGAGCTCCCATATTTAGTATCACATTAACCTTAATAAGGGCCTTGTGTTTTACTAAACAGTCCTTCTTTTCTTCTTTCTTCTGCTAGCAAGAATAAAGTAAATTTGTAATCCAAGAGGTTAATGACTTCTGATCAAAGTAGGCTGGAATATAGAAGCAAAGTTCTGATGCAGCAGCACTGTAACTATCTGTGATGCCAATGACACAGTACTGAATCCTCAATGAGGTACAGGCCCAAAGCCTAATATTAACTCAGTCTAATCCTCTTGACTTTGCTTGTGGGACTATGGGTCCCAGCAACTCTGTCTTGTACAAACAAATATGTAAAAGTGCATCAAGAATCTTTTGGGCAACAGCCTTCCCACCCAACCAGGACAGTGTTGTCAGAAGACTCCGTTCTTATGTACAGGGTTCTGTCTCCAGCCGGCCGGCACCGCTGCGCTTCTTTGTTCCGCACAACGAGACCTCCGACACTCTCAGATGGCTCCAACATGCTCCCCTGGCTCCTTCCCAGTCTTGCTCCATCATCAGCTCAGCTCACAGGTTTGTCGCAGTATTGCTGCTCGGATCGCTCTTCCGTGGAGGTAGGCTGCGCTGTGCTGGAGATCCTCACACAGATCCTCCCAGGCTGGCCATGCGTGTCCAAGAGAGCTAAGATGGCCGCGCCCAGCCCTTTTATAGTCTTCCCACAATGCAGTTCAGTTCTCCTGATGTTCATGGGAGTTAATGGGCATTGTGGGTAGGTCAAGTTAATGTCCAAATATAAACAAACAAAACACTTCCATGTCAACTTCTTAAATGATAGAAAATAAAGATGCGGTCCTTTCATATTTTGGTGGCTAGATGGTGCCAGATGCTAAGATATAACACACATTAAGTCACATACCAAATAGGTGACCGCTACACCAATATTCATTTTTTAATCATACTCAAGTATTATGGAGGTTTAATTGTACTCCGCAAGAAATAGCACTCAGGTCATGGGTTCAAATCCCAACCGTGCTACCCTCCACCTAAGGTTGCGTTGGTGACTTTTCAAGCGCATAAGCGATCACCCAAATGTAAACCAACACCCTGCATGTTCCCTAGTGTTTGATGCTGATGTGGCAATTAAGCATTCACCTATTTTCAGCATTCTGTTCTGCTTACTATTTAAGCTTCAAGTAGGTGATATCATGTTTGGGATTTGAACCCAGGATCTTCAGTGTTGCCAGTTAGGAGTGCAGACCAGTAAGCCACAGAGCTGAGCCAAATTGTATTGAGAATATACAGTAGTACCATGATTAACGAATGAACATAGATAAAGAAAACGCTATGTTCTCCTATGATGAACCCATGACCTAACTGTTGCCAGCGAGGAGTGCAGACCACTAAGCCGCTGTGCAGAGAACAATTCTACATGGAATATACATTTGTACCATGATTAAAGAATTCACATATATAAATAGAACTCAACAGTCTCATAAAATACAAATTAAACATTAAAATATATTTCAAATATAATAGAGATGTAACTGTAAATGTTCAATAAATGCCAATTATATTTATTATTATTCTTATTATTATTATTAGATTTTTTGGTGATTGATTGCCCCAAAGGTCCAGGAGGGGTAAGGTTCAGGCGGGGGTGGAGCTTGCTCGCCCCCCTTTGCTGGCCTGTCAGGCTGCATGTTTGGAGAAGGCCCCTTTCACACGTGTGCGTCTTGTCCTGTGACTTGGAACTGCAAAGTCACATGACAAATTGTACCCCATGATTTCCAATGAGTACCGCTCATATCTGTACGACTTCAAAGTAATCCCTGAACTACTTTGGGCTGACTTTTTGATGTGACTTGAGGGCCATAGACCTCAATATTACACGGGCACATCAAGTCACATCAAAGTCGCACTACTTTCAGGTCGTACATGTTTGAAAGGGGTCCATCGGGTCTGGTATGGATTTGAGAGGGGCCCCGCACTGTTACAAAAAAAAAAAATGTTGTAGGGGTTCCCCATAAAATCCATAACAGACACAAAAGGACCTGGTATGGATGGGGGGGGGCCCTATACTGTTTAATGATTTTTGTTTTATTGCTGGCAATGCTAAAAATGCCGGGGGGCGCCGGCTCCAAAAACTCACATCTGAACCGCTGCTTTGGAAATGCACCAATCACATTGGACATGTGTGAACGTGCTGTAGGCACTTGTCCCCCTATTCACCAGACAATCTCCAGGTAGGTGGTGCTGTGGTTGGGATTTGAACCCATGAACCTGAGTGCAGCTCACCTGGAGTGCTGAGCACTCAGCCACTGAGCTGATCAGATCTAGAAGAAGAATATATAGGAGGACTGTGATGAAAGAAGCAACATCTATAACTAGAAGACAACATTCTAATACAATTCTATCTAGACATTAACCACTAGCCAACCAGCCGCCGTCTTTATACTGCGGCAGGCCGGCTCTCCTGCGCAAGTTGCTGTAACTGTATGGCGGCTCGTGCAGGCGTTTTGCGCCCTCTACATGCTGCGGGAGCGTGCCCGCGGGTCAGGCAGACTTGATGTTTGCCGGTGACCCGTGATCGCCTATTACAAAGGCAGAATGGAGATCTGCCTTTGTAAAGAAGGTGATTCCCCGTTCTGACAAGGGACATGTCAGAGATCTTCTGTTCTCAGTGATCAGGAACAGTGATCTCTGTCATGTCCCTGACAGCCCATCCCCCCCACCCACAGTTAGAACACACAGTGAGGGAACACATTTAACCATTTGGTCGCCCCCTAGTGGCTAACGCCTTCCCTGCCAGTGACATTTATACAGTAATCAGTGGGTATTTATGGCTCTGATCGCTGTACAAATGTCAATGGTCCCAAAATGTCAAAAGTGTCCGATCTGTCCGCCGCAATGTCGCAGTCCCGCTAAAAATCGCAGATCAGCGCCATTACTAGTAAAAAAAAAAAAAAAAAAAAAAGCCATAAATCTATGCCCTATTTTGTAGATGCTCTAAATTTTGCGCAAACCAATCAATATGCACTTATTGTGTTTTTTTTTTTTTTAACCAAAAATATGTAAAAGAATACATATTGGCCTAAACTGAGGAAGACTTTGGTTTTTTTTTTTTATTTTTTTTTTATTGGATGTTTTATAGCAAAAAGTTTTTTTTTTTTTTTTTAATTGTTGCTCTTTGTTTAAAAGCACAAGGGATAAAAACGGCAGAGGTGATCAAATACTCTGGGGGAAAAAAAGGACATCGATTTTATTTGGGTACAACGTCACACGACCGCGCATTTGTCAGATAAAGTGACGCAGTACCGTATCGCAAAAAATGGACCTGGTTATGAACCACTTCAGCCCCGGAAGAATTTGCCTCCTTCTTGACCAGTGCGTTTTTTGCGATTCGGCACTGCGTCGCTTTAACTGACAGTTGCGCGGTTGTGCGGCGTGGCTCCCAAACAAAATCAACATTCTTTTTTTTCCCACAAATAGAGCTTTCTTTTGGTGGTATTTGATCACCTCTGCGGTTTTTATTTTTTGCGTTATAAACAAAAAAATAGCGACAATTTTGAAAAAAAACGCATTTTTTTTTTACTTTTTGCTATGAAAATATCCCCAAAAATATTTAAAACTCACTTCCTCTTGTCTCCTTCCGTTTGCAAGTAGGAGTCATTTGTAAGTTAGAGGTTTGAAAGTAGGGGCCTGCCCTATATACTCTGCATAAATTTGGGCCTTAAGTGTTGTTGTGGCCACAACACTGTAAGCCGTCACAGGGCCCTGCTGTAATCAGATCAAGAATTCTAATTACATGCCCCTGTTGAACAGGAGCTGAAAAATTGTGCCTTTGGTGGTGCTAGTGCCACAACACTGTAAGTCCTCACAGATACTCTAGTTGGAACGCAGAAACGAGCCCTGCTGCAAATTATTGCATCAAAAATTGCAATTACACACCCCTGTTAAACAGGGGCTGAAAAATTGGGCCTTAGGCACTGGTGTTCTTACAAGCTTACATTGAGGAGGAAGAGAATAATTACTCAGAATAGTCACTCAGCATCAGCATAGGCAGTCTTTGAAGGGATCTGAGATTTCAAAAAAAATATTCGGTTACATCAGCATCAGGTGCTTGGTAGCTGGTGGTGATCCAAGACTGATTCATTTTTATGAAGGTCAGTCGATCGACCGAGTCGGTGGACAGACGCACCCTGTGATCGGTTACAAAGCCTCCAGCGGCACTGAATGTGCGTTCCGAAAGAACGCTGGATGCAGGACAGGCCAGTAGCTCAATTGCATACTGTGCAAGCTCTGGCCAGTGATCTATCCTCAAGACCCAGTAACCCAGAGGATTTTCGGTGGGAAAGGTGTCCAAGTCAGATCTTGTCCCTAGGTATTCCTGCACCATATAAAACAGACGCTGGCGATGGTTGCTGGAACCAATCATACCTTGGGGCTGCGGACAAAAAATTGTCTGAACGCATCGGTCAGACGGCCACCATCTCCACCGCTCCTTCTTTGACTGACCGTGGTGGTTGACGCCACACCAACTTAAGGCAGGAATGGTGGTTTGCGACAATGGCACCAACCTCCTCTCTGCCCTCATACAGGGACAAATGACCCATGTGCCCTGTTTGGCTCACGTCCTTAACTTGGTGGTGCAGCGGTTCTTGGGCAGGTACCCGGGCTTACAGGATGTCCTGAGGCAGGCCAGGAAAGTCTGTGTGCATTTCCACCGGTCATATAATGCCAGTGCTCGGCTGGCAGACCTCCAAAGGGGGTTTAACCTGCCCAAAAACCGCCTAATCTGTGACATGCCCACCAGGTGGAACTCAACGTTGGCCATGCTGCAGCGGCTGCACACGCAGCAGAGGGCCATCAATGAGTACCTGTGCGACTATGGCACCAGGACAGGGTCAGGGGACCTTGTTTTTTTTTCCCACACCAGTGGGCCATGATCAGGGATGCATGCACTGTTCTGTCACCATTTGAGGAGGCCACGAGGATGGTGAGCAGTGATAGTGCATTCATCAGTGACACTGTCCCCCTTGTCCACCTGTTGGAGCACACGCTGCGTGTAATAATGGACAGGGCACTTGAGGCAGAACAGAGGCAGGAAGAGGAGGACTTCCTTAGCTCTCAAGGCCCCCTTTACCCAGACAGTGTTCCTGTGTGCCCGCCGATCACACAGGAAGAGGACGAGGACGAGGAGGAGGATTGTGTCAGTATGGAGGTGGAGCCTGGCACTCAGCATCAGCAGCAGTCTTTAAGGGATCAGTCCCAAGAAACACATGGACTTGTACGTGGCTGGGAGGAGGTGGCTGCGGACCATGTCGTCCTTAGTGACCCAGAGGACTCCGGACCGAATGCCTCAGCAAACCTACGCTGCATGGCCTCCCTGATCCTGCAAAGCCTGCGTAAGGATCCTCGTATTCGTGGTATCAAGGAGAAGGACCAATACTGGCTGGCAACCCTCCTTGATCCACGTTACAAGGGTAAGGTTGCAGACCTTATCTTGCCATCGCAGAGGGAGCAGAGGATGAAACATCTTCGGGAGGCAGGGCGGTCAGCGGTAAGGTGCATATTACCGCTGACTTATGGTCCAGCAGGCATGGACAGGGACGTTACCTAAGTTTCACCGCGCATTGGGGGCCTCTGCTGGCAGCTGGGAAGGATGCAGGGCAAGGTGCAGTAGTGTTGGAGGTTGTTCCGCCACCACGCCTCCAAAATGCCACTACTAATGATTGTGACACAGCTCTCTCCTCCACCCCCTCTTCTTCTTCCTCCATGGTATCTTCCTGTGCTTTGTCCTCGGAACCAGCGGTGCTCCGTAGGCGTTCAAGGGGCTACGCATGTACGCCGGCCAAAAGATGCCATGCGGTGCTTGAGTTGGTGTGCTTGGGGGACAGGAGCCACACTGGGGCAGAGGTTCTGTCAGCTTTGCAAGGGCAGGTTCAGAGGTGGTTGACGCCACGCAAACTTAAAGTGGGGTTCCACCCAAAAAACAAAAATACCTGGAAAAATTATAAAAAAAAAAAAAAAACAAAAAAAATTTGGATATTTTTTTTTTCACTTACCTCTAAATGCCTGTTGCTAGGTGGTCCCTCGTAGTCTGCTTCTTCCTTTGCCTGGGCTGGTGACATCACTTCCCCCTCGGCACAGGAAGGGCTCCGTTCTGCTCCCTCCCTCCTGTCAATCATCTGGGACCCATTACAGGTCCCAGGTAATTGAGCGGCCAATCACGGCGCGCGGCGCCGCTCGCGCATGCGCAGTGGGTGCCAGACTGTGAAGCCACAGCCCGGCGCCCACAGTTGAAATGCCGACGAGCGGAGGGGGGGACGAGCGGGGCTTAGATCCCCCGCATCGCTGGATCCAGGGACAGGTAAGTGTCCAATTAAAAGTCAGCAGCTGCAGTATTTGTAGCTGCTGACTTTTCATTTTTTTTTTTTTTTGACGGCCCCCCCTGGGTGGAACTCCTCTTTAAGGCAGGAATGGTGGTTTGCGACAATGGCACCAACCTCCTCTCTGCCCTCCGACAGGGACAAATGATCCATGTGCCCTGTTTGGCACATGTCCTTAACTTGGTGGTGCAGCGGTTCTTGGGCAGGTACCCGGGCTTACAAGATGTCCTGAGGCAGGCCAGGAAAGTCTGTGTGCATTTCCACCGGTCATATAATGCCAGTGCACGGCTGGCGGACCTCCAAAGGGAGTTTAACCTGCCCAAGAACCGCCTAATTTGTGACATGCCCACCAGGTGGAACTCAACGTTGGCCATGCTGCAGCGGCTGCACATGCAGCAGAGGGCCATCAATGAGTACCTGTGCGACTATGGCACCAGGACAGGCTCAGGGGAGCTTGTTTTTTTTTTTCCCCACGCCAGTGGGCCATGATCAGGGATGCATGCACTGTCCTGTCACCATACTGCGTGGAATAATAGACAGGGCACTTGAGGCAGAACAGAGGCAGGAAGAGGAGGACTTCCTTAGCTCTCAAGGCCCCCTTTATCCAGACAGTGTTCCTGCATGCCCATCTATCACACAGGAAGAGGATGAGGAGGAGGATTGTGTCAGTATGGAGGTGGAGCCTGGCACTCAGCATCAGCAGCAGTCTTTAAGGGATCAGTCCCAAGAAACACATGGACTTGTACGTGGCTGGGAGGGGGTGGCTGCGGACCATGTCGTCCTTAGTGACCCAGAGGACTCTGGACCGAATGCCTCAGCAAACCTACGCTGCATGGCCTCCCTGATCCTGCAAAGCCTGGGTAAGGATCCTCGTATTCGTGGTATCAAGGAGAAGGACCAATACTGGCTGGCAACCCTCCTTGATCCACGTTACAAGGGTAAGGTTGCGGACCTTATCTTGCCATCGCAGAGGGAGCAGAGGATGAAACATCTTCGGGAGGCCTTGCAGAAAGGTCTGTGCAACGCATTCCCAGAGACTGGGAGGTTACAAACTCCTGTTTCTGGACAACATGTTGCTGAGGCTTTGGTCAGTCAAAGAAGGAGTGGTGGAGAAGGTGGCCGTCTGACCGATGCGTTCAGACAATTTTTTGGTCCGCAGCCCCAAAGTATGATCGGTTCCAGCAACCATCGCCAGCGTCTGTTTTACATGGTGCAGGAATACCTAGGGGCAAGATCTGACTTGGACACCTTTCCCACCGAAAATCCTCTGGGTTACTGGGTCTTGAGGATGGATCACTGGCCAGAACTTGCACAGTATGCAATTGAGCTACTGGCCTGTCCTGCATCCAGCGTTCTTTCAGAACGCACATTCAGTGCTGCTGGAGGCTTTGTAACCGATCACAGGGTGCGTCTGTCCACCGACTCGGTTGATAGACTGACCTTCATAAAAATGAATCAGTCTTGGATCACCACCAGCTACCAAGCACCTGATGCTGATGTAACCGAATAATTTTTTTTGAAATCTCAGATCCCTTCAAAGACTGCCTATGCTGATGCTGAGTGACTATCCCTGAGTAATTATCCTCTTCCTCCTCAATGATCACACTGATGGCTTGTAAGAACATTTTTGGTTCTGGGCGCCACCACCAGTGCCTAAGGCCCAATTTTTCAGCCCCTGTTTAACAGGGGCGTGTAATTACAATTTTTGATGCAATACTTTGCAGCAGGGCTCGTTCCTGCGTTCCAGCTAGAGTATCTGTGAGGGGTTGCAGTGCTGTGGCACCAGCACCAGTGCCTAAGGCCCAATTTTTCATCCCCTGTTCAACAGGGGCATGTAATTACAATTCTTGATCTAATATTTCACAGCAGGGCCCATTTCTGCGCCCACCAAGAGCGAGTGAGGACTTACAGTGTTGTGGCACTAGCACCACCACCACCAAAGGCACAATTTTTCTGGCCCTGTTCAACAGGGGCATGTAATTACAATTCTTGATCTAATATTTCACAGCAGGGCCCTGTGAGGGCTTACAGTGTTGTGGCCACAACAACACCTAAGGCCCAAATTTCTGCAGAGTATATAGGGCAGGCTCCTACTTTCAAACATCCAACTTACAAACGACTCCTACTTGCAAACGGAAGGAGACAACAGGAAGTGAGATGAAATCTACCCCTAGGAAGGGAAATTCTCTCCTGTAAGAGTTAATATGGGAAAAACGTTTCTCCTTTCCACTGATGCTTTATCACCAATCCTTGTTTCACAAAAAAACCCAAATTTTCAAAAAACATTTGTCATTGGGACAAAAAATGAGGTGAAATCTTCTGAAGAGGAGCACAGACAGCAAAACAAATGTCACAGGGGTGATAACCCTTCCCTATGTTTTCCAAAAAGCTTAAAATAGATTTTTTGGCTGGAGCTAAACACGTTAAAAATGTACCAGTTCAAAATTACAAACAGATTCTACTTAACAACACACCTACAGTCCCTCTCTTGTTTGCACCGCCTGTATACTGCTGTTCAGAGTATATAGGGCCTGGTGACCCCACGCCTTTACTTTTTTTAATTTAGGTGCGGGGTTCCCCTTAATATCCATAGAAGACCCAAAGGGCCTGGTAATGGACTGGGGGGTACCCATGCTGTTTTTCTCACTGATTTTCATCCATATTGCCAGGACCCGACATTACATTAAAGCCGCAAGCAGTTTTAAATGACTTTTTTTCCTTTAAAAATTACATTTTGTGCAGGGACTGTTCTAAGCCCGGGAAACACGCGCCACTTTACAGGCATTCTATAGACACCCCCCAGGTACGAAATTTAAAGGAATATTTCACTTTTTTTTAACTTTAAGCATCATTAAAATCACTGCTCCCGAAAAAAGGGCCGTTTTTAAAAGTTTTTTTTGCATTGATACATGTTCCCTGGGGCAGGACCCGGGTCCCCAAACCATTTTTAGGACAATACCATGAAAATTAGCCTTTAAAATGAGCACTTTTGATTTCGAACGTTCGAGTCCCATTGACATCAATGGGGTTCTAACTTTCGTGTGAATTTTCGGTCCGTTCGCAGGTTCTGGTGCGAACCGAACCGGGGGTGTTCGGCTCATCCCTATTGCCAACAAACTGCATGGCAGGTCAACATATGTCTGGTCAAGCATGTGGTGCCCAAGCGGGAGATGTTTTGGCCACGCGAGATACGCTTGAGACATATGTTGCAAATAGCAGCGGTGCGATCTGATGCACTCGTCTCAAAAATGGCCCACACCAAAGAACTTTTTGAATAGCGTGCAGAGACTGCAGCGCCCTGCACATGCGGAGCTTTGGGGTGTGATGCAGTCAGTGTGCTGCCCTTAGGCTGGCCCCTGAAGGGCATCCTGCCTCGTTGGTGATGTGCCGCCTCCTCCTCCTCCCCTCTCCTATCAGGCACCCACGTTGAGTCAGTGACCTCATCATCCCCTCCCTCCTCATCACTGGAGCAAACCTGGCAGTATGCTGCAGCAGGGGGAGCATGACTGTCAGATTGATGTCCTTCTTGGGCACCCCCTCTGTCCGTGCTCACGTTACTGCCTTCATCTAGCTCAGTATCATCATCAGAGCCTTCCAAACGCTGGGCATCCTCCTGGAGCATGTACCCAACACTGGGGTCAAACAGTTCGAGGGACTCCTCAGGAGGACATGGTGGGGCTAGGGAAGGAGTCACTGATGACATTGAGCGGAGGGAAGAGGCCGCTGCTTTGCCAGACAAAGTACCTTGAGCATGGGTGAGAGAGGATGAGGAGGATGAGGATGGCTTGGTCATCCACTCGACCAAGTCTTCCACATGTTGCGGCTCAACACGGCCAGCTGCCTAAAAAAAGGCCAAGCGTGTCCCACGACCATGTGCTGATGGGGATGCACCGTCTCCATGACCAGCACTGTTGCCTCTAGACACAGAGCCTGCTTGCCCTCCTTTATTGGCTTGTGACGGTCTGCCTCTCCTTGTTGGCCTTCCAGATATATATATATATATGTATGTATATGTATGTATATATTGATACTGCAGCTAGCAAAATCAACTGCCTGCCTGTAGTATGAGAACACCACCAACCTTCTACAGGTAGCTTTAGCTGAACACTGTGCAGAGCTCGCACTACACTTACTTCTAGCTTATTTAGCTGCCTGCGTTAGTGATAGGATCAGGAAAACACCACCAACCTTCTACAGGTAGCTTTAGCTGAACACTGTGCAGAGGTCGCACTACACTAACTGTAAATAGTCTAGCTGCCTGACTGTGGTACTAATAGGATCAAAAGAACACCAGAATTTTCTTCAGGTAGCTGTAAATACTGTAACAAGACAAGCCTGCCTGTCAGTAAGAAGATAACAGGAACGGATCTAGCTAAACTGAATACAGTGTGTGTGTGTGTATATATATATATATATATATATATATATATATATATATATATATACACACATACATACATACATACATACATACACAACACCTGGGATACATATATATACACAATACACTGTAAGTGCAGCTAACTCACTGACTGTTCTGCCTAATCTAGCTAACTCAAATGAAATGACACTGTCTGTCTCTCTCTCTCTCTCTCTCTCTCTCTCTCTCTCTATCTCTCTAAGCATGCCGGAACACACTACACAGGGCCGCCGTGTAGGCGGCCTTATATAGTGTGGGGCGTGTTCTAAACCCCCTGAGCCATAATTGGCCAAAGCCACCCTGGCTTTGGCCAATTACAGCTCTCTACCGATGGCGTTGTGATTGGCCAAGCATGCGGGTCATAGTGCATGCTTGGCCAATCATCAGCCAGCAATGCACTGCGATTCCGCAGTGAATTAAGGGGTGTGACGCGCCACACGAATTTGGCGCAAACGGCCCATAACGTTCACAATTCGGCGAACGATCGAACAGCCAATGTTCGAGTCGAACATGGGTTCGACTCGAACGCGAAGCTCATCCCTATTACGGAGTAATGTCTGCTATTCTGTAACATTACATGTATTGAACATTTACACTTGCATATCTATTATATGTGAAATATTTTTTCATGTTGAATTCTTTTTTATGAGTCTTTAGAGTTCTACTTATCAATGTAGCACTGACCCCCGAAGGAGCTGCTGATTTATTTGGGTCTGTACTCTGCTCTATTTCCCCTTTGAGTGTCTCAGTCCCCCTGACACAGCTGTGGTATAATAGTGTGCAGTCAAGACGAAACCTTAAAGGCAAATTCACAATACACAATGTAATATACCAGTTTGTCTTAGCTTGGCCTCCCCTCGCTGGATGATGCTGAGGAAAACAACACTCAACGCAGTTATACTTAATCAATAACCTTGTTTACTGTAATTGCTTCAAAGGTTAAACAATACAATGGCTGTACTGTCAGACCAACATAGTCTGACAGTCAACTGAACTTTATCTTACAAAGATATTATACAGATATAAAGTGTCTGAAATACCGTATTTATCGGCGTATAACGCGCACTTTTTTCCCCTTAAAATCAGGGGAAAATCATGGGTGCGTGTTATACGCTGATCCCCCGCCGATTGTGAGCCTTTTGGCGGCTCTCGGCGGCTTTCGGCCATTCTCTGCGGCTCTCGGCCGATTTCGGCCATTCTCGGCGGCTTTCGGCCGACTTTGGCCATTCTCGGCGGCTCTCGCAGTCCCGCGTGAGCCGCCGAAAGCCGAGTGCGTCCGAGAGCCGCCGAGAATGGCCGAAAGCCGCCAGAAGAGGGCGAGAGCCGCCGAGAATGGCCGGGAGCGCCCAAGAACGGCGGCGCCATTTTTAAACGCCATTGCAAACACAGTGCAAGGCAGATGGACACTAACAAGGCTGCAATGGGGGACAAGGCTGCAATGAGGGACACTGACAAGGCTGCAATGATGGACAAGGCTACAGATGGACACTGATGAGGCTGCATTGATGGGCATTTTAAATGTAAGTTTTTTTTCTTAAACTTCCCTCCTAAAAGTTTTTTTCCTTAAAAATCCCTCCTAAACTTGGGGTGCGTGTTATATGCCGGCGCGTGTTATACGCAGATAAATACGGTAACTTGTGGATAATGTAATAAAGTAAATAGGATAACTGTCAGAGTGAATTGATCTCACTATGAGCACTATCCTATTCTATGCGTGCTTTATAACTATACTAAATCAGAGATTAACTTGATAAAGTATAATACAATATTTAGCGAGCTCCCATATTTAGTATCACATTAACCCTAATAAGGGCCTTGTGTTTTACTAAACAGTCCTTCTTTTCTTCTTTCTTCTGCTAGCAAGAATAAAGTAAATTTGTAATCCAAGAGGTTAATGACTTCTGATCAAAGTAGGCTGGAATATAGAAGCAAAGTTCTGATGCAGCAGCACTGCAACTATCTCTGATGCCAATGACACAGTACTGAATCCTCAATGAGGTACAGGCCCAAAGCCTAATATTAACTCAGTCTAATCCTCTTGACTTTGCTTGTGGGACTATGGGTCCCAGCAACTCTGTCTTGTACAAACAAATATGTAAAAGTGCATCAAGAATCTTTTGGGCAACAGCCTTCCCACCCAACCAGGACAGTGTTGTCAGAAGACTCCGTTCTTATGTACAGGGTTCTGTCTCCAGCCGGCCGGCACCGCTGCGCTTCTTCGTTCCACACAACGAGACCTCCGACACTCTCAGATGGCTCCGACATGCTCCCCTGGCTCCTTCCCAGTCTTGCTCCATCATCAGCTCAGCTCACAGGTTTGTCGCAGTATTGCTGCTCGGATCGCTCTTCCGTGGAGGTAGGCTGCGCTGTGCTGGAGATCCTCACACAGATCCTCCCAGGCTGGCCATGCGTGTCCAAGAGAGCTAAGATGGCCGCGCCCAGCCCTTTTATAGTCTTCCCACAATGCAGTTCAATTCTCCTCATGTTCATGGGAGTTAATGGGCATTGTGGGTAGGTCAAGTTAATGTCCAAATGTAAACAAACAAAACACTTCCATGTCAACTTCTTAAATGATAGAAAATAAAGATGCGGTCCTTTCATATTTTGGTGGCTAGATGGTGCCAGATGCTAAGATATAACACACATTAAGTCACATACCAAATAGGTGACCGCTACACCAATATTCATTTTTTAATCATACTCAAGTATTATGGAGGTTTAATTGTACTCCGCAAGAAATAGCATTCAGGTCATGGGTTCAAATCCCAACCGTGCTACCCTCCACCTAAGGTTGCGTTGGTGACTTTTCAAGCGCATAAGCGATCACCCAAATGTAAACCAACACCCTGCATGTTCCCTAGTGTTTGATGCTGATGTGGCAATTAAGCATTCACCTATTTTCAGCATTTTGTTCTGCTTACTATTTAAGCTTCAAGTAGGTGATATCATGTTTGGGATTTGAACCCAGTATCTTCAGTGTTGCCAGTTATGCCGCGTACACACGGTCGGACTTTTCGTCTACAAAAGTCCAACGGACGCTGACGGACTAAAGCTGGCTGGTAATCCGATCGTGTGTGGGCTTCTCCGGACTTTCAGCAGACTTTTTCAGCCTCAAATCCGACGGACTTTAGATTTGAAACATGCTTCAAATCTTTACGTCGTAACTACGACGGACCCCGAAATCCGCTCGTCTGTGTGCTAGTCCGACGGACAAAAACCCACGCTAGGGCAGCTATTGGCTACTGGCTATGAACTTCCTTATTTTAGTCCGGTGTACGTCATCACGTACGAATCCGTCGGACTTTTGTGTGGTCGTGTGTAGGCAAGTCCGTTCATTAGAAAGTCTGCCGCAAGTCCGCCGCAAGTCCGCCGAAAGTCCGCCGGAAGTCTGTCGGACAGGCTGTCGGACTTTTGTAGACGAAAAGTCTGACCGTGTGTACGCGGCATTAGGAGTGCAGACCAGTAAGCCACAGAGCTGAGCCAAATTGTATTGAGAATATACAGTAGCACCATGATTAATGAATGAACATAGATAAAGAAAACGCTATGTTCTCCTAAGATGAACCCATGACCTAACTGTTGCCAGCGAGGAGTGCAGACCTCTAAGCCGCTGTGCAGAGAACAATTCTACATGGAATATACATTTGTACCATGATTAAAGAATTCACATATATAAATAGAACTCAACAGTCTCATAAAATACAAATTAAACATTAAAATATATTTTAAATATAATAGAGATGTAACTGTAAATGTTCAATAAATGCCAATTATATTTATTATTATTCTTATTATTATTATTAGATTTTTTGGTGATTGATTGCCCCAAAGGTCCAGGAGGGGTAAGATTCAGGCGGGGCGGAGTTTGCTCGCCCCCCTTTGCTGGCCTGTCAGGCTGCATGTTTGGAGAAGGCCCCTTTCACACTTGTGCGACTTGTCCTGTGACTTGGAACTGCAAAGTCACATGACAAATTGTACCCCATGATTTCCAATGAGTACCGTTCATATCTGTGCGACTTCAAAGTAATCCCTGAACTACTTTGGGCTGACTTTTTGATGTGACTTGAGGGCCATAGACCTCAATATTACACGGGCACATCAAGTCACATCAAAGTCGCACTACTTTCAGGTCGTACATGTTTGAAAGGGGTCCATCGGGTCTGGTATGGATTTGAGAGGGGCCCCGCACTGTTACAAAAAAAAAAAAATGTTGTAGGGGTTCCCCATAAAATCCATAACAGACACAAAAGGACCTGGTATGGATGGGGGGGGGCCCTATACTGTTTAATGATTTTTGTTTTATTGCTGGCAATGCTAAAAATGCCGGGGGGCGCCGGCTCCAAAAACTCACATCTGAACCGCTGCTTTGGAAATGCACCAATCACATTGGACATGTGTGAACGTGCTGTAGGCACTTGTCCCCCTATTCACCAGACAATCTCCAGGTAGGTGGTGCTGTGGTTGGGATTTGAACCCATGAACCTGAGTGCAGCTCACCTGGAGTGCTGAGCACTCAGCCACTGAGCTGATCAGATCTAGAAGAAGAATATATAGGAGGACTGTGATGAAAGAAGCAACATCTATAACTAGAAGACAACATTCTAATACAATTCTATCTAGACATTAACCACTAGCCAACCAGCCGCCGTCTTTATACTGCGGCAGGCCGGCTCTCCTGCGCAAGTTGCTGTAACTGTATGGCGGCTCGTGCAGGCGGTTTGCGCCCTCTACATGCTGCGGGAGCGTGCCCGCGGGTCAGGCAGACTTGATGTTTGCCGGTGACCCGTGATCGCCTATTACAAAGGCAGAATGGAGATCTGCCTTTGTAAAGAAGGTGATTCCCCGTTCTGACAAGGGACATGTCAGAGATCTTCTGTTCTCAGTGATCAGGAACAGTGATCTCTGTCATGTCCCTGACAGCCCATCCCCCCCACCCACAGTTAGAACACACAGTGAGGGAACACATTTAACCATTTGGTCGTCCCCTAGTGGCTAACGCCTTCCCTGCCAGTGACATTTATACAGTAATCAGTGGGTATTTATGGCTCTGATCGCTGTACAAATGTCAATGGTCCCAAAATGTCAAAAGTGTCCGATCTGTCCGCCGCAATGTCGCAGTCCCGCTAAAAATCGCAGATCAGCGCCATTACTAGTAAAAAAAAAAAAAAAAAAAAAAGCCATAAATCTATGCCCTATTTTGTAGATGCTCTAAATTTTGCGCAAACCAATCAATATGCACTTATTGTGATTTTTTTTTTTTTAACCAAAAATATGTAAAAGAATACATATTGGCCTAAACTGAGGAAGACTTTGGTTTTTTTTTTTTATTTTTTTTTTATTGGATGTTTTATAGCAAAAAGTTTTTTTTTTTTTTTTTAATTGTTGCTCTTTGTTTAAAAGCACAAGGGATAAAAACGGCAGAGGTGATCAAATACTCTGGGGGAAAAAAAGGACATCGATTTTATTTGGGTACAACGTCACACGACCGCGCATTTGTCAGATAAAGTGACGCAGTACCGTATCGCAAAAAATGGACCTGGTTATGAACCACTTCAGCCCCGGAAGAATTTGCCTCCTTCTTGACCAGTGCGTTTTTTGCGATTCGGCACTGCGTCGCTTTAACTGACAGTTGCGCGGTTGTGCGGCGTGGCTCCCAAACAAAATCAACATTCTTTTTTTTCCCACAAATAGAGCTTTCTTTTGGTGGTATTTGATCACCTCTGCGGTTTTTATTTTTTGCGTTATAAACAAAAAAATAGCGACAATTTTGAAAAAAAACGCATTTTTTTTTTACTTTTTGCTATGAAAATATCCCCAAAAATATTTAAAACTCACTTCCTCTTGTCTCCTTCCGTTTGCAAGTAGGAGTCATTTGTAAGTTAGAGGTTTGAAAGTAGGGGCCTGCCCTATATACTCTGCATAAATTTGGGCCTTAAGTGTTGTTGTGGCCACAACACTGTAAGCCGTCACAGGGCCCTGCTGTAATCAGATCAAGAATTCTAATTACATGCCCCTGTTGAACAGGAGCTGAAAAATTGTGCCTTTGGTGGTGCTAGTGCCACAACACTGTAAGTCCTCACAGATACTCTAGTTGGAACGCAGAAACGAGCCCTGCTGCAAATTATTGCATCAAAAATTGCAATTACACACCCCTGTTAAACAGGGGCTGAAAAATTGGGCCTTAGGCACTGGTGTTCTTACAAGCTTACATTGAGGAGGAAGAGAATAATTACTCAGAATAGTCACTCAGCATCAGCATAGGCAGTCTTTGAAGGGATCTGAGATTTCAAAAAAAATATTCGGTTACATCAGCATCAGGTGCTTGGTAGCTGGTGGTGATCCAAGACTGATTCATTTTTATGAAGGTCAGTCGATCGACCGAGTCGGTGGACAGACGCACCCTGTGATCGGTTACAAAGCCTCCAGCGGCACTGAATGTGCGTTCCGAAAGAACGCTGGATGCAGGACAGGCCAGTAGCTCAATTGCATACTGTGCAAGCTCTGGCCAGTGATCTATCCTCAAGACCCAGTAACCCAGAGGATTTTCGGTGGGAAAGGTGTCCAAGTCAGATCTTGTCCCTAGGTATTCCTGCACCATATAAAACAGACACTGGCGATGGTTGCTGGAACCAATCATACCTTGGGGCTGCGGACAAAAAATTGTCTGAACGCATCGGTCAGACGGCCACCATCTCCACCGCTCCTTCTTTGACTGACCGTGGTGGTTGACGCCACACCAACTTAAGGCAGGAATGGTGGTTTGCGACAATGGCACCAACCTCCTCTCTGCCCTCATACAGGGACAAATGACCCATGTGCCCTGTTTGGCTCACGTCCTTAACTTGGTGGTGCAGCGGTTCTTGGGCAGGTACCCGGGCTTACAGGATGTCCTGAGGCAGGCCAGGAAAGTCTGTGTGCATTTCCACCGGTCATATAATGCCAGTGCTCGGCTGGCAGACCTCCAAAGGGGGTTTAACCTGCCCAAAAACCGCCTAATCTGTGACATGCCCACCAGGTGGAACTCAACGTTGGCCATGCTGCAGCGGCTGCACACGCAGCAGAGGGCCATCAATGAGTACCTGTGCGACTATGGCACCAGGACAGGGTCAGGGGACCTTGTTTTTTTTTCCCACACCAGTGGGCCATGATCAGGGATGCATGCACTGTTCTGTCACCATTTGAGGAGGCCACGAGGATGGTGAGCAGTGATAGTGCATTCATCAGTGACACTGTCCCCCTTGTCCACCTGTTGGAGCACACGCTGCGTGTAATAATGGACAGGGCACTTGAGGCAGAACAGAGGCAGGAAGAGGAGGACTTCCTTAGCTCTCAAGGCCCCCTTTACCCAGACAGTGTTCCTGTGTGCCCGCCGATCACACAGGAAGAGGACGAGGACGAGGAGGAGGATTGTGTCAGTATGGAGGTGGAGCCTGGCACTCAGCATCAGCAGCAGTCTTTAAGGGATCAGTCCCAAGAAACACATGGACTTGTACGTGGCTGGGAGGAGGTGGCTGCGGACCATGTCGTCCTTAGTGACCCAGAGGACTCCGGACCGAATGCCTCAGCAAACCTACGCTGCATGGCCTCCCTGATCCTGCAAAGCCTGCGTAAGGATCCTCGTATTCGTGGTATCAAGGAGAAGGACCAATACTGGCTGGCAACCCTCCTTGATCCACGTTACAAGGGTAAGGTTGCAGACCTTATCTTGCCATCGCAGAGGGAGCAGAGGATGAAACATCTTCGGGAGGCAGGGCGGTCAGCGGTAAGGTGCATATTACCGCTGACTTATGGTCCAGCAGGCATGGACAGGGACGTTACCTAAGTTTCACCGCGCATTGGGGGCCTCTGCTGGCAGCTGGGAAGGATGCAGGGCAAGGTGCAGTAGTGTTGGAGGTTGTTCCGCCACCACGCCTCCAAAATGCCACTACTAATGATTGTGACACATCTCTCTCCTCCACCCCCTCTTCTTCTTCCTCCATGGTATCTTCCTGTGCTTTGTCCTCGGAACCAGCGGTGCTCCGTAGGCGTTCAAGGGGCTACGCATGTACGCCGGCCAAAAGATGCCATGCGGTGCTTGAGTTGGTGTGCTTGGGGGACAGGAGCCACACTGGGGCAGAGGTTCTGTCAGCTTTGCAAGGGCAGGTTCAGAGGTGGTTGACGCCACGCAAACTTAAAGTGGGGTTCCACCCAAAAAACAAAAATACCTGGAAAAATTATAAAAAAAAAAAAAAAAACAAAAAAAATTTGGATATTTTTTTTTTCACTTACCTCTAAATGCCTGTTGCTAGGTGGTCCCTCGTAGTCTGCTTCTTCCTTTGCCTGGGCTGGTGACATCACTTCCCCCTCGGCACAGGAAGGGCTCCGTTCTGCTCCCTCCCTCCTGTCAATCATCTGGGACCCATTACAGGTCCCAGGTAATTGAGCGGCCAATCACGGCGCGCGGCGCCGCTCGCGCATGCGCAGTGGGTGCCAGACTGTGAAGCCACAGCCCGGCGCCCACAGTTGAAATGCCGACGAGCGGAGGGGGGGACGAGCGGGGCTTAGATCCCCCGCATCGCTGGATCCAGGGACAGGTAAGTGTCCAATTAAAAGTCAGCAGCTGCAGTATTTGTAGCTGCTGACTTTTCATTTTTTTTTTTTTTTGACGGCCCCCCCTGGGTGGAACTCCTCTTTAAGGCAGGAATGGTGGTTTGCGACAATGGCACCAACCTCCTCTCTGCCCTCCGACAGGGACAAATGATCCATGTGCCCTGTTTGGCACATGTCCTTAACTTGGTGGTGCAGCGGTTCTTGGGCAGGTACCCGGGCTTACAAGATGTCCTGAGGCAGGCCAGGAAAGTCTGTGTGCATTTCCACCGGTCATATAATGCCAGTGCACGGCTGGCGGACCTCCAAAGGGAGTTTAACCTGCCCAAGAACCGCCTAATTTGTGACATGCCCACCAGGTGGAACTCAACGTTGGCCATGCTGCAGCGGCTGCACATGCAGCAGAGGGCCATCAATGAGTACCTGTGCGACTATGGCACCAGGACAGGCTCAGGGGAGCTTGTTTTTTTTTTTCCCCACGCCAGTGGGCCATGATCAGGGATGCATGCACTGTCCTGTCACCATACTGCGTGGAATAATAGACAGGGCACTTGAGGCAGAACAGAGGCAGGAAGAGGAGGACTTCCTTAGCTCTCAAGGCCCCCTTTATCCAGACAGTGTTCCTGCATGCCCATCTATCACACAGGAAGAGGATGAGGAGGAGGATTGTGTCAGTATGGAGGTGGAGCCTGGCACTCAGCATCAGCAGCAGTCTTTAAGGGATCAGTCCCAAGAAACACATGGACTTGTACGTGGCTGGGAGGGGGTGGCTGCGGACCATGTCGTCCTTAGTGACCCAGAGGACTCTGGACCGAATGCCTCAGCAAACCTACGCTGCATGGCCTCCCTGATCCTGCAAAGCCTGGGTAAGGATCCTCGTATTCGTGGTATCAAGGAGAAGGACCAATACTGGCTGGCAACCCTCCTTGATCCACGTTACAAGGGTAAGGTTGCGGACCTTATCTTGCCATCGCAGAGGGAGCAGAGGATGAAACATCTTCGGGAGGCCTTGCAGAAAGGTCTGTGCAACGCATTCCCAGAGACTGGGAGGTTACAAACTCCTGTTTCTGGACAACATGTTGCTGAGGCTTTGGTCAGTCAAAGAAGGAGTGGTGGAGAAGGTGGCCGTCTGACCGATGCGTTCAGACAATTTTTTGGTCCGCAGCCCCAAAGTATGATCGGTTCCAGCAACCATCGCCAGCGTCTGTTTTACATGGTGCAGGAATACCTAGGGGCAAGATCTGACTTGGACACCTTTCCCACCGAAAATCCTCTGGGTTACTGGGTCTTGAGGATGGATCACTGGCCAGAACTTGCACAGTATGCAATTGAGCTACTGGCCTGTCCTGCATCCAGCGTTCTTTCAGAACGCACATTCAGTGCTGCTGGAGGCTTTGTAACCGATCACAGGGTGCGTCTGTCCACCGACTCGGTTGATAGACTGACCTTCATAAAAATGAATCAGTCTTGGATCACCACCAGCTACCAAGCACCTGATGCTGATGTAACCGAATAATTTTTTTTGAAATCTCAGATCCCTTCAAAGACTGCCTATGCTGATGCTGAGTGACTATCCCTGAGTAATTATCCTCTTCCTCCTCAATGATCACACTGATGGCTTGTAAGAACATTTTTGGTTCTGGGCGCCACCACCAGTGCCTAAGGCCCAATTTTTCAGCCCCTGTTTAACAGGGGCGTGTAATTACAATTTTTGATGCAATACTTTGCAGCAGGGCTCGTTCCTGCGTTCCAGCTAGAGTATCTGTGAGGGGTTGCAGTGCTGTGGCACCAGCACCAGTGCCTAAGGCCCAATTTTTCAGCCCCTGTTCAACAGGGGCATGTAATTACAATTCTTGATCTAATATTTCACAGCAGGGCCCATTTCTGCGCCCACCAAGAGCGAGTGAGGACTTACAGTGTTGTGGCACTAGCACCACCACCACCAAAGGCACAATTTTTCTGGCCCTGTTCAACAGGGGCATGTAATTACAATTCTTGATCTAATATTTCACAGCAGGGCCCTGTGAGGGCTTACAGTGTTGTGGCCACAACAACACCTAAGGCCCAAATTTCTGCAGAGTATATAGGGCAGGCTCCTACTTTCAAACATCCAACTTACAAACGACTCCTACTTGCAAACGGAAGGAGACAACAGGAAGTGAGATGAAATCTACCCCTAGGAAGGGAAATTCTCTCCTGTAAGAGTTAATATGGGAAAAACGTTTCTCCTTTCCACTGATGCTTTATCACCAATCCTTGTTTCACAAAAAAACCCAAATTTTCAAAAAACATTTGTCATTGGGACAAAAAATGAGGTGAAATCTTCTGAAGAGGAGCACAGACAGCAAAACAAATGTCACAGGGGTGATAACCCTTCCCTATGTTTTCCAAAAAGCTTAAAATAGATTTTTTGGCTGGAGCTAAACACGTTAAAAATGTACCAGTTCAAAATTACAAACAGATTCTACTTAACAACACACCTACAGTCCCTCTCTTGTTTGCACCGCCTGTATACTGCTGTTCAGAGTATATAGGGCCTGGTGACCCCACGCCTTTACTTTTTTTAATTTAGGTGCGGGGTTCCCCTTAATATCCATAGAAGACCCAAAGGGCCTGGTAATGGACTGGGGGGTACCCATGCTGTTTTTCTCACTGATTTTCATCCATATTGCCAGGACCCGACATTACATTAAAGCCGCAAGCAGTTTTAAATGACTTTTTTTCCTTTAAAAATTACATTTTGTGCAGGGACTGTTCTAAGCCCGGGAAACACGCGCCACTTTACAGGCATTCTATAGACACCCCCCAGGTACGAAATTTAAAGGAATATTTCACTTTTTTTTAACTTTAAGCATCATTAAAATCACTGCTCCCGAAAAAAGGGCCGTTTTTAAAAGTTTTTTTTGCATTGATACATGTTCCCTGGGGCAGGACCCGGGTCCCCAAACCATTTTTAGGACAATACCATGAAAATTAGCCTTTAAAATGAGCACTTTTGATTTCGAACGTTCGAGTCCCATTGACATCAATGGGGTTCTAACTTTCGTGTGAATTTTCGGTCCGTTCGCAGGTTCTGGTGCGAACCGAACCGGGGGTGTTCGGCTCATCCCTATTGCCAACAAACTGCATGGCAGGTCAACATATGTCTGGTCAAGCATGTGGTGCCCAAGCGGGAGATGTTTTGGCCACGCGAGATACGCTTGAGACATATGTTGCAAATAGCAGCGGTGCGATCTGATGCACTCGTCTCAAAAATGGCCCACACCAAAGAACTTTTTGAATAGCGTGCAGAGACTGCAGCGCCCTGCACATGCGGAGCTTTGGGGTGTGATGCAGTCAGTGTGCTGCCCTTAGGCTGGCCCCTGAAGGGCATCCTGCCTCGTTGGTGATGTGCCGCCTCCTCCTCCTCCCCTCTCCTATCAGGCACCCACGTTGAGTCAGTGACCTCATCATCCCCTCCCTCCTCATCACTGGAGCAAACCTGGCAGTATGCTGCAGCAGGGGGAGCATGACTGTCAGATTGATGTCCTTCTTGGGCACCCCCTCTGTCCGTGCTCACGTTACTGCCTTCATCTAGCTCAGTATCATCATCAGAGCCTTCCAAACGCTGGGCATCCTCCTGGAGCATGTACCCAACACTGGGGTCAAACAGTTCGAGGGACTCCTCAGGAGGACATGGTGGGGCTAGGGAAGGAGTCACTGATGACATTGAGCGGAGGGAAGAGGCCGCTGCTTTGCCAGACAAAGTACCTTGAGCATGGGTGAGAGAGGATGAGGAGGATGAGGATGGCTTGGTCATCCACTCGACCAAGTCTTCCACATGTTGCGGCTCAACACGGCCAGCTGCCTAAAAAAAGGCCAAGCGTGTCCCACGACCATGTGCTGATGGGGATGCACCGTCTCCATGACCAGCACTGTTGCCTCTAGACACAGAGCCTGCTTGCCCTCCTTTATTGGCTTGTGACGGTCTGCCTCTCCTTGTTGGCCTTCCAGATATATATATATATATATATATATATATATATGTATGTATATGTATGTATATACTGATACTGCAGCTAGCAAAATCAACTGCCTGCCTGTAGTATGAGAACACCACCAACCTTCTACAGGTAGCTTTAGCTGAACACTGTGCAGAGCTCGCACTACACTTACTTCTAGCTTATTTAGCTGCCTGCGTTAGTGATAGGATCAGGAAAACACCACCAACCTTCTACAGGTAGCTTTAGCTGAACACTGTGCAGAGGTCGCACTACACTAACTGTAAATAGTCTAGCTGCCTGACTGTGGTACTAATAGGATCAAAAGAACACCAGAATTTTCTTCAGGTAGCTGTAAATACTGTAACAAGACAAGCCTGCCTGTCAGTAAGAAGATAACAGGAACGGATCTAGCTAAACTGAATACAGTGTGTGTGTGTGTGTATATATATATATATATATATATATATATATATATATATATATATATATATATATATACACACATACATACATACATACATACATACACAACACCTGGGATACATATATATACACAATACACTGTAAGTGCAGCTAACTCACTGACTGTTCTGCCTAATCTAGCTAACTCAAATGAAATGACACTGTCTGTCTCTCTCTCTCTCTCTCTCTCTCTCTCTCTCTCTCTATCTCTCTAAGCATGCCGGAACACACTACACAGGGCCGCCGTGTAGGCGGCCTTATATAGTGTGGGGCGTGTTCTAAACCCCCTGAGCCATAATTGGCCAAAGCCACCCTGGCTTTGGCCAATTACAGCTCTCTACCGATGGCGTTGTGATTGGCCAAGCATGCGGGTCATAGTGCATGCTTGGCCAATCATCAGCCAGCAATGCACTGCGATTCCGCAGTGAATTAAGGGGTGTGACGCGCCACACGAATTTGGCGCAAACGGCCCATAACGTTCACAATTCGGCGAACGATCGAACAGCCAATGTTCGAGTCGAACATGGGTTCGACTCGAACGCGAAGCTCATCCCTATTACGGAGTAATGTCTGCTATTCTGTAACATTACATGTATTGAACATTTACACTTGCATATCTATTATATGTGAAATATTTTTTCATGTTGAATTCTTTTTTATGAGTCTTTAGAGTTCTACTTATCAATGTAGCACTGACCCCCGAAGGAGCTGCTGATTTATTTGGGTCTGTACTCTGCTCTATTTCCCCTTTGAGTGTCTCAGTCCCCCTGACACAGCTGTGGTATAATAGTGTGCAGTCAAGACGAAACCTTAAAGGCAAATTCACAGTACACAATGTAATATACCAGTTTGTCTTAGCTTGGCCTCCCCTCGCTGGATGATGCTGAGGAAAACAACACTCAACGCAGTTATACTTAATCAATAACCTTGTTTACTGTAATTGCTTCAAAGGTTAAACACTGCAATGGCTGTACTGTCAGACCAACATAGTCTGACAGTCAACTGAACTTTATCTTACAAAGATATTATACAGATATAAAGTGTCTGAAATACCGTATTTATCGGCGTATAACGCGCACTTTTTTCCCCTTAAAATCAGGGGAAAATCATGGGTGCGTGTTATACGCTGATCCCCCGCCGATTGTGAGCCTTTTGGCGGCTCTCGGCGGCTTTCGGCCATTCTCTGCGGCTCTCGGCCGATTTCGGCCATTCTCGGCGGCTTTCGGCCGACTTTGGCCATTCTCGGCGGCTCTCGCAGTCCCGCGTGAGCCGCCGAAAGCCGAGTGCGTCCGAGAGCCGCCGAGAATGGCCGAAAGCCGCCAGAAGAGGGCGAGAGCCGCCGAGAATGGCCGGGAGCGCCCAAGAACGGCGGCGCCATTTTTAAACGCCATTGCAAACACAGTGCAAGGCAGATGGACACTAACAAGGCTGCAATGGGGGACAAGGCTGCAATGAGGGACACTGACAAGGCTGCAATGATGGACAAGGCTACAGATGGACACTGATGAGGCTGCATTGATGGGCATTTTAAATGTAAGTTTTTTTTCTTAAACTTCCCTCCTAAAAGTTTTTTTCCTTAAAAATCCCTCCTAAACTTGGGGTGCGTGTTATATGCCGGCGCGTGTTATACGCAGATAAATACGGTAACTTGTGGATAATGTAATAAAGTAAATAGGATAACTGTCAGAGTGAATTGATCTCACTATGAGCACTATCCTATTCTATGCGTGCTTTATAACTATACTAAATCAGAGATTAACTTGATAAAGTATAATACAATATTTAGCGAGCTCCCATATTTAGTATCACATTAACCTTAATAAGGGCCTTGTGTTTTACTAAACAGTCCTTCTTTTCTTCTTTCTTCTGCTAGCAAGAATAAAGTAAATTTGTAATCCAAGAGGTTAATGACTTCTGATCAAAGTAGGCTGGAATATAGAAGCAAAGTTCTGATGCAGCAGCACTGTAACTATCTGTGATGCCAATGACACAGTACTGAATCCTCAATGAGGTACAGGCCCAAAGCCTAATATTAACTCAGTCTAATCCTCTTGACTTTGCTTGTGGGACTATGGGTCCCAGCAACTCTGTCTTGTACAAACAAATATGTAAAAGTGCATCAAGAATCTTTTGGGCAACAGCCTTCCCACCCAACCAGGACAGTGTTGTCAGAAGACTCCGTTCTTATGTACAGGGTTCTGTCTCCAGCCGGCCGGCACCGCTGCGCTTCTTCGTTCCACACAACGAGACCTCCGACACTCTCAGATGGCTCCGACATGCTCCCCTGGCTCCTTCCCAGTCTTGCTCCATCATCAGCTCAGCTCACAGGTTTGTCGCAGTATTGCTGCTCGGATCGCTCTTCCGTGGAGGTAGGCTGCGCTGTGCTGGAGATCCTCACACAGATCCTCCCAGGCTGGCCATGCGTGTCCAAGAGAGCTAAGATGGCCGCGCCCAGCCCTTTTATAGTCTTCCCACAATGCAGTTCAATTCTCCTCATGTTCATGGGAGTTAATGGGCATTGTGGGTAGGTCAAGTTAATGTCCAAATGTAAACAAACAAAACACTTCCATGTCAACTTCTTAAATGATAGAAAATAAAGATGCGGTCCTTTCATATTTTGGTGGCTAGATGGTGCCAGATGCTAAGATATAACACACATTAAGTCACATACCAAATAGGTGACCGCTACACCAATATTCATTTTTTAATCATACTCAAGTATTATGGAGGTTTAATTGTACTCCGCAAGAAATAGCATTCAGGTCATGGGTTCAAATCCCAACCGTGCTACCCTCCACCTAAGGTTGCGTTGGTGACTTTTCAAGCGCATAAGCGATCACCCAAATGTAAACCAACACCCTGCATGTTCCCTAGTGTTTGATGCTGATGTGGCAATTAAGCATTCACCTATTTTCAGCATTTTGTTCTGCTTACTATTTAAGCTTCAAGTAGGTGATATCATGTTTGGGATTTGAACCCAGTATCTTCAGTGTTGCCAGTTAGGAGTGCAGACCAGTAAGCCACAGAGCTGAGCCAAATTGTATTGAGAATATACAGTAGCACCATGATTAATGAATGAACATAGATAAAGAAAACGCTATGTTCTCCTAAGATGAACCCATGACCTAACTGTTGCCAGCGAGGAGTGCAGACCTCTAAGCCGCTGTGCAGAGAACAATTCTACATGGAATATACATTTGTACCATGATTAAAGAATTCACATATATAAATAGAACTCAACAGTCTCATAAAATACAAATTAAACATTAAAATATATTTTAAATATAATAGAGATGTAACTGTAAATGTTCAATAAATGCCAATTATATTTATTATTATTCTTATTATTATTATTAGATTTTTTGGTGATTGATTGCCCCAAAGGTCCAGGAGGGGTAAGGTTCAGGCGGGGGTGGAGCTTGCTCGCCCCCCCTTTGCTGGCCTGTCAGGTTGCATGTTTGGAGAAGGCCCCTTTCACACGTGTGCGACTTGTCCTGTGACTTGGAACTGCAAAGTCACATGACAAATTGTACCCCATGATTTCCAATGAGTACCGTTCATATCTGTGCGACTTCAAAGTAATCCCTGAACTACTTTGGGCTGACTTTTTGATGTGACTTGAGGTCCATAGACCTCAATATTACACGGGCACATCAAGTCACATCAAAGTCGCACTACTTTCAGGTCGTACATGTTTGAAAGGGGTCCATCGGGTCTGGTATGGATTTGAGAGGGGCCCCGCACTGTTACAAAAAAAAAAAAATGTTGTTGTAGGGGTTCCCCATAAAATCCATAACAGACACAAAAGGACCTGGTATGGATGGGGGGGGCCCTATACTGTTTAATGATTTTTGTTTTATTGCTGGCAATGCTAAAAATGCCGGGGGGCGCCGGCTCCAAAAACTCACATCTGAACCGCTGCTTTGGAAATGCACCAATCACATTGGACATGTGTGAACGTGCTGTAGGCACTTGTCCCCCTATTCACCAGACAATCTCCAGGTAGGTGGTGTTGTGGTTGGGATTTGAACCCATGACCTGAGTGCAGCTCACCTGGAGTGCTGAGCACTCAGCCACTGAGCTGATCAGATCTAGAAGAAGAATATATAGGAGGACTGTGATGAAAGGAGCAACATCTATAACTAGAAGACAACATTCTAATACAATTCTATCTAGACATTAACCACTAGCCAACCAGCCGCCGTCTTTATACTGCGGCAGGTCGGCTCTCCTGCGCAAATTGCTGTAACTGTATGGCGGCTCGTGCAGGCGGTTTGCGCCCTCTACATGCTGCGGGAGCGTGCCCGCGGGTCAGGCAGACTCGATGTTTGCTGGTGACCCGTGATCGCCTATTACAAAGGCAGAATGGAGATCTACCTTTGTAAAGAAGGTGATTCCCCGTTCTGACAAGGGACATGTCAGAGATCTTCTGTTCTCAGTGATCAGGAACAGTGATCTCTGTCATGTCCCTGACAGCCCATCGCCCCTCCCCCCACAATTAGAACACACAGTGAGGGAACACATTTAACCATTTGGTCGCCCCTTAGTGGTTAACGCCTTTCCTGCCAGTGACATTTATACAGCAATCAGTGGGTGTTTATGGCTCTGATCGCTGTACAAATGTCAATGGTCCCAAAATGTCAAAAGTGTCCGATCTGTCCGCCGCAATGTCGCAGTCCTGCTAAAAATCGCAGATCAGCGCCATTACTAATAAAAAAAAAAAGCCATAAATCTATCCCCTATTTTGTAGATGCTCTAAATTTTGCGCAAACCAATCAATATGCACTTATTGTGTTTTTTTTTTTAAACCAAAAATATGTAAAAGAATACATATTGGCCTAAACTGAGGAAGACTTTGTGTTTTTTTTTTTTTTTTTTTTATTGGACGTTTTATAGCAAAAAGTTTTTTTTTTTTTTTTTTTTTTTTTTTTTTAATTGTCGCTCTTTGTTTAAAAGCACAAAGGATAAAAACGGCAGAGGTGATCAAATACTCTGGGGAAAAAAAGGACACCGATTTTATTTGGGTACAACGTCACACGACCGCGCAGTTGTCAGATAAAGTGACGCAGTGCCGTATTGCAAAAAATGGACCTGGTCATTAACCACTTCAGCCCCGGAAGAATTTACCCCCTTCCTGACCAGTGCGTTTTTTGGGATCCGGCACTGCGTCGCTTTAACTGACAATTGCGCGGTTGTGCAACGTGGCTCCCAAACAAAATCGACATCCTTTTTTTCCCCACAAATAGAGCTTTCTTTTGGTGGTATTTGATCACCTCTGCGTTTTTTTTTGCGCTATAAACAAAAAAATAGCGACAATTTTGAAAAAAACACAATATTTTTTTACTTTTTGCTATGAAAATATCCCCAAAAAATATTTAAAAAAATAATTTTTTTTCCTCAGTTTAGGACGATACGTATTCTTCTACACAAGTTTGGTAAAAAAAAAATCCCAATAAGCGTTTGTGCAAAAGTTATAGCGTCTACAAAATACGGGATAGTTTTATGGCATTTTTATTATTTTTTTTTTATTAGTAATGGCGACGATCAGCAGCGATTTATTTTTATTTATTTTTTTTTTTTCTTCTTCTTTCGTGACTGCGCCATTATGGCGGACAGATCGGACATTTTTTGACACATTTTTGGGACCGTTGTCATTTTTACAGCAATCAGTGCTATACAAATGCACTGATTCCTGTGTAATTGACACTGGCAGTGAAGGGGTTAACCACTAGGGGGCGGGGAGGGGTTAAGTCAGTACTAGGGATGTGTTACTAACTGTGGGGGGGGAGGGGCTACATGTGACACGTCACTGATCTCTGCTCCCAATCACAGGGAGCAGAGATCAGTGACACTGTTACCAGGCAGAACGGTGAGATGCTTGTTTACATCAGCATCTCCCCGTTCATCCTCTTCATGAGGCGATCGTGGGTATCCCCGCGGCGATCGAGTCCGCAGGACCCGTGACTCGACTCACGGAGCTCCCGGCCAGAGTGCACACAATGGCACGGCGGCAAATACAAAGGGATGTACGGGTACGCCCATTTGCCTAGCCGTGCCATTCTGCCGACGTACATCGGCGTGCGCCGGTCGGGAACCGGTTAAGAGGGGAAAACCTTCCGGGGCTGAAGTGATTAAAAATGATTGATCATATAACAGAGACCTAAGGGCGTGGCCTGGATTGGGGGGGAGGGGCCCCATGCTGCTTTTATTTTACCATTCAAATTTATGTTGTTACCCCCCCCCCCTCCTTGTGGCAGGCAGCACAACTCCTAACTTCCTAAATGTTACTGAAGTGAATTTGTATTTAGAAAATGTTGTATTTCCTAACATGAAGCAAACAAGGATTGGGAGTCGTTATCAAATAGTTCATTTTAGGTGTCCATACACTATACAATCTGTACAATTTCCTTTAGATTTACAGTTTGTGGAGCTCTGGATAAAATATATAAATTCCACACTGTATATACAGGAAGATGTAGAAATGCAGGAAGTCTCCTGTGTATAGAAACAGGAAGTGATGTGTGTGCTGAGGAACACCAAACACCACACCCCCCACCCCCAAACCCCGGGAACATGAAGACATCTCCCACACTTACCTTCCAAATCAGGAACATCTCCTCATGAGAAGAAAGTCATCTCACTGACAACTACAAGCAGCCCGAGCAAAAGGCCTTTTGGCTAAGATCAAGTGTAGTATCTGTTCTTATCAGTTTTCAGGAGGGGGAATGTTGGGGCCCTATGGATAGACTGGGTCCTGTAATACTCGTTGTGTATTGGCTTCACTTTGAGTTTATTGGCACCAAGGTCACTGCACCACATCACACTTTTTTTCCCACCTGCCTCTCAGGGCAGTGGTTCTCAACCTGGGGGTCGAATGATGATTTGCCAGGGATCACCGAATCCTGGGCTGTTCCTGAAGCCCGCACAGCTCTCCCAGCCTTTTCACGGCCGCCGAGCTGGGCTGTCTCTGGAGGCCACCCACTCAGCCTCTTTGTGAGGAATGTGAAGTGGGAGGGGCTGAAGGAGACCCTATCTCCTGATGTCGGCCTTGGTGTCACTGCTACGAGACACTACCTGTGATTATTGTTGCCATTAAAAGTCACCGCTACAGTTCTCAGATCAGCAGATGTCCTCGATCAAGAGCACCCAAGTTGGGTGATCAGAACTCTCCCCAGCACTGCCACTCATCCCATCCCCCCACCAGCACTGCCACTCATCCCAACTCCCTGCCAGCACTGCTACTCATCCCAACTCCTCGCCAGCACTGCCACTCATACCAACTCCCCGCCAGCACTGCCACTCATCCCAACTCCCCTCCAGCACTGCCACTCATCCCAACTCCCCCCCACCAGCACTGCCACTCATCCCAACTCCCCGCCAGCACTGCCACTCATCCCAACTCCCACCAGCACTGCCACTAATTCCCCCCCCCCAGCACTGCCACTAATCCCAACTCCCTGCCAGCACTGCTACTCATCCCAACTCCTCGCCAGCATTGCCACTCATCCCACCCCCCACCAGCACTGCCACTCATCCCAACTCCCTGCCAGCACTGCCACTCATCCCATCCCCCCACCAGCACTGCCACTAATTCTCCCCCCCCCCCCCTAGCACTGCCACTCATCCCAACTCTCTGCCAGCACTGCTACTCATCCCAACTCCTCGCCAGCACTGCTACTCATCCCATTCCCCCCCCCCCCACCAAGGAGTAAGAAGGAATATAAATAGAGAATACATGGAAGGGAGAGGAAAAGAGGGGGAGGAACAAAGAAAAAGGGAGAGAAAGAATAAGAGAAAGAACAAGAATGATGGCTAGAGAGATGGATGGGGGGAAAAAACAAGAAATTAGGATAGAGAGAGATAAAAGGGAAAGAAAGGAGAACAAAGAGAAAGAGTGGTACATCCTAAAATTTACCATAAGGGGTTTTAATACTGAACAAGTGGAAAGGACTCAGGGAGCACTAAATATCCGTGGGTTAGGGGCGCAAATTACTTGTATTGCCTTGGGTGCTGACACCCCACGCTACGAAAAATAATTTTACTGTTAGGGTCCCCACAACTTGGGGAATTTTATCAAGGGGTCGCAGCACTAGGGGGGTTGAGAACCACTGCTCTAGGGCCTTCTACCAGCCTTTTGACTGGGACCAGAGGAATTTTTGATTCCTGGCCAAAGGACCTGCCGTGATATTGCACCATGACACTTTGCACTGATCCCTCTTCATTTCCCCTTTGTTATGTGTGTTTGTCACTTTTGCATAGTATACTTTTTTCACAGCACGATTAGTAGGGTGTAGGTCCTTGGGTCTGCCCTAAAATTTTTAGAAGGGGGTTGGACATGGTCTTCTGGCTTGGTTCATCCTCTCTCATGGTGTCTCCCTTCTGGGGGAGCCCCACTAGTACTTGGTGGTTGGTCTGTGTCCGCAGACCTCCCAGAGAACGGGATCTGCCTGGTTTTGGCTAGGTGGGCCAGTGAGTACCTCAGTCCCTGTCAGGAGCCTTGCACCCCCGGGGGGACCAGGGTAAGGGTCCTTCCTCTTCTGAGGAGGTCCATGTGTACACCCCGGGGGGATCAGGGTAAGGGTCCTTCCTCTTCTGAGGAGGTCCATGTGTACACCCCGGGGGGATCAGGGTAAGGGTCCTTCCTCTTCTGAGGAGGTCCATGTGTACACCCCGGGGGGATCAGGGTAAGGGTCCTTCCTCTTCTGAGGAGGTCCATGTGTACACCCTGTGCACTGTTTTGTGTACGCACTTTATTCTTTGCACCAGTGTTAGTCTGAGTGTTGCACACACCACGGAGGAAAAAAAAAAAAAAACGGTTTGTTCGCTATTGTGAAAATTAATGTGTGAGCGCGGAAAATTCACATTCACCAACATCTCTTCACATTCAATATGCTCATTTCACTATTTTTTTTTTTTAAATAGTGTTTATAGGAAATAAATGCTTAGTCTGACATGTTCGATAGTTTACCCAGCCCAGTGATGGAGAAACTTGGCACCCCAGATGTTTTGGAACTACATTTTCCATGATGCTCAACTACATCAGAGTGCATGATGGGAAATGTAGTTCCAAAACATCTGGGGTGCCAAGGTTCCCCATCACTGAGTCCTAGGCCATAACAAAAATCATTGGTACCTGAAAATCAGCATTGGAGCTGATAAAAGCTTTTTTTAGTTTTGGATTTACACTTTTTTTTTTCTCTATTTAATGACGTTCATGTGTGCAGAACAAAATGATTTTGTAGCTGAGAAGATTTAATAGAGATTAGAAGGGGAGGTAATAAAATATTCCACTTTTATAAAATATTTTATTATTCAACAAAAAACACAACTCAAAACCAGATTCCACATTTCATTTGGACAATAGGAGCTCCTATTTTATACATTCAGCTACTTTGCCCAAAAAAAAAAAAAATAATGATTGGCATTTATGGTGCAACATTGTTCACAGCACTTCACAATATGGTTAGAAGGGCCCTGCTCCAAAGAGCTTACACTCTATACGGGGAGAAACACTTACATTTCATAGTGTACTGCAGGGACCAAAATAAGGCCGGCACTGGACCGCGCCAAACATTTTAGGGTATGACAACTCTCACCACCCCTCCCCCACCTAAGGGGTAAGTGTAGGCTTAAACAAAACAGACAAGATATAAAATTTGACAAAATATAAGACAGAAAAAAAAAACCTAAGGTCAAAAGGAAAAGGTCATACATTTGGTAGTGAGGGGATCCATCTGTCTTGTAACCCCAGCTGTGCACTCGCTGAACCCTCACTGAGGTTGTGACCATCTGTCAAGCGTATGTAGTAAAGTTCTTGTAGATCGCCAACTCAGGGTTCCCCAGGGTGCGGAGTCCAAGCCCCAGCCTGCTTCTTCATCAGAGCTCTGATGGTGGGGATGGACTTGCAGCAAGCTGGAACCAGGTTGCGCCCCCAGGTACGCCCAGCAGAGGATACAGAGACCACTGGTGTGTGCAGAGTATAAGCAGAAGACACAAGTGAAATCCTGGGGACAAGCCAAGGTGGGTAGTGAACAAGCACAGACGGTAAACCAAGCTGGGTCAGTACACAGGCAGTCAGCTCCGGTATAAACATGTGACAAGTACCCAGGTGCTTGGAAAACTGTGAAGTTGCTCAAACAATGTGGGTTACACTGAGCATGTCTTATATAGACAAGCAAACTAGGAGGCGGGCCAGGAAGTGAAGGATATAAAAGCCCACAGAATAGCAGACGACGCCCATAGGTGAGCACAGCCAAAACACACACAGGTGAAAGGGATCGGTGTAGAGAAATACTGCAGCAAGGAGGTAAGAATACAGAAGGAGGAAACTGCAGGCAAGCTTGTGACACCATCTCAGCTCTTAGTTTGTCATAATCCCGAGCATTTTCAGTGGTCAAGTCAAAGTATGCCCTTTGGGAGCCCCCTGCTGATAGTGGTGCAACTGGTCAGTAGGCCAGGCCTGACCCTCTGCAATTATCTCAAGTGCAAAAGAAGGCCTCCACATTGTCTTGGGATGCCATCTTTTGTAGGATGTGTCTTCTGGTGCCGGAGAGGGTGTCACACAGGAACCCAGTGGAAACACTTGTAGTCTGGGCTGTCAGTCACTGGAGCACTTCTGCTGAGGCCTCTCAGTCTCTCTCGGCTGTCTGGGCCAAAGCAGTCACCTGAGTCTCAGCGCTCACCAGCTGGGCAGCCAATAGTCTGTTGCCAACTCAAAATTGTACCGGAGTACACCGTGCCTTTAAGTGGTATAGACACAGCCTGCTGTCCCTTAACCCTAGGGTCACATCTATGCGTTTTTTATTTTTTTAGTGCGGTTTGCAGAAATGCACTACAGTCCATTTAACATGGTTTACTATGGTACACATTCACATCTGTGTTTTGTGGCCGGTGCGTTTTTGGGGTGGAGGCTTTTTTTTCCCCATGTTTTGCAGGTATTAGACTTCAATGGAATCGCACCAGAAATGCAAGTGTTCTGTTTGTGATGTGAATTTTGATGTGTTTTGCGTTTTTTGCATTTTTTTCTTTGCTGGTTGCTAAGGAGGGGGCCGGGAAGCCAGCCGCTGCATCCATAACTACCAATGAGTCATCAGCTGTCAATGGGGTTCCCCGCTGAAAGCTGAATGTAAAAAAAAAAAAAATTGCCGGTGCAAAAAATGGGCGCGGGTCCCCCTAGAATCCACACCAGACCCTTATCTGAGCATGCAGCCCAGCAGGTCATGAAAGAGAGGGGACGAGTGAGCCCTCCCCTCTCGAACAATAACAGGCTGCATGCCCTCAACATGGGAGGGGATGGGTGCTTTGGGGGGGACTCTGCCCCAAGCACCTTGCCCCCATGTTGATGGGGACAAGGGCCTCTTCCCAACAACCCCGGCTGGTGGTTGTCGGGGTCTGCGGGCAGGGGGGCTAATCGGAATCTGGAAGCCTCCTTTTAACAAGGAGGGAGCCCCAGATCCCCCCCATGTGAATGAGTATCGGGTACATCGTACCCCTACCCATTCATCTCAAAAAGCAGTGAAATGTAAAAAAAGAGCTGGTTTTTGACAAATCCTTTATTAAAAAATAGCCCCGAGCCGCCTTCTCCCCGAGCCGCCTTCTCCCCGAGCCGCCTTCTCCCGCTGCCGCCTTCTCCCGCTGCCGCCTTCTCCCGCTGCCGCCTTCTCCCGCTGCCGCCTTCTCCCGCTGCCGCCTTCTCCCGCTGCCGCCTTCTCCCGCTGCCGTCTTCTCCCGCTGCCGTCTTCTTTCTCGCCACCGGTTACCCACTAAAAACAAAAAAAGGCCGCTCTTCTTCTGTGGCTGTCTTCCTCCATTGTGTTGTCGCCTGCTGTCTGACATCTCTTATGTAGCCATCGGGCATGGCCACCCGATGACATTACCCAGAGAGCCCACGCCTGTGATGTCACAAGGGGCGGGCTCTCTGGGTGACGTCATTGGATGGCCACATCTCATGGCTATATAAGAGATGCCAGACAGTGGGAGACCACACAATGGAGGAAGACAGCCACAGCGACCTTTCTTTGTTTTTAGCGGGTAACCGGTAGCGGGAGAAGATGGCTCAGGGCTATTTTTGTTAAAAAAAGACTTGTAAAAAAACAGCGCTTGTGGTTTTGTGTGTGTTTTTTTTTTTTTTTTTTTTTAACATTTTCACTGCTTTTTGAGGTGCATAGGTAGGGGTACGGCGTACCCGACACCCGTTCACATGGGGGGGATCGTCCAGATTCTGATAAGCCTGCAGACCCTGACAACCACCGGCCAGGGTTGTCGGGAAGAGGCCCTTGTCCCCATCAACATGGAGGCAAAGTACTTTGGGCGGGGCTGCCCCCCCAAAGCACCCACCCCCCTCATGTTGAGAGCATGCAGCCTGGTATAGTTCAGGAGGGGGGGCAAGCTTGTCCCCCTGCCTTTCCTGACTTGCCGGGCTGCATGCTCGGATAAGGGTGTGGTATGAATTCTAGGGGGGCCCCCCACACCATTTAAAAAAAAAATTGGCGTGGGGGTCCCCTCCGAATCCATACTAAACCCGAAGGGCCTGGTATGAACCTGGGGGAGACGGGGACCCCATGATGTGTGTTTGTTTTTTTTACTTTCCGCTGTCATGGGGAAGCCTGCTGACAGCTGATGACTCATCGGTTGTTAGACACAATGGCCGGCTTCCCGGCCCCTCCTTAGCAACCAGCTATATACAGTGTGTTTAAAGAAAAAAAAGAGTAAAACGCAAAATGCATGAAAACTGCATGCAAAAACGCATTAAAAAAACGAGAGTTTAAAAACTCACTGCAAAACACGCCTGAAAAATGCATCAAGCGTAGTCACATAGATGTGAACCGAGACTAAGACCCCATTCACATGAGTGATTTTTAGCTCGACGCTCAAGCAAAATCACATTGATTTCAATGGCCCCTGTTCACATTTGAGTGTTTTCTCGCCTGTAGAAAAATGCCTGGCACTCAAAAAAGTACATGAGCGTCTTTTCAGGCAGGTTTGAGCGTTTTTGTCCCCATAGACTTCAATGGAAAACGCCCAAACAGAGAGAAATTAGTGTTTTGTTGTTTAAGCATTTTCAGCTCAAACAGGAAGCCCCCCTTTTCTAGCATCACTCCACACCTTACACAGGTTTCTATTGCAAAAACTCCTAAAAAAAACTAAAATATTTGTAAATCTGCAAAAAAAAACCTCCTGAAGTCTGAGCTCAGATGTGAACGTTGCCTTAAACACGGCTTGAAGCGGAGAGCTGGCAGAGAGGTCCTCCACATGACAAGAAGGTCTAAGGGCTTCCTGGTCGTGTTTGATGGTCAGCGTACAGCAAAAACAAGAAGATTCCCTTGCAGGGGTAAGAATCAGTCCAACACAAAAGTCCAGCAAAGCCGTTATTAAAGTGTCAGTAAATGGCCCTCCCTTACTGACACATTATGAAATACTTCCCTTAGAACCAAGTCTTCCAGCAGAGTATTGTCACCACTGACACCACTTCCATCTTCACCTGCTCTTCTGTCCCAGTTCCCGTCCTCCGGGTCATCTGATTGGACGTGATCACGTCTTTCCCACACGTGGGAGTCACGGACAGCGGGAGCTCTGAGGGGATGGCACGGGTATGTCATCCCTTCAGAGCGCATGCGTTGGTCACATCACCAGCTGCATGCAGTGTGAATATCTCCTAAACTGCCCACTGTTAGGAGATAATCGCTGTCCGTACAGGCAAGTCTTATTATAGGTCTTATTATAGACTTACCTGTAGGTACAAGTCATAAAAGGGTTTCCTCCCACCCTAACTACTTGTCTACTGGACACTTTTACCCCCTTCCTGCCCAGGCCAATTTTTAGCTTTCAGCACTGTTGCATTTTGAATGACAATTGCGCAGTCATGTAACACTGTACACAAATGACATTTTTATCATTCTTTTCACACAAATAGGGATTTCTTTTGGTGGTATTTAATCACCTCTGGGGGGTTTTATTTTTTACTAAACAAAGAAAAAAAGACCAAAAATTTAGAAAAAAAAACATTTTTCATAGTTTGTTATAAAATTTTGCAAACAGGTAATTTTTCTCCTTCACTGATATGTGCTGATTGGCGGCACTGGTGGGCACTGATTGGCGGCACTGGGCACTGATTGGCGGCACTGGTGGGCACTGATTGGCGGCACTGGCCAGCATTGTTGGGACCAATGTCCCTGTACCAGAAGCTGGTTATCGGCTTTCTTCTTTTCTCCTCGTGTTGTCAGCGTGAGGGGAAAAAAATGATAACCGGCTTCTGTTTACTTTCTTGATCAACTGCCATTGACCCTTTGCCCAGATCTGTGATCAGCCAAGTCTGAAGGACTCGACGGTCACAGAATGTGCCGCCTGAGTGTTGCAGGGGGCACGCCGGAGCGCGATCATGGGGGGATGTCCATGGATGCTCTCCCGGCACTGGAAGCCCACACTAGAGCCATCTTTCGGCTATAGCACGGGCAGAAAGTGGTAAAGCCTCCTGGTAGTGAAATAGACCCCACAGACAAATTACCTCACAACATGCTTGTATCCTTTCTCAGCACCACCCCGATAACACAGGAGAAGACCAATTACTGTATGTCCCAGGTGGGGAACAAGGTGTGGTCAGTGATTAACCCCCCCAGCCTGTTACAAACCTTCCACTACCACCCAGTTCCCTCATGAATCGCAGATACTTCCCATCCACCACTGACAAGGGCCGTTTGTCACACAACTCAATCACCTGACCACAATCACAGCTCCATCAACACCACACCAAAGTGGCCCACTCTATCTACAAGTCCATCATATCCAAGGCACGCCAAAGAGGACCACCCTAACCACAGCACCACAAAGAACCCTACACCAGTGGGATGGACTGGGGGGCAGTGGGGTGGAGGGGGGGCAGCAGGATGCACAAGGGGAGGCAATGGGGTGGACTGGGTTGGGCAGCAGAGTGGTCAGGGGGCCCACAGAGTGAACAGAGGGGCAGTGAGATGGACAGGGGTTCAGCAGGGTGGTCTGGAGGGCAGTGGGATGGACAGGGTCAGCAGGGTGGTCAGGAGGGCAGTGAGATGATCAGGGGGTCAGCAAGGTGGTCAGGAGGGCAGCAGGATGGACAGGGGGTCAGCAGGATGGTCAGTAGGGATGGTCAGGGGGTCAGCAGGGTGGTCTGGAGGGCAGTGGGATGGACGGGGTCAGCAGGGTGGTCAGGAGAGCAGTGAGATGATCAGGGGGTCAGCAGGGTGGTCAGGAGGGCAGCAGGATGGACAGGGGGTCAGCAGGGTGGTCAGTAGGGATGGTCAGGGGATCAGCAGGGTGGTCAGGAGGGCAGTGGGATGGACAGGAGGTCAGCAGGGTGGTCAGGAGGGCAGTGGGATGGACAGGGGGTCAGCAGGGTGGTCAGGAGGGCAGTGGGATGGACAGGGGGTCAGCAGGGTGGTCAGGAGGGCAGTGGGATGGACAGGGGGTCAGCAGGGTGGTCAGGAGGGCAGTGGGATGGACAGGGGGTCAGCAGAGTGGTCAGGAGGGCAGTGGGATGGACAGGGGGTCAGCAGGGTGGTCAGGAGGGCAGTGAGATGGACAGGGGGTCAGCAGGGTGGTCAGGAGGGATGGTCAGGGGATCAGCAGGGTGGTCAGGAGGGCAGTGGGATGGACAGGGGCTCAGCAAGGTGGTCAGGAGGGCAGTGAGATGGACAGGGGGTTAGCAGGGTGGTCAGGAGGGCAGTGAAATGGACAAGGGGTCAGCAGGGTGGTCAGGAGGGCAGTGGGATGGACAGGGGCTCAGCAGGGTGGTCAGGAGGGCAGTGGGGTGGACAGGGGGTTAGCAGGGTGCTCAGGAGGGCAGTGAGATGGACAGGAGGTCAGCAGGGGGGTCAAAAGGGTGGGCAGGAGGGCAGTGGGATGGTCAGGGGGTCAGAAGGGTGGGCAGGAGGGCAGTGGGATAGTCAGGGGGTCAGCAGGGTGGTCAGGGGGTCAGCAGGGTGGTCAGGATGGCAGTGGGATGGACAGGTAGTTAGCAGGGTGGTCAGGAGGGAAGTGGGATGGACAGGGGGTCAGCAGGGTGGTCAGGAGGGAAGTGGGATGGTCAGGGGGTCAGAAGGGTGGGCAGGAGGGCAGTGGGATAGACAGGGGGTCAGCAGGGTGGTCAGGGGGGCAGTGGGATGGTCAGGGGGTCAGAAGGGTGGGCAGGAGGGCAGTGGGATGGTCAGGGGGTCAGCAGGGTGGTCAGGGGGTCAGCAGGGTGGTCAGGGGGTCAGCAGGGTGGTCAGGGGGTCAGCAGGGTGGTCAGGGGGTCAGCAGGGTGGTCAGGGGGTCAGCAGGGTGGTCAGGATGGCAGTGGGATGGACAGGGAGTTAGCAGGGTGGTCAGGAGGGCAATAAGATGGACAGGGGATCAGCAGGGTGGTCAGGAGGGCAGTGGGATGGTCAGAAGGGTGGTCAGGAGGGTAGTGGGATTGTCAGGGGGTCAGCAGGGTGGTCAGGAGGGTAGTGGGATTGTTGGGGTTAGCAGGGTGGTCAGGAGGGTAGTGGGATTGTCAGGGGGTTAGCAGGGTGGTCAGGAGGGTAGTGGGATGGACAGGGGGTCAGCAAGGTGGTCAGGAGGGTAGTGGGATTGTCAGGGGGTCAGCAGGGTGGTCAGGAGGGTAGTGAGATGGAGAGGGGGTCAGCAGGGTGGTCAGGAGGGTAGTGAGATGGAGAGGGGGTCAGCAGGGTGGTCAGGAGGGCAGTGAGATGGACAGGGGGTCAGCAGGGTGGTCAGGAGGGCAGTGAGATGGACAGGGGGTCAGCAGGGTGGTCAGGAGGGTAGTGGGATTGTCAGGGGGTTAGCAGGGTGGTCAGGAGGGTAGTGGGATTGTCAGGGGGTTAGCAGGGTGGTCAGGAGGGTAGTGGGATTGTCAGGGGGTTAGCAGGGTGGTCAGGAGGGTAGTGGGATGGACAGGGGGTCAGCAGGGGGCAGTGGGGTGGACTGGAGAGTAGGATAGTGGACAGGGGGTTGATGTTGCACCAGAATGGACAGGGAGACAGTGGGATGGACAGTGAGGACAGTGATGCTCAGTAGAGGACTATATACCTCCTGCTGTCCCATTCTGTAAGCTGTGGGTTGCTCCCTGTACTGAGGCTGGTTGCTGCACTGACTGCACTTGTTGCTCCTTCTGCTGGGTTCCTGTGAAGTCGGACAATCCTGTCAGCCCAGGAGACACACAGACAGGAAGAAGAGGTGTCCTTTAGCTGCTGGTGGTCTGTCCTGAGAGATGCCTGCAGTTTTTGGCCACTTAAAGTGTAAACTCTGAAGATCAGTGAGGGGGCAGAAGGCAGCAGTAGTAGAGAGAGAAGTGCCGGTGTTCTATCGGATAGTGCCCGGGATGTACTGCGCATGGGCCGTATGGAGCAGCACAACTGATTTTACGATTAGCTGTTGTGACGACGAGACGGCGCCTGCGCACAATAGCCGACGGAAGAAATTTTCCCTTTCCGTCATTTCAGGACAGCCACAATAGAGAGTCTCCTCCCCTTCCTCTGGAAACACTGCGCCAGCCCATAAATTCTCTCCTCCCCTGCCAGACCTCAGTTATTAGTGTTTCCTCCGGTGGGGAGACACTGTGCTGAGGAACCAGGCCGGGTGCAGTCAGGGAGATTGTGGCCTTCTAAAAGAACATCCCTAGGAAAGCAGGGGCTTCCAGGATTAAGAGTGGCGGTACATACTGCAGCTGAAGCCACCCCTTCCTTGCCGAGCGCGGCATCAGGTCGTGGGGGACCCCTATCGCGTCCACAGGGCCGCAGCAGGGAGACAGTCCACTCTCCCTGTACTTTGTACAGGCCGCAAATTTGGAACCAGCGGGCCGGACGACGGGTGACGTCATTTCTGGCGGGGGGGCAGACGCTTTCCCTTTGACCCGCGACTTCCGGGTCGCGGTGCTGATAGGGGGCCGGGCTCAGGCTGGAGTGAGTCGCTACACGTGAAGACAGTGTGAGACTCTACACAGGCAACCACCTGCAGTCATGTCTGAGGCAGATGCTGCAACTCATACGGACGCTATCTCCAGCCTTCCAAAGGTAAGAGTTCCCTGGGGAAGGGTCCTCTCTATCTAAGGATTGTTCCCCCTCATGTATGGTTCCTTACTTAGAGGGGGGACAGACCCCATGGGTGGTCAGGGGGTGGGGGGGTGTGCGCAGTTCCCTTAAAGTGGTTCTGGTACACTCCCAGGGTTGTTTCCACTTACAATGCTGAATGTAATATGTGGTTTTTGTATGTAATTTCAGAAATCTACAGAAAAAACAAAGTCCACGCATGTCTCTAAAAGGAAGTGTACCTCTTGCAGAGACAGTTTAGGGGAAGCATGGACCAAAGTTTTGTGTAAAGAATGCATAGACTCCCTGGTTAAGGAAAGGGAATCTGAACAGCAGTCTGGTTTGGCAGCTTCTGTGAAGGAGCTGTCATCCACCTTTTCGTCCTTTAAAACGTTTTTTGAGACGTTTCAGCTTCCCTCTAAACCCATTCAGCAGGATACAACCCCGCCTCATGCTCAAGGCTCTGCACCTGCCAGACCTACTAATTTAGTTATGGCAGAAGAAATGTCAGGCCCTTCCGGGGTGGAGCTGAGGCAACCGGACAGTGGCACGTCTGACTCCCATGAGGAGTCAGAAGGGGAAGACCAGGACGGGGAGTCCAGGAAAATCTCCAGGTATAAATTGTCCCTGGATGAGGTGGAAGACCTCTTAGGGGCAATATATACAACCCTCGGTATACACGAGGATAAAAAACCCCTATCTCTCCATGACCTTATGTATAAGGGCTTGGGAGATCAAAAAAGAAAAGTTTTTCCAGTACATGACGTTCTGGTGGAAACAATTAAAAAGGAGTGGCAGGATCCTGAGAGGAAACCCTTTTTTTCTAGCTCCCTTAAAAGAAGGTTCCCATTTTCAGAGGATCCAGCGTCCATTTGGAATAAAAATCCCAAATTGGACGCCGCTTTCTCTCAGGTCTCTAGACACACAGACCTGGCATTCGAGGATATGGGGGCCTTGTCGGATGTCATGGACAAGAGGATAGACTCACTTCTAAAAAAGACGTGGGACTCAACTGTGGGTAATTTAAAGCCAGAAATGGCTGTTACTGTGGTAGCCCGCAATTTAGAACATTGGCTTTTCCAGATTCAGGAGCATATTGAAGCTGGCACAGCCAAGGAAACTATCCTAGCTTCGTTCCCCACGATTCTGCGAGGAACCGCATACATTGCTGACGCCTCGGCAGAGTCAGTCCGTATGTCGGCCAGATCAGCAGCGCTGGCAAATTCGGCCAGAAGAGCGCTCTGGCTGAAAACTTGGCCGGGGGACACCGCCTCTAAGGTCAAATTGTGCGGGATACCCCTGACAGGTGATCTACTCTTTGGCCCTGGGTTAGAGACGGTCTTAGACCGTACGGCGGATAAAAAGAAGTCCTTTCCGCTTAAACGGAAAGCCCCAGCTCAGACACGGAAGGGGTTTCGTCCGAAAAAAAGCAAGGAATCTCCCAAACAAGGGAAGAAAACTTGGGGCCAAAGAGGCAAGGGCAGAGGAGGGGCGATTTTTCGCCCTCCTGAGAAAACCCGTAAAGATCAATGACTCTCTAGGGACGGTGGGAGGAAGACTGGGGGCCTTCCTTCCACAGTGGGAGACCCTCTCTCCCAATCGATTTATCCTGGGGGTCATAAGAAGGGGGTATCTCCTGGAATTCTCAAAGCCCCCCCCGCAGAGGTTCCTTGTTACGCAGCTTTCCACCTGCACAGCAAGGGCCGAAGCTTTGGTAGACGCCCTGAAAGAACTAGAGATTCAGATCGTAGTTCGCAGAGTACCAAAGGGGCAGGAAGGAGAGGGGTTCTATTCCCATGTATTTGTGGTGAAAAAACCCTCAGGGAAATTCAGATTGATTCTGAATTTAAAACCCTTAAACAGGTCAATTTGCTACAGAAGATTCCGCATGGAATCAATTTTTACGGTCAGGGCCCTACTGCCACACAACTGTTACATGGTGTCTCTGGACCTCAGGGACGCGTATTTACACGTCCCTATTGCAGAAACTTCCCAAAAGTTTCTCCGGTTAGCAATAGACCTGAAAGGTACAATACTGCATCTACAGTTTCAAGCACTACCTTTCGGACTATCCTCCTCGCCCCGTATATTCACAAAGGTACTGGCAGAGGCCTTGGCCTTCCTGCGACTCCAGGGAGTGTCAGTCATAGCCTATCTGGACGACCTGCTCCTATTTGCAGTATCCCCAGAACAGTTGATCAGGGACCTCGATCTAACAAAGAGGGTACTAACAGGGTTAGGGTGGCTGCTGAACTTAGAAAAGTCCAGTCTCATTCCCTCACAGCGCATTGTGTACCTGGGATACCTGCTGGACACTACGCTTTTGAGAGTTTTCCTCCCAAGGGAAAAGATTCTAAGGCTGGACAGAGCAGTTTTCTCCCTCCAGTGCAACCAGCTGGTGTCAAAAAGGTCCATAATGTCAACGTTAGGCCTTCTAACGTCTACTCTTCCAGCAGTGCAGTGGGCAGGATTACATTTTCGTCCCCTGCAGTCCTATGTACTAAGAGTATGGGACCACATTCAGAGGGATCTAGACACCTTAGTACAGGTTCCCCATCAAATAAAGAGATCTCTTTGGTGGTGGAGGAAGGAAGTAAACTTGTCACAGGGACGTCTGTGGCTTATCCCAGTCCCGAAGATCGTAACCACGGACGCAAGTGGCAAAGGCTGGGGGGCACATCTGGGATCCCTTCTAGCGCAGGGCACATGGAAGGGCGACGAACTGAAAAGATCTTCCAACTGGAAAGAGCTGAGGGCAGTGGGCCTAGCCCTCAGATTTTTCAAAAAGGAACTCCAGGGCCACCATATACAGATACGGTCGGACAACTCATCCACCGTGGCCTATATAAACAAGCAGGGAGGCACCAGGAGCGGAAGTCTGTTGGCCCTTGCAAAGAATATTCTAAGCTGGGCCGAGTCCAATACTCTCTCAATCTCAGCGGTTTTTTTGAGAGGGGAGAGAAATATAATCGCAGATTTCCTCAGCCGGAGGAGTCTAAAGGAAGGAGATTGGGCCCTCAACCAGGAGGTCTTCAATCTCATATCCGAGAAATGGGGACCCCCGGAAGTGGATCTTTTCGCTTCAAAAGACAACGCGAAAACCCCCTGTTTTTTCTCCCTAAATGCAGGGGAAGGAGCACTGGGGGTGGACGCATTGTCTCAGAATTGGCATTTCAGGACATGCTACGCCTTCCCTCCTCCGCTACTATTACCGGCGGTTCTGAGGAAGTTTCAACTAGAGAGCACCTCTCTCATTCTGGTAGCTCCACATTGGCCGAAAAGGGCATGGTTTTCAATCCTCAATCAGTTAGCAGCAGAGCCGCCCCTTTTCCTTCCACCTCGAAAGGATCTTCTGTCGCAGGGTCCAGTCCTCTGCCCACAGGTGCAGCAGTGGAAATTAGCGGCCTGGCTACTGAGGAGGGTATATTAAAATCTAAGGGATTTTCAGAGAACTTAATCTCCACCCTCCTCAACAGTAGGAAAAAGGAGACACGTAAGATTTACAAAAAGGTCTGGCTCCTTTTCAACAAATGGTGCAGAGAAAACACCTTCTCGGTGCAGAGTCCCGTAGCTGTGTTGGAGTTTCTGCAGTGTGGAGCGGACAAGGGTTTATCCATAGGCAACCTTAAGAGTCAGGTTTCAGCAATCAGTGTTTATCTGGAGAAGTCTCTGGCTGCCAATCCATGGGTGGTCAGATTCTTTAGGGCACTGTCAAGACAGAGACCTACCCGAGGTCCACCTTTTCCCGGGTGGGATCTATCTCTGGTCTTACAGAGCCTTACGGGTATCCCTTTTGAGCCATTGGACAAGTGTCTGTTAAGGGAGCTTACCCTAAAAACAGTATTTTTAGTAGCAGTGACAACTGCCAGGAGAGTCAGCGAAATTGAGGCGTTATCAATTAGACCTCCTTTTTGTGTTATTTTGCCAGACAGGATAGTCCTTAAGACTGATCCAGCTTTTTTGCCTAAAGTGGCGTCAGGCTTTCACAGAAGCCAGGAAATAGTCCTACCCTCGTTTTGTCCCAATCCTTCAGGTGAAAGGGAACTAAAATTTCATTTTTTAGATGTAAGGAGGTGTATCCTACAATACCTAGAGATGACTAAAATAATAAGGAAGTCTGATTCTCTATTTATTTTGTTTTCTGGGGCCAGAAAGGGTCTCAGAGCGTCCCGACGCACGATTGCCAGATGGCTTAGATTAGCTATTGGGCAGGCATATTCTTTAGCAGGGAAGGAGATCCCTAGAGGCATAAAGGCACACTCCATCAGAGCAGTGGCAACTTCCCAGGCAGAGAAGGCTGGAGCAACGCCAGAGCAGATATGCAAGGCAGCGACATGGTCCAGCTACTCCACTTTCGTTAGACATTACAGAGTGGACCTGGTGGCGGCAGGTGAGCAGGCTTTTGGGCGAAAAGTTCTGCAAGCTGTAGTCCCACCCTAATTGGTAAGTGCTCGATTATCCTCTCTATTGTGGCTGTCCTGAAATGACGGAAAGGGAAAATTAAAGTTACGTACCGGTAACGTCTTTTCCTGTAGTCTTTCAGGACAGCCCTAGTTACCCACCCTAAGCTTGGGGGGGTCTTATTTAAGACCGGAACGCAATATGATAATGATATTGATTGGTATGCTATTAATGTGTTCTTGTGTCTCCCCAGCTGGCCGGAGGTGCTCTTCAAAAAACTGAGGTCCGGCAGGGGAGGAGAGAATTTATGGGCTGGCGCAGTGTTTCCAGAGGAAGGGGAGGAGACTATCTCTCTCTCTATTGTGGCTGTCCTGAAAGACTACAGGAAAAGACGTTACCGGTACGTAACTTTAAATTACGTTAAAATTTTTCTGTCAGATTGTGCCGAGCACTGGCGAGGCGTGTTCATGTCGGTGAGGGGCGAATTTGTACATGTTGGGGGTGGATTTTTAAATCCCTCCTTCAAGGGCATTTGCAGGCTGAACCTCCCACTGAGAAGGGGGGACTTTGACAGAATTTTGTGCCAGAAGGAGAAAATGTGGATATACAATTTAAATAGTATGCAACCTCGAGGGTTAAATAATAAATGTAACCTCTCTGTATTTCTCACGCCTTAGCCCTGGGTTGCCATTTGATTTGTTACCCTTGATCATGCTGGCCTCCTGGCTCTTTGTCCGTAGTTAGCTCTACTTTACCCCCCTATTCATTTAACATCTTCCTTTCTTGCTAATTTATTTATTTTCTTCTAATCTCTATTTATTAAGGTTTTCCCCACTTCTGCTTGGTTTTTTGTTTATTTTTATTTTTGATTTTTTGGTGGATTCCCCGCACTCACAGACCGGTCCGCTGACTCGGTGTTATTGTAATGTCTGGCTGTCAATTAGTTGCACAGTTGCCTAGACAACCAGATGCTTACTTGACTACGTCGTCTGGTGCTCTGGCTACTTAAGGATGTCTTTCCTGGCTTCTGCGCATGCTCTGAAGAAACCCGGGTGATGGGTGAAACGCGTCAGATGGACGCCATCACGCTCCTAATAGCGTACACGCTGATCCACCCACATGCCAAGGTGTTCTGGCACTACACGGAACACACTGGTGACACTTTGCATAGCGAAGGAAGCTGCTTGTCCACCTGTGCGGGGGTGCTGTCCGGCTGCATATACAATTTAACCACTTTTACTTTAGACACACACTAACCTGCCAATATCGGTGCTCTTGAGCCTGCATCAGTTCCCGTGCAAATATATCTCAGCTATAGGAACTTCCTTCCAGCATACCCTGATTGACATAGTCTTACATACTTACAGCAAGTTCTGTGTTCAAAGATCTTTCATGAACTGTTTGTGCAATATTCCAGTTCGCTGTAGTTACTGATACTCGCTGGTCTATTATCTAGTGGATAAGGAGGTCTAAATACCTGCATGGCGGCTTCTACTCCCCTTTGACCCCTTCTTTTCACTCACATGTGTGTTACTTGAAGGACTATCATCTTTTCCCTTAGATGATTCAACACTGACCATTACTTTCATCAGCCATTCAATGGGGGGGGAATGGATGGAGAAATGTGTGGTGGCCATCTGTGTGTAGACAACGTTGTCTATTTTAATGAATTTTTGGTATTTTCTAAATTAACTTTTGTGATTAGTGTTAGTGTATTGCATAATAAAACTTTATATTTTTTGCTAAATTGCCTGTTCCTCCCTGAAGAATTGCTTTTCTTGGAATTGTCCCGTCAATTTCCCCCCCTTTTTTTTTCTATATCATTTAAAAATCCACCCCCATCTTTGCAGCACTGCCCATAATTTTACAATCCGACCCCAACATGTACAAATCTGCCTCTCACCATCATGAACACGCCTCGGCAATGCCAGGCACAATCTGACAGAAACATTTCTTCCGTCGGCTATTGTGCGCAGGCGCCATCTCGCCGTCATAGCAGCTGATTGTAAAATCAGCTGTTGCGCTGTCCCATACGGTGCATGCGCAGTACATCACGGGCACTTCTCGATAGCGGCACTATCCGACAGAACACCGGCAGTGTGTGGTCACTGGAGTCTGGATTGGGGACAGAGATGAGGGGACGATACATTGCTGACAGGCACTGGGGACAAGTATGCTGTCAGAATAATGTGTCTGGCAGTTTGGACACATGATGCAAAAACCAGACTGCCCAGGTAAATCCCATACAGGTGGCAACACTAGCCAGGACAGCAGATCCATTAATTGAGTTGAAGTCATCTGTTGCAATCCCTGATTGAGGTGTGAAATGTTTTACACTCATATTATCTGAGAGTGATAGTGAAGGGGAGATGAGGAAGATATAGACGGCCCCTGGAAAGCTGCCAGTCCCTCGGCACCTGCCTGGGTCACCTTGTGGGCAATCCGGCTCTATTCGTATGACTTGTGTTATTGCAGCCAAATACATCAACTTTGTGTTCCTTTGTCTGTGAAATGTTCTAATGATATGAAGGAGAATTCCTGACACAACCTTCCCTTATCTTATTACATGTCCTTTATTTTCCCCAGATAGGGAGATTATTGTCAGGAATCCTCCCATGTATTATCTGTGTTCCTCTGTATAAGGAATCCTATGACTACGTGTCTCAGTCTCAGTGTCAGATACTTTCACTGTCATTCTCTCTTCTGCTCTCAGCGATGGCGTCTGCTGATCTGAGAATGGAGCTGGAATGTTCCGTCTGTCTGAACATTTATACAGATCCTGTAACCCTGAAATGTGGACACAACTTCTGCCGGGACTGTATTGGTCGTGTGTCGGATACACAGGAGGGGTCTGGAGGTTATTCCTGTCCTGAATGTAAACAAAGCTTCCAGAAACGTCCCGTCCTTCAGAGGAATCTAAAACTATGTAACATAGTGGAGAATTTCCAGTCCACCCATCCAGATCAGGAGGAGTCCGGGGTCTTCTGTACTTACTGTATTCACACTCCTGTACCTGCTGTGATATCCTGTCTGATGTGTGAAGCTTCTCTGTGTGACAATCACCTGAGAGTCCACAGCAAGTCACCAGAACACGTCTTATGTGACCCCACCACTTCCCTGGAGAACAGGGAATGCTCCATCCATAAGGAACTACTGAGGTATTACTGCACTGATGACTCCACCTGTATCTGTATGTCCTGTGGTTTCATTGGAGAACATTGGGGACTCCAGGTCGAGACTCTGGATGAGGCCTCTGAGACGAAAAAGAAGAAACTGAGGAATGTTCTGCAGAAACTGATGACAGAGAGAGAGGAGATGGAGAAAAGAGTCCAGAGTCTGCAGGGACACAGGAGGAAACTACAAAGAAAAGCAGATGATGAAACAAAGAGAGTCGCTGCCCTGTTCAGAGACCTCAGGAGACATCTGGAAGACCTGGAGAAGAGAGTCCTGAGGGACATCTCTGGGCAGGCAGAGCGGATCTCCGTGATAATCTATGATCTGGTCCAGGATCTGGAAATAAAGAAGGAGAAGCTGTCCAGGAAGATGGGGGACATTGAGGAGCTGTGTAACATGACGGATCCACTGACTGTCCTACAGGAATCAGACACAGGTGACTTGTGTGATACTGAGGATGGAGATGATGACAGAGAGAGACATGATAAACTCCTCCATGATGGAGGGGATCTGGATGTGTGGGGGATCTCACACACATTACACACAGGTTTATCTGATATCATGTCTGGGGTAAATGTGGAGAAATGTCCAGGCACACATGTCTATCCACATTCTACTACAAAGGGCAAAGGTCACATCAATGCTGAACCATCCAGGAGACCTCCCCAGCCCTCCCCCACCATACAATCATCCAGTAAACGCCTCAAACCCTCCCCCACCATACAACACTCACACCTCCAGGCTGGAGGACCAAAAATTGGGGCTGTACAGCAAACATTAGGGGTGTCTGGGGTTACAGACATATTACTGGATGTGGGGACAGCTGCTAATAATCTACATATATCAGATGACAGGAAAACTGCATCCTCCTCATATCAGAATCGCCCAGAAACACCAGAGAGGTTTCAGGATTGTCAGGTGATGAGCAGTCAGAGGTTCTCCTCAGGGAGACATTACTGGGAAGTGGATGTCGGGGGTTCATTGCACTGGAGAGTCGGGATGTGTTACCGCAGTATAGACAGGAGAGGAGATCAGTCAGTGATTGGAGATAATAAGAAGTCCTGGGGTTTGCAGAGAAGGTGGGGTAAACAGTACTCAGTGATACATGACAGTAAGGAGATCCGATTACCCGGTGGTGTCTCCAGTAGGAGAGTCGGGATAGATCTGGATTATGAGGCCGGGCGGATCTCCTTTTATGATCTGTGTGACCCGATCCGACATCTCCACACCTTCACCACCACCTTCACTGAGCCCCTCCATGCTGGGGTATATGTAGGGGGATGGGGAGGTTGTATAAAGATATGTGGGGGGAATTAGAAGTGAGAGATCTGCCCAGAGACATCACAAGGTGGATTATCTGATTGGTGATTGGTGCAATACTTATCCAATAGGAGGGAGCAGAGGACAGGAAACATGAGTGATTTATTTATAAAGCTGCAGGTTCCGGGGCCGTCATCTTCATCCGAAACCTCACTTCACTACCTAGTGTGTCACTGACCAGGAACAAGCATGCAGGAGGTCAGATTGTTCAGCCTTCACTGGCTGCATGCTTGTTCTGGGTCAGTGACACTACAGAGTGTAGCCAGGATCAGGATGACGGCCCTGGGGTCTCCACCATCACTGTCTATCTATAGAAAGTTTTTTTTTCAGTTTTGTATGAGGTGGGGAATGCAGAGTTCAGGGGTGCACTGCGTTCAGAAGGCAGAGTTCAGGGGTGCACTTCACAGAGATCAGAGGTTATTTCCTCATCACATTCCACAAGAACTTTGTAATCCTGATGGAACACATCCATCATTTTATTGGGACACAGGTTTTCTATGGTCAGGATTGTCTTACAATGTTACATGTTTCCTATTAATAAAGACAGAAACACATCGCAGAGCAAATATACTTACTTTCAGGGGTTGCTCCAGACATTTTTTTGGGTGGTGCTGTGCTGTTATTGGGAGTAGAAGTGGTAATGTGCCACACCTTGCGCGTGCGCCTACCGTGCACATGTCGACATGGCCAAACAGTAGGTGTAGCCTGCAAGTGGGCGTGGACAACAAGTGGGTGTTCCTTCATGGTCTGTTTTGTAGTGTGACACTTTTCTCTTAGTGTAGGCCAAGTATGAATTGGGGTGAACTGAAGAGACAGTGGGAATAAAATAACACCTCAGCTTGTGTGAAGTTCTGCACTAACCCCCAGCACAGCAAAAATATATTAACAAAAAGTACCACAGAATAATTAACCCACAGTATTACACGCTTATTAAGCTCCAGCACAGTAATTAACCAGGGCATGGTTCAATACTTCACCCTCAGCACAACACAATAATGAACCCATAACATTGAACAACATTTAACCCCAAAAATTGCACAAGCATTAACCCTCAGCATAACACAGTAATTAACCCCTAACACAGCACAGAAACAAACCCCCAGCACAACACAGTAATAAACCTCTGGAATGAACTGTGTACAGAGTGCAGGGTTTGGGAGTGTGCTATGTACAGATTGAAGAGCTCAGGAATGTGCTGCCCATAGAATGCAGAGTACAGGAATGCACTATGTACAGAGTGCAGGGTTCAAGAGTGTGCTACATACAGAGTGCAGAGTTCAGGGGTGCGCTGCGTACAGAATGCGGAGTTCAGGGGTGCGCTGCGTACAGAATGCGGAGTTCAGGGGTGCGCTGCGTACAGAATGCGGAGTTCAGGGGTGCGCTGCGTACAGAATGCGGAGTTCAGGGGTGCGCTGCGTACAGAATGCGGAGTTCAGGGGTGCGCTGCGTACAGAATGCAGAGTTCAGAGGTGTGCTGTGTACAGAGCGATATTTATTAGCACTGCCCACACTAAAGCTGGCTGCTAAGGTCATACGGGGCAGCAGTGTCCAATTGGACCTGTTCTACTGATTACACCTATTACACTCTCTGCATGACATCTGCCTAACAGTGTCACCTGTGCAGGGAGGCTGAACTACACCTGTCTATACATCACCTTCTGTATTCATTCAGCAGTGATGTCATTCAGTGACGGGATGACATCTTTTACCACCCAAAGTAAACAGGCCAAAGTGCCCCCCCATTTATGAGCTGTGATCTACTTCAGATCACAGGTCCTGTCCTTTATGCCCCCCCCGCCTGCTGATCCACCAAAGTGGTCCCCTTTTCTGACTCCCCCTCAGCCCAGTCCTATCCAGAAGTGCCCAGGACAAATCTATTTTTCTGTGAGATTGTGCCCCGTGCTCCCATGGCGAGTTTGTGTCGGTGAGGGGTGGATTTATAAATGATGGGCAGTTGGGGGTGCAATTTTTAAAGATGCCCAGTGCTGCAAAACAAAACTTTTTATGCTATTCTTCGAAGAACAACCTGGGCACTTCTCTGATAGCGGGCACTATCCGACAGAACACTGAAACAATTCTGTAATAAATCCAGGAACACTGTAACCAACTTTACATTTTACAGATCAAATCTGTTATCATTTATAAAAAGAAATCCATTTTATTCCTGGAAATCCAACATCTTTTTTTTTCTGTTTTTCCAAAATAAAAATGGTGCTTGTGCTTGTCAGAAAAATTCTGTAAAAAATCCATCTTTACAATTCCCAGCATATTTATAGTGAACATTTAGAAAAAAAATACATTATAAAATGGTAAATACTTTTCTGTTGAATTAGGAATACCGTGCAGCTATTGGCCCATTTACTGCAAGAGGCGTGGTCACATTTCCTTGTTTGTGTGACAGACGGAGTGTGCCAGTAAGTCCAGCAGGGGGCAGCACACAGATTTGCATGCTCCGTGTGGAGAAGAGATAAGTGAAGGTCACCCTGCGAGGCGGTGCGGAGTGACGTAGTAGAGTCGCTTTGCGTCTCCTCACATGCGGTTTGTCTCGGCCTTTAGGCGGTGGCATTGTCCACTTTCACATGATAAAGTAAACAATGCTGCCGCCATTCCTCACCTTCTCATTTCCCATGCTGGAACCAAGGACAGTTTTTTATACATCACCATATTATTTATGAGAGAGAATGTGCCAAAATACAAGAGAAACATTTCCTTCATGTATGGAGAGTCTTCTGCAGGGCCAATGACAAGACTTTTACACTTACAGCAACATCTACATAAACCATTGAATTTTCAGTGGGGGCGCCCTCGTATGGGAGCTGGCGGGATTGGGAGTCCACAGTCCAGGGAAATCCAACCTAACAGAACAAAGAGAAAAAAGACGGAAGGGGGGAGGGGGAGGAGAAAAGAAAACATGATAGTGGCCAGTGGCACTGTGCTAGGCCCAGGAGCCACTATTATCTTTTCTCCTTCACCCTCCTGGCCAAGAAAACTGATCTTAGTGCTAGGGATGAGCCCGATGTTTGAGTCGAATGCCGAACAGTGAACAATATGCGGTGTTCGCGGCAAATTCGAAAGCCATGGGACATTAACATGAAAAATCAAAAGTGCTCATTTTAAAGGCTTATATGCAAGTTATTGTCATAAAGTGTTTGGGGACCTGGGTCCTGCCCCAGGGGACATGTATCAATGCAAAAAAAAAGTTTTAAAAACTGATGTTTTTTGGGAGCAGTGATTTTTGTTAATGCTTGAAGTGAAACAATAAAAATTAAATATTCCTTTAAATATCATACCTTGGGGGTGTCTATAGTATGCCTGTAAAGTGGCGCATGTTTCCCATGTTTAGAACAGTCTGACAGCAAAATGACATTTCTAAAGGAAAAAATCTAATTTAAAACTGATCGCAGCTGTAATGAATTGTCGGGTCTCAGCAATATAGATAAAACTCATTAAAAAAAATGGCATGGGGTTCCCCCCAGTCTACTACCAGGCCCTTTGGGTCTGGTATGAATATTAAGGGGAACCCCGAACCAAAATAAAAAAATTGCGTGGGGGTCCACGCAAAAAAAAAGTACGGGTCCCCCAAAATCCATATCGGACCCTTCAGGTCTGGTATGGATTTTAAGGGGAACAGTGCGCCAAAATTTTAAAAAAATGGCATAGGGTTCCCCCCGAAATCCATAGCAGACCCTTATCCGAGCATGCAACCTGGCAGGCCACAGGAATAGGGGGACGAGAGAGCAGCCCCCCTCCTGAACTGTACCAGGTCACATACCCTCAACATGGGGAGGGTGCTTTGGGGTCTGACCCCAAAGTACCTTGTCCTCATTTTTATGGGGACAAGGGCCTCATCCCAACAACCCTTGCCTGGTGGTTGTGGGGGTATGTGGGTGGGGGGGCTTATTGGAATTTGGAAGCCCCCTTTAACTTTTTTTGTGAAATGGTAGGGGTACAGTGTACCCCGTTACCATTTCCCACAGGGGGGCCAGGATCTGGTGGTCCCCTTATTAAAGGGGGCTTCCAGATTCCAATAAGCCCCCCACCCACATACCCCCACAACCACCGGGCAAGGGTTGTGGGGATGAGGCCCTTGTCCCCATCAACATGGGGACAAGGTGCTTTGGGGTCAGACCCCAAAGCACCCTCCTCATGTTGAGGGCATGTGGCCTGATACGATTGAGGAGAGGGGGTGCTCTCTCATCCCCCTCTTTTCCTGCAGCCTGCCAGGTTGTGTGCTTGGATAAGGGCCTGGTATGGAATTTAGGGGGACCCCACGCAATTTTTTTTTAAATTTTGGTTCGGGCTTCCCTTTAATTATTCTTACCAGACCCAAAGAGCCTGGTAATGGACTGGGGGGGAACCCATGCCATTTTTTTCAATGAGTTTTACCTATATTACCGAGACCCGACAATTCATTACAGCCGCGATCAGCTTTAAATGACAATTTTAACTTTAGAAATGTCATTTTGCTGTGGTATTCTAAACACGGGAAAACTCTGCCACTTTACAGGCATACTGTGACAGACCTAGCCAGGACAGAGGCTTTTGGAGGGGACTGAATGCAAGCCTCTTGCTGACCGATTATGGGCCCTGGCATTTGGGGGAACGGTGCTCTTTGTGAGCTGTATGAGAAATCCAGTCCGATCTGTACTAGTTGGACTCAGTCGTGGGTATATATTGTATGTTGTCTCATTCTGTTGTGGACTCTTTGCTGTGATCATTTGGGATGTGTGTCCCTGTAGAGGGAGGGGGGATTCCTCCAGCAGCCCCCCCTGCTGATAAGACTGTGTACTGAGGAGAAGTTTGAACACACCTGACCTGTGTGTCCATTGTCTTTGGACAGTTTAACCCACCCTCTTTTCCAAGGGTGGGGGGGGGGGTCTGAGTTATTTTATCTGTTGTGTCCATGTGTGATAATAAAACAGTCCATGTTAGCAGTGAAACAAGTCTCGCCTTTTGTGCTCAGAGCGGTTGGAATATCTGATATCTGTATCCAGACTGGGAGGAAGTGGTATACAGACAGAAGCACTCAAGCGGAGTGTGGGACGTTCCGTGACACATACTATAGACACCCCCCCCCCCCGGCACAATATTTAAAGGAATATTTCACTTTAAGAATAAAAAAAAAGTCACTGCTCCCGAAAAAATTTTGCATATAAGCTTTTAAAATAAACACTTTTGATTATTCATGTTCGTGTCCCATAGACTTTAACATTGTTTGCGTGTTCTGGCAAATTTTTTGCCTGTTCGCAAGTTCTGGTGCGAATCGAACCGGGGGGTGTTCGGCCCATCCCTACTTAGTGCCCACAAAATGCCCTAAATCATCTCAGTGCCGCCAGTGGTAGTGTGGCGGTACATTTACAGACAGTCTGTAAGTGATTAAAATGTATGGACTGTCCATTTACAAACAGTTGGCAACCCCCACTACAGTGCAGCACATCACCCCCTCCCCCCTCTAGTGTTTTGCTGCAGAAAAGACAGGAAATCATTTCTGCAAAGTAACAATCCACCTGTTTTATACGTTTTCCCCTTTTTGGAGGATTGTAAAAACCACTTCTCCACACCAGCAAAGCAACAAAGAGCTCCTCCCCATTACCCATAAAAGCCACGAAGCTAATTCTCCTGGCCACTCCCCATTATCTCCTCCCTCCAGTCACTGTGACACTATACAACTATAAAGACATGAGAAATACTCATAGAATGAATTTATAAAACACATGCTCAGTATGATGACTCAGGACATTTCTGCTACAAAAGTCTGAACTAAGGATATAAAAAAGGGCCGGAATGCAGGAATATGGGGAATCTACTTCCTGGTCTGATGTCACTTCCTGCTCTGTGTCACTTCCTGTTCTCAATCCCTTCCTGTTCTGATGGCACTTCCTGTCCTGAGTCACTTCCTGTTCTATAACATATTAACACTGTAAAATGAACAGCTGTGATTGGCTCAGGATATTACAATTGTATTTTTAGTATTTACAGAATATTTTGTGTCAATTTCACACAATTTTATTGTTTTTCAATGTACAACATTTTCCTGTGATGATGTCACAGAATGTTACGGGTGATGTCACAGACACGAGCGGCTCAATATAAACCTTTTAGTAAGTTCTCATTGGTCTGCAGAAAAGTGATCCTTCACCATACTGAACACATTGAAAACTCTTCAGAAGTGTCTCTGTAGGAAAACAAACACATTCTAGTGAATACTCAGATCCATTCACTATTACAGACATTTCACCTTTCCCTCTTACAATGAACTCTGCTCAGTCCAGACCTGGCTATAAAGGAGGGCAGAGGGGTCAGTTGTCAGTGGGCCATCTGCTGAGACAGAACTTGATTTTGAAACTTTAACCAATTGCCCTCCGGAAGATTTACCCCCCTTCATGACCAGGCCATTTTTTGCTATTCAGCACTGTGCTACTTTAACTGATAATTGTGCGGTCATACAACGCTGTACACAAACCACATTTATATCATTTGTTTTCCACAAATAGAACTTTCTTTTGGTGGTATTTGATCACCTCTGGGCTTTTTGTATTTTTTACGCTATAAATGAGAGTTCAAACGCGTTTCAGTTTCTTCTTTTCAGCCTGTATAGATGTATTCTCTCCCATAATACATTGGAATGAGCGCCATGATCTGGGCTGTTCATTACCCCTCCCCCACCTTGCTGAGTACACCTCAATATCGCGTCTCCTTCTCCTATATAGATTTTGTGTCACAACCTTTCCACCAGAAGAGGACAAACACAACCTTACAATGTGGCCAAATAATCCCCATGTCTGACATTGTATCTTTTCTAAAGTCCTACAGCGCCCCCTACCCTTGGCTCACACCTGTGTGTTTTTAGGTGCGTTTTGCAGAAATGCACTACAATCCATTTCACATGGTTTCCTATGGATCTAGGTCAAATCGGTGCTTTTTTTTGGAAAAGGTTGGAGTCTTTTCCCACATTAGATTATTATGTGTGTGTAGCGGTACCCCCGTAAGGGCTGCTGATTTGGTTACTAGCAATCCGCCAATCACCCTACTGCCAACCCCCATCCACCATTTTGAAGACAATGAACAGTCATTTTGATCCGTTTTGTTACTTTATTGTGGGGTACAACTTGAATGAGAGAAAAGGGGAATATGAGATGCCCATCATACAGCACATTCTTGACATCGTGGCCTTGGCCTTGTAACTTTGTACTTCTGTGCATTAACTTCTCTACTGACAGTTTCTTCTTCTCTTTCTGTTGCAAATAATAACTTCACTTCCAATGGAACAAGAGGAATCACTCTGAATAATTCCGACTTGTAGACCAGAGTCAGCGGCTTACACACCCTCTCTTCCAGACTCCATGAAACGGACAGTCACCCAGTTGGAGGATATTACCAATGTGCTAACCAGGCCAGAGATAACACGGCATCTCCCCCCGATGACCTGACACATGGCAATAAATGGACTACTGCTCTCAGCCAGTCTGTTACTGACAACGCTGTGTTCCCCGGCCACAGCATTCTACACTGCTCTGTCCAGCTTCTCCTTGTTTTCAGTTGCACTGACCTTCTCCTCTTTAAAAGGACCATTCTGTGTCCCCGATACTCTCCTCCGCTTGACTGCTACTTCCTCTGCTTGATCTTCTTTACATCCAGACCTTGTGTTCCCCGGTCACAGCATCCTAATGTCACCATTGAGATAAAGATCCTTATTTTTAGCTCCTTCCCAGCAGTTCCTTCATCCATCCTCTGTGCTCGCCGCATCCCACGTGGGAACACCTAGAGCAGCACCTCAATCCTCCCTTCTGTCTTTCTACTCCACAGAACTCCTCCCTGGAAGCATGTGACTCCAGCTTATATGAGAGGCCTGCCCCCTGCCAATACCAGAAGATAATTGGTCAGGGCTCCTCACAGGAGCTGCCTGCCACTCAGATCTCAAGTCCAACCTCCCTTCCAGAACCATCCCTCTGAAAGCAAAGGAGGCACAGGTGGCCACACCCCCCACTACACCAGACACTCCCAGTCCCAAATCACAACAACTAAACCCAGCCTAAAGAACAGGCCTGGCTAAATTTACCTGCACTTGGGTGCTGCAGCTAAAAAAAATACTAGTCTAGCACCTACCTTTAGGTAGAGGGTTCTACATTTGTAATACACTTCAATGAACCCACACCAAAAACGCAAGTGTTGTATTTATGACCTGTTTTGTGTTTTTTTGGGAGGGATAGTAGGAAAGTAGGACAGTTCTGTTTATGGAGAGTAACTTTGATGCGACTTTACACTCTCTGCCACTCAAATCACATCAAAGTATTTCAGAAATCTTTAGACCCCTTTCACACTGAGGAAGTTTTCAGGCGTTTAGTGCTAGAAATAGCCTCTGAAAAGCGCCTGAAAACTGCCTCCCATTCTGTGCAGTAAGTGCTTAGACACTGATAGGGATGAGCTTCGCGTTCGAGTCGAACCCATGTTCGACTCGAACATCGGCTGTTCGATCGTTTGCCGAATTGCGAACGTTATGGGCCATTCGCGCCAAATTCGCGTGGCACGTCACGCCCTATAATTCACTGCGGCATCGCAGTGCATTGCTAGCTGATGATTGGCCAAGCATGCACTATGACCCGCATGCTTGGCCAATCACAGCGCCGTCGGTAGAGAGAGCTGTAATTGGCCAAAGCCAAGGTGTCTTTGGCCAATTATGGCTCAGGGATGTGCAGTGTGTTCTGGCGTGCTGAGAGACGGACAGAGACAGTGTAATTTGAGTTGGCTAGATTAGGCAGGACAGTCAGTGAGTTAGCTGCACTTACAGTGTATTGTGTGTATATATATAATATATGCATCCCAGGTGTTGTGTGTGTGTGTGTGTATATATATATATATATATATATATATATATATATATATATATATATATATATATATATATATATATATATATATATATATATATATACACTGTATTCAGTTTAGCTAGATCCGTTCCTGTTATCTTCCTACTGACAGGCAGGCTTGTCTTGTTACAGTATTTACAGCTACCTGAAGAAAATTGCCGGTGTTCTTTTGATCCTATTAGTACCACAGTCAGGCAGCTAGACTATTTACAGTTAGTGTAGTGCGTCCTGCTCAGTGTTCAGCTAAACCTACAAGTTAGTGTAGTACGTCCTTCTCAGTGTTCAGTTAAAGCTACAAGTTAGTTTAGTGTGACCTCTGCACAGTGTTCAGCTAAAACTACAAGTTAGTGTAGTGCACAGTGTTAGGCTAAAGCTACAAGTTAGTGTAGTGCGTCCTCCTCACAGTGTTCAGCTAAAGCTACAAGTTAGTGTATTGCGTCCTCCTCAGTGTTCAGCTAAAACTACAAGTTAGTTTAGTGCGACCTCTGCAGAGTGTTCAGCTAAAGCTACAAGTTAGTGTAGTGCATCCTCTTCTAAATCTACAAGTTAGGTTAGTGCGTCCTCCTCACAGTGTTCAGCGAAAGCTACAAGTTAGTGTAGTGCGTCCTCTGCACAGTGTTCAGCTAAAGCTACAAGTTAGTGTAGTGCATCCTCTTCTAAATCTACAAGTTAGTGTAGTGCGACCTCTGCACAGTGTTCAGCTAAAGCTACAAGTTAGTGTAGTGCGTCCTGCTCAGTGTTCAGCTAAAACTACAAGTTAGTGTAGTGAGACCTCTGCACAGTGTTCAGCTAAAGCTACAAGTTAGCCACTTTAAGACCAGCCTCGTTTTGGATTTTAGGTGTTTACAAGTTTAAAACAGGTTTTTTTGCTAGAAAATTACTTAGAACCCCCAAACATTATATATTGTTTTTTTTTTCTAACACCATAGAGAATACAATAGCAGTCATTGCAATACTTTTTTTTGCACCATATTTGCGCAGCGGTCTTCTAAGCGCACTTTTTTTGGAAAAAAGTCACTTTTTTGAAAAAAAAATAAGACAACAGTAAAGTTAGCCCAATTTTTTTTTATATTGTGAAATATAATGTTACGCCAAGTAAATTGATACCCATCATGTCACGCTTCAAAATTGCGCCCGCTCGTGGAATAGCGTCAAACTTTTACCATTAAAAATCTCCATAGGCGACGTTTAAAAAATTCTACAGATTGCATGTTTTGCGTTACAGAGGAGGTCTAGGGCTAGAATTATTGCTCTCACTCTACCGGTCGCGGCGATACCTCACATGTGTGGTTTGACCACCGTTTTCATATGCGGGCGCTACTCATGTATGCGTTCGCTTCTGCGCGCGAGCTCGTCGGGACAGGGCGCTTTAAAAATTTTTTTTTTTTTTTTTATTTTATTTTACTTTATTTTATTTTTTCACTGTTTTTAAAAAAAAAAATTTGGATCACTTTTATTCCTATTACAAGGAATGTAAACATCCCTTGTAATAGAAAAAAGCATGACAGGTCCTCTTAAATATGAGATCTGGGGTCAAAAAGTCCTCAGATCTCATATTTAGACTAAAATGCAAAAAAAAAAAAAAAAAGTCGTTTAAAAAAAATGACACAAAAAAAATTGTGCCTTTAAGAGAAGTGGGTGGAGCCGTCATAATGACGTCGCTCCGGCCGTCACATGGTATGGAGACGGGTGGGGGCCATCTTGGCCTCACTCGTCTCCATACCTAAGCAGGGAAAGGACCCGATCGCCTCCACCGATACCGACGGCTCCGGTAAGCGGCGGAGGGTGCGGGAGAGCGGCGGGGGGGGGGGTGCAACCTCTCCCGCCGCCGATAACGGTGATCTCGCGGTGAACCCGCCACAGAGACCACCATTATCGTGTACGGAACCGCCCGCTGAAAAGATGGATACCTCGGTTGTGGCAGCAGCTGCTGCCGTTACCGAGATATCCATCTTCAAAAAAATGACGTATATATACAGTGGGCGGTCTGGTTAGTGTAGTGCGTCCTGCTCACAGTGTAAAGCTAAAACTACAAGTTAGTGTAGTACGACCTCTTCAGTGTTCAGCTAAAGCTACAAGTTAGTGTAGTGTGACCTCTGCACAGTGTTCAGCTAAAGCTACAAGTTAGTTTAGTGAGACCTCTGCACAGTGTTCAGCTAAAGCTACAAGTTAGTGTAGTGCGTCCTCCTCAGTTTTCAGCTAAAACTACAAGTTAGTCTAGTGAGACCTCTGCACAGTGTTCAGCTAAAGCTACAAGTTGGTGTAGTGTGTCCTCAGTGTTCAGCGAAAACTACAAGATAGTGTAGTGCGACCTCTGCACAGTGTTCAGCTAAACCTACAAGTTATTTTTTTGCGAGCTCTGCACAGTGTTCAGCTAAAGCTACCTGTAGAAGGTTGGTGGTGTTTTCCTGATCCTATCACTACTGCAGGCAGCTAAATAAGCTACAAGTTATTTTTTTGCGAGCTCTGCACAGTGTTCAGATAGAGCTACCTGTAGAAGGTTGGTGGTGTTCTCATACTACAGGCAGGCAGTTGATTTTGCTAGCTGCAGTATCAGTATATATATATCTATATAAAGATATATAGATCTATATATATATATAGATAGATGGATAGCGATAGAGATAGCGATAGAGATAGCGATAGAGATAGCGATAGCGATAGAGATAGAGATAGCGATAGAGATAGAGATAGCGATAGAGATAGCGATAGCGATAGAGATAGCGATAGAGATATCCCAGCTTAGTGCAGCTACAGGCCATTAGTATGTCTGGAAGGCCAACAAGGAGAGGCAGACAGTCACAAGCCAATAAGAGGGCAAGCAGGCTCTGTATCTAGAGGCAACAGTGCTGGTCGTGGAGACGGTGCATCCTCATCAGCACGTGGTCGTGGGACACGCTTGGCCTTTTTTTCGGCAGCTGGCTTTGTTGAGCCGCAACATGCAGAAGACTTGGTCGAGTGGATGACCAAGCCGTCCTCATCCTCTTCATCCTCTCACCCATGCCCAGGGTGTTTTGTCTGGCAAAGCAGCTGCCTCTTCCCTCGGCTCAATGTCATCAGTGACTCCTTCCCTAGCCCCACCATGTCCTCCTGAGGAGTCCCTCGAACTGTTTGACCACAGTGTTGGGTAAATGCTCCAGGAGGATGCCCAGCGTTTGGAAGGCTCTGATGATACTGAGCTAGATGAAGGCAGTAACGTGAGCACGGACAGAGGGGGTGCCCAAGAAGGACAGCAATCTGGCAGTCATGCTTCCCCTGCTGCAGCATACTGCCAGGTTTGCTCCAGTGATGAGGAGGGAGGGGATGATGAGGTCACTGACTCAACGTGGGTGCCTTAGAGGAGGAGGAGGAGGCGGCACATCACCAACGAGGCAGGATGCCCTCCAGGGGCCAGCCTAAGGGCAGCACACTGACTGCATCACACCCCAAAGCTCCGCATGTGCAGGGCGCTGCAGTCTCTGCACGTTAATCAAAAAGTTCTTTGGTGTGGGCCTTTTTTGGGACCAGTGCATCAGATCGCACCGCTGCCATTTGCAACATATGTCTCAAGCGTATCTTGCGTGGCCAAAACATCTCCCGCTTGGGCACCACATGCTTGACCAGACATATGTTGACCTGCCATGCAGTTCGTTGGCAAGCATATCCAAAAGACCCACACCAAGGAACAAAGAGGACCTCTCTTTGCTCCTCATCAGCTGAGATCTCCAACCCCACTATACCTTCAGTCCTCTCTGAGACTTGCACTGAGAGGAATGAAGGTGTAGAATTAGGTGTGTCACAGCCAAGTACTTGTGGGCAATCTGCTTTCGGTACACCAATGTCAGATTGTACCAGGCAAATTTCCCTGCCCCAGCTGCTGCACCGCCGAAAGAAGTTCGCTCCCAGCCATCCACATGCCCAGCGGTTGAATGCTAGCTTGGCAAAATTGCTAGCACTTCAACTGCTGCCTTTTCAGTTGGTAGACTCTGCCCCCTTCTGTGAGTTTGTGGAATGTGCGGTTCCTCAGTGGCAGGTACCCAAATGCCACTTTTTCTCACGGAAGGCGATTCCGGCTCTCCACCGGCATGTGGAAGGCAATGTCCATGCCTCGCTGGACAGGGTGGTCAGCGGTAAGGTTCATATTACCGCTGACTCATGGTCCAGCAGGCATGAACAGGGACGTTACCTAAGTTTCACCACGCATTGGGTGACTCTGCTGGCAGCTGGGAAGGATTCAGGACAAGGTGCAGTAGTGCTGGAGGTTGGTCCGCCAGCACGCCTCCAAAATGCCACTACTAATGATTGTGACACACCTCTCTCCTCCACCCTCTCCTCTTCTTCTTCCTCCATGGCCTCTTCCTGTGCTTTGTCCTCGGAAACCAGCGGTGCTCAGTAGCCGTTCAAGAGGCTACGCAAATATGCAGGCCAAATGATGCCATGCGGTGCTTGAGCTGGTGTGCTTGGGGGACAGGAGCCACACTGGGGCAGAGGTTCTGTCAGCTCTGCAGGGGCAGGTTCAGAGGTGGTTGACGCCACGCCAACTTAAGGCAGGAATGGTGGTTTGCGACAATGGCACCAACCTCCTCTCTGCCCTCCGACAGGGACAAATGACCCATGTGCCCTGTTTGGCTCACGTCCTTAACTTGGTGGTGCAGCGGTTCTTGGGCTGGTACCCGGGCTTACAGGATGTCCTGAGGCAGGCCAGGAAAGTCTGTGTGCATTTCTGCCGGTCATATAATGCCAGTGCTCGGCTGGCAGACCTTCAAAAGGAGTTTAACCTGCCCAAGAACCGCCTAATCTGTGACATGCCCACCAGGTGGAACTCAACGTTGGCCATGCTGCAGCGGCTGCACACGCAGCATAGGGCCATCAATGAGTACCTGTGCGACTATGGCACCAGGACAGAGTCATAGTTACATAGTTGCATAGTAGGTGAGGTTGAAAAAAGACACAAGTCCATCAAGTCCAACCTATGTGTGTTATTATGTGTCAATATTACATTGTATATCCCTGTATGTTGTGGTCATTCAGGTGCTTATCTAATAGTTTCTTGAAGCTATCAATGCTCCCCACTGAGACCACTGCCTGTGGAAGGGAATTCCACATGCTTGCCGCTCTTACAGTATATAGTTTAAGGTTAAACCTCTTTTCTTCTAATTTTAATGAATGGCCACGAGTCTTGTTAAACTCTCTTCTGCGAAAGTTTTATCCTTATTGTGGGGTCACCAGTACGGTATTTGTATATTGAAATCATATCCCCTCCCAAGCACCTCTTCTCCAGAGAGAATAAGTTCAGTGCTCGCAACCTTTCCTCATAACTAAGATCCTCCAGACACTTCATTAGCTTTGTTGCCCTTCTTTGTACTCGCTCCATTTCCAGTACATCCTTCCTGAGGACTGGTGCCCAGAACTGGACAGCATACTCCAGGTGCCGCCGGACCAGTGTCTTGTAGAGAGGGAAAATTATCGTTTTATCTCTGGAGTTGATCCCCTTTTTAATGCCAATATTCTGTTTTCTTTGTTAGCAGCAGCTTGGCATTGCATGCCATTGCTGAGCCTATCATCTACTAGGACCCCCAGGTCCTTTTCCATCCTAGATTCCCCCAGAGGTTCTCCCCCCCCAGTGTATAGATTGCATTCATATTTTTGCCACCCAAATGCATTATTTTACATTTTTCTGCATTGAACCTCATTTGCCATGTAGTCGCCCACCCCATTCATTTGTTCAGGTCTTTTTGCAAGGTTTCCACATCCTGCGGAGAAGTTATTGCCCTGCTTAGCTTAGTATCATCTGCAAATACAGAGATTGAACTGTTTATCCCATCCTCCAGGTCGTTTATAAACAAATTAAATAGGATTGGTCCCAGTACAGAACCCTGGGGGACCCCACTACCCACCCCTGACCATTCCGAGTACTCCCCATTTATCACCACCCTCTGAACTCGCCCTTGTAGCCAGTTTTCTATCCATGTACTCACCCTGTGGTCCATGCCAACGGACCTTATTTTGTACAGTAAATGTTAAGGGGGAGCTGTGCCAAATGCTTTTGTAAAATCCAGATACACCACGTCTACGGGCCTTCCTTTATCTAGATGGCAACTCACCTCCTCATAGAAGGTTAGTAGATTGGTTTGGCAAGAACGATTTTTCATGAATCCATGCTGATTACTGCTAATGATACCGTTCTTATTACTAAAATCTTGTATATAGTCCCTTATCATCCCCTCCAAGAGTTTGCATAATATTGATGTTAGGCTAACTGGTCTGTAATTCCCAGGGATGTATTTTGGGCCCTTTTTAAATATTGGTGCTACATTGGCTTTTCTCCAATCAGCGGGTAACCTTCCAGTCAGTAGACTATCTGTAAAAATTAGGAAAAACGGTCTGGCAATCACTTGACTGAGTTCCCTAAGTACCCTCGGATGCAAGCCATCTGGTCCCAGTGATTTATTAATGTTAAGTTTCTCAAGTCTAATTTTAATTCTGTCCTCTGTTAACCATGGAGGTGCTTCCTGTGTTGTGTCATGAGGATAAACACTGCAGTTTTGGTTACTGAAGCCCCTCGATTCACTCGTGAAGACTGAGGAGAAGAATAAATTCAATACCTCTGCCATCTCCCCATCCTTTGTAACCAGATGTCCTTCCTCATTCTTTATGGGGCCAATATGGTCTGTCCTCCTCCCTTTTTTACTGTTTACCTACTTAAAGAATTTCTTGGGATTTTTTTTGCTCTCCTCCGCTATGTGTCTTTCATGTTCTATCTTAGCCGTCCTAATTGCACCCTTACATTTCCTGTTGCATTCTTTATAAAGTCTGAATGCTGAGGATGATCCCTCAACCTTGTATTTTTTGAAGGCCTTCTCCTTTGCTTTTATATGCATTTTTACATTGGAGTTAAGCCATCCAGGATGTTTGTTCGCTCTTTTAAATTTTTTACCCAATGGGATACATTGGCTAATGCCCTTATTTAATATGCTCTTAAAGCAAACCCATCTCTCCTCCATATTCTTTGTTCCTAATATTTTATCCCAATTTATGCCTTTTAGCAAGGTTTGTAGTTTAGGGAAGTTGTCTCTTTTGAAATTCAGTGTCTTTGTATTCCCTTTATGTTTCCTATTTGTGTGATTTATACTGAAACTAATTGACCTGTGATCGCTGTTACCTAAATTGCCCCGTATTTCCACATCCGTGATCAGGTCTGTATTGTTGGTAATCAGTAGATCCAGTAATGTTTTATTTCCAGTTGGTGCGTCTACCATCTGACCCATAAAATTGTCCTGCAAGACATTAAGGAACTGGCGAGCCTTAAATGAATGTGCGGTTCCCTCTGCCCAGTCTGTCTGGATAATTAAAATCCCCCATTATGATAACACTTCCCATCCTTGCTGCTAATCCAATTTGTGATAGGAGATCCGTCTCCACTTCCTCCCTCAGGTTAGGGGGCCTATAGCAAACTCCCAGTATTTTCCCCTTAGCTTCATCCCTTTGGAGCTCTACCCATAAGGATTCCACCTCCTCTCTAGCTCCCTCAGTGATGTCATCTCTCACATTCACTTGTACGTTATTCTTGATATACAGACATACCCCTCCCCCTTTTTTACCCTCTCTATCCTTGCGGTATAGGGTATACCCTTGAATGTTTGCCAGCCAATCATGAGAGCTGTTGAACCAGGTCTCTGAAATTCCCACAAAATCCAAATCCTCCTCGTACAACAGTATCTCTAGTTCACCCATCTTGTCCGCCATGCTCCTGGCATTGGTGAACATGCCACATAGTTTAGACCGGTCGCATATTGTCCTCGTATTGGGTGTTTCGAGATTGCAACTGGGACTTGCTACTATACTCACCCTGTGTTTTTGTGCTTTGGTTAACCTACCACTAATGCCCCCAATACTACCCTCTGGAATATCTTCTGCGCTGGCTATCACTGTCTCTGGACCCTCCCCCCCATCGCCTAGTTTAAAAACCCCTCTAACTTTTTGGCCATCTTCATTCCCAGCAGATCTGCACCCTCCTCATTTAGGTGCAGTCCATCCCTTCTATAGTACCGGTTACCGACTGAGAAGTCGGCCCAGTCCTCCAGGAACCCAAACCCCTCCTTACTACACCAGCACTTCAGCCACTTGTTTACTTCCCTAATCTCCCTCTGCCTTTCTGGTGTGGCTTGATGTACCGGTAGTATTCCTGAGAACACTACCTTGGAGGTCCTTTTCCTCAATTTAGCTCCTAAGTCCCTAAAATCGTTCTTTAGGACACTCCATCTGCCTCTGACTTTGTCATTGGTGCCAACGTGCACCATGACAGCCGGGTCTTCCCCAGCCCTTTCCAGTAATCTGTCCACAAGATCCGTGATGTGCCGAACCCGAGCGCCCGGTAGACAACATACTGTTCGGCCTTTCAGGTCTTGGTTACAGATTGCCCTCTCTGTCCTTCTAAGAATTGAGTCCCCTACCACCAGAATCTGTCTTTCCTTTCCCTTTGCTGCCCCCCCCCCACTCTCACTGGAGGAATTCTTCCCCTGGCAGCTAGGAGAGTCCCTCAGCTCCAGCAGTGCTGGTCCCTGACTGGTTTCACCAATGTCACTCAATGGAGCTTACTTATTGGGATGCTCCAGTCCTGGATCGGCCTCCCTGGCACTTCCCCCTCTACCCTGCCTGACTGTCACCCATCTACTCTTTGCTAGTGCCTCCACCTCTTTGTCTCCACCTGCCTTTGTGCTGGCCCCTGCCGTCACCTGCCGTGTACGTTCCTGGCACACCTTTAGTATGGAGGGACTTCTCAGTGCTGACAGTTGCTTCCCCAGATTCAGAACCTGGGCTTCCAGGAAAACAATGTGCTTACATTTTGCACAGCAGTATTCGCCCTCGATCGGATGATCAAGGAATGCATACATGCAGCAATATGTACAAAGAGTCACCTCTCCACACCCGCCGGGCATCGTACCTATTAAATTTAGTGAGGATTGGGGATTTTACCCTGTCCAAATTACCTAACAGCTAGCTTCCTGGCACTAATACTCAAGACAATACACAGGTACTCACAGACCTACGTGCACTTGCAATACTCAAGTATACAGTACACAATACACAAGTACTAACGATCCACACACACTACTCAGACAACACTGGTACTATGACCCCTGTTATAACCTCCTGTTTTAAACTCTGGTTTTTAACTCACCACTTAGACCAGTTCCACTTACAGAGTTCCAACAGCCTCACAATGAGCAGGCTCACTTATGAGTCCTACACAGTTATATAGCCCTCAAGCACCTGTGAGCAATTAACGACTCCCCTTAATTGTTAGTCTGAAACCAAAGAAGAAAAAAAAAAAGCGATTTAAAAAGTGACAGAAAAAGGTGATTAAAAAGCTAAAACGAAAAGCTCCAAAAATGCAACCCAGCAAACAAAAAGTATGACTTGTTCACTCTCCCTCTGGTTTTTAACTCAACACTTAGACCAGTTCCACTTACAGAGTTCCAGGAGGCTCACAATGAGCAGCGGGTCAGGGGAGCTTGGTTTTTTCCCCACACCAGTGGGCCATGATCAGGGATGCATGCACTGTCCTGTCACCATTTGAGGAGGCCACGAGGATGGTGAGCAGTGACAGTGCATGCATCAGTGACACTGTGCCTCTTGTCCACCTGTTGGAGCACACGTTGCGTGGAATAATGGACAGGGCACTTGAGGCAGAACAGACGCAGGAAGAGGAGGGACTTCCTTACCTCTCAAGGCCCCCTTTATCCAGACAGTGTTCCTGCGTGCCCGCCGATCACACAGGAAGAGGACGAGGAGGAGGAGGATTGTGTAAGTATGGAGGTGGGGCCTGGCACTCAGCATCAGTCTTTAAAGAATCAGTCCCAAGAAACACATGGACTTGTACGTGGCTGGAAGGAGGTGGCTGCGGACCATGTCGTCCTTAGTGACCCAGAGGACTCCGGACCGAATGCCTCAGCAAACCTACGCTGCATGGCCTCCCTGATCCTGCAAAGCCTGCGTAAGGATCCTCGTATTCCCGGTATCAAGGAGAAGGACCAATACTGGCTGGCAATCCTCCTTGATCCACTTTACAAGGGTAAGGTTTCAGACCTTATCTTGCCATCGCAGAGCATGAAACATCTTCGGGAGGCCTTGCAGAAAGGTCTGTGCAACGCGTTCCCAGAGACTGGGAGGTTACAAACTCCTGTTTCTGGACAACGTGTTGCTGAGGCTTCGGTCAGTCAAAGAAGGAGCGGTGGAGAAGGTGGCCGTCTGACCGATGCGTTCAGACAATTTTTATGGTCCGAGGCCCAAGGTATGATCGGTTCCAGCAACCATCGGCAGCGTCTGTTTTACATGGTGCAGGAATACCTAGGGGCAAGATCTGACTTGGACACCTTTCCCACCGAAAATCCTCTGGGTTACTGGGTCTTGAGGATGGATCACTGGCCAGAGCTTGCACAGTATGCAATTGAGCTACTGGCCTGTCCTGCATCTAGCGTTCTTTCGGAATGCACATTCAGTGCTGCTGGAGGCTTTGTAACCGATCACAGGGTGCGTCTGTCCACCGTCTCGGTCGATCGACTGACCTTCATAAAAATGAATCGGTTTCGGATCACCACCAGCTACCAAGCACCTGATGCTGATGTAACCGAATAATTTTTTTTGAAATCTCAGATCCCTTCAAAGACTGCCTATGCTGATGCTAAGTGAGTATCCTGAGTAATTATCCTCTTCCTCAATCATCACGCTGATAGCTTGTAAGAACACTTTTGGTTCTGGGCGCCACCACTAGTGCCTAAGGCCCAATTTTTCAGCCCCTGTTTAACAGGGGCGTGTAATTACAATTTTTGATGCAATACTTTGCAGCAGGGCTCGTTTCTGCGTTCCAGTGACACTGGATTGGCGCAGGGTGAACGTAGTGCCTATATTTAAAAAGGGATCAAAGTCGTTACTAAGTAACTATAGACCTGTTAGTTTAACTTCTATAGTTGGGAGGATACTGTAGCATTTAATAAAAGACCACATAGACGAGTTCTTGCTGGAAAAAAAACATTTTAAGCAACAGACAGCATGGATTCATGAAAGACAGAAGTTGTCAGACAAACCTGATTTCTTTTTATGAAGAGGGAAGTAAAACCTTGGACAGAGGGGTGACAATGGACGTGGTATACTTGGACAGAGGAGTGGCTGTGGTATACTTGGACAGAGGAGTGGTTGTGGTATACTTGGACAGAGGGGTGGCTGTGGACGTAGTATACTTGGACAGAGGGTTGGATGTGGTATACTTGGACAGAGGGGTGGCTGTGGACGTGGTATACTTGGATTTTGCAAAAGCGTTTGACACAGTTCCCCACATGCGGCTCATGTGTAAAGTAAAGTCTACAGGCCTGGAAATATCAGTTTGTAAATGGATAGAAAACTGGCTAAAAGACAGAATTCAGAGAGTAGTGGTTAATGATTCTTACTCTGAATGGTCTAAGGTTATCAGTGTTGTACCCCAAGGTTCAGTGCTGGGTCCCTTACCTTTTAATACCTTTATAAATGATATTGGGACTGGGATCAAAAGTAACATTTGTCTTTGCAGATGACACTAAGTTATGCAGTGGAATAACGTCCATACAGGATGTCTCCAATTTACAAGCCGACCTCAATGCACTGTCTGATTGGGCGACTATGTGGCAAATGAGGTTTAATGTTGATAAATGTAAAGTTATGCACTTGGGGGATAAGAATATGCATCATACATACTACGGGGGAGTACAACTGGGGGAATCGGTGGTGGAGAAAGATCTGGGGGTTTTGGTAGATCATAAGCTCAATAATAGCATGCAATGCCAAGCTGCGGTTTCCAAAGCGAGCAAAGTCCTTTCTTGTATTAAGAGAGGTATGGACTCTAGAGAGAGATATAATTTTGCCCCTTTACAAATCATTAGTAAGACCTCATCTGGAATATGCAGTTCAGTTTTGGGCACAAGTTCTCAAAAAGGATATCGGGGAACTGGAGAAAGTGCAGAGAGGGGCAACCAAACTGATAAGAGGCATGGAGGAGCTCAGCTATGAGGAAAGATTAGAGGAACTGAATTCACTCTTGAGAAGAGGAGAATAAGGGGGGATATGATCAACATGTTCAAATTTATAAGGGGTCCATATAGTGATCTTGGTGTTGAGTTATTCTCTTTACGGTCAACCCAGAGGACACAGGGGCACTCTTTACTCCTAGAGGAAAAGAGATTTCATCTCCAAATACGCAAAGGTTTCTTCACAGTAAGAGCTGTGAAAATGTGGAGTAGACTCCCTCCAGAGGTGGTTCTGGCCAGCTCAGTAGATTGCTTTAAGAAAGGCCTGGATACTTTCCTAAATGTACATAATATAACTGGGTACTAACATTTATAGGTAAAGTTGATCCAGGGAAAATCCGATTGCCTCTTGGGGGGATCAGGAAGGAATTTTTTCCCCTGCTGTAGCAAATTGGAGCATGCTCTGCTTTTTGCCTTCCTCTGGATCAACTGAGGGTATACAATTGGGTATATTGGATTGTACGATATTATTTATTTTATTGTTTTAAAGGTTGAACTGGATGGGCTTGTGTCTTTTTTCAACCTGACTAACTATGTAACTATGTAACTGTGTATCTGTGAGGGGTTGCAGTGTTGTGGCACCAGTGCCTAAGGCCCAATTTTTCAGCCTCTGTTCAACAGGGGCATGTAATTACAATTCTTTATCTAATATTTCACAGCAGGGCCCGTTTCTGTGCCCACAAGAGTGAGTGAGGACTGTGTTGTGGCACCAGCACCACCACCACCAAAGGCCCAACTTTTCCAATATTTCACAGCAGGGCCCTGTGAGGGCTTACAGTGTTGTGGCCACAACAACACCTAAGGCCCAAATTTCTCCTGAGTATATAGGGCAGGCCCCTACTTTCAAACATCCAATTTACGAACGACTCCTACTTTCAAACAGAAGGAGACAACAGGAAGTGAGATGAAATCTACCCCTAGGAAGGGAAATTCTCTCCTGTAAGAGTTAATATGGGAAAAACGTTTCTCCTTTCCACTGATGTTTTATCACCAATCCTTGTTTCACAAAAATACCCAAATTTTCAAAAAACATTTGTCATTGGGACAAAAAGTGAGGTGAAATCTTCTGAAGAGGAGCACAGACCGCAAAACAAATGTCACAGGGGTGATAACCCTTCCCTATGTTTTCCAAAAAGCTTAAAATAGATTTTTTGGCTGGAGCTAAACACGTTAAAAATGTACCAGTTCAAAATTACAAACAGATTCTACTTGACAACAAACCTACAGTCCCTGTCTTGTTTGCACTGCCTGTATACTGCTGTTCAGAGTATATAGGGCCTGGGGGCCCCACGCCTTTCCTTTTTTTAATTTGGGTGCGGGGTTCCCCTTAATATCCATACAAGACCCAAAGGGCCCGGTAATGGACTGGGGGGTACCCATGCCGTTTGTCTCACTGATTTTCATCCATATTGCCAGGACCCGACATTACATTAAACCCGCAAGCAGTTTTAAATGACTTTTTTTCCTTTAAAAATTTCATTTTGTGCAGGGACTGTTCTAAGCACGGGAAACACGTGCCACTTTACAGGCATAATATAGACACCCCCCAGGTATGATATTTAAAGGAATATTTCACTTTTTTTAACTTTAAGCATATCATTAAAATCACTGCTCCCCAAACCCTTTTTAGGACAATACCATGAATATTAGCCTTTAAAATTAGCACACTTGATTTTGAACGTTCAAGTCCCATAGACATCAATAGGGTTCTAACGTTCGTGCAAATTTTCGGTCCGTTTGCAGGTTCTGGTGCGAACCGAACCGGGGGGGTGTTCAGCTCATCCCTACACACTGAGGCAGTGCTCTTCCGGGACGTTAAGAAAAATTCTGCAAGCAGCATCTATGGGGCGGGTTAGGAATGCTGTAAATAGTGGTCCCAAAATGCCCCTGCCCATTGCAATGAAAAGCGCTTCGGAAGCGCCACAAAACGGGTCTTTTTTTGTGTTTTTTTTTTAAGGTCCCGTTACCACGAGACCTTAAAAATCCCAGCTGAAAACCACCGCTAAAATGCAGCTAAAGCATGGCAAAAAAGGCCGGCGCTTTAGCACCGCTCTAGTGTGAAAGGGTCTTATGTGTCCAAAGTTGCATGTTAGGGTTAGGATTAAGGGTTAGGGTTAAATGTTAGGATTAGGGTTAGCAGTAATTGTTAGGGATAGAAGGCTAACCCTAATGATCACCGCTAACCCTAATCCTAACATTTAACTCTTACATGCGACTTTGGACACACAAAGGTGCCGGCACTACTTTGAGAGTTTAAGAACGCATCTAAGTCGCATCAAAGTTGCACTCCACGAATAGAACTGTAATTCTTTCCTATTAGCCAAAAAAATCAAAATGCATCAAAAATGTGTCAGAGTGCATGCAAACGGCAGTAAAAAAATCATTACTCACAACCTGCATAGATGTGAACCTCGCCCTAACACAAGGCTTTGTATGTGACTGAGAGGACTCAGTGGTTGACTTCAGTTGATGGGAGACTTCTCAGCCTTCCCTTCACCCCACCTTGCTGCTCGGCCTTTCTCTTTGAGTTCCTCAGTCTTCCTGCAATTCATTTGGGGGGGTTACTGGGGTATCAGACTCTGCATTATTTTGTGGCTTTCCCTTATTGTCAGCTGATGAAAGGTGACAGTTCATATCAGCAACAAGGACGGGGTGACACCATGACACCCCAACCCTGATAATTGTCCCCATCACTGTCACTACTCCGGGGGTTCTGACTTGTGGGACTCTTCCCACTTCTCTCTACTATCAAGGATTTCTCCTTCCATCCCATCGTAATTACATTCCCTTCCTCAGCCCTGCTCATTGGCTCCAACGTCCATACACTACAAGCGTCTCTTGCATGTGGGCGTGTCCTTTTTTTGATGTCATACCACAGCTCCTCCCATGCCTTAAACTTGGAGGGACCTCTTTTATAATCCTTCTTCCCAGTCCATCGATCCCAATCCTGAATATATCCCCACCCTGGGTCCATATTCAGCTCTCATCTCTTCCCTTGGGGTCAGGTGGGAGGGTTCTAAATTATAAAACTGGAGGAGATGCCATATGTAATCGGTCTATTTGGTTCTCATTGGCATCATCCCAGTATACATCTGCCAACAACTTGGAGGAGAAAATGAGGGACCCTGTATATGAGAACCGCGTCAAGCTACACCGACTGCAACACCTATATATAGGTGTGGTCTGCAATTAGTTTCACGGGATTATGGATGAAGAATAGGGATGAGCATCGAGTTTGAGTCAAACTCATGTTCGACACGAACATCGGCTGTTCGCCAGTTCGCCAAACAGCAAACAATTTGGGGTGTTCGCGGCAAATTCGAAAGCCACAGAACACCCTTTAAAAGTCTATGGGAGAAATCAAAAGTGCTAATTTTAAAGGCTTATATGCATGGTATTGTCATAAAAAGTGTTTGGGGACCTGGGTCCTGCCCCAAGAGACATGGATCAATGCAAAAAAGTGTAATATCCCTTTAAATTTCGTACCTGGGGGGTGTAGTATGCCTGTAAAGGGGCGCATGTTTCCCGTGTTTAGAACAGTCTGACAGCAAAATGACATTTCAAAGGAAAAAAAGTCATTTAAAACTACTCACAACTATTAATGAATTGCTGGTCCGACGATACACATCAAAGTTCATTGATAAAAATTGCATGGGAATTCCCCACAGGGGAACCCCGAACCAAAATTTAAAAAAAAATGGCATGGGGGTCCCCCTAAATTCCATACCAGGCCCTTCAGGTCTGGTATGAATTTTAAGGGGAACCCCGTGCCAAAATTTAAAAAAAAATTGGTGTAGGGTCCCCCCAAAAATCCATACCAGACCCTTATCTGAGCATGCAACCTGGCAGGCTGCAGGAAAAGAGGGGGACGAGAGAGCGCCCCCCTCCTGAACCGTACCAGGCCACATGCCCTCAACATTGGGAGGGTGCTTTGGGGTAGCCCACCAAAGCACCTTGTCCCCATGTTGATGAGGACAAGGGCCTCATCCCCACAACCCTTGGCCAGTGGTTGTGGGGGTCTGCGGGCAGGGGGGATTATCGGAATCAGGAAGCCCCCTTTAACAAGGAGACCCCCAGATCCCGGCCCTCCCCCCTGTGTGAAATGGTAAGGGGGTACAAGAGTACACCTACCATTTCACAAAAAAAACTGTCAAAACTGTCAAAAATGACAAGAGACAGTTTTTGACAATTCCTTTATTTAAAGTCTTCTTTTTTCCATCTTCTATCTTCTTTCTTCTATCTTCCTTCGGTTTCTTCCTCCATCTTCTTCTTCCTCCGATCCTCTGCTTCTTTCTCCGGTGTTCTCATCCGGCATCTCCCTCTGCGGCATCTTCTCCCCACCATCTTCTTTCCCCCCCCCCACCATCTTCTTCCCCCCCCCACCATCTTCCCCCCCCCACCATCTTCCCCCCCCCACCATCTTCTTCCCCCCCCACCATCTTCTTCCCCCCCCACCATCTTCTTCCCCCCCCACCATCTTCTTCCCCCCCCCACCATCTTCTTCCCCCCCCACCATCTTCTTCCCCCCCCACCATCTTCTTCCCCCCCCCCACCATCTTCTTCCCCCCCCCCACCATCTTCTTTCCCCCCCACCATCTTCTTTCCCTCCCCCCACCATCTTCTTGGGCTGCTCCGCATCCATCATTGGATGGGAGGCTCCCGCTGTGTGACGCTTCTCGTCTCCTGACGGTTCTTAAATAACGGAGGGTGGGGTCACCGGGTAGCCCCGCCCTCCGTTATTTAAGAACCGTCAGAAGACGAGGAAGCGTCACACAGCGGGAGCCTCCCATCCAATCATGGATGCAGAGTGGCCCGAAGATGCCGGACGAGAACACCGGAGAAAGAAGAAGATGGAGGAAGAAAGAAGACTTTAAATAAAGGAATTGTCATAAACTGTCTCTTGTCATTTTTAACATTTTTGACACTTTTTTTGTGAAATGATAGGGGTAATTTTGTACTCCTTTACCATTTCACACAGGGTGGGGGGGCGGAATCTTGGGATCCCCTTGGCAAAGGGGCTTCCAGATTCCGATAAGCCCCCTGCCCGCAGACCCCCACAACCACCAGCCAAGGGTTGTGGGGATGAGGCCCTTATCCTCATCAACATGGGGACAAGGTGTTTTGTAGACATGTGCATTAGTTTTCATCTGAATTTCAGATATTTTTGTTATCGTTTTAAGAAATGATAACGAAAGTGCAGAGTCTGAAAAGCGAAGGATCCGACATAAACAAATGCTTTATTTTCGTTTTTGTTGCTACAACAGTTCGATATAGATAGGTGATTCGACATGATGCTGACAATAACAATCTGTGTCCATCAAACCTGTGGTCGAAATGTGCCTAACCTTAACTCTATTAGTCCAAGATTATTCTACATAGAGAGAAAAGATTTGACGTAGGGGAGAAAAGATAAATAAAAATTATGATAAATGTTATTGGCTGATTGTAACCAAAGAGGAGCAGTAAAATAGCTAGAACTAAGTACACACGTACTTTGGCTTATGGTGTCGAAAGTTCTAAGAAGATTCAACAGAGCAGGTAAACTATACGGCGTTGTACAGTTTAGCTGTGCCGTCGAATCTTCTTTGAACACCATAAGCCTTCAATGACAGATTCGACCTTAATTTGGATTTTCGGACGAATGCAATTTTTAACAAAAAAAAAAATAAATAAAAACTAATTTCGGGAGTAACTAAATAAATGTATTTTTCGGACGAAAACAAAATTCCGAAACAAAATATTTTAGTGTGCACATGTCTAGTGCTTTGGGGCCACTATCCCAAAGCACCCTCATAAATGTTGAGGGCATGTGGCCCGGTACGGTTCAGGAGGGGGGGAGGGCGGCCTGCCAGGTTGCGTGCTTGGATAAGGGTCTGGTATGGATTTTGGGGGGAGCCCCACGCCATTTTTTTTTTATCTTGGCGCGGGGTTCCCCTTAATATCCATACCAGACCTGAAGGGCCTGGTATGGAATTTAGGGGAGGACCCAGGTCCCCAAACACTTTTTTATGACAATACCATGCATATAAGCCTTTAAAATGAGCACTTTTGATTTCGAACGTTCGAGTCCCATAGACTTCAATGGGGTTCTAACGTTCGTGCAAAGTTTTGGTCTGTTCGCAAGTTCTGGTGCGAACCGAACCGGGGGGTGTTCGGCTCATCCCTAATGAAGATTAGTGATGGGCCGAACACCCCCCAGTTCAGTTTGCACCAGAACACCGCAAATTGGCAAAAAGTTCCACAAACATGCAAACCCTATTAAAGTTTATGGGACACGAACATGAAAAATCAAAAGTGCTAATTTTAAAGGCTTATATGCAAGTTATTGCCATGAAAAGTGTTTGGGGACCTGGGTCCTGCCCCAGGGGACATGTATCAATGCAAAAAAAAGTTTTAAAAACAATAGTTTTTTTTTGCAGTGATTTTAATGGTGACCCCCACCCTCCTCTGACACACGGCCTTGACGGGGACTTCCCTGTGGTATTCCCTGTGACATTAGAGGGGGGCGGGGTTACCGGGTGGCCCCGCCCTCCATTATTTAGGAACCGTCAGAAGACGAGAAGCAGCACAGGGGTGTAGTGGTTAGCACATTCACCTAGCAGCAATAGGGTCGCTGGTTCAAATCCCGATCACGACACCATCTGCTTGGAGTTTGCATGTTCTCCCTGTGCCTACGTGGATTTCCACCGGGAACTCCGGTTTCCTCCCACACTCCAAAGACATGCTGGTCGGTTAATTAGATCCTTGGCCAAATATATGTATGTTGTATTTGTTTGTAAGCGTGTCAGGACCCCATGGGGCCAAGGACCGTGCTATACTGCAGATGGACACCGGTAGCAAAAAAGCGCCCTGAGGCGATTCAGTTCGCATAGGTAGCGCTATACAAGTCACTCATTCGTTCATTCATTCATTCGAGAAGCGTCACACAGCGGGAGCCTCCCATCCAATCGTGGATGCGGAGCGGCCCGAAAAGAAGATTAAGAGAAGATGAAGATTAGGGATGAGCCGAACACCCACCTTTTCGGTTCGCACCAGAACATGCAAACAGGAAAAAAGTTCGCTCGAACACGCAAACACCGTTAAAGTCTATGGGACACGAAAATGAATAATCAAAAGTGCTAATTTTAAAGGCTTATATGCAAGTTATTGTCATAAAAAGTGTTTGGGGACCCAGGTCCTGCCCCAGGGGACATGGATCAATGCAAAAAAAAAAGTTTTAAAAACGGCCGTTTTTTCGGGAGCAGTGATTTTAATAATGCTTAAAGTCAAACAATAAAAGTGTAATATCCCTTTTAAATTTCATAGCTGGAGGGTGTCTCTAGTATGTCTGTAAAGGGGTGCATGTTTCCTGTGTTTAGAACAGTCTGACAGCAAAATGACATTTCGAAGTAAAAAACCCATTTAAAACTACTCGCGGCTATTGCATTGCTGGTCCGACAATACATATAGAAGTTCATTGATAAAAACGGCATGGGAATTCCCCACAGGGGAACCCCGAACCAAAATAAAAAAAAATAAATGACGTGGGGGTCCCCCTAAATTCCATACCAGGCCCTTCAGGTCTGGTATGGATATTAAAGGGAACCCCGGCCAAAAAAAAAAAAAAAATGACGTGGGGGTCCCCTCAAAAATCCATACCAGACCCTTATCCGAGCACGCAACCTGGCAGGCCGCAGGAAAAGAGGGGGAACGAGAGTGCGGCCCCCCCTCCTAAACTGTATCAGGCCACATGCCCTCAACATTGGGAGGGTGCTTTGGGGTAGCCCCCCAAAACATCTTGTCCCCATGTTGATGAGGACAAGGGCCTCATCCCCACAACCCTGGCCGGTGGTTGTGGGGGTCTGCGGGCGGGGGGCTTATCGGAATCTGGAAGCCCCCTTTAACAAGGGGACCCCCAGATCCCGCCCCCCCATGTGAAATGGTAAGGGGGTACTTACGTCTTTTTTAAAAAATTTTTAACATTTTGGTTCGGGGTTCCCCTGTGGGGAATTCCCATGCGTTTTAATCAATGAACTTTTATGTGTATTGTCAGACCGGCAATGCAATAGCCGCGGGTATTTTTAAATGGGTTTTTTCCTTCGAAATGTCATTTTGCTGTCAGACTGTTCTAAACACAGGAAACATGCGCCCCTTTACAGGCATACTATAGACACCCTCCAGCTACGAAATTTAAAGGGATATTACACTTTTATTGTTTGACTTTAAGCATTATTAAAATCACGGCTCCTGAAAAAACGGCCGTTTTTAAAACTTTTTTTTTGCATTGATCCATGTCCCCTGGGGCAGGACCCAGGTCCCCAAACACTTTTTATGACAATAACTTACATATAAGCCTTTAAAATTAGCACTTTTGATTTCTCCCATAGACTTTTAAAGGTTGTTCCGTGGCATTCGAATTTGCTGCGAACACCCCAAATTGTTCGCTGTTCGGCGAACTTGCGAACAGCCAATGTTCGAGTCGAACATGAGTTCGACTCGAACTCGAAGCTCATCCCTAATGAAGATGAAGAGAAGATAAGATGAAGAGAAGAGACGATGAAGAGAAGAGAAGATGAAGATGAAGAGAAGAGAACACCGGAGAAAGAAGCAGAGGATCGGAGGAAGAAGAAGATGGAGGAAGAAACCAAAGGAAGAAAGAAGAAAGAAGATAGAAGAAAGAAGACTTTAAATAAAGGAATTGTCAAAAACTGTCTCTTATTATTTTTAACATTTTTGACACTTTTTTTGTGAAATGGTAGGGGTAATTTTGTACCCCTTTACCATTTCACACAGGGGGGGGTGGGATCTGGGGGTCCCCTTGTTAAAGGGCTTCCAGATTCCGATAAGCCCCCCGCCCGCAGACCCCCACAACCATCAGCCAAGGGTTGTGGGGATGAGGCCCTTGTCCTCATCAACATGGGGACAATGTGTTTTGTAGACATGTGCATTCATTTTCGTCCGAATTTCAGGTATTTTCGTTATCATTTTAAGAAACAATAACGAAAGTGCAGAATCCGAAAAACGAAAGATCCGACATAAACAAATGCTTTATTTTCATTTTTGTTGCTACAACAGTTTGATATAGATAGGAGATTCAACATGATGCTGACAATAACAATCTGTGTCCATCAAACCATCAAACCAAATATTTCAGTGTGCACATGTCTAGTGCTTTGGGGCCACTACCCCAAAGCACCCTCCCAATGTTGTGGGCATGTGGCCTGGTACGGTTGAGGAGGGGGGCGGTCTCTCGCCCCCCTCTTTTCCTGCGACCTGACAGGTTGCTAGCTCGGATAAGGGTCTGGTATGGATTTTTGGGGGGAACCCCACGCCATTTTTTTTAAATTTTGGCACGGGGTTCCCCTTAATATCCATACCAGACCTGAAGGGCCTGGTATGGAATTTAGGAGGACCCCCACGTCATTTTTTTTAAATTGTGGTTTGGGGTTCCCTTTAATATCCATACCAGACCTGAAGGGCCTGGTATGAAATTTAGGGGGACCCCCACGTATTTTTTTTTTTTAAATTGTGGTTCGGGGTTCCCCTGTGGGGAATTCCCATGCCCTTTTCATCAATGAACTTTTATGTGTATTGTCGGACCGGCAATTCATTAATAGCCGCGAGTAGTTTTAAATGACTTTTTTTCCTTTGAAATGCCATTTTGCTGTCAGACTGTTCTAAACACGGGAAACATGCGCCCCCTTTACAGGCATACTATAGACACCCCCCAGGTACGAAATTTAAAGGAATATTACACTTTTATTGTTTGACTTTAAGCCCTATTAAAATCACTGCTCCCGAAAAAACAACCGTTTTTAAAACTTTTTTTGCATTGATCCATGTCCTCTGGGGCAGGACCCGGGCCCCCAAACACTTTTTATGACAATACCATGAATATAAGCCTTTAAAATGAGCACTTTTGATTTCGAACGTTCGAGTCTGGATGAGGCCTCTGAGATGAAGAAGAGATGAAGAAGAAGAAACTGAGGAATGTTCTGCAGAAACTGATGACAGAGAGAGAGGAGATGGAGAAAAGAGTCCAGAGTCTGCATGAACACAGGAGGAAAGTACAAGGAAAAGCAGATGATGAAACAGAGAGAGTCACTGCCCTGTTCAGAGACCTCAGGAGACGTCTGGAAGATCTGGAGAAGAGAGTCCTGAGGGAAATCACCGGGCAGGCAGAGCGGATCTCCGTGATAATCAATGATCTGATCCAGGATCTGGAAATAAAGAAGGACACACTGTACAGTACAATACTTAACATTGAGGATCTGTGTAACATGATGGACCTACTGACTGTTCTACAGGAATCAGACACAGGTGACTTGTGTGATACTGAGGATGGAGATGATGAGGTCAGAGAGAGACATGATAAACTCCTCCATGATGGAGGGGATCTGGATGTGGGGGGGATCTCACACATATTACACACAGGTTTATCTGATATCATGTCTGGGGTAAATGTAGAGAAATGTCCAGGCACACATGTCTATCCACATTCTACTACAAACGACAAAGGTCACATCAATGCTGAACCATTGAGGAGACCTCCCCAACCCTCCTCCACCATACAACACTCACACCTCCAGGCTGGAGGACCAAATATTGGGGCTGTACAGCAAACATCGGGGGTGTCGGGGGTTACAGACATATTACTGGATGTGAGGACAGCTGGTAATAATCTACATATATCAGATGACAGGAAAACTGTATCCTTCTCATCATCACATCAGAATCGCCCAGAAACACCAGAGAGGTTTCAGTGTTCTCGGGTGATGAGCAGTCAGAGGTTCTCCTCAGGGAGACATTACTGGGAAGTGGATGTCGGGGGGGCAAAGTACTGGAGAGTCGGGATTTGTTACCCCAGTATAGACAGGAGAGGAGATCAGTCAGTGATTGGATATATAGTTTGGAGAGGTGGGGGAGGGGTAATCAGTGCTCAGTGATACATGACAGTAATATGATCTCATTATCGGGCGATGTCTCCAGTCGGAGAGTCAGGATAGATCTGGATTATGAGGCCGGGTGGATCTCCTTTTATGATCTGTGTGACCCAATCCGACATCTCCACACCTTCACCACCACCTTCACTGAGCCCCTCCATGCTGGGGTATTGGTAGGGGGAGGGGGAGGTTGTATAAAGATATGTGGGGGGGAATCAGAAGTGAGATATCTGCCCAGAGACATCACAAGGTGGATTATCTGATTGGTGATTGGTGGAATACTCATCCAATAGGAGGAAGCAGAGGACAGGAAACATAAATGATTTATTTATAAAGCTGCAGGTTCCGGGGCTGTCATCTTCATCCTAAACCTCACTTCACTACCTAGTGTGTCACTGACCAGGAACAAGCATGCAGGAGGTCAGATTGTTCAGCCTTCACTGGCTGCATGCTTGTTCTGGGTCAGTGACACACTACATAGTGTAGCCAGGATCAGGATGACGGCCCTGGGGTCTGCACCATATATCAAAATTGTCTTTTTTCAGCTTTGGATGGAGTGGGGAAGGTTTAGAACCTCTGTCAGATTATTTTTCCTGCTATCCAGTGCTCCATTAGAGAGATTTCCCATGTCCTGTCCCAATGACATATCACCAGGACAGGAAGTGAGGGGAAATCTCTTTAATGGAGCCCCATATAGCTGTAAAAACCTGACAAGGGTTCCAATCCTCTCCATTCCATCCAAATCTAGAACAATAGGATTTGTCTAGACACACACTCTATCCACAATGAGAATTCCTCACAGGTTCCGTTACAGAACCAATCCATAAATCTATGATTGCTCCTCTCCCTCACTGTGATTGGCTGTGATGATTGTCACTATGAATACAGCCAGTGCTAGCCTTGTTCCTATTGGTTATGATGTAGAGGGGGCGGGGATTGTGGACAGGTGACGGGAGGTATACAGTCTCAGGAAGTGGAAATCCTCGGCTCTGTATATGGGAATATTGATCAATGATTGGACAGAGATAGAATGATGGGAGGGATTGGACGATGACTATAATCACCATTAACCCCTTCAGTCCCGGCACCTCTATGATCCTTATGGAGCCGAGCAATTGTTCCATTTCCTCTATGGCCCTATTCATCTGATAAAGAGAAATAATTCTCCTATGATTTACTAATGATGAAATGACAGGACTAAGTGCTTATATGCTAATGTTAGGTTCTTTCTATAATAACAGGTTCTCTGTCTAGAATGACTTTACAGAAAGATGTTATTAGAACAAATTGTTGTTCTCGGGATCCTTGGAAGGTCTTGTTGGGGAACATAGAGACAGTTGGTCTCTGTCACGGAACGTCCCACACTCCGCTTGAGTGCTTCCGTCAGTATACCGCTTCCTACGTTCTGGAACACGAGCCCAATGGATCTGGCTATAGGAACCCCCAAGAACTAGACAACACCAGTCTTGGAGTACATCAGAACTGTTTATTTGAGATCTCACACACATTTATACACCAGGATGACTCAAAGCTAACCTAATTAACATTAGCTAATTTACTTCAAAATTTACCCAGACCAGATGACAGACTTGTGGGCACCGAGCTTCACACAGTAATATAAACACAATAGCTGGAGCTAATTACAATTAACAATACAAACAAAGCCTAATAAACCTAATTAACATGAGCTCCAATAGGAGTCGTCCCGTCTCCTACATTGTATAGAGGACAATGTGATCAGCTCATTCAATTAACATACATCCTGGTAGATATTGTGGACAAATATTACTGTCCCATTTTAAGTAGTCCAAGATATATTTTCTCACTCACCCTGTGCCAGGATAGCACAGGGTGACTTAGACATAAGATGTATTCTGAGTTCCACGGGCCCTCCCGTCACTGCTCTCCCCTTTCGGCAATAGACTAACACAGGAGGAGACCCCAGACGGGTTGACTGCGAAGTTAGTAAGTAGTTCCAGTCCGCTACTGCCTGTACCCACACAGTACCCCAAATAAATTGTTCCAAACAAAGCATTACTCACCCAGCCAACTTCTGCCTCTCTCAGAGAACATATCTGCCGCTGGGGAGAGGCCTGGACTGGCCCTTCTCCCTGGAATCCTTTCTGCCGCTGGAGAGAAGACAGGGTGTCTGGGCTCACTCTGTCATGCTGTTGGGGATCGGGGCCCACTGCCCAGCATCCCTGGGGTATACAGGTGGAGACTGAAGTCCCATCCACCTTCACAGGAAATCCATCCTCTGTTAGTTGAGGGCAGAGTCCAGCAGCCCTCGGCCCTGTTGCCAGCCCTTCTGCTGGAAACCCCACACCATCTGTTCCAGCTAACTGTTGGAGAGGGAGGCCGACTGCCCCGCCTCCCTGGAACTCTGTAGTTGTTGCCGGTGCTGGGCAGAGGTTGGTAACACTCTGCCCTGTTGCCAGCACTTCTGCTGGGGACTCCGCATCCTCCGCTCCGGCTAACCGTTGGGGCAGGAGGCTGGCAACACTCTGCCCTGTTGCCAGCACTTCTGCTGGGGACTCCGCATCCTCCACTCCGGCTAAACGTTGGGGCAGGAGGCTGGCAACACTCTGCCCTGTTGCCAGCACTTCTGCTGGGGACTCCGCATCCTCCACTCCGGCTAAACGTTGGGGCAGGAGGCTGGCTTCCTCCACTCCCAAACTGTGTAGCTGCCATTGGGGAGGTGAGCCGGCTGCTTCCTTTTCCATTCCCTCATCTGGCTGCTGGGACGACATGTCAATGGTACTGTCTCCCAGGTACACGGATCTTTGCTGGGGAGGAAAGCCCGCTTTCTCCACCCTGGCCAACTGTTGGGGAGGGACAACACACACCTCCTCTCCCTTCTCCCCCTGTATCTGCTGCTGGGAAGTGATTGCCATCTTCTCACCCTGAGCCTCCACAATTGCTGCAGGTGTGGGGCAGAGGTCTTGGACCCTCTGTCCGGTTGCCAGCACTTCTGCTGGGGGTTTGCCAGGTGGTTCCTCCTCTACAGAAACGTCTATTAAATCCCCAGTCTCTGGAATTGGTAAAAGTGTGGGACAAAGGTCTTGGACCCTCTGTCCAGTTACCAGATCTTCAGCTGGAGAAGTTTGTTTTAACTCCATAGATGCTGCTGGCAGAAAATCACATGTCCCTGTCAGTGTTGTGGGAGAAAGGCCGACTACCTCTTCTCTCAGGAAGGCCGAAGCCACTGTTGGTGCTGGGCAGAACACAGTGAACTTTGGCCCTGATAGCAACTCTTCTGCTGGAGGCTCATCAGGTTGTTCTTCCTCAGCAGAAAAGTCTATCAAATCCCATGTCTCTGCAACTGATGTCTGGGGATAGAGGTTCACCATCTCCTGTCCATGGAACCCAGAAGATGCTATCATTTCTGGGCAGAGGTTAGCAGAGCTCTGCCCTGTTGTCAGCACTTCAGGTTTGGGGACGGCAATCTCCGGATTTTCCACTGCCGATTCTCTGGCATGCTGCTGAACTTGTTCTAGCAGTTTCCTGTATGCCCTTTCCAGATGCTGTTCCTTCCTTAGCAAATGGTCCAGATCAGGTTTGAGCTCTGAGACCCCTGCAAGACCGAGCATAGACTCTCTATATTCTCTCAGGTCCTCAAGGTCAGGTTCCCCTTCATCGCCAAACATAAAAAGATCTGTAAGGCTCTCCCACAGCAATCCAGGGCCGCCAAAGTCATATCCCTCTGGAGAGCATTCTGTCGTCTCCCCTAAATATCCCTCCTCTGCGTGCCATTGCAGAGCCCGATAACGATTGTCCAGCTCTATCTCCTGCTGGACCAACCTGTCCAACTCAGTCACCCATTGCTCCTTGGGCCACTCTCCCAGGAATGCCATCCGCAATGCCCGTTGGTCACTGGCCCGTTGCTCTTGGAGTGGAAAGCACTTGCCCTGTTTTATACCAGAGAGACGGAGGGCTGCAATCCAGAGCTCCACCCGAATTTGCTGCCTAAGCTCCAGGTATTCATCCTCAGACACAGTCCTGGTGTATGTTGAAAGGATGATCCGCAGCAGTCCCGGGAATTCTGATGCCAGGTCCATATCTCCGCTGGGGTGACTGAAGTCTGCTATCCTGATCTTGGATCCAGTTGGAGGTTTAGATTTCCCAGACTGCAGGAAGCTTTCCCGCTGCTTGCCACCAATGTCACAGGACGTCCCACACTCCACTTGAGTGCTTCCGTCAGTATACCGCTTCCTAAGTTCTGGAACACGAGCCCAATGGATCTGGCTATAGGAATCCCCAGGAACTAGACAACACCAGTCTTGGAGTACATCAGAACTGTTTATTTGAGATCTCACACACATTTATACACCAGGATGACTCAAAGCTAACCTAATTAACATTAGCTAATTTACTACAAAATTTACCCAGACCAGATGACAGACTTGTGGGCACCGAGCTTCACACAGTAATATAAACACAATAGTTGGAGCTAATTACAATTAACAATACAAACAAAGCCTAATAAACCTAATTAACATGAGCTCCAATCGGAGTCGTCCCGTCTCCTACATTGTATAGAGGACAATGTGATCAGCTCATTCAATTAACATACATCCTGGGAGATATTGTGGACAAATATTACTGTCCCATTTTAAGTAGTCCAAGATATATTTTCTCACTCACCCTGTGCCAGGATGGCACAGGGTGACTTAAACATAAGATGTATTCTGAGTTCCACGGGCCCTCCCGTCACAGTCTCCTTCTTCTACAATGAGGGATTTGGGAGTCTGGAGGTGGGAAAAGCTGATGAGGTGTTCAGAGATAACAGAAATGAATGTCTCTTGTAATGAATGATGTGCTGCTTGTACAAATTCTTCAGTGAATGATTCCATCTGTAAAATGTTGATGTTTGGGACGGTCCTCCATGACAACTGTCCAGGATTGGAGGGTAAAAGCCTCCCGTATGATGAAGAGGTCAGATCCTTGGTCCACCTGCCATGTCTAAGGATCTACGCACACCTTCATCTCTCTACTTTCTAATCTTTACTTTTACTTTGTAACTCTTCTCGTCTAAATAAACTTCCAGAACCTTCACCGGGATCAGAGGTTGTTATTTCCTCATCACATTCCACAAGAACTTTGTAATCCCGATGGAACACATCCATAATTTTTTTGGGACACACAAGACTTCCTATGGTCAGGATTGTCTTACAATGTTACATTTTCCTATATATAAGACACAAACACATCACAGAATGGAACAAATAGATCTCCTTTGCTTGGTATGACCCGTCTTTATGTTACTGGAGATAAAAGAAAAAAGGTAACCGCGCTCTCTGCAGGGACAACTCAATCCATACACCAGGTCCACTCACAGTGCAACAGTATTAAGGAGAGCCGGCAAAACTGTAATCCTTGAAGTGTCATTTATTGGTACATCAGAGTGACAATAAAACAATAAAGCTGACGCGTTTCGGCAATAGCCTTAGTCGTAACACCGGAGATAAAAGATTGATAAATTTACCCATGATCTGTGAACCCCCCTCCCCCATGTTCCAATACATCCCCAGAGCCCAGACAAAGAGGTATAAAATAGATCCAAAGAAAACAACTAGACCCAGATTTATGTAACAAGCCCCTCCCACTGGGGAGGAGAAATGTATGCGGCTCTTTGGAACTAAGGTGGTGGCAAATCTATTAGTTGGCACTTAACTGCACGGACATATTGGGGTTTACTAAAGACAAATAGACTGAGTGCTCTGCAAAGACAGTTGAACTCAGTTTCCCCAAAGAGAATTGAATGTGGTGAAGCTTTGTTGATTGCCATCATCAAATCACATGCAAGAAAACATGCTTCTTTCCCCTTGCATCTGATTGGGTATTTTTTACAAGGTGAAGCCTCAGCACAATCACTAGGCATATGGCTGTACACACCTGTGGGTGGGGCCAGGCCCTTGGCTATACACTTCAGTGGGTGGGGTCAGGCCCTTGGCTGTACACTTCAGTGGGTGGGGCCAGGCCCTTGGCTGTACACAACTGTGGGTGGGGCCATGCCCTTGGCTGTACACATCTGTGGGTGGGGCAATGCCCTTGGCTGTACACATCTGTGGGTGGGGCCATGCACTTGGATGTACACATCTGTGGGTGGGGCCAGGCACTTGGTACCCAGAGAGGAGAGGATGCACATGAAGACCAGAGATTACAGTAACATGTATTAATAGTAAAGTTCTGACAAGATGGTAATAGAGACAATGTAACATGGCTGAACTTGCCCGGCAGCACTTACAGAGAGTTTGCAGAAGATTCCCAAAACAACTTATAATGCCGACACATCTGACAGAGGAGGGGGCTGCAAGGTGGTCTGACAACAAGACACTTGGATGTGGAGGGGCTCCTGGATGATGACACATAAGCAGTCCCTAGTCTGTCCCTCCTCCATTGGTACATTTTGCTGCACTAGACACACTGTCCCTGACTAGCAGGTACCTGCCCCTGGCCTAGCCACTTCACAAATGAGCACCAATTGGAGGGGGGTATTGCTATTTATTAGCACAATCAACACTAAAGATGGCAGGTTAGGTAATCCAGAACAGCAGCATCCAACTGGTCCACTACTTTCCTGATGACACCTATGGAGGCCTCAGAGGAATACGGGTTCCCCCTTCTCCACTACTTTCTCTGCATGGCAGCTGCCTAACAGCGCCACCTGTGGATGGAGGCTGAACTACACCTGTCTACACATCACCTTCTCTATTCAGTCAGCAGTGATGTCATTCAGTGACGGGATGACATCTTTTACCACCCAAAGCAAACAGGCCAAGATGCGCCCCCCATTCATGAGCTGTGACCTACTTCAGATCACAGGTTCTGTCCTTTATGCCCTCCACCTGCTGATCCACCAAAGTGGTTCCCTCTTCTGACTCCTGCGGCGGAACAATTCTGTAATAAATCCAGTAACACTGTAACCAACTTTACATTTTACAGATCAAATCTGTTGTCATTTATAAAAAGAAATACATTTTATTCCTGGAAATCCGACATCTTTTTTTCTGTTTTTCCAAAATAAAAATGTTGGTTGTCAGAAAAATTCTGTAATAAATCCATCTTTACAGTTCCCAGCAGATTTATACTGAACATTTTTACCATTTATATCTCTTGTCATTTAGAAAAAATACGTTATAAAATGGTAATTCCTTTTCTGTTAAATTAGGAATACCGCGCGGCTATTGGCCCTGCCGGAGGCGTGGTCACATTTCCTTGTTTGTGTGACAGACGAAGTGTGCCAGTAAGTCCAGCAGGGGGCAGCACACAGATTTGCATGCTCCGTGTGGAGTGTGGAGAAGAGATAAGTGAAGGTCACCCTGCGAGGCGGTGCGGAGCGACGCAGTAGAGTCGCTTTGCGTCTCCTCACATGCGGTTTGTCTCGGCCTTTAGGCGGTGGCATTGTCCACTTTCACATGATAAAGTAAACAATGCTGCCGCCATTCCTCACCTTCTCATTTCCCATGCTGGAACCAAGGACAGTTTTTATACATCACCATATTATTTATGAGAGAGAATGTGCCAAAATACAAGAGAAACATTTCCTTCATGTATGGAGAGTCTTCTGCAGGGCCAATGACAAGACTTTTACAGTTACAGCAACATCTACATAAAGCATTGAATTTTCAGTAGTGGCGCCCTCGTATGGGAGCTGGCGGGATTGAGAGTCCACAGTCCAGGGAAATCCAACCTAACAGAACAAAGAGAAAAGACAGGAGGGGGGAGGGGAGGAGAAAAGCAAACATGATAGTGGCAAGTGGCACTGTGCTAGGCCCAGGAGCCACTATTATCTTTTCTCCTTCACCCTCCTGGCCAAGAAAACTGATCTTAGTGCCCACAAAATGCCCCAAATCATCTCCGTGCTGCCAGTAGTAGTAGTAGTGTACTAGTAGTAGTAGTGTAGTAGTAGTAGAAGTAGTAGTAGTAGTAGTAGTAGTAGTAGTAGTAGTAGTAGTACATTTACAGACAGCCAGTAAGTGGTTAAAATGTATGGACTGTCCAGTAATTTACAAACAGTTGACAATCCCCTATGGTGCAGCACATCACCCCTCCCCCCTCTAGTGTTTTGCTGCAGAAAAGACAGGAAATCATTTCTGCAAACTAACAAATCCTCCTGTTTTATACGTTTTCCCCTTTTTGGAGGATTTCAAAAACCACTTCTCCACACCAGCAAAACAACAAACTGAAAGAGCTCCTCCCCATTACCCATAAACCCCACCAGACTAATTCTCCTGGTCACTCCTCATTAATATTATTATCTCCTCCCTCCAGTCACTGTGACACTATACAACTATAAAGACATGAGAAATACTCATAGAATGGATTTATAAAAAGCACATGATCAGTATGATGACTCAGCACATTTCTGCTACAAAAGTCTGAACTAAGGATATAAAAGAGGCCGGAATGCAGGAAAATCAAAGGAAATAGAATTTAGGAGAAGATTAGCAAGAAAATTAAAGCTTACAGTTATGGAAAGGCCAGGAGCTGAAGAGCTATGAGGGGGAGGAGAAAGAACACCAGTGTCCTACAGGGGGAATCTACTTCCTGGTCTGATGTCACTTCCTGTTCTAAGGCACATCCTGTTCTCAGTCACTTCCTGTTCTAAGGCACATCCTGTTCTGATGTCACTTCCTGTTCTCAGTCACTTCCTATTCTGATGTCACTTCCTGTTCTATAACATATTAGTACTGTAAAATGAACAGCAGTGATTGGCTCAGGATGTCACAGTTGTATTTTTAGTATTTACAGATTATTTGTGTCAATTTAACACAATTTTATTGTTTTTCAATGTACAACATTTTGCTGTGATGATGTCACAGAATGTTACAGGTGATGTCACAGACACGAGCGGCTCAATATAAACCTTTGAGTAAGTTCTCATTGGTCTGCAGAAAAGTGATCCTTCACCATACTGAACACATTGAAAACTCTTCAGAAGTGTCTCTGTAGGAAAACAAACACATTCTAGTGAATACACAGATCCATTCACCATTACAGACATTTCACCTTTCCCTCTTACAATGAACTCCGCTCAGTCCAGTTATTTACACCCCCAGACCTGGCTGTAAAGGAGGGTAGGGGGGCTCAGTGGGCCATCATCAGCTGAGACAGAATTTGATTTTTGAGGATTTAACCACTCACCCTCCGGAAGATTTACCTCCTTCATGACCAGGATTTTTTTTGCTATTCAGCACTGCTCTACTTTAACTGACAATTACGCAGTCATGCGACACTGTACACAAATGGAATTTATATCATTATTTCTCCACAAATAGAGCTTTCTTTTGGTGGTATTTGATTACCTTTCATTTTTTGTGCAATAAATCAAATAAAACACAAAAGAAAATTTCTGCTATAAACGATCCAATAAAAAAATTTGAGGCAGTTTATGAGCAGGTGGAATCCCCGCTGAATTTCAGCCAACCGAACACTTGCTGTGTATTGAATGGCTTCAGACTCTTCTGGCCAGCCTTAGAAGATCTTGCAACCCTGGGTACCTACAGTATTTAAGAAACGCTTCACCACCAAATTGAGGACATGTGCCAGGCATGGCACATGTGTCAACTTTCCTTGCTGAAGGGTAGGGATGAGCCGAACACCCCCCTGGTTCGGTTCGCACCAGAACATGCGAACAGGAAAAAAATTCGTTCGAACACGCGAACACCGTTAAAGTCTATGGGACACGAACATGAATAATCAAAAGTGCTAATTTTAAAGGCTAATATGCAAGTTATTGTCAATAAAAGTGTTTGGGGACCCGGGTCCTGCCCCAGGGGACATGGATCAATGCAAAAAAAAGTTTTAAAAACGTCCGTTTTTTCAGGAGCAGTGATTTTAATAATGCTTAAAGTCAAACAATAAAAGTGTAATATCCCTTTAAATTTCCTACCTGGGGGGTGTCTATAGTATGTCTGTAAAGGGGCGCATGTTTCCCGTGTTTAGAACAGTCTGACAGCAAAATGACATTTTGAAGGAAAAAACACATTTAAAACTACCGCGGCTATTGCATTGCCGACAATACACATAGAAGTTCATTGATAAAAACGGCATGGGAATTCCCCACAGGGGAACCCCGAACCAAAATTAAAAAAAAAAAATGATGTGGGGGTCCCCCTAAATTCCATACAAGGCCCTTCAGGTCTGGTATGGATATTAAGGGGAACCCCAGCCAAAATTTAAAAAAAAAATTGACGTGGGGTTCCCCCTAAATTCCATACCAGACCCTTCAGGTCTGGTATGGATTTTAAGGGAAACCCCGCGCCAAAAAAAAAAAAAAAAACGGCGTGGGGTCCCCCTAAAAATCCATACCAGACCCTTATCCGAGCACGCAACCTGGCAGGCCGCAGGAAAAGAGGGGGGGACGAGAGTGCGCCCCCCCCCCCTCCTGAACCGTACCAGGCCACATGCCCTCAACATTGGGAGGGTGCTTTGGGGTAGCCCCCCAAAACACCTTGTCCCCATGTTGATGAGGACAAGGGCCTCATCCTCACAACCGTGGCCGGTGGTTGTGGGGGTCTGCGGGCGGGGGGCTTATCGGAATCTGGAAGCCCCCTTTAACAAGGGGACCCCCAGATCCCGGCCCCCCCCCTGTGTGAAATGGTAAGGGGGTACTTACCCCTACCATTTCACTAAAAAACTGTCAAAAATGTTAAAAATGACAAGAGACAGTTTTTGACAATTCCTTTATTTAAATGCTTCTTCTTTCTTCCTTCATCTTCTTCTTCTTCTGGTTCTTCTGGCTCTTCTGGTTCTTCCTCCGGCGTTCTCGTCTAGCATCTCCTCCGCGGCGTCTTCTATCTTCTTCTCCTCGGGCCGCTCCGCACCCATGGCATGAGGGGAGGCTCCCGCTCTTCTCTTCATCTTCTTCTCTTCTTCATCTTCTTCTTCATCTTCTTCTTCATCTTCTTCTTCTTCTTCTCTTCTTCATGTCTTCTCCGGGCCGCTCCGCAGCCATGCTGTGGCATGGAGGGAGGCTCCCGCTGTGTGACGGCGTCTCTTCACGCACGGTGACTTGACGGGACTTCCCTGTGACGTCACGGGGAATGCCACAGGGAAGTCCCGTCATGTCACCGTGCGTCCCCGGTGACCCCGCCCCCCGTTATTTAAGAACCGTCAGACGAAGAGACGCCGGTAGTTTTAAATGAGTTTTTTCCTTCCAAATGTCATTTTGCTGTCAGACTGTTCTAAACACAGGAAACATGCGCCCCTTTACAGGCACACTATAGACACCCCCCAGGTACGAAATTTAAAGGGATATTACACTTTTATTGTTTGACTTTAAGCATTAATAAAATCACTGCTCCTGAAAAAACGTCCGTTTTTAAAACTTTTTTTTGCATTGATCCATGTCCCCTGGGGCAGGACCCGGGTCCCCAAACACTTTTTATGACAATAACTTGCATATAAGCCTTTAAAATTAGCACTTTTGATTTCTCCCATAGACTTTTAAAGGGTGTTCCGCGGCATTCGAATTTGCCGCGAACACCCCAAATTGTTCGCTGTTCGGCGAACTTGCGAACAGCCAATGTTCGAGTCGAACATGAGTTCGACTCGAACTCGAAGCTCATCCCTACTGAAGGGCAAAGAGAAGGTTAGTGCCATTATCGCACACCACCATTCCTGTCTCAAGCTGGTGTGGCGTGAACCACCACTGGGCCTGCCCCTGCAGAGCTGAAAGAATCTCTGCTCTGGTGTGGCTCCTGCTCCCTAAACAGATCACCTGAAGCACTGCATGGCATCTTTTAGGCTGACTCATTTAATAGCCCCTTGAACGATTAGGGGGTTCTGGTGGTTCATAGGACAATTTAGCAGAGGAGGGCGTGGAGTAGGAAGAGGTGAGGGTGGAGGTAAGATATCTTGCATCATCACCACCAGATATATGGAGAAGTGTCGGCAAAACAAACTCCAACACTAAGCTCTGTCCTGCATTCTTCTTAGTTGCAAGCAGAGTTACCCAGCATGCTGTGAACGTAATATATTGTCCCTGACCATGTTTGCAGGACCACATGTTAGCAGTAATGTGGATCCTCCTGCTGACTGCCTTGCCCAATGATGTCACAACATTGACTTCTACGTGATGGTACAGAAATAGAATGGCCTTACGTGCAAAGAAATAGTGGCTGGGAACCTGCCATTGTGGTACAGCATATTCTGATAATTCACGGAAGGGGGCAGAATCCACCAGACAGAAAGGCAGAAGTTGTAAATCCAGCAATTTGGACAAGCTGAAATTTAGACACTGGACATGTGGGTGGCAAGAAGTGTATTTTTTTTTTTTGATGCAGAAGCCGGGGCAGAGAAATTTGTCTGCTATACTCTACAGCTAGCGGTGTGCTACTGGCAGATGTGCTGCAGGGACCTGGGACATCCTGTGCTATACCATCATCCCTATCAGTGGAGGCTGCTGAGAGGTCATAAGATATAGCAGGGATAGATATGAAAGGTGAGGAGTGAGGAGGAGAAGAGTTGTGTCCCTTTTGTGTGGCTTTCAGGTGCTCTTGCCAATGGACTGAGTGGTGGGAGGTTAATATGCCTTGTCAAGCATGTGGTACCCAAATGGTTGGTTGCAAAGTTTGCAAATTGCAACAGTGCGATCGGCTGCACATGTACTAAAAAAGGCCCAGGCAGCTGAGCTGTGGGAAGTGGGTTGGGAGATAACAGCTCCAAAATCTGATGGAATAGGGTGGCTGCTCTCTACTCCTCTATAATGGCTGCCTCTGGAGGACATCCTTCCTCGTTGGGGTTGTCCCTCCCCCTCAGTTTCCTCCTCTGCTCCATCCGGCACCCAAGTCGCATCAGTGACCTCATCATAATCATCATCCCCTCTATCCTCATCATCACTGGAGACAACTTGGCAATACGCTGCAGCTGGGGGAGCATGACTGCTAACACACTAACTCGCTAGTAGCAAACGGAGCCTTGCTCTGTCTATCTCCACTCCAACAACACACTGCAAAAGGTTCCTGTAGGAAGGAACATTTTATAGTGTGGGGTGGGACTATGCGCACCGAGCCATGATTGGGCAAAGTCTTCATGACTTTGCCCAATCATGGCTTTGACAGTGTTCTGTGCCCTAATTGGGCAAAGTCTTGCACCTGACCAGCCGTCAGGTACATTACTTCATCCAATTAGGGCCCTAGAATGCACTGTGCAGCATGCAGTGCATTGTGGGGCACTCGGCTGGTGAACATCCAACCGAGCACCCCGCATATTCAGGTGTTCGCTGAACGGGCGAACAGGTGATGTTCGGGTTAAACTTTTGCTCGGCTCGAACTGTTTGTCCAACTCTATTCAGGAGGAATACAAGACAAAAGGTAAATATTTTGGGGTACAGCTAACATCTCTAAAGGCTGCCTGTAAGTTAGCGAATCTTCACTCCTTGAGGTCAGCTCCTCTTTAAAATGTCTGCCTGGCTATACCATGGAGTTACGGAAGGAGTATGATGTCACATATGATGCTTGAGGGGTTTCCCCGAGAAATAAACCTTCTATGGAGCCTAATTATGTGATTATGTGACTTCGCCCAATTCTTGGCAGACATTTATACCTCAGCCCACACCAATATAGATCTATAATTACAGATACGGAGATGGACTATTTCACAAGAACAACCAATGCCTGGAAGTCACAAGGAAGTGAAGGATTAGGAGGATTTATTAATGCGATGATGAATGGCGGCAATCAGTGAAATTAACAAATAATGAGAACCAAACAAGGTGAATGTTTTGACATGAGGAGATGACATCTGAGATCCATGTAATGAACATCAATATCTGTGTATGAAGATGGAAACAATCAAAGCTGATATCTGCAGATAACATAACTGAACAAACAGTACAAGAATTATTGAAAATAATAATTTCTATACCCAAATACACACCCAACTATGACATAACTGGGCCGAAATACAAACCCTACTAGGACAGGACCAGGCGCAAAAATGCACCCTACTAGTACAGGACCAGGCGCAAATACACACCTGACTAGGACAATACCAGGCTCAAATACACACCCAACTACGACAGAACCGGGCCCAAATACGCACCTGACTAGGACAAGACTGAGCCCAAATACACACCCAACTAGGACAGGACCGGGCCGGGCCTAAGAACGCACCTGACTAGGACAGGACCGGGCCCAAATACAAACCCGACTAGGACAGGACCAGGCCCAAATACTCATCTGACTAGAACAGAACCAGGCCCAAATACACACCCAACTAGGACAGGACCAGGCTCAATTACGCACCTTACCTGGACAGAACTGGGCCCAAATACACACTCGACTAGGACAGGACCAGGCCCAAATACACACCTGACTAGGACAGGACCAATCACAAATACGCACCTGGCTAGGACAGGACCGTTCCCAAATATGCACCCAACTAGGACAGGACCGTGCCCTAATACGCACCTGACTAGGACAGGACCGGGCCCAAATACGCACCCAACTAGGACAGGACCGGGCCCAAATAAGCACCTGATTAGGACAGGACCAAGACCAAATACCACACCTCCCAACTTTTTGAGATGAAAATGAGGACCATATATTAGCAAAATGGCATAGGACATGTAAGGGTAAAGGTATACTGGTCAAGTGCACCCTCAAACCTTTTCCTTGCTCGAACTGAACTTGGACATCAAAAAGATCTTTTCAATCGATTGGTTAAATCAAGACACCACACATCGTTGGATATCCAGAAATATATCTGTATTATATCATTTCACATGTTTATATAGAGTAACAATTCATTTATCAGTAGGGCCAAACCAAGGGGCGGTCCCTTAGTTTATCCAATCACAAGAGTACAGATATCACAAGTTATATATCACAAGTCATCACAAGTTACTTTTTTTATGTCATGGTCAGTGACGCTCAGTGACGTTAAAAAAGTACCTAGCTTGAATTCCGAGAAAATGAATGATATGAATGATTTTGAAATATGGGAATAATCTTTTGAGACAGTCATCTGTACAGACAGTGTACCTTTGGCTTTAATCCAAATGTGCGGTGAGCTAGCTAACTTCCCTATTTTCCTTGCTAGTAAATTGTCATTTTGACATTTATAAAAATCTTGCAAAAGTATTTCATATATCTCGTATAAAAAGTTCAAAAGTTCAAGCCCCTTATCTAAAGCATATAGTGAACCTAAGTGTAGCCATTTTCCTTACAGGACACACCCCCTTTCATGCCCCCTTAAAGGAGAAGTAACCAAAAAAAGATTAGTTAAACCCACAAAACTCTTTTTTACCACTATTATTCCTTTATTTTGGCTTTTGAAATTTACAAACACAGCAATTTAGAAAGCGGATGAAAGGTTTAGCGCTGGGAAACACTTTTTGAAAGATAAATAGTGCATTTTATATACAACTATATAGATCAGACCAAAATGAGGGACAAATGAGGAGGAAGGAGAGACAGAGGGACTTTGTTCCAAATCAGGGACAGTCCCTCCATATCAGGGACAGTTGGGAGCCATGAAATACCCACCCAACTAGGACAGGACTGGGCCCAAATACACACCCGACTAGAACAGGACCAGACCCAAATACACACCAGACTAGGACAGGACTGGGGCCAAATACACACCTGACTAGAACAGGACCACACCCAAATACACACCTGCCTAGGACAGGACCGGGCCCAAATACCCACCCGACTAGGACAGGACCGGGCCCAAATACACATCTTAGTAGGACATGACTGGGCCCAAATACACACCCGACTAGGACAGGACCAGACTCGAATACACACCCGACTAGGACAGGACTGGGCTCAAATACACACCTGACTAGGACAGGAACGGGCTCAAATACACACCAGACTAGGACAGGACTGGGCCCAAATACACACCCAACTAGGACAGGCCTGGGCCCAAATACACACCCGACTAGGACAGGACTGGGCCCAAATACACACCCAACTAGGACAGGACCGGGCCCAAATACACACCCTAGTAGGACATGACCGGACCCAAATACACACTCGACTAGGACAGGACCAGGCTCAAATACACACCCGACTAGGAAAGGACCGGGCCCAAATACACACCAACTAGGACAGGACCAGGCCCAAATACACACCTAACTAAGACAGGACTGGGCCAAAATATGCACTAGACTAGGACAAGACCAGACCCAAATACACACCCTAGTAGGACAGGACCGGGCCCAAATACACACCTGACAAGGACAGGACTGGGTCTTCTCAAAGTCTTTCAAGGATCTGAGACCAATGGAGACCAGACGCCCTCTGTCTCGGCTACTGGGAGGACATTGGGGGTCAGAAGACCCAGTCCTGTCCTAATCTGGTTATCAGCATGTTTTCCTCCGTTTGGGAGCTTAAAGTGGTTGTAAAGGGTGATTTTTTAGAAATACAAAATAATAAACGTTTTACTTGTAGGCAGGCTGGAAATGTGTGCAGCTTAGTTAGCTAGCAGCCGGTCCACCTGTGCCATAAAAAGGGGGACATCTAAGGTCCAGAATCTGGAGTGGGAATGCAGGTACTGACGGGTTCACGTCTCATTGTATAGTTCCCAACTGTCCCTAATTTGGAGAGACTGTCCCTGATTTGGAACAAAGTCCCTCTGTCCCTCAGTCCTCCTCATTTGTCACTCATTTTGGTCTTATCTATATAGTTGTATATAAAATGCACTTTTTAGCTTTTAAAAAGTGTTTCCCAGAGCTAAACATTTCTTCCAATTTCTAAATTGCTACATTTGTACATCTAAAAACCCAGTATAAAAGAATGGGAGTGGTAAAACAAGCACTTGTGGGTTTAACTAATATTTTTTTTTTGTATAATTCTTCTTTAAGGGGGCGTGGCAGGGGTGTGTCCTATGCCTAAATACTTTTGCTAATAGGTGTCCCTCTTTCACATCTCAAAAAGTTGGGAAGTGTGTCATTGTGGCTGAAGGAACCAGAATGGTAGAGGACCAAACCATGGACAATGCCATAATGGACTTTCCCATCATTGAGGGATGCCAGGGCCACTACCTTATCTTAGGATCAGGGACAGGAGTGAGGTAACAGTTGGACTGGAGGAGGGGTGAAGGCTCAGCAAGTCCCTCCTAAAGCAAATATACAAGCTACAGTGTATAGTGACACAGGACAAGTCACTTTTTAGAGGAACTCTGCACACTGAAGGTTCTTCTCTAAGTCCAGAAACTGCCTTAATGTTAGGTGAAGAAAGAAGTGCCCTCATGCCCCTCACACTGAGGGGACTATGGGAAGTGGGGATTTTTAAGTGATCAAAATGCACAACAAAAAAAACAAAACCAAATGAATATTGCAGATAAAATGTCTATTTTTATTTTACAGAATAAAAGTTCTACCACTAATATAAAAACATTTAATAGCAGCTACAAAAACATGGTGGAAATATCTATACACCAACAAGCAAGGGAAAAAAGAGCACGTGGATCAACGTGTTTTGCCCAAAAAAGAGCTTCCTCATGATTCACTTTGTTTTTTCAATCTTTGTAATTTTGTAGCTGATGAACAATGCAAACAATAAATCATTCCATCAATTAAGTACAAATATTGTAACAAATATATTCATGCCATACAAAAAAGATCTTAATTCATTAAATATCTATGAGGTTATATGAGCTCAGTCTGAGGCTGTGGAACTCTGTGTAAGTGGAACTGGTATAAGTGGTGAGTTAAAAACCAGAGTTAGAGTGAACAAGTCTTGCTTTTTGTTTGCTGGGTTGCATTTTTGGGGCTTTTCCTTTTAGTTTTTCAATCACCCTTTTCTGTCACTTTTTAAACAGCTTTTTTTTTTCTCTGGTTCCTTCAGGCTATCAATTAAGGGGGTGGTTAATTGCTCACAGGTGCCTATATAACTGTGTGTAGGACTCAGTCTGAGCGTGCTCAGTCTGAGGCTGTGGAACTCTGTGTAAGTGGAACTGGTATAAGTGGTGAGTTAAAAAACAGAGTTTAAAACAGGAGGTTATAACAGGGGTCATAGTATCTGTGTAGTGTGAGTATCTGAGTGTTTTCTGAGTAGTGTGTGTGGATCGTTAGTACTTGTGTATTGTGTACTGTATACTTGAGTATTGCGAGTGCACGTAGGTCTGTGACTGTTCTGCGATTGCATGTAGGTCTGTGAGTACCTGGGTATTGTCTTGTTGTGTACCTGGGTATTGTCTTGAGTATTAGTGCCAGGAAGCTAGCTGTTAGGTAATTTGGACAGGGTAAAATCCTCAAATCCTCACTAAATTTAATAGGTACGATGCCCGGCGGGTGTGGAGAAGCGACTCTTTTTACATCTTGCTGCATGTATGCGTTCCTTGATCATCCAATCGAGGGCGAATACTGCTGTGCAAAATGTAAGAACATTGTTTCCCTGGAAGCCCAGGTTCTGAATCTGGGGAAGCAACTGTCAGCACTGAGAAGTCCCTCCATACTAAAGGAGAGCCAGGAACGTACACGGCAGGTGCCGGCAGGGGCCAGCACAGAGGCGGGTGGAGGCAAAGAGGTGCCAGCACTAGCAGAGAGTAGATGGGTGACAGTCAGGAGGGGTAGAGGGGGAAGTGCCAGGGAGGCCGATCCAGGAATGGAGCATCCCAATAAGTACGCTCCATTGAGTGTCATTGGTGAAACCAGTCAGGGACCAGCACTGCTGGAGCTGAGGGATTTTCCTAGCTGCCAGGGGAAGAACTCCTCCAGTGAGAGTGGGGGGGCAGCAAAGGGAAAGGAAAGACAGATTCTGGTGGTAGGGGACTCAATTCTTAGAAGGACAGAGAGGGCAATCTGTAACCAAGACCTGAAGCACTGAACAGTATGTTGTCTACCGGGCGCTCAGGTTCGGCACATCACGGATCTTGTGGACAGATTACTGGGAGGGGCTGGTTAAGACCTGGCTGTCATGGTGCACGTTGGCACCAATGACAAAGTCAGAGGCAGATGGAGTGTCCTAAAGAATGATTTTAGGGACTTAGGAGCTAAATTGAGGAAAAGGACCTCCAAGGTAGTATTCTCAGGAATACTACTGGTACATCGAGCCACACCAGAAAGGCAGAGGGAGATTAATGAAGTAAACAAGTGGCTGAAGAGCTGGTGTAGTAAGGAGGGGTTTGCGTTCCTGGAGGACTGGGCCGACTTCTCAGTCGGTAACCGGTACTATAGATGGGACGGACTGCACCTAAATGAGGAGGGTGCAGATTTGCTGGGAATGAAGATGGCCAAAAAGTTAGAGGGGTTTTTAAACTAGGCGATGGGGGGGAGGGTCCAGAGACAGAGATAGCCAGCGCGAAAGATATTCCAGAGGGTAGTATTGGGGGCATTAGTGGTAGGTTAACCAAAGCACATAAACCCAAGGTAAGTATAGTAGCAAGTCCTAGTTGCAATCTCGAAACACCCAATACGAGGACAATATGCGACCGGTCTAAACTATGGGGCATGTTCACCAATGCCAGGAGCATGGCGGACAAGATGGGTGAACTAGAGATACTGTTGTACAAGGAGGATTTGGATTTTGTGGGAATTTCAGAGACCTGGTTCAACAGCTCTCATGATTGGCTGGCAAAAATTCAAGGGTATACCCTATACCGCAAGGATAGAGAGGGTAAAAAAGGGGGAGGGGTATGCCTATATATCAAGAATAATGTACAAGTGAATGTGAGAGATGACATCACTGAGGGAGCTAGAGAGGAGGTGAAATCCTTATGGGTAGAGCTCCAAAGGGATGAAGCTAAGGGGAAAATAATACTGGGAGTATGCTATAGGCCCCCTAACCTGAGGAAGGAAGTGGAGACAGATCTCCTATCACAATTTGGATTAGCAGCAAGGATGGGAAGTGTTATCATAATGGGGGATTTTAATTATCCAGACATAGACTGGGCGGAGGGAACCGCGCATTCATTTAAGGCTCGCCAGTTCCTTAATGTCTTGCAGGACAATTTTATGGGTCAGATGGTAGACGCACCAACTAGAAATAAAACATTACTAGATCTACTGATTACCAACAATACAGACCTGATCATGGATGTGGAAATACGGGGCAATTTAGGTAACAGCGATCACAGGTCAATTAGTTTCAGTATAAATCACACAAATAGGAAACATAAAGGGAATGCAAAGACACTGAATTTCAAAAGAGCCAAGTTCCCTAAACTACAAACCTTGCTAAAAGGCATAAATTGGGATAAAATCATAGGAACAAAGAAAGGAGGAGAGATGGGTTTGCTTTAAGAGCATATTAAATAAGGGCATTAGCCAATGTATCCCATTGGGTAATAAATTTAAAAGAGCGAACAGAAATCCTGGATGGCTTAACTCCAATGTAAAAATGCATATAAAAGCAAAGGAGAAGGCCTTCAAAAAATACAAGATTGAGGGATCATCCTCAGCATTCAGACTTTATAAAGAATGCAACAAGAAATGTAAGGGTGCAATTAGGAAGGCTAAGATAGAACATGAAAGACACATAGCGGAGGAGAGCAAAAAAATCCCAAGAAATTCTTTAAGTATGTAAACAGTAAAAAAGGGAGTGCAGACCATATTGGCCCCATAAAGAATGAGGAAGGACATCTGGTTACAAAGGATGGGGAGATGGCGAAGGTATTGAATTTATTCTTCTCCTCAGTCTTCATGAGTGAATCGAGGGGCTTCAGTAACCAAAACTGCAGTGTTTATCCTCATGACACAACACAGGAAGCACCTCCATGGTTAACAGAAGACAGAATTAAAATTAGACTTGAGAAACTTAACATTAATAAATCACTGGGACCAGATGGCTTGCATCCGAGGGTACTTAGGGAACTCAGTCAAGTGATTGCCAGACCGTTGTTCCTAATTTTTACAGACAGTCTATTGACTGGAATGGTACAAGCTGATTGGAGAAAAGCCAATGTAGCACCAATATTTAAAAAGGGCCCAAAATACATCCCTGGGAATTACAGACCAGTTAGCCTAACATCAATAGTATGTAAACTCTTGGAGGGGATGATAAGGGACTATATACAAGATTTTAGTAATAAGAATGATATCATTAGCAGTAATCAGCATGGATTCATGAAGAATCCTTCTTGCCAAACCAATTTAATAACCTTCTATGAGGAGGTGAGTTGCCATTTAGATAAAGGAAGGCCCGTAGACGTGGTGTATCTGGATTTTGCAAAAGCATTTGACACAGTTCCCCATAAACGTTTACTGTACAAAATAAGGTGCGTTGGCATGGACCATAGGGTGAGTACATGGATTGAAAACTGGCTACAAGGGCGAGTTCAGAGGGTGGTGATAAATGGGGAGTACTCAGAATGGTCAGGGGTGGGTAGTGGGGTGCCCCAGGGTTCTGTGCTGGGACCAATCCTATTTAATTTGTTCATAAACGATCTGGAGGATGGGATAAACAGTTCAATCTCTGTATTTGCAGACGATACTAAGCTAAGCAGGGCAATAACTTCTCCGCAGGATGTGGAAACCTTGCAAGAAGACCTGAACAAATGAATGGGGTGGGCGACTACATGGAAAATGAGGTTCAATGTAGAAAAATGTAAAATAATGTATTTGGTTGGCAAAAATAAGAATGCAATCTATACACTGGGGGGAGAACCTCTGGGGGGATCTAGGATGGAAAAGGACCTGGGGGTCCTAGTAGATGATAGGCTCAGCAATGCCATGCAATGCCAAGCTGCTGCTAACAAAGCAAACAGAATATTGGCATTAAAAGGGGGATCAACTCCAGAGATAAAACGATAATTCTCCCGCTCTACAAGACTCTGGTCCGGCCGCACCTGGAGTATGCTGTCCAGTTCTGGGCACCAGTCCTCAGGAAGGATGTACTGGAAATGGAGCGAGTACAAAGAAGGGCAACAAAGCTAATAAAGGGTCTGGAGGATCTTAGTTATGAGGAAAGGTTGTGAGCTCTGAACTTATTCTCTCTGGAGAAGAGACGCTTGAGAGGGGATATGATTTCAATTTACAAATACTGTACTGGTGACCCCACAATAGGGATAAAACTTTTTCGCAGAAGAGAGTTTAATAAGACTTGTGGCCACTCATTACAATTAGAAGAAAAGAGGTTTAACCTTAAACTACATAGAGGGTTCTTTACTGTTATGCCCCGTACACACGATTGGACATTGATTGGACATTCCGACAACAAAATCCTAGGATTTTTTCCGACGGATGTTGGCTCAAACTAGTCTTGCATACACACGGTCACACAAAGTTGTCGGAAAATCCCATCGTTCTAAACGCGGTGACGTAAAACACGTATGTCGGGACTATAAACGAGGCAGTGGCCAATAGCTTTCATCTCTTTATTTATTCCGAGCATGCGTGGCACTTTGTCCATCGGATTTGTGTACACACGATCAGAATTTCCGACAATGGATTTTGTTGTCAGAAAATTTTATATCCTGCTCTCAAACTTTGTGTGTCGGAAAATCCGATGGAAAATGTCCGATGGAGCCCACACACGGTCGGAATTTCCGACAACACGCTCTGATCGGACATTTTCCATCGGAAAATCCGACCGTGTGTACGGGGCATAAGAGCGGCAAGGATGTGGAATTCCCTTCCACAGGCGGTGGTCTCAGCGGGGAGCATTGATAGCTTCAATAAACTATTAGATAATCACCTGAATGACCACAACATACAGGGATATACAATGTAATAATGACACATAATCACACACATGGGTTGGACTTGATGGACTTGTGTCTTTTTTCAACCTCACCTACTATGTAACTATGTAAAGGTTTTCGAGAAGGGAAAAGGAGAAGGAAAAAAAAGGGGGACCATAAAACAAAAACCAAGACCCACCGAAACATGCAAACACAAAGCTGAACTGAACCCAGAAGGAGAGCCAAGGTCAACAAACAACTGCCTTATTGTTAGATGTGCATATGACCCAAACCACACACTGGCATAGTCCAATAAGGGACCCAGCCAACATACTCCCCTGGCTCTAAGCAATGCTATTGTACAGAGCAGCCCTGACCCTCCTCTTCTGGGGTCCCCCGCCGGCACTCTCTACTCCTCCTCTTCTCCACTTGCTATTGGGGCACACCTGCGGGCTTGCTCCTGAGCTGGGCTGTGTACATCCATAGACACACACAGCATGGCTCAGACCCACACCCCACTCCCTCTTGACAGGATTGGATTGACAGCAGCAGGAGCCAATGGAACCTGCTGCTGCCTCTGTGTCCTGAGAGGAGAAGAATGCAGACCAAAATATTTTACAGCGCACACATACAAGAATGACATTTCCTGCAGGGCTAGTTAAAAACACCTGAACACCTGAACATATTCAAAAAATACGGGGGTTTGGTCACACTATATGGTCATATAGTGCTAAGCCCACTTACTGTGACAAAGTACCCCGAATTAGTGGGTCCTACACTAGTAATAGAATGGAAGATCCTTTGTCTCAACCATGGGAGCTGAACTCCTCTATGTGGGAGAACTGAAAGGGATACATCCTAATCATTATTTTGTACTGTTTGTAGGTCTTACAGCAGCACCATCTTGAATTTAAATGCATTGTATGGTGTGCCCCCCAAATATGTTCTTGTATGTTGTAATAGGCCCTGACCAGGTTTTTGGGCTGGAGCACCCCTCCCCCTCCTCATTACCTCCTATTTAGTGGCCACCAGTGATTAGGATGTATCCCTTTCAGTTCTCCCACATAGAGGAGTTCAGCTCCCATGGTTGAGACAGAGGATCTTCCATTCTATTACTAGTGTAGGACCCACTAATTCGGGGTACTTTGTCGCAGTAAGTGGGCTTAGCACTATATGACCATATAGTGTGACCAAACCCCCGTATTTTTTGAATATGTTCGGGTGTTCAGGTGTTTTTAACTAGCCCTGCAGGAAATGTCATTCTTGTATGTGTGCGCTGTAAAATATTTTGTACTGTTTATAGGTCTTACACCAGCACCATCTTGAATTTAAATGCATTGTATGGTGTGCCCCCCAAATATGTTCTTGTATGTAGGAATGCAGACCAGTGACACTTCAGAAGGGCACAGTGCTGGATGGAGATAGGACCATTGTAGGTAAGTGTACAAATAGGTGAGGGGGTGATACAACTACTGGGGCGGTCTTTACCTTAATGCATGGAATGGCTTGGCCATAGAACCACATTAAGTAATTTATTACTATGTTATAAATTGTGTTAATGTGCAAATGTGTCCCTTTTATAAAGTTGCTAGATTTATAATCCCGGTACAAAACATTTTATGATGAAGTAATTGAAAAACAAACCAATGTAAATTCAAAAAGGTTTATATTAGTACAGACAGAGAGGAAAATTAAGCTAAAAGGAGAAGGGGAGGGAGGGGCCAATAAAAATATGGGATCCATCTTTGTTATAATATTTTTAAACTTTTTTTTTTATTCCACACCTAACCCACTTTATTAATAAAGGAAGAACAGAACTGGGCCTGTACTTGTTGCTGAACTACGGTGATTACAATGTGATTTTAGCACAGGGGAGATGTCAGTCCAATCTGGATGTGTTTAATTTGTAGAAGGCAGAACCCAGGGAAATGTGCATGTATGAAGAGACATACTGAATTTTTTATTGTTATAGATATACCAATAACAATAACAATGTCTTGTTAACCCCTTGACTTACTGTCTCTGTATCTGGAAACTGTCATCACCTCCATCCACTGCCATCTCTTTCCCTATTGTATCTAGTGTACCCAACAGTGGCGGCCCGTCCATAGGGGGCGCCCGGGCGCCACCCCCCCCTTCTGTGTAGTCACAAAAAAAAAAAAAAAATAAAAAAAAAAAAAAAAAAATTTAAAACTGCCCCTTTAAGAAAAAAAAAAAGTCCTTTAACATAGTGCACTGTGTTCGAGCGCCGGACACAGTGCACTATGGCAAGCGCCACGTCAATGCAATCACGAGATTGCAGACGCGGCGCTTCATTTGCGGCCGTTTATCCCGCCTTGGGGCGCTTTCTAAAGCGCTGAGTAGCTTCCGCCCGGCACTATTACCATGGCCGGGCGGTTTGATTGACATCTGAGGTTTGATGTCACTTCCTGTTGTCTCTGTCCCGGTGTCTTGTCAAATACAGTCCCCTATCATATAGTGTCCGCCCTGTACTGCGCAGGCGCAGTACGGAGGACAAACGAGACGCCGAAAGTCTCCGAAGTTTAACAGCTGATCATCAGCTGTACACGGCGCCTGCGCTTTTATTCTCACCCTATGTCCAGGTTCATTCCCTACTATCCAAGTGGACATAGAGTGAGAATAAACAGTTGCCGAGCGCAGCGAGGCCGTGCCCGAAGAGTGGCGAGCGAAGCGAGCCCGCGAGGGGCCCTCTTACACAGCCATCGCTAAGAACTGCCGAAGCGCCGTGTACAGCTGATGGTCAGCTGATCAACTTCGGACATTTTCGGCATCTCCTTCTGCTCCGTACTGCGCAAGCGCTGCGCCTGCGCAGTACGGAGCGGACACTATCCGATAGGAGGACAGTATATGGCAGAACACCGGGCGCAATGGGAAAGAGATAACAGGAAGTATGAAGAGCGGATCTCTCCATTGCTTCTGGAAGGAGATACCGCCGGAGAGGACGAGGAGAGAAGAGGACAGGACAGGACAAGGAGGAGAGGAGAGGAGAGGACAACACAGTCAGCATGGTAAGTGCCGCTGCTGTGTTGGGGGGATCTGTCTTAGCATTTTTTAAACCTGCTGGAGGTTTTGTGTTCTTGCTGTGAGATGTATTTTGGCATGGGGTTTTCTCTGAGAGCTTTGAGCCAGCCCCTGCCTGTGTTACAAAAGATCTGGAGCAAACATAGAGAACTCCTCTGGTCTGATCTGCACACTGGCTCTCCCTCCAGCACTAACTTTGGGATAACAAGATAAGAGAAGAGTGGTGTCAGTGAGTACACTTGCTATCACACTGATCCAGCCTGTCCCTGACAAAACACTAGCCCTGCAGCCGCAAAACAGATGCCTCTGATCCTTCCCACGCGCTCCCCCCTCCTCTCCCTGTGCTTGATAATGAAGTCCCTTCCAGCCAGCTACTATCTGTAATGTTAACCACTGCACAGTGCCTCTCTGATCCTCCCCCATGCTCTCCCCCTCCTCTACTTAGGCTTGATAACAGAGGTCACTGCAAAGGAGGTCCCGGAGCAGAGGACTGAAGGGGATCAGCGCAGGTACAGCATGACATGTGCGGACTGCACAGTCACGCTGTCATACGCTGTTTCCCCTTTAAGAAAAAGGGGGAGTGGCTGTAGCAGAATAGAAAGTGCTGGAGAGGATTAGGAGGAAGAAGGGGGAAGTGACGTCAGTGGAGAGCGACGGGGAAAAGATTCACACGCGCTCCCATCGCTCCACTGACTATCCCTCATAATGGCTGATCTAACGGCGGCAATGATATTAACACAGCTCAGAGCAGCGGCGGCAGCACAAGGGGCGGACTGGCTGCAGGCTCAGGTGGCAGCCATCCGGTCGGAGGACACAGCTACAACGAGCGGGGGGGCCATGGAGGCTTCACGTGCACGCCGTTCCAGGCCGCCAGAGCGCTTCAGCCCTGACTCTGCTCCCAGGGGTCAGGGGCCACAGCAGAATGCCAGAGGAGGATCGATCCAGCTGCCCCCCAGTGATTAGCAGGCTCGAGGAGCCAAAAGAGGTGACGCCAAGAGGACACAGCGGAGGGGCCGGAGTGCAGGGACGGGGGAGACCAGCGCAACCCACGGTTCCCCCCCCTCAGCTCGTCGCAGATGCCAGGAGCAGTCGGCTGGTGAGTCACAGGGGGCTTCGAGCGACCAGTCCGGACGGCGTTCGTCATCCGTCAATCGGGGGGCAGCCCTGTACCGTCCAGAGGAAGGACCGTAAAGAGTGCGGTGTCGTTGGTGAGCAGAGGCGGAGGGAGTACAGCGGAGGCCCAGTCTGGGCGGCGGCGCAGAAGTCTATCCAGGCGGACTGGTCACGGGTCTGGCGTTACAGCGCAAAGAATAGGACGAGAGCAGCAGCGCAGACCCCCAGCAGCCAGAGCGGGTCCCTCTGGAGTGCAGCCAATGGTCGTCCGTCCAGAGGAGGTCAGCGACAGATCGGAAGGGGAGCTGTCCGGGTCGGAGAGGGACGAGGACCAGGGACACGCGTCAGCGGTGGATTCCGGAGTGGCGGCTGGTGGGCCCAGTCCTGGGCAGCCCGGTGAGTGCAGCTCTAATTTATCCATTACTTCTTTGTTAGCAAAGTTATTAGAGCAAGGCAGAAAAGGGGGTTCCCCGGGGGGTGGTAATTTGGCAGGGGGGAGTGTGGTTAGGCCGCCCGCAGAACAACCAAGGAAGGCAAGAGAGGGGGCGAGCAGTACAGGCCTGCAGGATTTATTGGCTGGTTTGAGGGATTTAGTACAGCGCTTTGAGCCGACGACGGGGGACAAGTCGGCACCAGCGCGGGCATGGGCGACGCCGCAGGAAAGAGAAGCGGCTGCGGTGAGTGCGCCTACACCGACGGTCGCGGTTAGCGTAGATTCGGTTACACCGGCAAGTGGAGCTGGAACGGCGGTGATTGACCCGATTGGACCATCAACCAGCGTTTCGGTCCCGGACAGCCAGGAAAAAACAGGGGAAAAGAAGGCGGAGTCAGTCAGGTTGGCAGACTCCGCAAAGAGTGAGGTCTACGTCTGTTTTGAAGGCCCATTGGGGGCCCACCTCAAAACAGAAGTGAAGGAAAAGATTTGGAAAGGAGAATATGTGGAGATATTCACATTGCTCCCGTTAGAGAAATTCAATCTAGATAGAGTGAAACCGGAAGAGCGAAAGAAAGAGGACGAGGAAAAAACGCCGATATAGGCTGATAACGCGCACTTTTTCTAATTGGCTGCAGGCTTTCGCCATCTTGGCGAGTGTGGTTGGGGAAAAGTCCCCCGAACATTGCTCAGCCTTGTTCGTTTATTTGGATGCCATTAGTGAGGCGCATCGGACATACAGCGGAGTGGCATGGCTGCGATACGACGAGCAGTTCAGGCAACGGATGGCCGTCAGACCTTCACTACGCTGGGATCATAAGAATATCAGCTTGTGGATGTAACTTATGACCGCTGCGAGGGCTCCGGACCAGTTTTTTCAGGCAGGGGTCGGAGGTAACGCTGCTCCAGGACAGCCGACCGAGAAGAAATGGGGCTTCTGCTGGCAGTTTAATGAGGGCACCTGTAAGTTCGGAACAAACTGTCGCTTCAAGCATACATGCTCCGGTTGCGGGAGCTCCCACGCACTGTCAAAGTGCTTTAGAAGAGGTAAGGGGCGTGGCGGAGAGTCTGCGAACAAGAGGGACGACGCCGGTGTGGGTGGAAAGGATGCGACCTTTCCTCAATAGGTACCCTGACAAAAATGCGGCCCAGCTATTAGACTCAGGTTTCACGAGCGGTTTTAAGATACCGTGTTCCTTGGAGGCTGCACCTCCCATAGCAAAAAATTTATGCTCGGCCCTCACGCATCCGACGGTGGTGTCAGAAAAATTGGAAAAAGAAATACAGTTAGGGCGCATGGCCGGCCCTTTCACTTTAGTCCCACTTCCGGGATTGGTTGTATCCCCATTGGGAGTGGTTCCAAAGAAGGAGCCAAATAAATTCAGGTTGATTCACCACCTTTCTTTTCCGAAGGGTGGTTCAGTCAATGATTCGATTGCGCCGGAGGAGTGTGCAGTTACGTACACTTCCTTTGATGCAGCGATATCATGGGTCCGTCGCTACGGCCGGGGGTCACTCATGGCGAAAGCAGATATTGAATCTGCCTTTCGGCTTTTGCCAGTTCACACGGAAAGTTTCCGTTTGCTAGGCTGCATATGGGATGGGGCATACTACGTAGATCGCTGCCTCCCGATGGGGTGTTCTATCTCCTGCGCTTTCTTTGAAAAGTTCAGTTCATTTCTGGAATGGGTGGTACGGGACTTTTCTGGGATCAATTCAGTCATCCACTACCTGGACGACTTCCTTTGTGTTGGCCCTGCTGGTTCCAACATCTGTGCAGTCTTATTGGGCACGTTACAGCACATAGCAGCGCGTTTCGGGGTCCCATTAGCGCCGGAAAAAACAGTGGGCCCCTTGTCCAATATTGTTTTCCTGGGAATTGAGGTAGATTCCATGGGAATGGAGTGCCGCCTGCCGTTGGACAAGCTTGAAGCGCTCAAGGCAGAGGTGCGTGGCACCATTGGGAAGCGTAAGGTGCAATTGAGGCAGGTACAATCGTTATTGGGCAAGCTAAATTTTGCTTGCCGAATAATTCCCATGGGCAGGGTCTTTTGCCGGCGGTTGTCGGCAGCGACTGCAGGGGTCACCGCCCCTACTCACTTTGTGACGCTTAACAGCGACCATAGGGAGGACTTGCAGGTATGGTATGCATTCCTGGAATCATTCAACGGGCGTGCTCTTTGGATGTCAGGTCCCATCAGTAATTGGGACCTGGAATTATTTACGGATGCGGCTAGGTCTACGGGCTATGGCGCCGTTTTCCAAAGATCTTGGAGCGCTGCCCGCTGGCCCCTTACTTTGGTGGAGGCTGGGTTCTTGAAGAACCTGGTTCTACTGGAGCTGTTTCCAATTGTGGTGGCAATGGAAATTTGGGGGGAGTCTTTCCGTAACCTGAAAGTGCGGCTCAACTGTGACAACTTAGGCGTTGTCCAGGTGATTAACCGTTTGTCAGCCAAGTCCATGCCAGTGGTCAGGTTGCTGAGGTATTTAGTATTGCGCTCTTTGAAATTGAATGTTTTCATCTACGCTGTACACTTACCAGGGGTCGAGAACACTTTAGCTGACGCACTGTCTCGTTTTCAGTGGGACAGGTTTCGGGAGTTGGCACCAGACGCGGAGCAGCAGGGGGTTACCTGCCCGGACTGGATATGGAAGGTTGCCTTGGGAACGTGGCAAGGTGGATTCAGCACTCCGTGAGTAAGGCCACTTGGGACGCTTATTCCAAGGTATGGCAAGACTGGCTGGCATGCTTAAATGGGCTAAAAATCGACCCTGCGGGCCGGGAGGTTCCGCAGGCGATTCTTTATTTTATTAATATGGGTTTTGAGAGGGGCATCTCGGCAGCTGCCATCGATAGGAAACTGGCAGGTTTGGCCTTTCTTTTTAAGTTACACGGGCTGCGGGACCACACAAAAGACTTCTGGGTGAAACAAGCAGTGAAAGGCTACAGGAAGGAGCATAGGAAGAGTGATGGTCGACGCCCAGTGTCGTTTGACATGTTACACGGCCTATTTCGTCAGGTTTCGTATATTTGTAGTTCTGAGTTTGAAAGCGCGTTATTCCGGGCGGCTTTTGCGTTAGCGTTTTTTGGGGCTTTACGGGTAAGTGAATTGGTCAGCCCGTCCAAACGGGCCACAGGGGGGCTGCAATGCGATGACCTGGAGTTTTCGACTGATTCGGTTAGGATATGGATTAAAAGGTCTAAAACTGATCAGATTGGGAAGGGAGCGCAATTAGAGGTTTTCCGGATTGCGGGGTCCCACATTTGTCCGGTAGCAGCGGTGGCATTGTTCAGGGATAGGCGTCCGCTATTGCCGGGCCCCTTTTTGATTCATGCAGATGGATCGTCCTTGTCAAAATTTCAATTTGTAGCAGTGTTCAAAAAATGTTTATCGGCGGCCGGTCACGATCCTACCAGGTACTCATCCCACTCTTTCCGCATAGGGGCTGCTACAGAGGTGGCCAGGGCGGGGCTTAGTTTTGAAACAGTGAAGCGCATTGGCAGGTGGGACTCAGACAGATTTAAGCTTTATATACGTCCACATTTATTTTAGGCTTGTGTTGGGAAGGTTTTTTCATTTAGGGTATAGAGTTTAAGGTTGGGGGTACTTATTGTGTTGTTTGTCAATCTTGCTTTACAGGTGGCTCTGTTCCCCTGGTTTGGATTTTGGGCCACTCCTTCGTTTTCTGGGGGGCAAAAAAGGCAGACGTTCGGCCGAATGGTAGGCAACTAGGTATCCCGAGACAGGAGGCACGGGTCAGGTGGATCGGGCTTCCGGGCATGCTGTGGAACAGGGTAAGGTCAGAAGTCCACAAATTTGCTCGTTGGGACAGGGCGCCAGATGTGTTAGTGCTGCATGTGGGGGGGAACGACATGGGGGTTAGGTCCATGAGGGATCTTATACGAGACATCAAGTGCGATTTCTTACGCTTACAGGCGTCATTTCCTGGCATGGTGATAGTGTGGTCAGATATGGTGGGGAGGACGACATGGCGGTGTGGGTTGTCTGATAAAAAGGTTGACAGGGCCCGGGTTAAGGTAAACAAGGAAGTTAGCAGGTTCGTTATGCGTAATGGGGGGGTTACCATACGACATAGAGAGTTGGAGGTGGATACGTGGAGATACCTTAGGAGTGATGGGGTGCACCTTACTAAAGTAGGTACTGACCTTTGGGCGTTAGGATTGCAGGATGGGGTACAGCGTGCATTGAGGGTTTGGAGGTGCGTGCAAGGGTAAGGCTTTACCCCTTGCGTGCGGTGGCAGTGGTTTGGGTCTGTGAGGAGGAGGAGATTCATGTTATGGTGTTTTTACATGGTTGGTACCCATATGTAATATGGGCTTTGTTATGTACCTTCCGGTTACGAGGTGTTAACCAGGAAGGGGTAAAGTTAGGTAACTGGGGAAGGCTGTTTACTGTCTCACAGTCTGGGGTTTGCGACTGGAGACCAAAAAGTTTTTACAAAGTTTTTACAGTGACCTGTGGGTTGTTCCCCTCCTAGACCCTAATAAGTACTGAGAAAGTTTATTATTAAAAAGTTATTTAAAATGTTATTTATTTATTTTTATATTTTGTTAATAAAAGGCCGTCAAGGCCATTTACTCCAGCACCTTGTCACGTCTTTTGTGGAGAGAAGTGGAGGGGTTTTTGAGCATGTCTAAGGGGGTGGTTAAGGGGACTGGGGGTATAAGTCCTTCACAGGTCATGGCTCCTTTTCAGCCTCACAGACTGCACACCTCCGTCCCTGCTTTCTCTGCATGCCTGGTTGCTGTGAATCTCCCTGAGCTCCCTCAAACACCACAGTAGAAGAGAGGGCACATTTAGGGTCGGTTCACATTGCTGCAATGTCAGAAATCACATGTGATTCGCACCGCACTGCTGTGCAAATCTCATGTGATGTCTGTGTGATGCAAATTCAGCCATACAGGTAGTATGGCTGAAATCGCATTCAGACCAAACTCACACAGGACCCATTTTTTGATCCGCACCAGAATCGGATCACATAGGTGTTCACACCCATGTGATCCGATTCCTGTCCAAATTCACAGTTCGCACTGCGATATGCAAACTTTACTGGAGGTGTCATTAACATTGTATTGACACCCCCAGCAGTTCGCAAAGGGCAGTGTAAACTGCCTGCGAGTTGTATGCGATGCAGGAACCCGTACTGGATTCGCAGGGTTCCCGCATCACTGCAGTGTGAACGGAGCCTGAGTACCCGTCTTGTTTAGCAGTAGCCTGGCCTGTCATCACCAATTCTGGCCCTGCTACCCGCACTACCTGCGATTTCTGCAGGGAAGCAAGCAGCAAGTACTTCTGGCTCCCTTGCGAGCCTGGCCAACCACAACTCACAAATGGCTGTCAGTAAAACACTTTGGCGAAAAAAAAAGTCTATTATTCTGAACTGTGCATGCGCAGTCTGAAGTCAGCCATTTAGAGAACTGCTTTTTGATGTGCACAGTGGCTGCGTTTTGATGTGCACAGTGGCTGCGTTTTGATGTGCACAGTGAGGCTGCAATTGATGGGGTTTTTTTTCCGAATTTTTCAGTTTGTTTGCGCCCCCCCAAAAATTTTGAGCACCAGCCGCCACTGGTACCCAACTGTCATCACCTCCATCCACTGTCATCTCCTTCCCTATTGTATCTAGTGTACCCAACTGTCATCACCTCCATCCATTGCCATCTCCTTCCCTATTGTATCTAGTGTACCCAACTGTCATCACCTCCATCCATTGCCATCTCCTTCCCTATTGTATCTAGTGTACCCAACTGTCATCACCTTCATCCACTGCCATCTCCTTCCCTATTGTATCTAGTGTACCCAACTGTCATCACCTCCATCCACTGTAATCTCCTTCCCTATTGTATCTAGTGTACCCAACTGTCATCACCTTCATCCACTGCCATCTCCTTCCCTATTGTATCTAGAGTACCCAACTGTCATCATCTCCATCCACTGCCATCTCCTTCCCTATTGTATCTAGTGTATCCAACTGTCATCATCTCCATCCACTGTCATCTCCTTCAATATTGTATCTAGTGTATCCAACTGTCATCATCTCCATCCACTGTCATCTCCTTCCCTATTGTATCTAGTGTACCCAACTGTCATCACCTCCATCCACTGTCATCTCCTTCCCTATTGTATCTAGTGTACCCAACTGTCATCACCTCCATCCACTGTCATCTCCTTCCCTATTGTATCTAGTGTACCCAACTGTCATCACCTCCATCCACTGTCATCTCCTTCAATATTGTATCTAGTGTATCCAACTGTCATCACCTCCATCCACTGTCATCTCCTTCCCTATTGTATCTAGTGTACCCAACTGTCATCACCTCCATCCACTGCCATCTCCTTCTCTATTGTATCTAGTGTACCCAACTGTCATCACCTCCATCCACTGCCATCTCCTTCTCTATTGTATCTAGTGTACCCAACTGTCATCACCTCCATCCACTGTCATCTCCTTCAATATTGTATCTAGTGTATCCAACTGTCATCACCTCCATCCACTGTCATCTCCTTCCCTATTGTATCTAGTGTACCCAACTGTCATCACCTCCATCCACTGTCATCTCCTTCAATATTGTATCTAGTGTATCCAACTGTCATCACCTCCATCCACTGTCATCTCCTTCCCTATTGTATCTAGTGTACCCAACTGTCATCACCTCCATCCACTGCCATCTCCTTCTCTATTGTATCTAGTGTACCCAACTGTCATCACCTCCATCCACTGCCATATCCTTCTCTATTGTATCTAGTGTACCCAACTGTCATCACCTCCATCCACTGTCATCTCCTTCAATATTGTATCTAGTGTATCCAACTGTCATCACCTCCATCCACTGTCATCTCCTTCCCTATTGTATCTAGTGTACCCAACTGTCATCACCTCCATCCACTGCCATCTCCTTCCCTATTGTATCTAGTGTACCCAACTGTCATCACCTCCATTCACTGTCATCTCCTTCCCTATTGTATCTAGTGTACCCAACTGTTATCACCTCCACCCACTGTCATCTCCTTCCCTATTGTATCTAGTGTACCCAACTGTCATCACCTCAATCCACTGCCATCTCCTTCTCTATTGTATCTAGTGTACCCAACTGTCATCACCTCCATCCACTGTCATCTCCTTCAATATTGTATCTAGTGTATCCAACTGTCATCACCTCCATCCACTGTCATCTCCTTCCCTATTGTATCTAGTGTACCCAACTGTCATCACCTCCATCCACTGCCATCTCCTTCCCTATTGTATCTAGTGTACCCAACTGTCATCACCTCCATTCACTGTCATCTCCTTCCCTATTGTATCTAGTGTACCCAACTGTTATCACCTCCACCCACTGTCATCTCCTTCCCTATTGTATCTAGTGTACCCAACTGTCATCACCTCCATCCACTGTAATCTCCTTCCCTATTGTATCTAGTGTACCCAACTGTCATCACCTCCATCCACTGCCATCTCCTTCTCTATTGTATCTAGTGTACCCAACTGTCATCACCTCCATCCACTGTAATCTCCTTCCCTATTGTATCTAGTGTACCCAACTGTCATCACCTCCATCCACTGCCATCTCCTTCCCTATTGTATCTAGTGTACCCAACTGTCATCACCTCCATCCACTGCCATATCCTTCAATATTGTATCTAGTGTATCCAACTGTCATCACCTCCATCCACTGTAATCTCCTTCCCTATTGTATCTAGTGTACCCAACTGTCTTCATCTCCATCCACTGTCATCTCCTTCAATATTGTATCTAGTGTATCCAACTGTCATCACCTCCATCCACTGTCATCTCCTTCCCTATTGTATCTAGTGTATCCAACTGTCATCACCTCCATCCACTGTCATCTCCTTCCCTATTGTATCTAGTGTATCCAACTGTCATCACCTCCATCCACTGTCATCTCCTTCTCTATTGTATCTAGTGTACCCAACTGTCATCTCCTCCATCCACTGTCATCTCCTTCCCTATTGTATCTAGTGTACCCAACTGTCATTACCTCCATCCACTGCCATCTCCTTCCCTATTGTATCTAGTGTACCCAACTGTCATCATCTCCATCCACTGTCATCTCCTTCTCTATTGTATCTAGTGTACCCAACTGTCATCACCTCCATCCACTGTCATCTCCTTCCCTATTGTATCTAGTGTACCCAACTGTCATCACCTCCATCCACTGTCATCTCCTTCCCTATTGTATCTAGTGTACCCAACTGTCTTCATCTCCATCCACTGTCATCTCCTTCAATATTGTATCTAGTGTACCCAACTGTCATCACCTCCATCCACTGTCATCTCCTTCCCTATTGTATCTAGTGTACCCAACTGTCTTCATCTCCATCCACTGTCATCTCCTTCAATATTGTATCTAGTGTATCCAACTGTCATCACCTCCATCCACTGTCATCTCCTTCCCTATTGTATCTAGTGTACCCAACTGTCATCTCCTCCATCCACTGTCATCTCCTTCCCTATTGTATCTAGTGTACCCAACTGTCATCACCTCCATCCACTGTCATCTCCTTCCCTATTGTATCTAGTGTACCCAACTGTCATCACCTCCATCCACTGCCATCTCCTTCCCTATTGTATCTAGTGTACCCAACTGTCATCATCTCCATCCACTGTCATCTCCTTCCCTTTTGTATCTAGTGTACCCAACTGTCATCATCTCTATCCACTGCCATCTCCTTCCCTATTGTATCTAGTGTACCCAACTGTCATCACCTCCATCCACTGTCATCTCCTTCCCTATTGTATCTAGTGTACCCAACTGTCATCACCTCCATCCACTGTCATCTCCTTCTCTATTGTATCTAGTGTACCCAACTGTCATCATCCCCATCCACTGCCATCTCCTTCCCTATTGTATCTAGTGTACCCAACTGTCATCACCTCCATCCACTGCCATCTCCTTCCCTATTGTATCTAGTGTACCCAACTGTCATCACCTCCATCCACTGTCATCTCCTTCTCTATTGTATCTAGTGTACCCAACTGTCATCACCTTCATCCACTGCCATCTCCTTCCTTGTTGTATCTAGTGTACCCAACTGTCATTACCTCCATCCACTGCCATCTCCTTCCCTACTGTATCTAGTGTACCCAACTGTCATCACCTCCATCCACTGCCATCTCCTTCCCTATTGTATCTAGTGTACCCAACTGTCATCATCTCCATCCACTGTCATCTCCTTCCCTTTTGTATCTAGTGTACCCAACTGTCATCATCTCCATCCACTGTCATCTCCTTCCCTATTGTATCTAGTGTACCCAACTGTCATCATCTCCATCCACTGCCATCTCCTTCCCTGTTGTATCTAGTGTACCCAACTGTCATCACCTCCATCCACTGTCATCTCCTTCCCTATTGTATCTAGTGTACCCAACTGTCATCACCTCCATCCACTGCCATCTCCTTCCCTATTGTATCTAGTGTACCCAACTGTCATCATCTCCATCCACTGTCATCTCCTTCCCTATTGTATCTAGTGTACCTAACTGTCATCACCTTCATCCACTGCCATCTCCTTCCTTGTTGTATCTAGTGTACCCAACTGTCATTACCTCCATCCACTGCCATCTCCTTCCCTACTGTATCTAGTGTACCCAACTGTCATCACCTCCATCCACTGTCATCTCCTTCTCTATTGTATCTAGTATACCCAACTGTCATCACCTCCATCCACTGCCATCTCCTTCCCTACTGTATCTAGTGTACCCAACTGTCATCACCTCCATCCACTGTCATCTCCTTCTCTATTGTATCTAGTATACCCAACTGTCATCACCTCCATCCACTGCCATCTCCTTCCCTATTGTATCTAGTGTACCCAACTGTCATCACCTCCATCCACTGTCATCTCCTTCCCTATTGTATCTAGTGTACCCAACTGTCATCACCTCCATTCACTGTCATCTCCTTCCCTATTGTATCTAGTGTACCCAACTGTTATCACCTCCACCCACTGTCATCTCCTTCCCTATTGTATCTAGTGTACCCAACTGTCATCACCTCCATCCACTGCCATCTCCTTCTCTATTGTATCTAGTGTACCCAACTGTCATCACCTCCATTCACTGTCATCTCCTTCCCTATTGTATCTAGTGTACCCAACTGTTATCACCTCCATCCACTGTCATCTCCTTCCCTACTGTATCTAGTGTACCCAACTGTCATCACCTCCATCCACTGTCATCTCCTTCCCTATTGTATCTAGTGTACCCAACTGTCATCACCTCCATCCACTGTCATCTCCTTCCCTATTGTATCTAGTGTACCCAACTGTCATCACCTCCATCCACTGCCATCTCCTTCCCTATTGTATCTAGTGTACCCAACTGTCATCATCTCCATCCACTGTCATCTCCTTCCCTATTGTATCTAGTGTACCTAACTGTCATCACCTTCATCCACTGCCATCTCCTTCCTTGTTGTATCTAGTGTACCCAACTGTCATTACCTCCATCCACTGCCATCTCCTTCCCTACTGTATCTAGTGTACCCAACTGTCATCACCTCCATCCACTGTCATCTCCTTCTCTATTGTATCTAGTATACCCAACTGTCATCACCTCCATCCACTGCCATCTCCTTCCCTACTGTATCTAGTGTACCCAACTGTCATCACCTCCATCCACTGTCATCTCCTTCTCTATTGTATCTAGTATACCCAACTGTCATCACCTCCATCCACTGCCATCTCCTTCCCTACTGTATCTAGTGTACCCAACTGTCATCACCTCCATCCACTGTCATCTCCTTCTCTATTGTATCTAGTATACCCAACTGTCATCACCTCCATCCACTGCCATCTCCTTCCCTACTGTATCTAGTGTACCCAACTGTCATCACCTCCATCCACTGTCATCTCCTTCTCTATTGTATCTAGTATACCCAACTGTCATCACCTTCATCCACTGTCATCTCCTTCTCTATTGTATCTAGTGTACCCAACTGTCATCACCTCCATTCACTGTCATCTCCTTCCCTATTGTATCTAGTGTACCCAACTGTTATCACCTCCACCCACTGTCATCTCCTTCCCTACTGTATCTAGTGTACCCAACTGTCATCACCTCCATCCACTGTCATCTCCTTCCCTATTGTATCTAGTGTACCCAACTGTCATCACCTTCATCCACTGCCATCTCCTTCCTTGTTGTATCTAGTGTACCCAACTGTCATCATCTCCATCCACTGTCATCTCCTTCCCTATTGTATCCAGTGTACCCAACTGTCATCATCTCCATCCACTGTCATCTCCTTCCCTATTGTATCTAGTGTACCCAACTGTCATCATCTCCATCCACTGTCATCTCCTTCCCTATTGTATCTAGTGTACCCAACTGTCATCACCTCCATCCACTGTCATCTCCTTCCCTATTGTATCTAGTGTACCCAACTGTCATCACCTTCATTATATTTTGTATATTTTATTGTTAGAGTTTGCAGTTCTTAAGATATAATATTCAGTGCACATTGGACAATATTTTCTCTTTATAGATAAAATAATATTTTTATTTTTTGTATGCTCTATGAGAACTCCACCATCAGATACTTGTTTGACAGTTAATCGTCAGTTGGGAAATCTAGGACAACAAGTTGGACTTGTAATAAATGATGAATTGGGTGTATAATCAAACGTGTACAGGATGTTCTAATAACAATGATCACTGGAGGATCTGCCCTAGGTCAGGCTGGGAATACACTCTGCATGGGGTATAAGTATCTCCAAAGGATAGATTAAGAGAATTCCCATCTCAGAAGAGAACTTCAGACTGAGGGACCATTGCTTCACTTCTCTACTTTCTTCCTCCACAGGTTCTGGGGCTCAGTCCACAGACGGAATTCTACAATGAAGCTTTATGCCCTCGCTCTTCTCCTTCTGCTGGGTCTGGTGAACTCCCATGACAACTCCTGCAACCTAGAAAGGGCAATTAGAAATTCAGGCAAGTGATGGTCTTCTCTGAGCCTTCCATAAACGTGAACATCCTCCCAGTCCTCTCTATGGTCAATGGATCTCCTTCTGTAATCACTTCCAGTCATTGCCAGTCATCCACACCATGTTGGACCTCTTCTCAGTACAATATACTCCTCATTACATTGTACTCCTCATTATAATGTACTCCTCCTCCTCTTTATAATGTACTCCTCTGTACATTGTACTCCGCATTATAATGTACTCATCCTCCGTGTGACAGACTCACCTGGGACAGGGGTTTTTGGAGGGGGCACTGTGGGCTAGCCTCTTGCCTACTGACTGTGGGCTTGGTTTTAAGGGAACAATACTCTTTGTGAGGTGTTTGTCTGAGGGACTCTTGGATTGATGTTACTTTGGATTCAAGTCCATGTCTCCCCAAGACACACAGACTCCGGGACTCTAGGGTGACGGGTCAAAATGTCACTTCCGCCCACAGCTCTTAAAGGGCCATGTTTTTTAAATATTTTTTTTAAATTACATTTTTTTTTTTAAATTGCATTTTAGTGTAAATATGAGATGTGAAGTCTTTTTGACCCCCCCTAGATCTCATATTTAAAAGATCCTGTCATACTTTTTTTCTATTACAAGGGATCTTTACATTCCTTGTAATAGGAATGAAAGTGACACAATTTAAAAAAAAAAAAAATAGTGTAAAAATAAAAAATAAAAGGTAAAATAGGTAAGAAAAAAAAAAATAATACATGCCCCGTCCCGCCGAGCTCACGTGCAGAAGCGAACGCATACGTGAGTAGCGTTCGCATATGAAAACAGCATTCAAACCACACATGTGAGGTATTGCCGCGATCAGTAGAGCGAGAGCAATAATTCTAGCCCTAGACCTTCTCTGTAACTTAAAACATGCAACCTGTAGAATTTTTTTAAACGTCTCCTATGGAGATTTTTAAGGGTAAAAGTTTGTCGCCATTCCACGAGCGGGCGCAATTTTGAAGCGTGACATGTTGTGTATCAATTTACTCGGCATAACGTTATCTTTCACAATATAGAAAAAATTGGGCTAACTTTACTGTTGTCTTATTTTTCCCTTATTGTCTTTCAGGACAGCACCTTGAGAGCGTGGCTCCACCCACTTGACAGGAAACACACCTCCACCAAACTTTAAAAGGAGGCTCCTTCCCACTTATCATCAGTTTATGTGTTTCCTCCGGCGGGAACACATGTGGGAGTTTGGAGCTCTCAAGGTTCTGTCCTGAGAGAACAGGCTCCCTACTCCACTATTTTTACCTACCTCAGGAGAGCCGATTCCTCCCATTTTCCACAGGCTTACGGGTGCCGGGTGGATGGGCTCCTTCTCCCTCGTCAGTGCTCGGGGAGAGCCAGGACTGCTCCGGGTATTGCTGCTCCCAGGCGGAGGCGTCAGGCATGTCAGGCATGTCTGTTTGCTTTTTTCTTGCCTGCACATGTTTTTTTCCCTGACGCCGCCGCCATCTTGGGAAGGGCAGTCAGAGGACTGCATCCGCCGGATGTGAGGTATCCGGAAGTGGGGCGGCATCCATGGAGCAGGCGCCAGGCGTCATTTCCGCCGGAAGCGCAGGGGGAGGAGGGAGGAATAGGTCTGGTGCCTATTTATTGCCGGTTCCGGTCCGGCGCGGCGCACAGGTGCTATTGGAGTCCGGAACCAGCGTTTTTCGCCACAAGCATCACGCTGCTGCCTCAGCATGGATTCAGGAACCGCAGCGAGTGGAACAGGCACAGGCACCAGCAAGGCCCAGGTAAGGAGCAGACTGTAGTTTCTGCTCAGCTTTACTGTGGGGTCTCTCTCTAGCCCTCTTCTCGCTAAACGTTAGTGAAGTTTGAGGGTATTTTTTTCCCCCTGGTGGCGGAGGGGCCTGTCAGGGCACATGAGTCTGATAGCTTTTCTCACTGTGCACCTGTGGTGAGCAACCTTGAGTAATCAGGCTGACTCTAAAAGATGGTTTGTCTTTTTTCTCTCTCTTTTTTCCCTTATCATGGCAGGCCAAGAGCTCTGACCCTGGGATTAGAAAGAAATGCCCTTCATGCAAAATTAAGTTAAATGAAGGCTGGAAAAAGGCTTTGTGTCAAGCATGTATTGACTCCTTGGTGAGGGAAGAAACCACTTCCGCATGCAGTGATCTAATTGCATCTGCCAAAAAGGAATTGGATGCTACCATTCAATCCTTCAGATCCTCACTCACCTATCCATCTGCAAGTCAGCCCAGTACCTCACAGTCCTCTCAAGGCTCACTGTTAGTCCCGGCAGTAGAGGCGGAAATGGGTCCTCTGAACCGGGAAGGGCTTTCCCCATCCCATTCTAATGAATCGAATGAGGATAGTGATGAGCTGGAAAATATGTCTTCCAAGTATAAATTGTCTTTGGATCAGGTGGATGGCCTTTTAAAGGCTATTTATGCTACTCTAGGCCTTGAGGAAGAGCATAAAGAGATGTCTTTACATGACAAGATGTATGCAGGGCTTAGTGAGTCTAAGTCCCGTACCTTTCCAGTCCATGCAGTGATTTCTGAAACAATCAGAAAAGAATGGGCTGACCCTGATAGGAAACCATTTTTCTCTAGGGCTCATAAGAGAAGGTTCCCTTTTGATGAAGACCCAGCAGCTCTTTGGAATAAGGTTCCAAAACTTGATGCAGCCTTTTCTCAGGTGTCAAGATCTACTGATCTAGCATTTGAGGACATGGGGATCTTAAAAGACCCCATGGATAAAAAAATGGATCAACAGCTCAAGCGGACTTGGCAATCCATTATGGGCAACCTTAAGCCAGCAATGGCAACTACTTGCATCTCCAGGAACTTGGAGTATTGGGTAAATCAGCTTAAAGCTCATATAATAGCAGATTCCCCTAAGCAAGAAATCCTTGACTCCTTTTCTACCCTCTCAGCAGCAGTAGCCTATGTCTCTGATGCCTCAGCAGAGTCTATCAGGATGACAGCTAAGGCGGCAGCCCTTGCTAATTCGGTTAGACGGGCTTTATGGCTGAAGACTTGGCAAGGGGACACAGCATCTAAAAACAAGTTATGCAGGGTCCCTTTTCTAGGAGACTTATTGTTCGGCCCTGATTTGGATTCAGTTCTGGACAGGACTGCAGATAAAAAGAAATCTTTTCCTGTCAAAAAGAAGAAACAACCAGTCAAACGGTTTTTTCGTCCTCAAAGGGCTCAGGAACAGAACAAGTCTCAAGAGAAAAAGAAAAGCTGGTCAGGGCAGAGGGGTAAGGGCAGAGGAAATGTCCTTTTCCATCCTCCTGCGTCAGCCAGCAAGACGCAATGACAGTCGGTTACAAGTAGGGGGAAGACTACAAGACTTTCTCCCTTATTGGGCAAGCATAACAGAAAACCAGTACATCCTGAATATGCTAGCCCAGGGTTACAATATAGAATTCTCAGATCTCCCCCTAGAAAGGTACTTGGTGACAAATCTTCCAGAAGATGTAACAAAATCCCTGGCAATGAAGTGCCTATTAAAGGATCTGATAGATCAGGGGGTTATAACTTATGTCCCACAGGGGGAGCTTTATCAGGGATTTTATTCCCGTATATTCCTGATAAAGAAACCATCCGGAGATTTTCGGTTAATCCTAAACCTGAAACCGCTGAACAGATCAGTCCAATACAAGAGGTTTCGTATGGACTCCATCTTCACGGTCAAGAATCTATTGACGAGGGAATGCTTTATGGCATCAATAGACCTTCGAGATGCCTATCTGCATATCCCTATAGCCCCGCAGTCCCAAAAATTCCTAAGATTGGCGATAAATTTGGGAAAAGAGGTTCTGCACTTGCAATTCAGGGCCCTCCCCTTTGGCCTGTCTTCTGCCCCACGAATTTTCACAAAAATAATGGCAGAAGCGCTTGCTCCTCTTCGCATGCAGGGGATTGCGGTAATTCCGTACTTGGACGACCTACTCCTTTTTGCCCCCTCCAGGGAAAGACTGCTAGACAACCTCGGAAGGACCCGAGGTCATCTAGAAACCCTGGGTTGGATCATAAATATGCAGAAGTCAAATTTCAATCCAGCCCAGAAAATACTATTCCTGGGGTATCAGATCTGTTCAAGGGAACAAAAGATTTTTCTCCCAGAAGAGAAGAAGGGGAAGGTCCTGAAGGTGGTAGCGTCCTTGCAGGCAAGCCAGCAATTATCAGTCCGACAAGTGATGTCATCCCTAGGAACCCTAACCGCAACCATACCAGCCATTCAATGGGCAAGGTTACATTTCAGGCCTCTCCAGAGCTTTCTCCTGAGAATATGGAATCACAGGTCAGAATCTCTGGAAGCAAAGGTAAAGATACCCACCAAAGTCAAGAGATCACTTTGGTGGTGGAGAAGACAGGAGAATCTGTCAGAAGGCCTGCTCTGGTCATTTCCAATAGAAAAAGTGGTAACGACAGATGCCAGTGTATGGGGTTGGGGAGCTCACTTAGACCAAGACTTCGCGCAAGGAATGTGGTCTCGGACAGAGGCAAGGAGGTCCTCAAATTGGAGGGAACTAAGGGCAGTCGCCTTAGCTTTAGATGCCTTCTCCCCCATCCTTCAAGGTTCTCATGTCCGGGTCCTCTCAGACAACGCCACTACCATAGCCTACCTAAACAAACAGGGGGGTACAAGAAGCAAAACACTTCAGTTGCTAGCTTCAAAGATCCTGGTTTGGGCAGAAAAGCATGTTCGGTCCTTATCAGCAGTCCACCTCAAAGGCACCTTAAATGTAGTGGCAGATTATCTAAGCAGAAGGCGGATTCAGGAGTCAGAATGGAGCCTGAATCCGGAAATCTTTGCAATGATTACCAGGGCCTGGGGTCAACCGCAAATAGACCTATTTGCATCACAGGAAAATACACAACTCCCAGTATTTTTCTCTATTCACAGAAACGACAAGGCCCAGGGGACAGATGCGTTAATCCAGCCCTGGAACTTCCATCTGGGTTACGCATTTCCTCCTTTCCAACTTATCCCGTTGGTGTTAAGGAAGATACAGAGGGAGAAGGTGGCAGTAATCCTAATTACTCCATTTTGGCCAAAGAGGGCATGGTTTTCCACCATTCTACAGATGGCAGTCAAACCATTTTGGCGGCTGCCTCTCCGGCAGGACCTGCTCCTACAGGGTCCAATACAGCATCCGGGAGTGGCCAGTCTAAGCCTCACGGCCTGGTTTCTGAGGAGCAGTTGTTAAGAGACAAAGGTCTGTCACAACCCTTGGTAACTACCTTACTTTCCAGTAGGAAAATAGTAACCAGAAAAATCTATGCTAAATATTGGAAGGTCTTCAATTCTTTTTGTCATTTGACTAAGAGAAAAGTTAAAAATTTAGTGTCAATTTTGGAATTTCTTCAAGAAGGGGCAGACAAGGGATTGTCAGTCAGCACCCTTAAAGTTCAAGTAGCTGCTTTGGGAGTATTTCTAGAAAGACCAATCTCTTCTGAGCCCTTGGTTATAAGATTTTTCAAGGCACTTACCAGATCTAGACCGGCTCCGGCTAAGCACTTTCCCAATTGGGATCTATCAGTGGTCCTGCAAGCCCTTACAAAGGAACCTTTTGAACCACTACAAGGAATCTCTCTAAGGAATCTTACTCTTAAGACCTTGTTCTTGGTTGCAATAACGTCAGCAAGGAGAATTGGTGAGCTGCACGCCCTATCGGTTAAGAGACCCTTTTTAACCATCTACACAGATAGGATTATACTGAAAACCGATCCAGGTTTTTTGCCAAAGGTAGCGTCAGCACACAATAGGTCGCAGGAAATCATCCTGCCAACCTTTTGCTCTAACCCTTCGGGGGAAAAAGAAGGCAAATTCCATAATTTGGATGTAAGAAGGACTTTATTACAGTATCTGGAGGTAACAAGTAACTTTAGATCCTCGGATTCTCTATTTATACTTTTTTCAGGTAAAAAGAAGGGCCAACAAGCTTCTAAGGGGTCTATAGCTAGATGGCTTAAATCAGCTATTCTAGCAGCCTACTCTCAGTCGGGGCTATCTCCCCCGCTGGGAATTAAAGCGCATTCTACCAGGGCTCAGGCCTCTACATGGGCAGAAATGGCTGGTGCCACCCCAGATCAGATTTGTAGGGCGGCTACGTGGTCAAGTTACCTTACGTTTGTCCGTCATTACAGACTGGATCTTCTGTCAGCCAGTGAACAGGCTTTTGGCAGAAAGGTCCTACAGGCTGTGGTCCCTCCCTAAGTGGGTAAGTCTCTGTTATCCTCTCAAGGTGCTGTCCTGAAAGACGATAAGGGAAAAATCAAGTTAGACTTACCGGTAACTTGTTTTCCTTGAGTCTTTCAGGACAGCAGCAACCCGCCCTTATTGTATTAAATTACTATGCTGTGACTAACCATATTCTGATTATGTGTTCCAGCTTGGGCCGGAGGTTCTCTACTACTACTGATGATAAGTGGGAAGGAGCCTCCTTTTAAAGTTTGGTGGAGGTGTGTTTCCTGTCAAGTGGGTGGAGCCACGCTCTCAAGGTGCTGTCCTGAAAGACTCAAGGAAAACAAGTTACCGGTAAGTCTAACTTGATTTTTTTATTCAAAAAAGTGTATTTTTTCAAAAAAAAAAGTGCGCTTGTAAGACCGTTGCGCAAATACGGCGTGACGGAAAGTATTGCAACGACCGCTATTTTATTCTCTACGTTGTTAGAAAAAAATAATGTATAATGTTTGGGGGTTCTAATTAATTTTCTAGCAAAAAAAAAATGATTTTAACTTGTAAACAACAAATCTCAAAGAGAGGCTCGGTCCTTAAGTGGTTAATTGTGCTAATTACCACACCGATTGTCTGCTAGCAAACTACTGTGGGGATGTGTTTCTACTTGTAATCATGTTGTTGTTTGTGAGCTTGATGCCGGCAAGTCTGTCCTGGAATGAGATCCTTAATTGTTCAGGTGGTTAGTTGTTTAATTTAATGTTTCTAGTATCGTATATAGTATATGTTGGTTGTTGTTTAGTTATGGTAATTATATTCTTGTGTACAATTTGTATTGTTAGGGTAATATGACCAGGAGGGTGAAGTCCTCCTGTGAGGTCTACATTCTGTGTGAGTTTATTCAATAAAAATTCCAGTTTTGCAGCTAAACTAGTCCTGCCTAATTCTTGGTTGCAATATGCGGCTGTAATATCTGATATCTATGTTCAGACTGGAGGAAGCGGTATACTGACGGAAGCACTCAAGCCGAGTGTGGGACGGTTCCATCCCACTCAGTACAAGCTTTTCACTCTTCTCTGTAAAGCCTTCTGTGTGCAGTCTTTCATGGACTAATTGTGTTCTTCCCTTTCCGAAGACTCACACCACTTACCATGAGAATGAATTGTATTTCAAAACATAACTGACCCATAATAGACTGCAAGCTCTTCTGCCTTGTTTGTATCCTACCTTATACCCTTATAGATTGTAAGCTCTTCTGCCTATTGCATGCTTACTCATACTCTAATGGATTGTAAGCTCTCAGACCCATTTCTGGTGATTTTCTGGACACTGCAATCCTCAGCAGGTGACAAGAGTCTTGTTCTCTGTTCTCTCACTAGGCTTATTGACTCCAGGCCTCTTCTGTCTTCAGGTGTCAGATGGTCACCTCCCTCCCAATCCTTACTCAGGGCCTCTTCTGCCTCTCAGGTGTCAGATAGTCACCTCCCATACTTACTCCAGACCTCTTCTGTCTCTCAGGTGTCAGATAGTCACCTCCCATCCCTACTCCAGACCTCTTCTGTCTCTGAGGTATCAGATGGTCACTTCCCATCCCTACTCCAGACCTCTTCTGTCTCTCAGGTGTCAGATGGTCACTTCCCATTCCTACTCCAGACCTCTTCTGTCTCTCAGGTATCAGATGGTCACTTCCCATCCCTACTCCAGACCTCTTCTGTCTCTCAGGTATCAGATGGTCACTTCCCATCCCTACTCCAGACCTCTTCTGTCTCTCAGGTATCAGATGGTCACTTCCCATCCCTACTCCAGACCTATTCTGTCTCTCAGGTGTCAGATAGTCACCTCCCATCCCTACTCCAGACCTCTTCTGTCTCTCAGGTATCAGATGGTCACTTCCCATCCCTACTCCAGACCTATTCTGTCTCTCAGGTGTCAGATAGTCACCTCCCATCCCTACTCCAGACCTCTTCTGTCTCTCAGGTATCAGATAGTCACTTCCCATTCCTACTCCAGACCTCGTCTGTTTCTCAGGTATCAGAGAGTCACTTCCCATCCTTACTCCAGACCTCTTCTGTCTCTCAGGTATCAGATAGTCACTTCCCATCCCTACTCCAGACCTCTTCTGTCTCTCAGGTGTCAGAGTCTCACCTTCCCATCCCTACTCCAGACCTCTTCTGTCTCTCAGGTGTCAGAGTCTCACCTTCCCATCCCTACTCCAGACCTCTTCTGTCTCTCAGGTGGCAGAGTCTCACCTTCCCATCCCTACTCCAGACCTCTTCTGTCTCTCAGGTGTCAGTCTCACCTTCCCATCCCTACTCCAGACCTCTACTGTCTCTCAGGTGTCAGAGTCTCACCTTCCCATCCCTACTCCAGACCTCTTCTGTCTCTCAGGTGTCAAATAGTCACCTCCCATTCCTACTCCAGACCTCTTTTGTTTCTCAGGTGTCAGATGGTCTCAGGTGTATAATAAAATGCATTGACAAACATTTACCAGGTTATGGCAAGTTAAAGTCTGAATGGGCTCGGACAGCCTGCAGCAATGGAGCATGTGCAGGACATGTGACCCAGTGCTGCCAATAGCAGAGTCTCCCTTCCATTGTGGGATTCTGAGATTTCCATTATTGTCTCTTAGGAGTCCCAATGATGGCAGAGGATCCCACCTTCCATCCATCCATACAAAACTGAAACAAATGTACTCTATGAATGATCTGTATTGTAGAGATCTATTGTTCCAGCTTGGCACAGTGTAGGTATGTAGATCTCATACCTGAGGGGGCTCTGGGGAAGACAGAAATCCGGACTAGTCAGCCGATGTGAGAATGTATTAATTGAAAAAACAAAGCAAGGCATTTTGGTAATGGTGGCAGTAGCACGCGAGTGACTCCCGGTGGTGAGTGTGTAGAGGGGAAGCCGCTCCGCACAGGTCCCAGAAGATGGCGGTGATCGCTCTCATAGTGCTGATTTAGTACAGTGATTGTCCCCTTCCCCTCCGATATGGGATATATATATATGCATCATGTTCCAGGCTGGACTATGTAATAATGTATCACAGATCACACCCGGAGTTCGGCTTTAATGTTTTTATTATTCGTTTTTTTAAATATTATGTATTGTTTCTTGTGGCATCGAAAATGTAGAAAACCAAAACTACAAATCATACGTTGTATACATTGTTTATTGTTCTGTAATTTCAGTGAATCAATACCAACAGTGTCCAATTCTGGACTGTACCACTGTGACTTCCAAGGGTACCGACGCCTCTTGTCCTTCCGGTAAGTTCCTGTGACAGCAAAACAGACTACAACTAACTACTCCGACCTAACTACCCCAACCTAACTACCCCAACCTAACTACCCCAACCTAACTACCCCAACCTAACTATCCCAACCTAATTACTCAGACCTAACTACTCCGGCCTAACTACCCCAACCCGACTGACTACTCCAACCTAACAAACCCCACCTAACTGCCACAACCTAATCCCTCCAAACTACTCCAACCCATCTAGTCCAAACTAACTACCCCAACCTATCTAGTCCATTTTAAATGCTCCAACCTAAAAACTCCAACTGTGGTGCACCCCACGTAGGAGCTGCAGATGAAAAGGGATCTCCCACCCTGCGCAGCCAGGCACACCAAATTTCCACAGGCACACTTGAGTCAGAAAACAGTCCAGTGCTTTGTTTGGTTTTTTTTTGTTTTTTTTTTTATTGAGGGGATAAAACTTGAATGGGGAGTAGGGGTATTATGGGATGCCCACTTGACTTTAGACAACTTTGGGGACAGCTCTTCTATATACAGTCCATATACATTCCTTCTCTTCCTCCAGCACTAACTTGCTTGCAGACCTTCAGCTGGCACACTGATAGTTAATCTGACAAGCACTCAGAGGTGACACCCCAAAGTTATGTCCCCCTCAAAGGTGGCACCCCAGGGCTATGCCCCCCCTGCTGACGCATCTGTCTGGCACAGTGTGCGGTGAACTGTTTGTGAACCTTTATTGATAAATTCAGAAAAGGAAATGAGTACTTACCAATATACACACTGTGTCACAGTCCCGGGGTCACTATCACCCCTCTCCACAGCCTAAATTTGACACTTTCACTTTCCAGACCAATATAAGGAAACTGCCCACTTGCAACTGCAATCCCATCAATTGATATCCTTTATTTATTCTCTGCATACGATCAGCAACTCAAATAAGGGGGAAATCCCGGGACACACAGGTCAGAGATTTGGGATTCTTCCGGCAAATCATAGATTGTGTTCTATCCATAGAAGTGATTGGATGGGATTGATTTACTAAAGGCAAATAGGCTGTGCACTTTGCCAAATGCAGTTGCTCCAAAGCTTAGGAAATGAGCAGAAGCTCGGCTGACTTCCATCATCCAATCGTGCAAAAATGCTGTTTTTTTGTTTTTCTTGCATTTGATTGGCTACTCTTTGCAAAGTAGAGCCTTACCTCATTTACTAAGCTCTGGAGCAACTGAACTTTGCAAAGGGCACAGCCTATTTGTCTTTAATAAATCAACCCCATTGTGTTCTCCTCATAGAAGTGATTGGATACATTGTGTTCTCTCCATAGAAGTGATTGGATACATTGTGTTCTCTCCATAGAAGTGATTGGATACATTGTGTTCTCTCCATGGAAGTGATTGGATACATTGTGTTCTCCTCATAGAAGTGATTGGATACATTGTGTTCTCTCCATAGAAGTGATTGGATACATTGTGTTCTCTCCATGGAAGTGATTGGATACATTGTGTTCTCTCCATAGAAGTGATTGGATACATTGTGTTCTCTCCATAGAAGTGATTGGATACATTGTGTTCTCCTCATAGAAGTGATTGGATACATTGTGTTCTCTCCATGGAAGTGATTGGATACATTGTGTTCTCCTCATAGAAGTGATTGGATACATTGTGTTCTCCTCATAGAAGTGATTGGATACATTGTGTTCTCCTCATAGAAGTGATTGGATACATTGTGTTCTCTCCATGGAAGTGATTGGATACATTGTGTTCTCCTCATAGAAGTGATTGGATACATTGTGTTCTCCTCATAGAAGTGATTGGATACATTGTGTTCTCCTCATAGAAGTGATTGGATACATTGTGTTCTCCTCATAGAAGTGATTGGATACATTGTGTTCTCTCCATAGAAGTGATTGGATACATTGTGTTCTCTCCATGGAAGTGATTGGATACATTGTGTTCTCCTCATAGAAGTGATTGGATACATTGTGTTCTCCTCATAGAAGTGATTGGATACATTGTGTTCTCTCCATAGAAGCGATTGGATACATTGTGTTCTCTCCATAGAAGTGATTGGATACATTGTGTTCTCTCCGTAGAAGTGATTGGATACATTGTGTTCTCTCCGTAGAAGTGATTGGATACATTGTGTTCTCTTCATAGAAGTGATTGGATACATTGTGTTCTCCTCATAGAAGTGATTGGATACATTGTGTTCTCTTCATAGAAGCGATTGGATACATTGTGTTCTCTCCATAGAAGTGATTGGATACATTGTGTTCTCTCCGTAGAAGTGATTGGATACATTGTGTTCTCTCCGTAGAAGTGATTGGATACATTGTGTTCTCCATAGAAGTGATTGGATACATTGTGTTCTCTCCATAGTAGTGATTGGATACATTGTGTTCCCTCCATAGAAGTGATTGGATACATTGTGTTCTCTCCATAGAAGTGATTGGATACATTGTGTTCCCTCCATAGAAGTGATTGGATACATTGTGTTCTCTCCATAGAAGTGATTGGATACATTGTGTTCTCTCCATAGAAGTGATTGGATACATTGTGTTCTCTCCATAGAAGTGATTGGATACATCGTGTTCTCTCCATAGAAGTGATTGGATACATTGTGTTCTCTCCATAGAAGTGATTGGATACATTGTGTTCTCTCCATAGAAGCGATTGGATACATTGTGTTCTCTCCATGGAAGTGATTGGATACATTGTGTTCTCTCCATGGAAGTGATTGGATACATTGTGTTCTCCTCATAGAAGTGATTGGTTACATTGTGTTCTCTCCATGGAAGTGATTGGATACATCGTGTTCTCTCCATAGAAGTGATTGGATACATTGTGTTCTCTCCATAGAAGTGATTGGATACATTGTGTTCTCTCCATAGAAGCGATTGGATACATTGTGTTCTCTCCATGGAAGTGATTGGATACATTGTGTTCTCTCCATGGAAGTGATTGGATACATTGTGTTCTCTCCATGGAAGTGATTGGATACATTGTGTTCTCCTCATAGAAGTGATTGGTTACATTGTGTTCTCTCCATAGAAGTGATTGGATACATTGTGTTCTCCTCATAGAAGTGATTGGATACATTGTGTTCTCCTCATAGAAGTGATTGGATACATTGTGTTCTCCTCATAGAAGTGATTGGATACATTGTGTTCTCTCCATAGAAGCGATTGGATACATTGTGTTCTCTCCATAGAAGTGATTGGATACATTGTGTTCTCTCCGTAGAAGTGATTGGATACATTGTGTTCTCTCCGTAGAAGTGATTGGATACATTGTGTTCTCCATAGAAGTGATTGGATACATTGTGTTCTCTTCAGAGAAGTGATTGGATACATTGTGTTCTCTCCATAGTAGTGATTGGATACATTGTGTTCCCTCCATAGAAGTGATTGGATACATTGTGTTCTCTCCATAGAAGTGATTGGATACATTGTGTTCTCTCCATAGTAGTGATTGGATACATTGTGTTCCCTCCATAGAAGTGATTGGATACATTGTGTTCTCTCCATAGAAGTGATTGGATACATTGTGTTCTCTCCATAGAAGTGATTGGATACATTGTGTTCTCTCCATAGAAGTGATTGGATACATTGTGTTCTCTCCATAGAAGTGATTGGATACATTGTGTTCTCTCCATAGAAGTGATTGGATACATCGTGTTCTCTCCATAGAAGTGATTGGATACATTGTGTTCTCTCCATGGAAGTGATTGGATACATTGTGTTCTCTCCATGGAAGTGATTGGATACATTGTGTTCTCCTCATAGAAGTGATTGGTTACATTGTGTTCTCTCCATGGAAGTGATTGGATACATCGTGTTCTCTCCATAGAAGTGATTGGATACATTGTGTTCTCTCCATAGAAGTGATTGGATACATTGTGTTCTCTCCATAGAAGCGATTGGATACATTGTGTTCTCTCCATGGAAGTGATTGGATACATTGTGTTCTCTCCATGGAAGTGATTGGATACATTGTGTTCTCCTCATAGAAGCGATTGGATACATTGTGTTCTCTCCATGGAAGTGATTGGATACATTGTGTTCTCCTCATAGAAGTGATTGGTTACATTGTGTTCTCTCCATAGAAGTGATTGGATACATTGTGTTCTCCTCATAGAAGTGATTGGATACATTGTGTTCTCCTCATAGAAGTGATTGGATACATTGTGTTCTCCTCATAGAAGTGATTGGATACATTGTGTTCTCTCCATAGAAGCGATTGGATACATTGTGTTCTCTCCATAGAAGTGATTGGATACATTGTGTTCTCTCCGTAGAAGTGATTGGATACATTGTGTTCTCTCCGTAGAAGTGATTGGATACATTGTGTTCTCCATAGAAGTGATTGGATACATTGTGTTCTCTTCAGAGAAGTGATTGGATACATTGTGTTCTCTCCATAGTAGTGATTGGATACATTGTGTTCCCTCCATAGAAGTGATTGGATACATTGTGTTCTCTCCATAGAAGTGATTGGATACATTGTGTTCTCTCCATAGTAGTGATTGGATACATTGTGTTCCCTCCATAGAAGTGATTGGATACATTGTGTTCTCTCCATAGAAGTGATTGGATACATTGTGTTCTCTCCATAGAAGTGATTGGATACATTGTGTTCTCTCCATAGAAGTGATTGGATACATTGTGTTCTCTCCATAGAAGTGATTGGATACATTGTGTTCTCTCCATAGAAGTGATTGGATACATTGTGTTCTCCTCATAGAAGTGATTGGATACATTGTGTTCTCCTCATAGAAGTGATTGGATACATTGTGTTCTCTCCATAGAAGCGATTGGATACATTGTGTTCTCTCCATAGAAGTGATTGGATACATTGTGTTCTCTCCGTAGAAGTGATTGGATACATTGTGTTCTCTCCGTAGAAGTGATTGGATACATTGTGTTCTCCATAGAAGTGATTGGATACATTGTGTTCTCTTCAGAGAAGTGATTGGATACATTGTGTTCTCTCCATAGTAGTGATTGGATACATTGTGTTCCCTCCATAGAAGTGATTGGATACATTGTGTTCTCTCCATAGAAGTGATTGGATACATTGTGTTCTCTCCATAGTAGTGATTGGATACATTGTGTTCCCTCCATAGAAGTGATTGGATACATTGTGTTCTCTCCATAGAAGTGATTGGATACATTGTGTTCCCTCCATAGAAGTGATTGGATACATTGTGTTCTCTTCAGAGAAGTGATTGGATACATTGTGTTCTCTCCATAGAAGTGATTGGATACATTGTGTTCTCTCCATAGAAGTGATTGGATACATTGTGTTCTCTCCATAGAAGTGATTGGATACATTGTGTTCTCTCCATAGAAGTGATTGGATACATTGTGTTCTCTCCATAGAAGTGATTGGATACATTGTGTTCCCTCCATAGAAGTGATTGGATACATCGTGTTCTCTCCATAGAAGTGATTGGATACATTGTGTTCCCTCCATAGAAGTGATTGGATACATTGTGTTCTCTCCATAGAAGTGATTGGATACATTGTGTTCTCTTCAGAGAAGTGATTGGATACATTGTGTTCTCTCCATAGTAGTGATTGGATACATTGTGTTCCCTCCATAGAAGTGATTGGATACATTGTGTTCTCCTCATAGAAGTGATTGGATACATTGTGTTCTCTCCATAGAAGTGATTGGATACATTGTGTTCTCTCCATAGAAGTGATTGGATACATTGTGTTCTCTCCATAGAAGTGATTGGATACATTGTGTTCTCTCCATAGAAGTGATTGGATACATTGTGTTCTCTCCATAGAAGTGATTGGATACATTGTGTTCTCTCCATAGAAGTGATTGGATACATTGTGTTCTCTCCATAGAAGTGATTGGATACATTGTGTTCTCTTCAGAGAAGTGATTGGATACATCGTGTTCTCTCCATAGAACTGATTGGTTACATTGTATCTCCTCAGGTTTTGTGCCTACCAGCTGTTCCTGTGGGATGGGCTGTGGATCGTGGGACATCAAGAGTTCATCTCAATGCCACTGCCAGTGTGCACTGGACAGCTGCGGTCTGTTGCAGGAATAAGTGCCAGTAATGTGCACCGCCCCGTCCACACCAGGCATCAAATGTGATTTATAACTGGTGATTACCTGAAATAAATGTCTTCCATCACATGACAGGCTCTGGTGTTTTTCTGCTTTCCTGTCCGCCCAGTTCTTACACATGAAATCTGATACTGTCAAAGCAACATGGTAGGAATGTCTGCAGGTAGTGGTTTGTCTTACACCCCCTGTTCTCCACCTTCTCTCCCACCATAGACACTCCCACCATCTTCCTGATCTGAAATTTCAGCTGGTGTAAGGGGACTGTAATGGGCTCCCTGACACCCTGCCTGGGTTTCTCCACCAAGAAGCTGCTTCCCAAGTTCTGAAACACGAGGCGAATGACTATAGCTGTAGCTACCCCAAAGAACTAGGCAACACCAGTTTTTGGATTAACTAAGAAGAACTCCTTTATAAGAGAAACAGACTGAACTTATATAGACAGCCTTTAGATAAGAGCTGATCACATTATCACAGATAATGGCCACCTCAGACAGTCCGGCTCCCCCATAGGAATACATTATACATAGGAAGCCAAAAGTCAATTAGTGACTGGCTCCTTCTGGATAACTTGCAAACACAGAGTTCTCCAGGCAATTGTTCTCCAGCAGTCCCAAGTCCATGAAAATACTCTCCCCCTCCCCCATTCCATAGTCTGTCAGACCCTGCTAGATCCAATATGGGTCAGCTTGGAGTTGTCCGGGAGCTATACTACAATCAAAGGTCGGTTTGCCGGGAAACTTCATATGCATTGCCGTTTTGTCACTCCAGCTTGTACTGCCCAGTAAAGGTGTAGGGCTGCAGGCAAGACTCCACCACAATAAGTGTACCTTGTCCCGGGAGAATCAATTTAACCAGATCAAGGGGTTGTGGTCAGTGAGCACCATGAAGGATCGTCCATAGAGATACGGCTGAAGTTTTTTCAGGGCACACACCCAGGGTCGGTGCTACCACTAGGTAAACTAGGCAGCTGCCTAGGGCGCCCGGCCACTTGTGTTCCTATTCTATTCTCTCTGCAGCAAGCAACTAAGTCTCAGCATCAGCAGGCTACTGCCGCTCCATTCGCACATAGTGTCAGAGGTGCAGTGGCGGCAGAGGACTGTGTCTGTGTCCCAACTCCCGAATGAATGGGACCAAGCAAACATTCATTGATGGGTACTGGTGAGGCTGCATTGATGGGCGCTGGTAGACTGAATTTGATGGGCGCTGGTGAGGCTACATTTGATGGGCACTGGTGGGCTGCATTTGATGGGCGCTTCATTAAAAAGGTGGGGTTTACATGGGCAGGGAACAGGGGTGGAGTCAGGGGTGGAGCCAATGGGGGGCGGCAAAATGAGGTTTCGCCTAGGGTGTCAAAAATCCTTGCACCAGCCCTGTCCACACCAGTGCCAGACATTCTCTTTCCACTGCTGCATACCCCACCTCCCGGGGTAGAGGCTTTCCAACTGATATAGGCAACCGGGTGCCCACTGCGGTCAGCTCCCACTTGGCTTAGCACTGCTCCCAGCCTGAAGGTAGAAGCATCTGTATGGACACAAAATGTTTGTTTGTGTCAGGAGAAGCTAAGACTGCGGCAGAAATTAAAGCATTTTTCAGGCGCTGGAAAGCATTCTCTCACTCTGGGGACCACAGGACCTGACAGGGAAGATTCTTTCTGGACAAGTCAGTCAGGGATTTTGCTATCGTGGTTTAGTCGGGGGCAAGCCTCCTATAGTACCCTGCAGTTCCTAGGAATGCCAGTACCTGAGTTTTTATCCGGGGGATGGGCCAATTGGTGCAAGAGGTACTGAACCTATGCTGCATTTTTCCAGCTTTAATGTTAGTCTTACAGCCCTAATGAGGTCTAACACAGTACCCAGGTGGAGCATATGTTCCTCCCAGGTATCGCTGTAGAACACAATGCCATCCAGGTTTGCACAGGCATAATCCTGGAGGCCATCAAGGAGTCGATCTACCATCCTCTGGAATGTCGCTGGAGAATATGTCATCCTAAACAGAATGACCTTAGACTGGTGCAAGCCAAAGGGGGTGATGAATGCTGACTTTGGGACAGATTCCAGGTCCAGAGGAATCTGCCAGTACCCTTTGCATATGTCTAGGGTAGTTAGGAAATGACCTCAGGCGATGTATGCCAACAGTTCATCGACCTAGGGCATGGGGTATGTGTCGGTGCAGTCATTTAGTCGGAAGTAATCTAGGCAGAAGAGGGTAGTACCATCCCACCTCGGCACTAAAACTACTGGGGATGCCCTGGGGCTGTCCTAAATCGAGCATCTCCTTAATCTCCTTCCTCATACCTTCTACTACTGACTCGGGTACACGGAAAGTTGCCTGCCAGAGAGGAGGCTGTCCCGGGTTCTCCACTCACTGCACTGCCATAATAGTGTACCCAGGCTTGGTGCAAAACATGTCCTGATGCTGCCCGTCTAACCTCACTGCCTCTACAACAGCTTGGTTCCTATCCCTTGCTAGTAGCTCCAACAGGGAAAGGTTCTTGGAACCTTTCCTGGCTGAAGCACATATGGCGGCTATCTTCTTGGGCCTCTCCTGGTACGCTTTAAGCATGTTCTCATGGAAGGTTTACCGCAGTCTTTTATCTGAGCACTTAGCCACCAGATAAGATAAGATATACTTTATTTTCATTATATATGTACAACAAAATGTATCCAGATACTCTTTACAACAGCAATAAAACATTTCTCAACAAAACCACACATACATACCCCTAGCACACACCCACATATCTATTTAAATATAATAAAATATAAAATGTTATTTAAAGAAAATTAAAATTTCACATACAGTTCCTAAAACGCTGTACCTTGTGGGGTTATGGACAATACAGTCCTAGGGAAAAAAACTATAAGCGATTAGTGTGCATTTTAAGTGTCCTTATTTCATTTCTCTGATGGCAAAGGGACAAACACACTGTAACCTGGGTGGGTTGGATAATAATAACTTTTGCCTGTTTTTTTAATCGGCTGGCATATGCTGTGTCCAAATTCGGTAGCTCTGTTCCTATGATCCACTGTGCTGTTTACATCACATGAGACCGGCACTTCTTATCCTCCGCCCTGCAGCCAGCATACCGCACTACAGCCAGGGACGGATTAACATAGGAGCTATTGGAGCTGCAGCTCCAGGCCCCTTAGCTTAAGATAGGCCCATTTGCCAAAAAAAAGGGTCGACATCTAGGGTCGTGGCTCGGTGACCAGGGATTATAGGGACCCCACATTTAGGGGGTGGGTAGCTGAAGATCTACCCCACCACTGGTCCTATGCTCTATGGTTCCGGAGATACGGGCCTCCTTGTGCAGCCTGTCAGAAGCTACATACAAAGTGGACAGTATAAATCCAAGCTGGCACACTCTTTTTGCAGCAGACTGAGAGGATGAGGTCACATCCTCTCCTCACTTCTTGTCAGAGGCACTGAGCTCAATGGACAGCTTGGAGCCTGCAGAGTATGACAGGCAGCACCACCTATCAAACTCACCTATTGATTTCAATGGGACCATTCTGCAACTGCAAGCCAAAGTCGCTCTCAGTAGCAGCATAGTCCAACAATGTAAAACTAACATTCAGTAATGTAAAAAAAAAAAAACAAGGAGGAGGCAGTAGCACCTCATGAATACCTGTCAGCTGATGCTATACCACTCGTTGAAAAGCAACCCACCACAGATCACTTTTCAGAGGGCAGTAAGCATTACCGCAAATGTGAAAGAAACTCAAAAAACATCCTCCATTTCACACTCCCCACCAACCAGGTCACTCCCCACCAACAAGGTCACTCCCCAGCCACTTCCCATGTTAGCCATCTCCCTTCAACTTCACAGATGACCATTTCCCAACCTGCAGATGACAGACCCAACTCCAAAAGATATCACTCCTAATTACTCCCCCCAGCTGATTGACCACCTCATGCCCCCCTGCTGACAGACCTCTCTCCCCTCTACTGACAGTCCTCACACCCCCTGCTGACAGACCTCATACCCCCCGCTGAGAGACCTCACACCCCCCGCTGACAGACCTCACACCCCCCGCTGACAGACCTCACACCCCGCCCGCTGACAGACCTCACACCCCCCGCTGACAGACCTCACACCCCCTGCTGACAGACCTCACGCCCCCCGCTGACAGACCTCACACACCCCGATGACAGACCTCACACCCTCTGCTGACAGACCTCACGCCCCCCCGCTGACAGACCTCACACACCCCCGCTAACAGACCTCACCCCCCCTGCTGACAGACCTCACCCCCCCTGCTGACAGACCTCACCCCCCCTGCTGACAGACCTCACACCCCCCCACTGACAGACCTCACCCCCCCGCTGACAGACCTCAGACCCCCTGCTGACAGACCTCACTTCCCCTGCTGACAGAACTCACACCCCCTGCTGACAGACCTCACACCCCCTGCTGACAGACCTCACACCCCCCCACTGACAGATCTCACAGCCCCCCGCTGACAGACCTCCCACCCCCCCTCTGACAGACCTCACACCCCCCCACTGACAGACCCCCCCCCGCTGACAGACCTCAGACCCCCTGCTGACAGACCTCACTTCCCCTGCTGACAGAACTCAAACCCCCTGCTGACAGACCTCACACCCCCTGCTGACAGACCTCACACCCCCCCACTGACAGAACTCCCACCCCCCCTCTGACAGATCTCACACCCCCCCGCTGACAGACCTCACACCCCCCCCTCTGACAGACCTCACACCCCCTGCTGACAGACCTCACACCCCCCCACTGACAGACCTCACACCCCCTGCTGACAGACCTCACACCACCTGCTGACAGACCTCCCTCCCCAGCCTGTCCCCCCACACCCTCTCACTTGCTGACCTGTGGATGGGGAAATCACTCCCGCAGTGTTATTGTGTTCTGCCAATGGGGAGCCTTCCCAACCCACACAATACAATCATCAGTGTTGCTAACTATAGCTGGCAGCACTGATTGTTTTGGGAAAAACCTGACGGGCTGGTTGTACTCAAGTCAATTAATAGATTGACTTGTGTACAACCAGCTAGCCAATACATAGATCGACTATGGCTGGTCTCTGCTTAATTGGCTTCATTTTAATCCATGTATGGCCCGCTTAACCACTACGCAGTCCCTAAACATCCTTCCACAAACCTTTACATTTTTCCTTCCCAGATTCCTTCATCCTCCTCACCTGTGAATACTGCCCGCTGTCATACCCTCCACACTCCTCTCCTGTACATACCACCCACTGTCATATCCTCCACACTCCTCTCCTGTACATACTGCCCACTGTCATATCCTCCACACTCCTCTCCTGTACATACCGCCCACTGTCATACCCTCCACACTCCTCTCCTGTACATACCACCCACTGTCATATCCTCCACACTCCTCTCCTGTACATACTGCCCACTGTCATATCCTCCACACTCCTCTCCTGTACATACCGCTCACTGTCATATCCTCCACACTCCTCTCCTGTACATACCGCTCACTGTCATACCCCCACACTCCTATCCTGTACATACCACCCACTGTCATATCCGCCACACTCCTCTCCTGTACATACCGCTCACTGTCATACCCTTCACACTTCTCTCCTATACATATTGCCCACTGTCATACCCCCCACACTCCTATCCTGTACATACCGCTCACTGTCATACCCTCCACACTCCTCTCCTATACATATTGCCCACTGTCATACCCTCAACACCCCTCTCCTGTACATACCGCTCACTGTCATACCCTCCACACTCCTCTCCTATACATAGTGCCCACTGTCATACCCTCCACACTCCTCTCCTATACATAGTGCCCACTGTCATACCCTCCACACTCCTCTCCTGTACATACTGCTCACTGTCATACCCTCCACACTCCTCTCCTGTACATACTGCCCACTGTCATACCCTCCACACTCCTCTCCTGTACATACCACCCACTGTCATATCCTCCACACTCCTCTCCTGTACATACCGCCCACTGTCATACCCCCCACACTCCTATCCTGTACATACCGCTAACTGTCATACCCTCCACACTCCTCTCCTGTACATACTGCTCACTGTCATACCCTCCACACTCCTATCCTGTACATTCCGTTCACTGTCATACCCTCCACACTCCTCTCCTGTACATACTGCTCACTGTCATACCCCCCCACACTCCTATCCTGTACATACCGCTCACTGTCATACCCTCCACACTCCTCTCCTATATATAGTGCCCACTGTCATACCCTCCACACTCCTCTCCTATACATAGTGCCCACTGTCATACCCCCCACACTCCTATCCTGTACATACTGCTCACTGTCATACCCCCCACACTCCTCTCCTGTACATACTGCTCACTGTCATATCCTCCACACTCCTCTCCTGTACATACCGCTAACTGTCATACCCTCCACACTCCTCTCCTGTACATACTGCTCACTGTCATACCCTCCACACTCCTATCCTGTACATTCCGTTCACTGTCATACCCTCCACACTCCTCTCCTATACATACTGCCCACTGTCATACCCCCCACACTCCTCTCCTGTACATACCGCTCACTGTCATACCCTCCACACTCCTCTCCTGTACATACCACCCACTGTCATATCCTCCACACTCCTCTCCTGTACATACCACCCACTGTCATATCCTCCACACTCCTCTCCTGTACATACCGCCCACTGTCATATCCTCCACACTCCTCTCCTGTACATACTACCCACTGTCATATCCTCCACACTCCTCTCCTGTACATACCGCCCACTGTCATATCCTCCACACTCCTCTCCTGTACATACCGCTCACTGTCATATCCTCCACACTCCTCTCCTGTACATACCGCTCACTGTCATATCCTCCACACTCCTCTCCTGTACATATACCGCTCACTGTCATATCCTCCACACTCCTCTCCTATACATAGCGCCCACTGTCATACCCTCCACACTCCTCTCCTATACATACTGCTCACTGTCATATCCTTCACACTCCTCTCCTATACATAGTGCCCAATGTCATACCCGCCACACTCCTCTCCTGTACATACTGCTGACTGTCATACCCTCCACCCCCCTCTTCTGTACATATCACCCACTGTCATATCCGCCGCACTCCTCTCCTGTACATACCACCCACTGTCATATCCTCCACACTCCTCTCCTGTACATACCACCCACTGTCATATCCTCCACACTCCTCTCCTGTACATACCGCCCACTGTCATACCCCCCACACTCCTATCCTGTGCACAGTGCCCACTGTTATACCCTCCACACTCCTCTCCTGTACGTAGTGCCCACTGTTATGCCCTTCACGTTCCTCTCCCTCTCCTGCACATACTTCCCACTATTATACCATCCATACTCCTCCCCAATGCTTCTTACCCACAAAAACAGTTCTTTAAAATTATATTGAATATCCTCAATGTTACCAGCTCTAGAATGGGCACTTTTGTTAGTTCAACTAAAGGAAATCTTCTCAGTCCTCACATTTGTTCTGACCATTATTAGTACTCATTTAATTTTGTGATTACTACTTTGATGTATAGAGGAACATAGAGGATGTCAGCTACTCTAAATATACCACTTGTAAAAAAAAGTGTCCCTGAAAATATATTTAAAATGTTGACAACTATGCGCCTGGCCACCGCCCAAGGGCCACCGGGTCAGTAGAGGGCCCCATGAGAGGCTCCTGGGATCCTGTGATATTAAAGTGGTTGTAAACTTTGCTAACATTACCACATTTTAGAGGCCCTGAGGTAGGTTATGCCATAATGTACAAGTATGTACAGCATATTAGCACATTAGGGTACACTTACCTGTCAGACTGAGCCCTCCAGTGCTGCACTGTGATCAGTCCAGCAGGTCCCGGGCGCTTCCATCTTTACCCGATCTTCCTTCCTGGTTCTGTGCCTTTGCTCACTTGTCTTCGCCGGGCTGCATTGCTGTCACTTCCACGCATGCTCATGTGCATTCTCTCTCTCTCTCTCTCTCTCTCCCTCTCTTTCTTTCTCTCTCTCTCATCCTCCCTCCCTGACCCCCTCTCATCCCCTCTATCTCTCATCCTCCCTCACTTACTCCTCTCTCATACCCTCTCTCTCTCTCATCCTCCCTCCCTGACCCCCTCTCATCCCCTCTCTCTCTCATCCTCCCTCCCTTACCCCTCTCTCATCCCCTCTCTCTCTCACCCTCCCTCCCTTACCCCTCTCTCATCCCCTCTCTCATCCCCTCTTACCCCTCTCTAATCCGTCTCTCTCTCTCATCCTCCCTTACCCCTCTCTAATCCGTCTCTCTCATCCTCCCTCCCTTACCCCTCTCTCATCCCCTCTCTCTCTCATCCTCCCTTACCCATCTCTAATATCCTTCCTCCCTTACCCATCTCTAATGCGCTCTCTCTCTCTCATCTTCCCTCCCTTACACCTCTCTCATCCTCCTTCCCTTACCCCTCTCTGATCCCCTCTCTCTCTCATCCTCCCTCCCTTACTCCTCTCTCATCCCCACTCTCTCTCATCCTCCCTCCCTTACCCCTCTCACATCCTCCCTCCCTTACCCCTCTCTCATCCCCTCTCTCTCTTTCATCCTCCCTCCCTTACCCCTCTCTCATCCACTCTCTCCCTCATCCTCCCTTACCCCTCTCTCATCCCCTCTCTCTCTCTCATCCTCCCTCCCTTACCCCTCTCTCACCCCCTCTCTCTCTCATCCTCCCTCCTTTACCCCTCTCTCATCCCCTCTCTCTCATCCTCCCTCCCTTACCCCTCTCTCATCCCCCCACCCTTACCCCTCTCTCATCCCCTCTCTCTCTCATCCTCCCTCCCTTACCCCTCTCTCACCCCCTCTCTCTCTCATCCTCCCTCCTTTACCCCTCTCTCATCCCCTCTCTCTCATCCTCCCTCCCTTACCCCCTCTCATCCCACCACCCTTACCCCTCTCTCATCCCCTCTATCTCTCACCCTCCCTCCCTTACTCCTCTCTCATCCCCTCTCTCTCCTCCTCTCTCTCCCTCATCCACCCTTATCCCTCTCTCATCCCCTCTCTCTCATCCTCCCTCCCTCACCCCTCTCTCTTCCCCCCACCCTTACCCCTCTGTCATCCCCTCTCTCTCTCACCCTCCCTCCCTTACTCCTCTCTCATCCACTCACTCTCTCATCCTCCCTCCCTTACCCCTCTCTCCCCCTCTCTCTCTCCCTCATCCACCCCTACCCTTCTCTCTCTCATCCTCCCTCCTTTACCCCTCTCTCATCCCCTTTCTCTCTCACCCTCCCTCCCTTACTCCTCTCTCATCCCCTCTCTCTCTCATCCTCCCTCCCTTACCCCTCTCTCCTCCTCTCTCTCTCTCATCCCCCCACCCTTACCCCTCTCTCATCCCCTCTCTCTCTCTCACCCTCCCTCCCTTACTCCTCTCTCATCCCCTCTCTCCCTCATCCTCCCTCCCTTACCCCTCTCTCATTACCCTCTCTCATCCTCCCTCCCTTACCCCTCTCTCATTCCCTCTCTCTCTTATCATTCCTCCCTTACCCCTCTCTAATCCCCTCTCTCTCTCATCCTCCCTCCCTTACCCCTCTCTCATCCCCTCTCTCTCTCATCCTCCCTCCTTTACTCCTCTCTCTCATCCCCTCTCTCTCTCTCATCCTCCCTCCCTTACTCCTCTCTCATCCCCTCTCTCTCTCATCCTCCCTCCCTTACTCCTCTCTCATCCCCTCTCTCCCTCATCCTCCCTCCCTTACCCCTCTCTCATCCTCCCTCCCTTACCCCTCTCTCATCCCCTCTCTCTCTCATCCTCCCTCCCTTACTCCTCTCTCATCCCCTCTCTCTCTCATCCTCCCTCCCTTACTCCTCTCTCATCCCCTCTCTCCCTCATCCTCCCTCCCTTACCCCTCTCTCATCCTCCCTCCCTTACCCCTCTCTCATCCCCTCTCTCTCTCATCCTCCCTCCCTTACTCCTCTCTCATCCCCTCTCTCTCTCATCCTCCCTCCCTTACTCCTCTCTCATATCCTCCCTCCCTTACTCCTCTCTCATCCCCTCTCTCTCTCATCCTCCCTCCCTTACCCCTCTCTCATCCCCTCTCTCCCTCATCCTCCCTCCCTTACCCCTCTCTCATCCTCCCTCCCTTACCCCTCTCTCATCCCCTCTCTCTCATCCTCCCTCCCTTACTCCTCTCTCATCCCCTCTCTCTCTCATTCTCCCTCCCTTACTCCTCTCTCATCCCCTCTCTCTCTCATCCTCCCTCCCTTACCCCTCTCTCATCCCCTCTCTCTATTTGATTGAATTTGTTCTAACAAAACATTGTTTGCATTTTTATTTTTTTATTTTTTTAAAGCCCCACCAAAATCCTTAGCACCGGGCCCATGATCTTAATCCGGCCCTGACTACAGCATAGTGGAGAAGAATCCTCTCAATGGTACAATGATAGAAATTGACCAGAAGCCTTAAGGGCAATCCAGCCTGCTTCAGGCTCTGAAGGAAAAACAGTCTATTTTCACAAAAAAAGTATTTTGAGCCCATGACAACTCCCTTGTAATATGTACTCCCAAAAATGTAATAGTGCCCCCCCTTTCCACCTCCTCACCACCTATAAAAACCGGACAATGATTGATCTTTCTTCATCTCCTATAATCCTCTATTATTTCTTTAGTTTTTGCAGTATTGAGTATGAAATAATCTTCTTTACACCCGGTGGCAGCCCGTCCATTTGGGGGCGCAGGGGTGCCGCTCCCCCTAATCCATGGGCCCGGCCCCTAATCAGTAAGTGGGTCCTGAGACCCGATTTTCTGAGAGGAGAAGTAACCATATTGGCCGGGAGCAGGAAGGGAGGTGCCGAGGAGGAGAAGCCCCTGAAGCTGCCCGTGACCTTGGTGGGGTAAGTGCAGGGCTTATGGGTGGACGGGCGAGTGACGGAGGTTTGTTCGCCGATCGACCGAGCAATGTGGGAAATGGGGGGTTTGACTGATCAACCAAACGGGGGGGTGGTTTGTTTCCTGCCCCCCCCCGAAAAAAATTAAATAGAGCACCAGCCACTACTGTCTGCACCACTATGAGTCCCACTAAAGTGGTGTCACCAGCAGACGTAACTATAGTGTTAGACGCATGTCTGGGAGTACAGTCGTGTGTAAACAATGTAAACGGAGCTGGACTTAACACACATCCCTGTGGTCCCCCGTATTCATTATAATAGTGTTACACCTGATCTCCTATTCTCACCATTTCTGGTCTGGTTGGTAGGAATTCCATGAGCACAGTGATGGACATGGGCCCAAAGATTTGAACTTTTTCACTAATTTGTCAGGGACTACAGTGCTAAATACTGAGAGAAAATCAATGAATAACATCCTAACATACAGTATGTGTGCTCAAGATGTGTCAAGGCAGCATGCAAGGCAAGAGCAATATCTGTGCATTAGACATGTGCACTGCCGAAAAATTTGTTTCTTCTTTGTTTCTCTTGTTTTTTTTTTTGTTTGTTTGTTTTTCGGGTCATTTGATTGAAATTAGAAAAATGTGAAAATTCGTAATTGCGGAAATTCAAAATTGCAAAAATTTGAAAATTCATAAATTAGAAAATTTGAAATAAAGTATTAGCTAACTAACTAATAATAACTAACTATTAAATTATAGGTATTGGAATTCCCTTTCAAATCTGACTGTTAGTGAACGTAACAAATGCCGTATTTAAACAAATGAATAATAAATAATAATAAACATAATAATAATGATAAAAAGTTTTTATTATTATTGTTATGTATTATTCAATTAGATACGGCATTCGTTATTTTGGATGATTCATAACGTCAGATAAATTAGTATTTGTTACGTTCACTAACATCCAAATTTGAAAGGAAATTCCAATACCTATAATTTAATAGTTAGTAATAGTTAAGTTATTATTAGTTAGTTATTATTTAAGATTTTCAAATTTTTGGATTTTCGTTCTTTAGAATTTTCATTCTTATTTTCAGATTTTCGTTCTTTAGAATTTTCATTCTTATTTTCGGATTTTCGTTCTTTAGAATTCTCATTCTTTTTTTCGGATTTTCGAATTTTCAGATTTCCAATTTGCGATTTTCCGAATTTTTAAATAACCGGATTTTCTGTTTTTCAAATTTTCGAATTTCACATTTCCAAATTTTTGAATATTTGAATTTACAAATCTATGAATATTTGAATTTACAAATCTACGAATATTTGAATTTACAAATCTACGAATATTTGAATTTACAAATCTACGATTATTCACATTTACAAATCTACGAATATTCTAATTTACTAATCTATGAGTTTTCGAATATTCAAATTCAAAAAAAAATTAATGGATTTTTGTTTAATCGGATATTTCTGAATTAACTAATTTGTTGAAATTCATTAAAAAACGTATTCGGAACAAAAGGAATTGCACATGTCTACTGTGCATTAGGGAGGAGCCGAACACCCCCCCTGTTCGGTTCGCACCAGAACTTGCAAACAGGCAAAAAATTAGTTTGAACACGCGAACACCGTTAAAGTCTATGGGACTCGAACATAAATAATCAAAAGTGCTAATTTTAAAGTCTTATATGCAAGTTATTGTCATAAAAAGTGTTTGGGGACCCGGGTCCTGCCCCAGGGGACATGTATCAATGCAAAAAAATGTTTAAAAATGGCCGTTTTATCAGCAGCGGGAGCCTCCCTCCATGCCATCATGGATGCGGAGCGGCCCGAGCAGAAGAAGGGAAGAAGATGCCGGACGAGAACATCGGAGGAAGAACCAGAAGAACCAGAAGAACCAGAAGAAGAAGAAGATGGAGGAAAAAACCGAAGGAAGATAGAAGATAGAAGAAAGAAGAAGCATTTAAATAAAGGAATTGTCAAAAAACATCTCTTGTCATTTTTAACATTTTTGACAGTTTTTTGTGAAATGGTAGGGGTACTTTTGTACCCCCTTACCATTTTACACAGTGGGTAGGGCCGGGTCTGGGGGTCCCCTTGTTAAAGGGGGCTTCCAGATTCTGATAAGCCCCCCGCCCGCCAACCCCCACAACCACCAGGCAAGGGTTGTGGGGATGAGGCCCTTGCCACCATCAACATGGGACAAGGTGTTTTGGGGGGCTACCCCAAAGCACCCTCCCAATGTTGAGGGCATGTGGCCTGGTACGGTTCAGGAGGGGGGCACTCTCTCGTCCCCCCCTCTTTTCCTGCGGCCTACCAGGTTGCATGCTCGGATAAGGGTCTGGTATGGATTTTTGGGGGACCCCACGCCATCTTTTAAAAAAATGTTGGCGTGGGGTTCCCCTTAAAATCCATACCAGACCTGAAGGGCCTGGTATGGAATTTAGGGGGACCCCCCACGTAATTTTTTTTAAATTTTTGTTCGGGGTTCCCCTGTGGGGAATTCCCATGCCGTTTTTATCAATGAACTTTTATGTGTATTGTCGGACCGGCAATTCATTAATAGCCACGAGTAGTTTTCAAATGACTTTTTTTCCTTTGAAATGTCATTTTGCTGTCAGACTGTTCTAAACACAGGAAACACGCACCCCTTTACAGGCATACTATAGACACCCCCCAGGTACGACATTTAAAGGAATATTACACTTTTATTGTTTGACTTTAAGCATTATTAAAATCACTGCTCCTGAAAAAACTTTTTTTTGCATTGATCCATGTCCCCTGGGGCAGGACCCGGGTCCCCAAACACTTTTTATGACAATAACTTGCATATTAGCCTTTAAAATTAGGACTTTTGATTTCTCCCATAGACTTTTAAAGGGTGTTCTGCGGCTTTCAAATTTTCCGCGAACACCCCAAATTGTTCGCTGTTCGGCAAACTGGTGAACAGCCGATGTTTGAGTCGAACATAAATTTGACTCAAACTCAATGCTCATCCCTACTGTGCATCTATTTGCATGATAGGCAAACTGATACTTATGCAGATCATTAGGAATGCTCGCCTTAAGATGTGATAAAACGAGCCTCGTTCGGGCAACTGGACGATAATCATTTAACCTCTTCAGCCCCACAAGATTTATCCCCCCTTCATGACCAGGCCAATTGTTTGCGATACGGCACTGCTTTACTTTAACTAACAATTGTGCGGTCGTGCGACGTTGTACCCGAATAAATTTGATGTCCTTTTTTTCCCACAAAAAGAACTTTCTTTTGGTGGCATTTGATCACCTCTGTGGTTTTTATTTTTTGCACTAGAAACTAAAAAAGAGCGACAATTTTGAAAAAAAAAACAATACTTTTTACTTTCTGCTATAAAACATTTCCAATAAAAATAATGTAAAAAATCGATATTCTTCATCAGTTTAGTCCGATATGTATTTTGCTACATATTTTTGGTAAATAAAATCCCAGTAAGCGTATATTGATTGGTTTGTGCAAAAGTTATCACGTTTACAAACTATGGGATAGATGGAATTTTTATGTATTTATTTTTTACTAGAAATGGCGGCAATCAGAGATTTTTTAGCAGGATTGCGACATTGCGGCAGACAAATCGGACACGTAACTGACACTTTTGACAATTTTTGGGGACATTATTACAGTGATCACTGGCCTGAGGAGGGGTTAACATCAGGGGGCGATCAAAGGGTTAAGTGTGTTCCTAGGGGGTGCTTTCTAACTGTGTGGGGGAGGGGCAATGACTGGGAAAAGAGAGATCCGTGTTTCTGCTTAGCAGGAACAAAAGATCTCCATTTTCCCCTCTGGCAGAATGGTGATCTCCCTTGTTTACATAGGCAGACCACCGTTCTGCCTCTCCTGTAAATGATCAGTGGGTCCTGATGAACATCGCAGCCACCGGATCCGCTGATTGTCTCCCACTGTGTCCAATCACAGCGGGAGCAGATCGCCGTGCCTTTCTTTGATTCAATCCGAGCTTTCCTATAGGCCATAGGGTCACCTGATCTGAAGGTCACATCTCTTGATCTAAGCTGAGCCCTTACTTTACCATCCAACCATGGCTTTTGATTTGGGCTTCGCTCAGCGGGGAATCGATCTGCTGATGACAGATCTATCTCAGCTCACTTTGCAGGGACAGACCTGTCAGAGTCCCGCTCTGGTCCTGAGACCCAATTGGCCAGGGAGTCTTAGGCAATTGCCTCCTTCCCGCTTGTGGTCTATCTTTCGTGGGGGGGCTGGGGTGCTCATGGAGATCGGCACCTTCCCATCCTCCGTCCGTCTCCCGGGTTAGCGTTAGTTTGCCACCCCCTGAAAAATTTTGCACCAGCCACCACTGCTAAAGAGGTATGATCTGATAGACCAAGATGGGGTAACAAAGTAGCTTTATATGCGCTGGGAACATTTGTATATACCTAATCTAAAATATTGTTCTCCCGTGTTGGAAATTGCACAACCATTTCTAGTAAGGCCCAGAGGAGAAAATGGATGAAGGGGCGTCTAAGGGAGGAATAGAGTCAAGGAAGGGTTAGCTAGTATAAAGAGACAGCGTCTAGATCAAAATAAATGCAATATCCAATAAAAGTACCATCATCCCAAATGTCTAATGCAAAAGCACAAAGCTGGAGGCAGAGAATGGCCGCAGTTAGCTGCATCTGTCGGTCATTGTCTCAATACCCCATGTAAGGGAAAATACGCCCAAAAGGGCGAGGGGGACTATTGCGGTACTAGATAAAGTGAAATATTCAGTACAAAAGAGTAAAGGAAAAAATATAAAAGAATTTCATTTTAATAGAAAACATGATTAAGAATTATGACAATGTCATATACAGTTGTAATTAAAAACGGAAGCAGTAAATACAACCAATTGGGTTACAACCCATAGTGATAATGGACACAGATAGAGCTTGGATTCTCGACCGGTTTCGCGGTTTTAACCGCTTCCTCAGGAGAGCAGAATCTGTGGTACAACATACAACAATTATAACCCATACAAAACAAGGAAAAATATGTTATCAATGCAGCAAGATGTATTAAACACTACTTTAAACATTTACATACAGTTTAGGTAGAAAAAGGATGAGCTCACCCGTTCAGCAACTCCCTGTGGGTGTACAAGGCCCCAAGTGGTTCCCCCTGTGGCGGACACAGGGGATAGCAGACAGCCTCTGAATGAGTAAATTTTATAAAATTATATACGGAATATCAACTATGGGGTATATGAAGGACAGTAGGGGGGGTGCCGGAGGTGTATCTCTACCATAAAAACCAGTGTGCAAAGGAAGAACCGAGAAAGCAGTGAAGGTGAGTAACAGTGGGGAGAGAGGAGGGGAAAAAAAAAAAAAAAAAAAAAAAAAGCCACCACTGCTAAAGAGGTATGATCTGATAGACCAAGATGGGGTAACAAAGTAGCTTTATATGCGCTGGGAACATTTGTATATACCTAATCTAAAATATTGTTCTCCCGTGTTGGAAATTGCACAACCATTTCTAGTAAGGCCCAGAGGAGAAAATGGATGAAGGGGCGTCTAAGGGAGGAATAGAGTCAAGGAAGGGTTAGCTAGGTTAGAGTGGTAGGAAGTGGAGTAGTCCTTACCTGATTGGAGGCAGAGGCTGGATGGACATAGAGCAGCTTTGAGGGTCAGTGCTGATAGGTGGGGTTTTGTTCATTCCAAGGAATTCTGGAGAAAAGGGTAACTTCCCTCCCGTCCGCCCTTATGTTAAGGGTTGTTGAAGTGTATGGGTTGTGGGAATCATTTTTGTGTTTTCAAGTTTAATCAAATTTATAAAAAAAAACAGAAACATATATATATATATATACTGTAATACAGTGCTGTCGGTGTACAGTACATAATACAGTGCAGGCGGTGTACCGTATATAATACAGTGCAGGCGGTGTACAGTTTCTAATACAGTACAGGCGGTGTACACAGTATATAATACAGTGCAGCCGGTGTACACAGTATATAATACAGTGTGTACAGTTTCTAATACACTTCTGGTGATGTACACAGTATATAATACAGTGCAGCCAGTGTACAGTACATAATACAGTGCAGGCAGTGTACACAGTATATAATACAGTGTGTACAGTTTTTAATACACTTCAGATGGTGTACACAGTATATAATACAGTGCTGTCGGTGTACAGTTTCTAATACAGTACAGGCGGTGTACACAGTATATAATACAGTGCAGCCGGTGTACACAGTATATAATACAGTGTGTACAGTTTCTAATACACTTCTGGTGGTATACACAGTATATAATACAGTGCAGCCAGTGTACAGTACATAATACAGTGCAGGCAGTGTACACAGTATATAATACAGTGTGTACAGTTTCTAATACACTTCAGGTGTTGTACACAGTATATATAATACAGTGGTGTGAAAAAAAAATCCCCATCATGTCCGAAAGGCCACCAAGGAGAGGCAGATGGTCACAGGCCACTAAAAGAGGGCAAGCAACCTCTGTGTCTACAGTCAACAGTGGTGGTCGTGGACATGGTGCATCCTCTGCAGGTGGCCGTGGGGCACACTTGTCCTTTTTTTCTGCAGCTGACCGTGTTATTGAGCCACAACATGCAGAAGAGTTGGTGGAGTGGATAACAGAGCCGTCCTCATCCTCCACATCCCCTGTGACCCAGGCTCAGAGTAGTTTGCCTTCCAACACAGCTGCCAAAGTGGCCTATTCCACCAGCTCCTTGTCCTCAGTTACTCTTTCCGTAGCCCCACCATCATGCACGGAAATGTCCCCAGAATTATTTGACCATAGTGTGGGATACATTCTGATGGAGGATGCTCAGCAATTTGAAGGCTCCGAGGTTGAGGAAGGGAGTAATGTGAGCCTAGAGAGAGGGGGTGCCACAGAAGGACAAGAAACTGGCAGTCATGTTCCCCCAGCTGCAGCATACTGCCAAGTTTGCTCCAGTGATGAGGAGGGAGGAGCAGTGGTGTAGCGTGGGGGGCGTGAGGGGCGACACCGCCCCAAGTGCAAAATTTAGAGGGGAGCTGTCACGAGTGTGGACCTTCTAGCATGGGGATAAAAGCCCCTTGTTTAACTTATGATGCCGGAGAGTCCACATTGTTCAGCAACAGTGACTGTTCTTAGGGCGGCTGGGGTATCCGCCTCATGGTGGTGATCAGCGAGGGGCTGAGCCAAGGACAGATAGGCTGGCCACCTGAGAGCCTGGGACAGGGAGAATAGTTCCACCGCGGCTGTCTCCTCCTTGATCTAGCCCCCCTGACCCTGCCCCCCCAAGAGATGAGAAGTGGCAGGCGCAGCATATCCCATGCCTCTAGAGCATGGATTTCTCCAACTTCCTTTCCGCAATAACATGAGGCCCGGAGAACAGGCTGAGAGGATGGGCGAGGAGGCACACGCTGCCAGGGAGCCACTGGAAGGATCAAAGCACCCCTCTCTAATCTCCCCCTCAGGCCCCTCTCCCTCTCTCAGCCCCCCTCAGCTCTACTGTCTCTCTGATATATTAATCAATAAAAAGTTCATCCATAGCCATCAAGTTCATTCGGTCATGTTTTTTTGGATGCTTTTTATTGATTGTCATATGAAATTAGATTGTTCATTTATATATTTGCACAATTGTGTGTTTTGCAGCACTGGTGATTTGGATTCACTACCCATACCCAGTAGGGCTATCTTAGAATAATTGTATTTGATGAATTATTATATGAAATTTCCTGTGCTTTATTTGCACAATGAGGTTGAGGTTTCTTGCAGCACCGGTGATTAGGACTCACTACCCAGTAGGGTTATTTTATAGTATTTCAGTTAATGGGAGCTACATAGTAGATATATAGATATCTATTTGTAGATATATAGATATCTATATATCTATATATACCAAAATATATATAGAAAAAAATCAAAAAGGTTAAATACAAAACCCTGCTGGGTATTGATCCCAACTGCACGGTGCTGCAACAAGTATTGTATTGTGAATATGACATATGTAGCTCCCATTAACAAAAATATAATAAAATCCCCCCTCCTAATGCCTATGATGGCTAATCTGTGTAGAAAAGATGTGAACACCTATTTTCAGGTTCTCCAATTATGTTATCCCCTGTGTGAGCCAGTGGTGTATGCAGGGGAGAGGATGGAGTGCCAACAACAGTGTATATCAGCGCTGCTGACTCCCTGCTGACTTTCAAAATTTCATTGGTGTGGGCTTTTTTCGACACTATCAGCAGATTGCACTGTTGCTGTTTGCAATCTATGTCTGAAGCAGATCAAGCGAGGCCAGAACAGCACCCGCTTCATGAATTTGTGGATTGTGCTGTACCACAGTGGCAGGTTCCAATACAATTTTTTTTTCATGTAAGGCCATTCTAGCTCTCTACCATCATGTGGAAAGCAATGTTTTGGCCTCGTTGGACAAGGCGGTCAGCAGCAGTCCCTCTTCTATGCTGCAGCCAAAATTGGCTGATACAGGGGAGCCAGATCACATACCCAGACTGAAGAGGGCAGAAAACAGGGAAGTATATGCATCATTTTTCATAGGTTAGTTAGGTGTTGGGAGGGAGCTTTGACTGGTATTCTTAAAGGGGTTGTAAAAAACTGTCAAAAACTGTGTATTGTGGTTTTTACTTTTTGACATTTTTTAGTGAATGGGTAGGGGTACAATGTACCCCATACCCATAATCATGGGGGGGCGGGATCTGGAGGCCCCCTCGTTAAAGAGGGCTTCCAGATTCTGATAAGCCCCCCGCCTGCAGACCCCCACAACCAATGGCCAGGGTTGTGGGGACGAGGCCCTTGTCCCCCTCAACATGGGGACAAGGTGCTTTGGGGGGGACCCCAAAGCACTCTCCCAATGTTGAGGTCATGTGGCCTGGTATGGTTCAGGAGGGAGAGCGCTCGCTCGTACCCTCCCTATTCTGTCCTCCAGGCTGAATGCTCAGATAATGGTCTGGTATGGATTTTGGCGGGGGGGCACGCCAATTTTTTCCCCTTAGAATCCATACCAGAGTCAGTCAGTGCAGGCAGTGCACCACCGGCCAGGGTTGTAGGGATGAGGCCCTTGTCCTCATCAACATGGGGACAAGGTGTTTTGGGGGGCTACCCCAAAGCACCCTCCCAATGTTGAGGGCATGTGGCCTGGTACAGTATAGGAGGGGGGGGCGCTCTCTTATCCCCCCTCTTTTCCTGCGGCCTGCCAGGTTGCGTGCTCAGGTAAGGGTCTGGTATGGATTTTTAGGGGGACCCCACGCCATTTTTTTTTTAAATTTTGGCACGGGGTTCCCCTTAAAATCCATACCAGACCTGAAGGGTCGCGAGTAGTTTCAAATGACTTTTTTTCCTTTGAAATGTCATTTTGCTGTCAGACTGTTCTAAACACGGGAAACATGCGCCCCTTTACAGGCATACTATAGACACCCCCCAGGTACGAAATTTAAAAGAATATTACACTTTTATTGTTGACTTTAAGCATTATTAAAATCACTGCTCCCGAAAAAACGGCCGTTTTCAAAACTTTTTTTGCATTGATACATGTGCCCTGGGACAGGACCCGGGTCCCCAAACCCTTTTTAGGACAATACCATGCAAATTAGCCTTTAAAATGAGCACTTTTGATTTCGAACGTTCAAGTTCCATAGACTTCAATGGGGTTCTAACGTTCGTTCGTTTTTTAGGACAATACCATGCAAATTAGCCTTTAAAATGAGCACTTTTGATTTCAAACGTTCAAGTCCCATAGACTTCAATGGGGTTATAAAGTTCATGCAAAGTTTTGGTCTGTTCGCAAGTTCTGGTGCAAACCGAACAGGGGGTGTTCGGCTAATCTCTACTCTTGACCAAAGGTGGTCAGGGATGTCTTTTAGTACATCCTCTTCCTCCCGGGTCAAGAGGACCTGTCATTCTTCATCATAATGTCCCCCTGAAAGGTACATCCCTGGTGCACTTTGTGTGACCCAATTATTTAACAAATCTCCCAACTCATACCATTCTACTGTAGTGCTTCAAGTAATTGACACATGGGATGTAACTCTTTTTAGAAGCATAAAAAAATCAACAAATGTTTAAGAACAAGAAAGTATTCTGAGATTTCCTGCTCAGCTCATCATGTTTCTGTCTAAAATCACCAGACATAACTCCCTAAATGTGCCCCTTATAGAGAGATACAAAGAACTGAGATGAACTGTCACAAAAGTGATTTAATGTTGTTGTTGCACATACGTGCAGACAGTTTTTTCTAAAATGGTGGCTATACCTTCTTCTCTCCTACACTCATACTGAAAGAAATACATTATCTTGTATAACATGTAAAACCTGCAACTGTAAAAATCTTTTTAAGCATGACATTAATTATATTAGCAGCATTGAATTTATCTACAGATTCAAGCTATGCTGGGACTTGGGGTTCCACAACAGATAGTACTCAGAGAGCAGCTACAACAATGAGATATATACACAAATTATATCTAAGCATCCAATCAGGGGAGAGATCATTACAGTCATCTGCACCATCAAAATGTCTAATAATTTTATGACTATAAACTTCAGTATTATTTATGTCACACTGAACCATCTGCCTATTGCAGTATTTCAGCAAGAAGAGGGGGCTAACGACTATAAGATAAACAAGCCCTATTTTCAGTTTAAGACCCTATAATTGCCTACAGATATTTTCCTTCCAGAAGCAGTATGCTAGATACAAACAATGTCGTAAATTTCCTAAAACAAACAACTTTATTTTTTCTGTAGTGAGGGAAGAAAAAAGTCCGGACAGCCGCACACCAGGAGAATATAATCCAACAAAATTTCTTTATTGTAAAATCAGGAACAAATCATGTACAAAGCACTATGGATAAAATGTACAGATAATCAGTACAGATAACATTAACCTGTTTGCTGATTTGATAAAAAATTGTACCTTTTTTCTTAACTCCTCCAGGCAGATCCTGGGCATGAATCAGGGTCCTGCAAGCCCCTGTGTCACACAAAAAAGGTGACTTCCCTTCCTTTTACAAGTGTTATTTCAGGTTCAATCTCACTCTGTAAATACATTTCCACATTACATATGTCCTCTACTTCAGAACCTTCTGAATTCATTTCATTGTGCAGACATTCTGTCTCATACATTTCTTCTCCCTCTAGTCATGCCTCCTCATCCTTGCAATCCCTGGCCAAGTGGCTTTTCCTGCCACACAAAAAACATTCACCCCTTTCTTTCCCACCCTCGTAATCCTTGAGAGGTCTATGTTGGGAGTTTCTTAACCTTTCTGTGCCTTCTTTCAGCAACATACACATTACACTACTACAGCAAATGCCTTCCTTAAATGAATCCTAGAGCTATCTAACTAGGATTTCACATTGCTATATAATCACACATTTCTTAGATATCCCCTAACAGTCTACAAAGATTACAAGAGATTAGCTTACATTTGTGAACATTCATCAACAAAATGTCATTATCTTCTGTTACACAGTCATTCCACCTAGCAAAGTATTCATACATATGAACAAATATTACTGACTATATATATATAAATACACAAATATTCACAGAATAATTAACTGACAGGTTAGTTAGTAATTACTTATGGACAGCAGTGCTCAGAGTAAAGCCAATAGGCACCGCACGCGTATACGTCTCCTTACCAAAACGCTTGTCTCAAGACACGAAAAACCGCCAAGCCCTGCTTGCCACGGTGATCAGGAATGTCTCAACCTGATCTTTACTCAGTACACAGACCGTTATAACAGATGCATATAAACATATACAGTTGGGATGGAAAGTATTCCGACCCCCTTACATTTTTCACTCTTTGTTATATTGCAGCCATTTGCTAAAATAATTTAAGTTCATTTTTTTCCTCATTAATGTACACACAGCACCCCATATTGTACACACAGCACCCCATATTGACAGAAAAACACAGAATTGTTGACATTTTTGCAGATTTATTCAAAAAGAAAAACTGAAATATCACATGGTCCTAAGTATTCAGACCCTTTGCTCGGTATTTAGTAGAAGCCCCCTTTTGATCTAATACAACCATGGGTCTTTTTGGGAAAAATGCAACAAGTTTTGGGGATCCTCTGCCATTCCTCCTTGCAGATCCTCTCCAGTTCTGTCAGGTTGGATGGTAAACGTTGGTGGACAGCCATTTTTAGGTCTCTCCAGAGATGCTCAATTGGGTTTAAGTCAGGGCTCTGGCTGGGCCATTCAAGAACAGTCATGGAGTTGTTGTGAAGCCACTCCTTCGTTATTTTAGCTGTGTGCTTAGGGTCGATGTCTTGTTGGAAGGTAAACCTTCGGCCCAGTCTGAGGTCCTGAGCACTCTGGAGAAGGTTTTTGTCAAGGATATCCCTGTACTTGGCCGCATTCATCTTTCCCTCGATTGCAAACAGTCGTCTTGTCCCTGCAGCTGAAAAACACCCCCACAGCATGATGCTGCCACCACCATGCTTCACTGTTGGGACTGTATTGGACAGGTGATGAGCTGGTTTTCTCCACACATACCGCTTAGAATTAAGGCCAAAAAGTTCTATCTTGGTCTCATCAGACCAAAGAATCTTATTTCTCACCATCTTCGAGTCCTTCGGGAGGTTTTTTTTTTAGCAAACTGCATGCAGGCTTTCATGTGTCTTGCACTGAGGAGAGGCTTCCGTCGGGCCACTCTGCCATAATGCCCCGACTGGTAGAGGGCTGCAGTGATGGTTGACTTTCTACAACTTTCTCCCATCTCCTTACTGCATCTCTGGAGGTCAGCCACAGTGATCTTTGGGTTCTTCTTTAACTCTCTCATTAAGGCACTTCTCCCCCGATAGCTCAGTTTGGCCAGACGGCCAGCTCTAGGAAGGGTTCTGGTCGTCCCAAACGTCTTCCATTTAAGGATTATGGAGGCCACTGTGTTCTTAGGAACCTTAAATGCAGCAGAAATTTTTTTGTAACCTTGGCCAGATCTGTGCCTTGCCACAATTCTGTCTCTGAGCTCTTCAGGCAGTTCCTTTGACCTCATGATTCTCATTTGCTCTGACATGCACTGTAAGCTGTAAGGTCTTATATAGACAGGTGTGTGGCTTTCCTAATCAAGTCCAATCAGTATAATCAAACACAGCTGGACTCAAATGAAGGTGTAGAACCATCTCAAGGATGATCAGAAGAAATGGACAGCACCTGAGTTAAATATATGAGTGTCACAACAAAGGGTCTGAATACTTAGGACCATGTGATATTTCAGTTTTTCTTTTTGAATAAATCTGCAAAAATGTCAACATTTCTGTGTTTTTCTGTCAATATGGGGTGCTGTGTGTACAATATGGGGGGCTGTGTGTACAATATGAGGTGCTGTGTGTACAATATGGGGTGCTGTGTGTACAATATGGGGTGCTGTGTGTACAATATGGGGTGCTGTGTGTACAATATGGGGTGCTGTGTGTACAATATGGGGTGCTGTGTGTACATTAATGAGGAAAAAAATGAACTTAAATGATTTTAGCAAATGGCTGCAATATAACAAAGAGTGAAAAATTTAAGGGGGTCTGAAAACTTTCCGTCCCCACTGTATATACACCTAAAGTACAAGGATGATACATACCTTTTAGCTTTGTTAACAAATGGAGCTCCAAAACATTTACCTTATTTACCTGTCAGGACTTACCTTTCCTGACATTTCTAAACTCATGAGGATTATTCTCCTGCTTTTAGTGCCGGCTTCAATTTTAATACAAGAATCCTTCCTTAATGATGTATCAAAGTCATAACATTTTACCCATTTCTCGAGATATTGTACATTATCTTTATCTAATTTGTACATATGTTTAGTATCATCACTTATTTCATTTCACACACTTCTGGCAATTTTAAAATATGTACGGAGTAATTTAAGGTCTGCTCACACAGACACTTATACACAATGTTTTCGTTAACTCGCAGATCAGCACAAATTCCTTAAGAGGTTACTGTACTTTTTCAACCCTCCTAGTCCTGTGCTCCACTAGAAAACATTAGTATTCTTAAACCTTTATACACAATATTTTTGTCAACTCGCAGATCGACACAGAATTTCTTTCCTAATCCTGTGCTCTACTAAAAAACATTTGTATTCTTATCTTCTAACCAAATTGAAACAAATTGTGAATTATTCTTACCTTGAACCAGAATGGGTCTTTTCTGCCAATTCTTGGGAACCCTGATAGAGACCAGTGGGTTGACCAGCCTCTGTTAACGTCAATTCAGTTGGAGGACTTTGGAGTAAGGAATCTCGTGTGTTCCCCCCGTATGGTAACGGTCACTGGTCTGTTGCCTTCACAGGATATTGAGTTCCGGCTCGAAGGACCAATTTGTGAGGGAAATTCACCTGAGACCACACTCTGGATCAAGTTAAGAAGTTTTCTTTATTTGACTCATACAAGGATACAAGTTACAACAAAAGGACAGATATTTGCCCACTGGTTCTGATCTCTATGACCTGTGCAATAGGTTAGCATATATAGAGTTCAGCCTTATGAGCTCCTATCTGACTTGTCTGTCTAACAATTGTAAAACTTGCATTTATATACCTTTTACAAGCCTTATCTTAGCCATCTCTCCTAGATATGATTGGTTGCTAAGATCTACGTCAATGCAACTAACCATAAATCTGACACCTGTTCTACAACCAGACAAACTTATTCATTCCCAGAATTCCTATATGTTCATTAAAGTGATTTATTACTGGTTTTGTGCAATTTTAAAACACCTGTGTAGAGACAGAATGGCACCCAGCTGTGTTAAATCAAACTCTCCTCGTCCTGATAAGACTTAACCAACTTCAAGGATAACAGATTTATGACTTTGGGAGGATAAGCTTTCAATAACCCCACCAAATGTGTTATGTCTTATTGTTTTTCACTATACAATCCTATGTGTATGTATACATATAGGGATGGTCCCGATGTTTGTTCGACTCGAACATCGGTGTTCGCCTGTTCGCCTAATAGCGAACAATTTGGGGTGTTCGTGGCAAATTCGAAAGCCGCGGAACACCCTTTAAAAGTCTATGGGAGAAATCATAAGTGCTAATTTTAAAGGCTTATATGCATGGTATTGCCATAAAAAGTGTTTGGGGTCCCGGGTCCTGCCCCAGGGGACATGTATCAATGCAAAAAATGTTTAAAAACGGCCGTTTTTTCAGCAGCAGTGATTTTATTTTGTCTATAGTATGCCTGTAAAGGGGCGCATGTTTCCCGTGTTTAGAACAGTCTGACAGCAAAATGACATTTCTAAAGGAAAAAAAGTAATTCAAAACTACTCGTGGCTATAATGAATTGTCGGTCCGGCAATACACATAAAAGTTCATTGATAAAAATGGCATGGGATTTCCCCACAGAGATACCCCGAACCAAGATTAAAAAAAAAATGTTTGGGGGTCCCCCCAAATTCCATACCAGGCCCTTCAGGTATGGTATGGATATTAAGGGGAACCCCCGTGCAAAAATTTAAAAAAATAAATGGCGTGGGGGTCCCCCTCAAAATCCATAACAGACCCTACCCTAAAGGTCTGGTAGGGATTTTAAGGGGAACCCCACGCCAAAATTTTACAAAAATTGGCGTCGGATCCCCCCAAAAATCCATACCAAACCCTTATCCAAGCACGCAACCTGGCAAGCCACAAAAAAAGGGGGATGAGAGAGCCCCCCTCCTGAACCGTACCAGGCCACATGCCCTCAACATTGTGAGGGTGCTTTGGGGTAGTGGCCCCCCAAAGCACCTTGTCCTCATGTTGATGTGGAGAAGGGCCTCATCCCCACAACCCTTGCCCGGTGGTTGTGGGGGTCTGCGGGCGGGGGGCTTATCGGAATCTGGAAGCCCCCTTTAAGAAGGGGATCCCTAGATCCCGGCCCCCCGCGTGAAATGGTCATGGGGTACACATGTACCCCTACCATTTCACAAAAAATGTGTGAAAATGGTAAAAAAAAAGACACTACACGCCTTGGGACAAGTCCTTTATTAAAAAAATAAAAAAATAAAACTGTCCCACGGAGTCTTCTTCTTCTTCTTCTCGCGCTCCAATGGACCGAAAAAAAAAAGCAGCAAGCCGCCTACGATCTGCCTCCATGGGAGGCACCCGTTACAATGACAGGCCTCTCAGGTGACAGTTCTTTTAAAACTGAGAGCGGGGCCACACAATGACATCACTGGGTGACCCCGCCCCCTCTGACGCACGGGGACATCCCTATGGCTTTCCTGTAGTGTCAGAGGGGGCGGGTCACTCGATTACGTAACCAGGTGTCCCCCCTCTGACGCTACGGGAAAGCCATAGGGATGTCCCTGTGCGTCAGAGGGGTTGGGGTCACCCGGCAATGACATTGTGTGGCCCCGTCCTCAGTTATAAAAGAACTGTCACCTGAGGGGCTTGCGGCTTATTTATTTTTTTTCGGTCCGTCGGAGTGCGAGAAGAAGAAGAGGACTCCGTGAGACTGTTTTATTTTTTAATTTTTTAAATAAAGGACTTGTCCCAAGGCGTGTAGTGTCTTTTTTTACCATTCTCACACATTTTTTGTGAAATGGTAGGGGTACATTTGTAACCTGTTACCATTTCACACGGGGGCTTCCAGATTTCGATAAGCCCCCCCGCCCGCAGACCCCCACGGGCAAGGGTTGTGGGGATGAGGCCCTTCTCCCCATAAACATGGGGACAAGGTGCTTTCTGGGGCCACTACCCCAAAGCACCCTCCCAATGTTGAGGGCATGTGGCCTGGTACGGTTCAGGAGGGGGGGTGCTCTCTCGTCCTCCCCTCTTTTCCTGTGGCCTGCCAGGTTGCGTGCTTGGATAAGGGTCTGGTATGGAATTTGGGGGGACCCTTACGCATTTTTGTAAAATTTTGGTTCAGGGTTCCCCTGTGGGGAATTCCCATGCCATTTTTATCAATTAACTTTTATGTGTATTGCGGGACCGACAATTCATTAATAGCCGCAAGTAGTTTTAAATAACTTTTTTTCCTTTAGAAATGTCATTTTGCTGTCAGACTGTTCTAAACACGGGAAACATGCGCCCCTTTACAGGCATACTATAGACACCAGGTATGAAATTTAAAGGGATATTACACTTTTATTGTTTCACTTTAAGCATTATTAAAATCACTGCTCCTGATAAAAAGGCAGTTTTTTTTTTTTTTTATTTTTTTTTTTATTTCAAAATTTCTTAAGGTTGTACATAATATCCAGTTTTTTTTTTTTTTTCTTCCCTCCTCTATCCTATATCTCTTTATTTGAAAAAGTTATCCGATACATCATGTACAACAAATACATCAAAACAAAAGAAAAAAAAAAAAGAAGGCAAAGAAAAAAAAGAGAAAAATATACAAATAGTGACTGCCACTAAAATCGCCAGCTCAGTGGAGTCATCCGTTATTCCCCTAGAATCCTCTGCATCCAGTATATACCGATATAGACATATCCATAGACTGTATCTTACAAAAAGGGAAATATAGGAACAATTTCATCATTTTCCCCTGTTTTTTTTTCCCCTTACCCTCCCCTCCCCATTACCCCCCCTCACCTGACATACATCCTCACACATGCTCTGCATTCCTCTCGTCCTATATCAACCTCTCTTACCTCTTATTCAACTCACTCCCAATCCAACCATGCTTTCCATATTTTCTTAAATTTCTTATAGTTACCCCTTTTCTTGTAGATATATTTTTCCCTACATATCACTTCCCTTACCGCGTTTTCCCATTCTGTCAGTGTCGGGGCCTCCCTCCTCTGCCAATGCTGCGCAATAAGCTTTTTTCCCTGGAACAAGCATCTGTCTCTTGCCATCTGTATATCCTTTGAAATTCCTCCTTCCCCCTTCAGACCCAACAGGCACTCTCCCGCCTCCACCCTCAGTGATGTCCCAAACACTGAATTTATTTTCCCCACTATTCCTACCCAATATCTGTGCAGCTTGGGGCAGCGCCAGAACATGTGGATCAAGTCCCCATGCCCCCCTGCACATCTTTGACATTTCGCATCCGGTCTCTTACCCCACTTGAATAATTTCAGGGGTGTATAGTATGCTCTATATAGCAGATACAAATGAGACATCACTTGTGAAGGAGAAAGAGTGACCCTGGTACCCAGCGCCAAAACTTGATCCCATTGATCGTCGGACATTGTTCCCACATCCTTTTCCCAACTAGCCCTGTTTTTATTTACAACCAGACCATCTTGAGCTACTGCTTTCAAACAGCCATACATATCTGAGATCAGCCCCTTTGTGGAACCCGCCTCGATCAGCTTTCTCAAAGAGGTCATTTCGCACCACACTGGTGCCTCCTTCCCAAATTGTGCCTCCAGGGCATGCCTGAGTTGCAGATATCTATAAAATGACCTGTTGGAGATCGCATACTCCCCTACCAGTTCCCGAAAGGACTTTAATTTCCCTGCCCTATATACCTGTGCAAGGTAGTGAATACCCAACCGGTCCCATTCCTCTATGCGCCCTATTTTTTTAAGCTCCATGAGGCTATTGTTGTCCCAAAGTGGCGAGAATTCTGCAAAACCGGCATATCCCAAGGTTCTTTTAGCTTGCGCCCAGACTTTACACATCATCCGGGTGGTAGGGCATTTGGTACTAAATGAGTTTGCCTCTAATCCCTCCGCCACTGTATCGTGTCTAGTGTCGTTCAATAAAACGCTGCCCCCTGCTCCTACTTCTCCTAGCCTATTGCTGCCCCCAAGTTGTTGCAGTTGGGCTGCCAGGAAGTAGCCCCGCGGGTCTGGTACCGCCAGGCCCCCCTTCCCCTCTGGTCGCTGTAACGTCTCCAACCCGATCCTAGCCACCCTTTCCTTCCAGATAAGTTCTCTGAATATGCTGTCCATTTTTTTGAACCAGTGTTTGGGAATCCAAACAGGAGAGTTTTGCAAAACATATAAGATTTGAGGTAGCCAGACCATTTTAATCAGATTACAGCGCCCGGCGACCGAGAGGGGCAGGCGTCTCCATACTTGACATTTCTGCTTCAACTTTTTCATCAATGGAACTAAATTCCCAGATATGTACTGGCATGGGTCTCTGGTGATATTAATCCCTAGATATTTCATTTGCCTGACCACTTGGACTTGGGATGCCTGGTGTGGGAGAGGCTCACTCTGGGTATCGATAGGCAGAATCACTGACTTCTCCCAATTGATCAGTAGCCCAGAAAAAATTCCGAACTCCCTCACTATCCTTATAGCTGTTTCCAGTGACTCCTGCGTATCTGCCAAAAATAATAAAATATCATCGGCATACAGGGCCACTTTATCCTCCCCTCTACTTCTCTTAAATCCCTGTATGCCCTGTGCCATCCTTAGAGCCGCCGCCAGGGGCTCAATTGCCAATGCAAAGAGCAGTGGGGACAGAGGGCACCCCTGTCTTGTACCCCTGCTCAGCTGAAACCACTCCGAGCATTGCCCGTTGATTTTCACCTTGGCCCTTGGCTCACTATACAGCAACCTTAGCCACCGTACAAACCCAGGGCCAAGCTGATATTCCGCTAATATCTTCCATAGATAATGCCATTCCAGGGAATCGAAGGCCTTGGCCGCATCAAGCGACAGAATTGCTCTCCTACCGCTGTTTTCTATGGGGATTTGCATATTAAGATATACCCGCCTTATGTTCGTGCTTGTGGATCTGTTTGGGATAAACCCAGACTGATCAGGGTGTATTAGTTTAGGGATTATTTTGTTAAGCCTTGCAGCTAGTACTTTGGCAAGGATCTTCACATCCGAGCACAAAAGCGATATGGGCCTATATGAAGACATCTCTATTGGGTTCTTCCCCTCTTTTAACAAAAGTATTACTATAGCTTCTGCCATTGAGGGGGGTAGAGCCCCCTGCTCCCTGGCACCATTAAATACCTCCAGCAATAAGGGTAACAGTACCTCCCCGTATTTTTTATATAATTCTATAGGCAGGCCGTCCGGGCCCGGGGATTTTTGGGCCGCCATATCTCCAACAGCCCACTGCAATTCTTTAAGGGTCAATGGGGCATCCAGCATTTCCCGATCTTCCTCTGATACCGGAGTTATCTCCAGTCCCTCAAAGAAGCCCTGCATTTCCCCTTCCACATTTACCCCAGAGGAGCTATATAGCTTCTCAAAATATATTTTAAATTCGTTTACTATGTCCTGAGTATCTTTTCTTATTTCACCTTCCCTCCCTTTAATTGCCGGCACTGCACTTGGGGGACCATTTGCCTTAATTATCAGAGACAGGGCCCTTCCGATTTTTTCTCCCTCTCCAAAAAAGCCCAGTCTCTGAAAGGACCTGATCTTTTCTGCCTTTTCCCGAAGTACCCTACTGTACTCTTCTTGCCTCCTCGCCCAGCGCTCTTGATTCACTTGGGATGGTATTGCTACGAAGTGCGCCTCTGACAATCTTGCATTTTCTTTAGCTTCCATTTCCTCAGCGTGTGACTGTTTTTTAACATACGCTATTCTCTGGATTAGAGCACCTCGGATATGTGCCTTTAAGGCATCCCAGACCACCCCAAGTGGGGCCGATCCTAGATTTATACTAATAAATTCAGACAACCCCTCCATCATTTTCTCCTCTTCTCCTATAAGTTCAAGCCAGAAGGGATTGATCTTCCAGCTCCCCCTACCATACTGACCCCCCACTCTCACGGAGGCTATAACTGGCGTGTGGTCTGAGACGCTCCTTGGCTCATATGTTATCTTCTCCACTACACTTAGTGCCTCTTCATTCCCCAGTACGAGATCAATTCTGGACAAGGTAGCATGAGTCCTGGAGTGACACGAATACTGCCTCACTCCAGGGTGTCTCCTCCTCCAAATATCTACCAATCCTAATTCATCACAGTACTGCAAAAGGGGGCTCCTATTGGTCTCTCCAGCTCCGGGCCTCGACGGGAACCTGTCTATGCTCCTGTCCATCGTCATATTAAAATCTCCCAGTGCTATTATCGGTGTCCCCGGGAAGTCTGCTACAAACCTGGCTAAGTCCTCCATTACCTCTGTACAGAATGGGGGGGGAATATACACATTCGCTAATATATATCTTCTATTTTCTATTGAACAAAAAAGAAAAATATACCTTCCCTTATCGTCCAACCTACTCTGCCCGCAGGAGAAGGCCAGATCTGTACTTATCAGTACACTCACCCCTCTCGAATATGATGAGTGGGTAGAGTGATACTGCATCTGGAACTGTTTGTGACTCAAAGTTTCAAGTGTGGCTTTAACCAGATGCGTCTCCTGTAGGCAAAGTATCTTGACGTTCCCCTTTTTAGCTGTTGAAAAAATTATTTGTTTTTTAACCTTATCCCTTACTCCTCTTACGTTCCATGAGCATATATTGATCCTTTTACCCGTACCCGTATCCGGGATCCTACCACTCCCTCCTTTAATACTAATGGGCCATTCTATCTAGTACCGTTGCGATGTTTTGATCTCCTGCCGGAACTAACCAACTCCCATTACAGGTATAATAAGGGGATACATAGCATAACTCCCTATCTCTTACCCATCCCTCTAATCCGTCAGCCTGGAACCAATCATGTCCACTCATACCACACCCTACCCTCCACCTCTGATTACACACGTGCCTTCTCCCCCCCACCCCCCACCCCCCAGACCTCCGCACCCTCCCAACATCCCCCCTTCTCCAGACCCCTCCTCCCCCCCTCCCCCACCCCAAGCCCGCCTTAGGGCCTAACCCCCGGGCTCCTATTGTGACCTTCAGAAAACTTTTTTGAGGTTTGAAAACAGAAAAAGGACAAAAACCGTGAACCAAGACCAGTAGGGGGGGACTTTTTTCCCCCTTTGAGAATAAAAAAGAAAATATTTTGTGCTATTACCTTGTGCATTTTTTCCTTTTTTTTTCTTTCCCCTTTTTTCCCCTATAAGTTATTATATTAATATTTGCTTGGTCCCCCCCCCCCCTCCCCCGCTCCACTCTCCATTTATTGCATTAACAAAGAGAAATCCAGTGAGAAAACAACCAATAACATAATACAATAAAAAAGCTAAGAAGTCCAGTGGAAGAAAAAAGCACCAAAAAATATTACACAAAAAAAAAGAAGAGAAAGAGAAAAAAAATAAAAAATTCAAAAACAGGATGGAGTTCCAAACGGCACCTAGCTCCCCTCTCCTCTCTTAATTCTTTCCTCAATACTCTCTAGCCAAGTTGACACTTCGTTGGGAGTGGAAAAAAACCTAACTTCTCCTAGAGCTGAGACCCGCAATCGTGCCGGGAACAAAAGCGCGTAGTTGATTCTGAGTTGTTGAAGCTTACGCTTACAATCTCCAAATTTAGCTCTTTGCCTCTGCAGCTCAGGGGAGAAGTCTGGGTAAATTGAAATCCTGACTCCATTATGCTGGATGTTCCTTATCTCTCTTGCCTTCTGTAAAATGGTGATTTTGTCTCGGAAGCATAAAAGTTTAAAAATAAAGGGTCTGGGGCGCCCTCCTGGTGCTAAGATTTTGGGGCCTATTCTATGTGCCCGCTCAACAGCAAAAGTAGCAGAAAAAGAGTCCCTGCCGAACTTCTCTCTCAGCCAGTCTTCCATGAATTGAATGGGGTTATTCCCCTCGCAGCCTTCTGGGAGCCCTAGTACCCTCAAGTTCTCTCTGCGTAGCCTGTTTTCCATACTGTCCATTTTCTGTAGACAATCCCTTAGTTGGATTTTCATAAGTGCCACCTCTTGCTTTAATGGGTATACATCATCCTCCATTTGGCTGAATCTCTCCTCAAGTGCTGTTGTGCGGGTGCAGACTGTACGCACTTCCCCTTTAACCACAAGCAGATCATCTCTAATGCTTTTAAATTGCTCAGACAGCTCAGTGATTGACTGCTTACAGGTATTGACAGCAGTAAGGATATCTTGCAGGGATGGCTCTCTCTCACCCAAGTTGCTCTGGTCTCCCCCTATTGCTCCTTCTAGGCCCAAGTTTTGCTGTTTATCTGAGGTCCCCCTTGAAGCTGAGCCTGCCAGTTGGATAGCTGATGGTGGAATTACCAGAGTCCCATTCTCCTGGGCCTGACTTCTCCTCCCAGGGTGACCTATCTGCTGCTGGCCCCCTCCTAAGTTGCTGGATTTGTTAGGGGTTTGATTTGGGGTGTGCGCAAAGCGCTCCAGTTTGGTAGCTGCTTGGTTCCCTTTCTCCTTAGCGCTGCGGGTTCCGAGACCCCCTGTCCCTTGCTGGACTGATCCATCCTCCATCCCTTTCTTCTTAGACATTCCCGATAGTGTCCTGATAATATGCTACTTTGCCAAGCACCGTGTTAGTCCCCTGCCTTGCGACCTAAGCCTATACAGCCACAATCTCCTTACCAGGATATCAGTATCAGTGTCTCTGCGTGGCTAGGCTTTTTATGCTGTAGATACACACACAGCCAGCAACTCACCCCTCCAGGGCTCCGGCCGGGATTTTGTGCTGCTTGGTCCTTCCAGGGGTTTCCAGTACTGCTCAGCTCCACTCGATCTCCGGTGTCAGCGCCCCCCTCTCTCACAGGGATAGGCGCTGCCGGTGTATTTCCTAGCAGAGCGCTATGCAGTTGGGCTCCGGTTCCGTGCGGTGGTCACATCCCCTGCGACAGCTGTGTCTGACCGCTCCAGGCAGCCTCCTAGGTCCCTCACTATCAGGCGCCGGGCATGGAGCGGGGGGAGAGGGCTGAGCTCAGTCACGGCGTCCTCTCTCGCTCCTCACCTCAACATCCGGTCACGCCCCACATAATCAAAAAGGCAGTTTTTAAAACTTTTTTTTGCATTGATCCATGTCCCCTGGGGCAGGACCCGGGTCCCCAAACACTTTTTATGACAATAACTTGCATATAAGCCTTTAAAATTAGAACTTTAGTTTTTTTGTTGTTTTTGAAATTTTTCATGTTCGTGTCCCATAGACTTTAACGGTGTTCGAACAAATTTTTTGCCTGTTCGCATGTTCTGGTGCGAACTGAACAGGGGGTTATTCGGCCCATCCCTATATACATACATTGGTTTCACGAAAAAGTACTGTATTATCTATATATATATATATATATATATATATACACACACACACACACACACACACACATATCCAACTACTTTATTCAATGTATTTTAACAGTTTTAATGAGGGCACAAGCAGACCTTTGTTTGACCCTGTCAAAATTAATTAATGTACTGTACATAACTTTCACATATTCCACATAATTATTTCTAAACCACCTGTATAAGATGTTTTTATCTTATCAGGCTGTAGCTCAACTGCTGTCAATCTAATTAGTGAACTAAAAATTAACTATCTTATCTCTGTTATTTATATATATTTCAAGGACTCAAAACAACTTCTGTGTAACTTGAAATTATTCTACTTCTAAGCAATCTCATGCAAGCAGTCATTAAATGATTATAAATAAGAATGTAATTTCTCTAACAACCGTACACCCATACCAGAGACCGACCGTACACATCCAACCCATACCAGAAACTGACCATAAACATCCCACCCATACCAGAGACCGACCGTACACATCCCACCCGTACCAGAGACCGACCGTACACATCCCACCTATACCAGAAACTGACCTTACACATCCCACCCATACCAGAGACTGACCGTACACATCCCACCCATACCAGAGACCGACCGTACACATCTCACCCATACCAGAGACCGACCGTACACATCCAACCCATACCAGAAACTGACCATAAACATCCCACCCATACCAGAGACCGACCGTACACATCTCACCCATACCAGAGACCGACCGTACACACCCCACCCATACCAGAGACCGACCGTACACATCCCACCCATACCAGAGACCTACCGTACACATCTCACCCACACCAGAGACCGACCGTACACACCCCACCCATACCAGAGACCGACCGTACACACCCCACCCATACCAGAGACCGACTGTACACATCCCACCCATACCAAAGACCGACCGTACACACCCCACCCATACCAGAGACCGACCGTACACATCCCACCCATACCAGAGACCGACCGTACACATCTCACCCATACCAGAGACCGACCGTACACATCCCACCCATACCAGAGACCGACCGTACACATCCCACCCATACCAGAGACCGACCGTACACATCCCACCCATACCAGAGATCAACTGCACACATCCCACCCATACCAGAGACCGACCGTACACATCCCACCCATACCAGAGACCGACCGTACACATCCCACCCATACCAGAGACTGACCGTACACATCCCACCTATACCAGAGACCGACCTACACATCCCACCCATACCAGAGACCGACCGTACACATCCCACCCATACCAGAGACCGACCGTACACATCCCACCCATACCAGAGACCGACCGTACACATCCCACCTATACCAGAAACTGACCGTACACATCCCACCCATACCAGAGACCGACCGTACACATCCCACCCATACCAGAGACCGACCGTACACATCCCACCCATACCAGAGACCGACCGTACACATCCCACCCATACCAGAGACCGACCGTACACACCTCACCCATACCAGAGACCGACCGTACACATCTCACCCATACCAGAGACCGACCGTACACATCCCACCTATACCAGAAACCGACCGTACACATCCCACCCATACCAGAGACTGACCGTACACACCCCACCCATACCAGAGACCGACCGTACACATCTCACCCATACCAGAGACCGACCCTACACATCTCACCCATACCAGAGACCGACCGTACACATCCCACCCATACCAGAGACCGACCGTACAGATCCCACCCATACCAGAGACCGACCGTACACATCCCACCCATACCAGAGACCGACCGTACACATCCCACCCATACCAGAGACCGACCGTACACATCCCACCCATACCAGAGACCGACCGTACACATCCCACCCATACCAGAGACCGACCGTACACATCCCACCCATACCAGAGACCGACCGTACACACCCCACCCATACCAGAGACCGACCGTACACATCCCACCCATACCAGAGACCGACCGTACACATCCCACCCATACCAGAGACCGACCGTACACATCCCACCCATACCAGAGACCGACCGTACACATCCCACCCATACCAGAGACCGACCGTACACATCTCACCCATACCAGAGACCGACCGTACACATCCCACCCATACCAGAGACCGACCGTACACATCCCACCCATACCAGAGACCGACCGTACACATCCCACCCATACCAGAGACCGACCGTACACATCCCACCCATACCAGAGACCGACCGTACACATCCCACCCATACCAGAGACCGACCGTACACATCTCACCCATACCAGAGACCGACCGTACACATCCCACCCATACCAGAGACCGACCGTACACATCCCACCCATACCAGAGACCGACCGTACACATCCCACCTATACCAGAAACTGACCGTACACATCCCACCCATACCAGAAACTGACCGTACACATCCCACCCATACCAGAGACCGACCATACACACCCCACCCATACCAGAGACCGACCGTACACATCCCACCCATACCAGAGACCGACCGTACACATCCCACCCATACCAGAGACCGACCGTACACATCCCACCCATACCAGAGACCGACCGTACACATCCCACCCATACCAGAAACTGACCGTACACATCCCACCCATACCAGAGACCGACCGTACACATCCCACTCATACCAGAGACCGACCGTACACATCTCACCCATACCAGAGACCGACCGTACACATCTCACCCATACCAGAGACTGACCGTACACATCCCACCCACACCAGAGACTGACCGTACACATCCCACCCATACCAGAGACCGACCGTACACATCCCACCCATACCAGAGACCGACCGTACACATCCCACCTATACCAGAAACTGACCGTACACATCCCACCCATACCAGAAACTGACCGTACACATCCCACCCATACCAGAGACCGACCATACACACCCCACCCATACCAGAGACCGACCGTACACATCCCACCCATACCAGAGACCGACCGTACACATCCCACCCATACCAGAGACCGACCGTACACATCCCACCCATACCAGAGACCGACCGTACACATCCCACCCATACCAGAAACTGACCGTACACATCCCACCCATACCAGAGACCGACCGTACACATCCCACTCATACCAGAGACCGACCGTACACATCTCACCCATACCAGAGACCGACCGTACACATCTCACCCATACCAGAGACTGACCGTACACATCCCACCCACACCAGAGACTGACCGTACACATCCCACCCATACCAGAGACCGACCTACACATCCCACCTATACCAGAAACTGACCGTACACATCTCACCTATACCAGAAACTGACCGTACACATCCCACCCATACCAGAGACCGACCGTACACATCCCACTCATACCAGAGACCGACCGTACACATCTCACCCATACCAGAGACCGACCGTACACATCTCTCCCATACCAGAGACCGACCGTACACACCCCACCCATACCAGAGACCAATTGTACACATCTCACCCATACCAGAGACCGACCGTACACATCCCACCCATACCAGAGACCGACCGTACACATCCCACCCATACCAGAGACCGACCATACACATCTCACCCATACCAGAGTCTCATATGCAGTCATAAAGCCTATAACTATTATGCAATCAAAGTCTTAGAAATGTTATTAATTCTTTTTTAGGATGTAACATGAAAAGACATGCGATTAAAAGGCAACATATTTTGTTACTCACTTAACTCATGTACAAGCAAGCACAGGAGCACAATTACAGTTCCATTTTATCAGCAGGATGATCTGTAACATTCAGGACATGAGCTCTATTGCATAACATGACTGGACCTGGACAGCCAAGGAGAGAGAAATCTATTGGTCAGGATCTCCAAGCCAGGACTGTAGATCTACTGATTGAGTTGAAGTCATCTGCTGCAATCCCTGATTGAGGTGTGAAATGTTTTACTCTCCTGTTATCTGAGAGTGATAGTGAAGGGGAAATGAGGAAGATATAGACGACCCCTGGAAAGCTGCCAGTCACCTTGTGGGTAATCCGGCTCTATCTGTATGACTTGTGTTATTGCAGGCAAATACATTAACTTTGTGTTCCTTTGTCTGTGAAATGTTCTAATGATATGAAGGAGAATTCCTGACACAACGTTCCCTTATCGTATTAAATGTTTTTTATTTTCCCCAGATACGGAGATTATTGTCAGCAATCCTCTCACATATTAACTGTGTCCTTCCGTATAAATATTCCAATGTGTAGAAGTGTCGGTTTCAGCCTCACCCTGTGTAGGAATGTACAGAACTGGTCACATTGGTTATGAAGTGTCAAAGACTTTCAGCGTCATTCCCTCTTCTGCTCTCAGCGATGGCGTCTGCTGATCTGAGGAAGGAGCTGGAATGTTCCGTCTGTCTGAACATTTATACAGATCCTGTAATACTGAAATGTGGACATAACTTCTGCCGGGACTGTATTGATCGTGTGTTGGATACACGGGAGGAGTCTGGAGGTTATTCCTGTCCTGAATGTAAAGAAGAGTTCCAGGATCGGCCTGCACTGCACAGGAACATAACACTACAGAACATAGTGGAGAATTTCCTGTCCACCCATCCAGATCAGGAGGAGTCCGGGGTCTTCTGTACTTACTGTATTCACACTCCTGTACCTGCTGTGATATCCTGTCTGCATTGTGAAGCTTATCTGTGTGACAATCACCTGAGAGTCCACAGCAAGTCACCAGAACACGTCTTATGTGACCCCACCACTTCCCTGGAGAACAGGAAATGCTCCGTCCATAAGAAGATCCTGGAGTATTACTGCACTGAGGACTCCACCTGTATCTGTGTGTCCTGCAGGCTGGATGGAGAACATCGGGGACACCAGGTGGAGACTCTGGATGAGGCCTCTGAGATGAAGAAGAAGAAACTGAGGAATGTTCTGCAGAAACTGATGACAGAGAGAGAGGAGATGGAGAAAAGAGTCCAGAGTCTGCAGGAACACAGGAGGAAAGTACAAGGAGAAGCAGATGATGAAACAGAGAGAGTCACTGTCCTGTTCAGAGACCTCAGGAGACGTCTGGAAGACCTGGAGAAGAGAGTCCTGAGGGAAATCTCCGGGCAGGCAGAGCGGATCTCCGGGATAATCAATGATCTGGTCCAGGATCTGGAAATAAAGAAGGAGGAGCTGTCCAGGAAGATGGGGGACATTGAGGAGCTGTGTAACATGACGGATCCACTGACTGTCCTACAGGAATCAGACACAGGTGACTTGTGTGATACTGAGGATGGAGATGATGAGGACAGAGAGAGACATGATAAACTCCTCCATGATGGAGGGGATCTGGATGTGGGGGGGATCTCACACATATTACACACAGGTTTATCTGATATCATGTCTGGGGTAAATGTAGAGAAATGTCCAGGCACACATGTCTATCCACATTCTACTACAAACGACAAAGGTCATATCAATGCTGAACAATCGAGGAGACCTCCCCAACCCTCCCCCACCATACAACACTCACACCTCCAGGCTGGAGGACCAAATATTGGGGCGGTACAGCAAACATCTGGGGTGTCGGGGGTTACAGACATATTACTGGATATGAGGACAGCTGGTAATAATCTACATATATCAGATGACATGAAAACTGTATCCTTCTCATCATCACATCAGAATCATCCAGAAACACCAGAGAGGTTTCAGGGTCCTCAGGTGATGAGCAGTCAGAGGTTCTCTTCAGGGAGACATTACTGGGAAGTGGATGTCAAGGGGGCAAAGTACTGGAGAGTCGGGATGTGTTACCCCAGTATAGACAGGAGAGGAGATCAGTCAGTGATTGGATATAATAAGAAGTCCTGGAGTTTGGAGAGGTGGGGGAGGGGTAATCAGTGCTCAGTGATACATGAAAGTAATATGATCCCATTATCCGGCGATGTCTCCAGTGGGAGAGTCAGGATAGATCTGGATTATGAGGCCGGGCGGATCTTCTTTTATGATCTGTGTGACCCGATCCGACATCTCCACACCTTCACCACCACCTTCACTGAGCCCCTCCATGCTGGGGTATATATAGGGGGATGGGGATGGGGAGGTTGTATACAGATATGTGGGGGGAATCAGAAGTGAGAGATCTGCCCAGAGACATCACAAGGTGGATTATCTGATTGGTGATTGGTGGAATACTCATCCAATAGGAGGAAGCAGAGGACAGGAAACATGAGGGATTTATTTATAAAGCTGCAGGTTCCGGGGCCGTCATCTTCATCCTAAACCTCACTTCACTACCTAGTGTGTCACTGACCAGGAACAAGCATGCAGGAGGTCAGATTGTTCAGCCTTCACTGGCTGCATGCTTGTTCTGGGTCAGTGACACACTACATAGTGTAGCCAGGATCAGGATCACGGCCCTGGGGTCTGCACCATATATCAAAATTGTCTTTTTTTCAGCTTTGGATGGAGTGGGGAAGGTTTAGAACCTCTGTCAGAATATTTTTCCTGCTATCCAGTGCTCCATTAGAGAGATTTCCCATGTCCTGTCCCAATGACATTTCACCAGGACAGGAAGTGAGGGGAAATCTCTCTAATGGAGCCCCATATAGCTGTAAAAACCTGACAGGGGTTCCAATCCTCCCCATTCCATCCAAATCTAGAACAATAGGATTTGTGTAGACACACACTCTATCCACAATGAGAATTCCTCACAGGTTCCTTTACAGAACCAATCCATAAATCTATGATTGCTCCTCTCCCTCACTGTGATTGGCTATGATGATTGTCACTATGAATACAGCCAGTGCTAGCCTTGTTCCTATTAGTTATGATGTAGAGGGGGCGGGGATTGTGGACAGGTGACGGGAGGTATACAGTCTCAGGAAGTGGAAATCCTTGGCTCTGTATATGGGAATATTGATCAATGATTGTACAGAGATAGAATGATGGGATGGATTGGACGATGAGTACAATCACCATTAACCCCTTCAGTCCCGGCACCTCTATGATCCTTATGGAGCCGAGCTATTGTTCCATTTCCTCTATGGCCCTATTCATCTGATAAAGAGAAATAATTCTCCTTTGATTTACTAATGATGACATGACATGACTAAGTGCTTATATGCTAATGTTAGGTTCTTTATATAATAACAGGTTCTCTGTCTAGAATGACTTTACAGAAAGATGTTATTAGAACAAATTGTTGTTCTCGGGATCCTTGGAAGGTCTTGTTGGGGAACATAGAGACAGTTGGTCCCCTTCTTCTACAATGAGGGATTTGGGAGTCTGGAGGTGGGACAAGCTGATAAGGTGTTCAGAGATAACAGAAATGAATGTCTCTTGTAATGAATGATGTGCTGCTTGTACAAATTCTTCAGTGAATGATTCCATCTGTAAAATGTTGATGTTTGGGACTGTCCTCCATGACGACTGTCCAGGATTGGAGGGTAAAAGCCTCCCGTATGATGAAGAGGTCAGATCCTTGGTCCACCTGCCATGTCTAAGGATCTCCGCACACCTTCATCTCTCTACTTTCTAATCTTTACTTTTACTTTGTAACTCTTCTCGTCTAAATAAACTTCCAGATCCTTCACCGGGATCAGAGGTTGTTATTTCCTCATCACATTCCACAAGAACTTTGTAATCCCGATGGAACACATCCATCATTTTATTGGGACACACAAGGCTTCCTATGGTCAGGATTGTCTTACAATGTTACATTTTCCTATATAGAAGACACAAACACATCACAGAATGGAACAAATAGATCTCCTTTGCTTGGTATGACCCGTCTTCATGTTACTGGAGATAAAAGAAAAAAGGTAACAGCGCTCTCTGCAGGGACAACTCAATCCATACACCGGGTCCACTCACAGGTGCTGAGGCTCGATGTGTCCCAACACACTCCAATGCAACAGTAATAAGGAGAGGCGGCAAAACTGTAATCCTTGAAGTGTCATTTATTGGTACATCAGAGTGACAATAAAACAATAAAGCTGATGCGTTTTGGCAATAGCCTTAGTCGTAGCACTGGAGATAAAAGATTGATAATTTTACCCATGATCTGTGAACCCCCCTCCCCCGTGTTCCAATACATCCCCAGAGCCCAGACAAAGAGGCATAAAATAGATCCAAAGAAAACAACTAGACCCAGATTTATGTAACAAGCCCCTCCCACTGGGGAGGAGGAATGTATGCGGCTCTTTGGAACTACAGTGGTGGCAAATCTATTAGTTGGCACTTAACTGCACGGACATATTGGGGCTTACTAAAGACAAATAGACTGAGCGCTCTGCAAGGACAGTTGAACTCAGTTTCCCCAAAGAGAATTGAATGTGGTGAAGCTCTGCTGATTGCCATCATCAAATCACATGCAAGAAAACATACTTCTTTCCCCTTGCATCTGATTGGGTATTCTTTACAAGGTGAAGCCTCAGCACATTCACCAGACATATGGCTGTACACATCTGTGGGTGGGGCCAGGACCTTGGCTGTACACTTCAGTGGGTGTGGCCATGCCCTTGGCTGTACACAACTGTGGGTGGGGCCAGGCACTTGGATGTACACATCTGTGGGTGGGGCCAGGCACTTGGATGTACACATCTGTGGGTGGGGCCAGGCACTTGGTAGCCAGAGAGGAGAGGATACACATGAAGACCAGAGATTGCAGTAACATATATTAATAGTAAAGTTCTGACAAGGTGGTAATAGAGACAATGTAACACGGCTGAACTTGCCCGGCAGCACTTACAGAGAGTTTGCAGAGGATTCCCAAAACAACTTATTAAGCCGACACATCTGACAGAGGAGGGGGCTGCAAGGTGGTCTGACAACAAGACACTTGGATGTGGAGGGGCTCCTGGATGATGACACATAAGCAGTCCCTAGTCTGTCTTTCCTCCATTGGTACATTTTGCTGCACTAGACACACTGTCCCTGACTAGCAAGTACCTGCCCCTGGCCTAGCCACTTCACAAATGAGCACCAATTGGAGGGGGGTATTGCTATTTATTGGCACAATCAACACTAAAGATGGCAGGTTGGGTAATCCAGAACAGCAGCATCCAACTGGTCCACTACATTCCTGATGACACCTATGGAGGCCTCAGAGGAATACGAGTTCCCCCTTCTCCTCTACTTTCTCTGCATGACAGCTGCCTAACAGCGCCACCTGTGCAGGGAGGCTGAACTACACCTGTCTACACATCACCTTCTCTATTCTGTCAGCAGTGATGTCATTCAGTAACGGGATGATGTCTTTTACCACCCAAGGCAAACAGGCCAAAGTGTGCCCCCCATTCATGAGCTGTGACCTACTTCAGATTACAGGTCCTGTCCTTTATGCCCCCCGCCTGCTGATCTACCAAAGTGGTCCCCTCTTCTGACTCCCCCTGTAATGAATCCAGTAACACTGTAACCAACTTTACATTTTACAGATCAAATCTGTTGTCATTTATAAAAATAAATACATTTTTTTCCTGGAAATCTGACATCTTTTTTCTGTTTTTCCAAAATAAAAATGGCGCTTGTGGTTGTCAGAAAATTTCTGTAATAAATCCATCTTTACAGTTCCCAGCAGATTTATACTGAACATTTTTACCATTTATATCTCTTGTCATTTAGAAAAAATACATTATAAAATGGTAATTCCTTTTCTGTTGAATTAGGAATACCGCGCAGCGATTGGCCCATTTACTGCAGGAGGCGTGGTCACAATTCCTTGTTTGTGTGACAGACGGAGTGTGCCAGTAAGTCCAGCAGGGGGCAGCACACAGATTTTCATGCTCAGTGTGGAGTGTGGAGAAGAGATAAGTGATGGTCCCCCTGCGAGGCGGTGCAGAGTGACGCAGTAAAGTCGCTTTGCCTTGCTTCACATGCGGTTTGTCTCGGCCTTTAGGTGGTGGCTAGGGATGAGCTTCGAGTTCGAGTTGAACTCATGTTCGACTCGAACATTGGCTGTTCGCAAGTTCGACGAACAGCGAACAATTTGGGGTGTTCGCGGCAAATTCGAATGCCGCGGAACACCCTTTAAAAGTCTATGGGAGAAATGAAAAGTGCTAATTTTAAAGGCTTATATGCAAGTTATTGTCATAAAAAGTGTTTGGGAACCCGGGTCCTGCCCCAGGGGACATGGATCAATGCAGAAAAAAGTTTTAAAAACGGCCGTTTTTTCAGGAGCAGTGATTTTAATAATGCTTAAAGTCAAACAATAAACGTGTAATATCCCTTTAAATTTTGTACCTGGGGGGTGTCTATAATATGCCTGTAAAGGGGCGCATGTTTCCTGTGTTTAGAACAGTCTGACAGCAAAATTACATTTCGAAGGAAAAAAGCCATTTAAAACAACTCGCGGCTATTGCATTGCCGACAATACACATAGAAGTTCATTGATAAAAACAGCATGGGAATTTCCCACAGGGGAACCCCGAACCAAAATTAAAAAAAAAAAACGGCGTGGGGTTCCCCCTAAATTCCATACCAGACCCTCTGGTATGGATTTTAAGGGGAACCCCGCGCCAAAAAAAAAAAACCGGCGTGGGGTCCCCCCAAAAATCCATACCAGACCCTTATCCGAGCACGTAACCTGGCAGGCCGCAGGAAAAGAGGGGGGGACGAGAGAGTGCCCCCCCTCCTGAACCGTACCAGGCCACATGCCCTCAACATTGGGAGGGTGCTTTGGGGTAGCCCCCAAAACACCTTGTCCCCATGTTGATGAGGACAAGGGCCTCATCCCCACAACCCTGGCCGGTGGTTGTGGGGGTCTGCGGGCGGGGGGCCCTCAGATCCCACCCCCCCTGTGTGAAATGGTAAGGGGGTACAAAAGTACCCCCACCATTTCACTAAAAAACTGTCAAAAATGTTAATAATGACAAGAGACGGTTTTTGACAATTCCTTTATTTAAATGCTTCTTCTTTCTTCTATCTTCCTTCATCTTCTTCTTCTTCTTCTTCTGGTTCTTCTGGCTCTTCTGGTTCTTCCTCCGGCGTTCTCGTCCAGCATCTCCTCCGCGGCGTCTTCTATCTTCTTCTCCTCGGGCCCCTCTGCACCCATGGCATGGGGGGAGGCTCCCGCTCTTCTCTTCGTCTTCTTCTCTTCTTCATCTTCTTCTTCATCTTCTTCTTCTCTTCTCTTCTTCATTTTCTTCTCCGGCCCGCTCCGCATCCATGCTGGAATGGAGGGAGGCTCCTGCTGTGTGACGGCGTCTCCTTGTCTGACGGTTCTTAAATAATGGGGGGCGGGGCCACTCGGTGACCCTGCCCCCTATGATGCAAGGGACATGACGGCACTTCCCTGTGGCATTCCCTGTGACGACACAGGGAAGTCCCGTCAAGTCACCGTGCGTCAGAGGGGGGCGGGGTCACCGGGTGGCCCTGCCCCCCGTTATTTAAGAACCGTCAGACGAGGAGACGCCGTCACACAGCGGGAGCCTCCCTCCATGCCAGCATGGATGCGGAGCGGCCCGGAGAAGAAAATGAAGAAGAGAAGAAAAGAAGATGAAGAAGAAGATGAAGAAGAGAAGAAGATGAAGAAAAGAGTGGGAGCCTCCCCCCATGCCATGGGTGCAGAGCGGCCCGAGGAGAAGAAGATAGAAGACGCCGTGGAGGAGATGCTGGATGAGAACGCCGGAGAAAGAACCAGAAGAGCCAGAAGAACCAGAAGAAGAAGAAGATGAAGGAAGATAGAAGAAAGAAGAAAGAAGAAGCATTTAAATAAAGGAATTGTCAGAAACTGTCTCTTGTCATTTTTAACATTTTTGACAGTTTTTTAGTGAAATGGTAGGGGTACTTTTGTACCCCCTTACCATTTCACACGGGGGGGGCCGGGATCTGGGGGTCCCCTTGTTAAAGGGGGCTTCCAGATTCCGATAAGCCCCCACCCGCAGACCCCCACAACCACTGGCCAGGGTGGTGGGGATGAGGCCCTTGTCTTCATCAACATGGGGACAAGGTGTTTTGGGGGGCTACCCCAAAGCACCCTCCCAATGTTGAGGGCATGTGGCCTGGTACGGTTCAGGAGGGGGGGAGCTCTCTCATCCCCCCTCTTTTCCTGCGACCTGCCAGGTTGCGTGGTCGGATAAGGGTCTGGTATGGATTTTTGGGGGGACCCCACGCCGTTTTTTTTTTTTTGGCGCGGGGTTCCCCTTAAAATCTGTACCAGACCTGAAGGGTCTGGTATGGAATTTAGGGGGACCCCCACGTCATTTAAAAAAAAAAATTTGTCCAGGGTTCCCCTTAATATCCATACCAGACCTGAAGGGCCTGGTATGGAATTTAGGGGGACCCCACGTCATTTTTTAAAAAATTTTGGTTCGGGGTTCCCCTGTGGGGAATTCCCATGCCATTTTTATCAATGAACTTTTATGTGTATTGTCGGACCGGCAATGCAATAGCCGCAAGTAGTTTTAAATGGCTTTTTTCCTTCGAAATTTCATTTTGCTGTCAGACTGTTCTAAACACGTGAAACATGCGCCCCTTTACAGGCATACTATAGACACCCCCCCAGATACGAAATTTAAAGGGATATTACACTTTTATTGTTTGACTTTAAGCATTATTAAAATCACTGCTCCTGAAAAAACGTCCGTTTTTAAAACTTTTTTTTGCATTGATCCATGTCCCCTGGGGCAGGACCCGGGTCCCCAAATACTTTTTATGACAACAACTTGCATATAAGCCTTTAAAATTAGCACTTTTGATTATTCATGTTCGTGTCCCATAGACTTTAACGGTGTTCGCGTGTTCGAACAAACTTTTTTCCTGTTCGCATGTTCTGGTGCGAACCGAACAGGGGGGTGTTCGGCTCATCCCTAGTGGTGGCATTGTCCACTTTCACATGATAAAGTAAACAATGCTGCCGCCATTCCTCACCTTCTCATTTCCCATGCTGGAACCAAGGACAATTTTTTATACATCACCATATTATTTATGAGAGAGAATGTGCCAAAATACAAGAGACATTTCCTTCATGTATGGAGAGTCTTCTGCAGGGCCAATGACAAGACTTTTACACTTACAGCAACATCTACATAAAGCACTGAATTTTCAGTGGTGGCGCCCTCGTATGGGAGCTGGCGGGATTGGGAATCCACAGTCCAGGGAAATCCAACCTAACAGCACAAAGACAAAAGACAGGGGGGGGGAGGGGGAGGAGAAAAGCAAACATGATAGTGGCCAGTGGAACTGTGCTAGGCCCAGGAGCTACTCTTATCTTTCCTCCTTCACCCTCCTGGCCAAGAAAACTGATCTTAGTGCCTACAAAATGCCCCAAATCATCTCCGTGCTGCCAGTAGTAGTAGTAGTAGTAGTAGTAGTAGTAGTAGAAGAAGTAATAGTAGTAGTAGTAGTAGTACATTTACAGACAGCCAGTAAGTGGTTAAAATGTATGTACTGTCGAGTAATTTACAAACAGTTGACAACCCCCTATGGTGCAGCACATCACCCCTCCCCCCTCTAGTGTTTTGCTGCAGAAAAGACAGGAAATCGTTTCTGCAAACTAACAAATCCACCTGTTTTATACGTTTTCCCCTTTTTGGAGGATTGCAAAAACCACTTCTCCACACCAGCAAAGCAACAAACTGAAAGAGCTCCTCCCCATTACCCATAAACCCCACCAGACTAATTCTCCTGGTCACTCCTCATTATTATTATTATCTCCTCCCTCCAGTCACTGTGACACTATACAACTATAAAGACATGAGAAATACTCATAGAATGGATTTATAAAAAGCACATGATCGGTATGAGGACTCAGCACATTTCTGCTACAAAAGTCTGAACTAAGGATATAAAAGAGGCCGGAATGCAGGAAAATCAAAGGAAATAGAATTTAGGAGAAGATTAGCAAGAAAACTAAAGCTTACAGTTATGGAAAGGCCAGGAGCTGAAGAGCTATGAGCCAGAGGGGGGAGGAGAAAGAACACCAGTGTCCTACAGGGGGAATCTACTTCCTGGTCTGATGTCACTTCCTGTTCTGTGTCACTTCCTGTTCTCAGTCATTTCCTATTCTGATGTTACTTCCTGTCCTAAATCACTTCCTGTTCTATAACATATTATTACTGTAAAATGAACAGCAGTGATTGGCTCAGGATGCCACAATTGTATTTTTAGTATTTACAGATTATTTGTGTCAATTTAACACAATTTTATTGTTTTTCAATGTACAACATTTTGCTGTGATGATGTCACAGAATGTCACAGGTGATGTCACAGACACAAGCGGCTCAATATAAACCTTTGAATAAGTTCTCATTGGTCTGCAGAAAAGTGATCCTTCACCATACTGAACACATTGAAAACTCTTCAGAAGTGTCTCTGTAGGAAAACAAACACATTCTAGTGAATACACAGATCCATTCACTATTACAGACATTTCACCTTTCCCTCTTACAATGAACTCCGCTCAGTCCAGTTATTTACACCCCCAGACCTGGCTGTAGAGGAGGGTAGGGGGGCTCAGTGGGCCGTCATCAGCTGAGACAGAACTTGATTTTTGAGGATTTAACCACTCACCCTCCGGAAGATTTACCTCCTTCATGACCAGGTCATTTTTTGCTATTTAGCACTGTGCTACCTCAACTGACAATTGCACAGTCATGCGACACTGTACACAAATGGAATTTATATCATTATTTCTCCACAAATAGAGCTTTCTTTTTGTGGTATTTGATCACCTCTGGGATTTTTATTTGTTGTGCTATAAACCAAATAATACAAAAAAAGAAAATTTCTGCTATAAAACATCCAATAAAATAAATTTGAGGCGGTTTACAAGCAGGTGGAATCCCCACTGAATTTCAGCCAACTGAACACTTGCTGTGTATTGAATAGCTTCAGATTCTTCTGGCCAGCCTTAGAAGATCTTGCAACCCTGGGTACCTACAGTATTTAAGAAACGTTTCACCACCAAATTGAGGACATGTGACAGGCATGGCACATGTGTCAACTTTCCTTGCTGAAGGGCGAAAAGAAGGCTAGTACCATTATTGCACACCACCATTCCTGTCTCAAGCTGGTGTGGCGTGAACCACCACTGGGCCTGCCCCTGCAGAGCTGACAGAATCTCTGCTCTGGAGTGGCTCCTGGTAAACAGATCACCTGAAGCACTGCATGGCATCTTTTAGGCTGACTTGTTTAATAGCCCCTTGAAGGATTAGGGGGTTCTGGTGGTTCATAGGACAATTTAGCAGAGGAGGGCGTGGAGTAGGAGGAGGTGGGGGTGGAGCTAAGAGATCTTGCATCATCACCACCAGATGTATGGAGAAGTGACAACAAAACAAGCTCCAGTACTGAGCCCTGTCCTGCACTCTTCTTAGTTGAAGGCAGAGTTACCCAGTGTGCTGTGAACAAAATATATTTTCCCTGACCATGCTTGCAGGACCACATGTTGGCAGTAATGTGGACCCTGCTGCTGACTGCCTTGTCCAATGATGTCACAACATTGCCTTCTACGTGATGGTACAGAACTGGAATGGCCTTACAGGCAAAGAAATAGTGGCTGGGAACCTGCCATTGTGGTACAGCACATTCGGATAATTCACAGAAGGGGGCAGAATCCTCCATGAGGAAAGGAGAGAAGTTGTAAAGGCAGAGGTTGTAAAGCCAGCAATTTGGACAAGCTGAAATTTAGACACTAGACATGTGGGTGGCAAGAAGTGTATTTTTTTCGATGCAGAAGCGGGGGCAGAGAAATTTGCCTGCTATACTCTACAGCTGGTGGTGTGCTACTGGCAGATGTGCTGCAAGGACCTGGGACATCCTGCGCTGTACCATCATCCCTGTCAGTGGAGGCTGCTGAGAGGTCATAAGATATAGCAGGGGTAGACATGAAAGTTGAGGAGCGAGGAGGAGAAGAGTTGTGTCCTTTTTGTGTGGCTTTCAGGTGCTCTTGCCAATGGGCTTAGTGGTGGGAGGTTAAATGCCCTGTCAAGCATGTGGTACCCAAATGTTTGGTGTTTTTGCCACACTTGGTGTGCTTGAGACAAATATTGCAAATTGCAATAGTGCGATCGGCTGCGCATGTACTAAAAAAGGCCCAGGCAGCTGAGCTGTGGGAAGTGGGTCGGGAGATTACAGCTCCAAAATCTGATGGAATAGGGTGGCTGCTCTCTACCCCTCTATAATGGCTGCCTCTGGAGGACATCCTTCCTCGTTGGGGTTGTACCTCCCCCTCACTTTCCTCCTCTGCTTCATCCGGCACCCAAGTTGCATCAGTGACCTCATCATCATCATCATCATCCCATCTATCCTCATCTTCACTGGAGACAACTTGTAAATACGCTGCAGCTGGGGGAACAAGACTGCCAATTTGTGTACCATTGTTCTCCCCTCTCTGTAGGCTCATATTCCTGTCTTCCTCAACCTCAGAACCAACATCTTAATATGTCTGGGCATTATCAAGAAGTGGCTGATGCTGTGTTCAAATAACTCAGCTGACTCCTCCATGCCTGATGCTGGGGCTATAGCAGGAATAGCTGGGGACATGGTGGCAGAAGAAGACACTCTGGAAGCTGCAGTGGACTGCACACTAGTCTCTGCTTGGAAATGATGCCCTGCCTGAGGACTGACCACATCCACCTTTGCCTGTGGACACATACGCTGCTGCCCCCCTCAAAGTGCCATGGAAACATCTGCCTCTTCTTGTTGGTCTCCCAGACATGATGGGTGGAGGGGGCTTATTACCCAAATGTAATAGTAACTGGGAAATGTGTGATTGGATGCACTTTACTGAATGAAAAGTGGTGTTTGGTGCACTTTAAATTGAGGACTGACACTGACAGAAATGTAAAAACTATTAAAAAAATTAAAAAGGAAGTAACCTTTTATAGTGTGGAGTGGGACTATGAGCACTGAGCCATGATTGGGCAAAGTCTTCATGACTTTGTCCAATAATGGCTCTGACAGTGTTCTGTGCCCTAATTGGGCAAAGCCTTGCACCTGACCAGCGGTCAGGTATATTACTTCAATTAGGGCCCTTAAATTCACTGTGCAGTTCAAGCCGAGCAAAAGTTTAACCCGAAGATCACCTGTTCGCCCATTCGGCAAACATCTGACTATGCGGGGTGCTCGGTTGGATGTTCATCCAATGAACCATTCCATTTTTCAGCGCTAAGCTGATGAACATCTAACCGAGCACCCCGCATATTCAGGTGATGTTCGGGTTAAGCTTTTGCTTGGCTTAAACTGATCGCCCAACTCTATTCAAGAGGAATACAAGACAAAGGGTAAATATTTTAGGGTACAGCTAACATCTTTAAAGGCTCCCTGTAATTTAGCGAATCTTCACTACCTGAGGTCAGGTCCTCTTTAAATTGTCTCCCTGGCTATACCATGGAGTTACGGAAGGAGTATGATGTCACATATGATGCTTGAGGGGTTTCCCCGAGAAATAAACCTTCTATGGAGTCTAATTATGTTATTGTGTGACTTTGCCCAATTCTTGGCAGACATTTATACCTCCGCCCACACCAATATAGATCTATAATTACAGATAGAGAGATGGACTATTTCACAACAACAACCAGTGCCTGGAAGTCACAAGGAAGTGAAGGATTGGGAGGATTTATTAATGTGATGAATCAGTGAAATTAACAAATAATGAGAACCAAACAAGGTGAATGTTTTGACATGAGGAGATGACATCTGAGATCCAAATGATGAACACCAATATCTGTGTATGAAGATGGAAACAATCAATACTGATATCTGCAGATAACATAACTGAACAAACAGTACAAGAATTATAGGAAATAATAATTTCTATACCCAAATACACACCCGACTAGGACAGGACCAGGCGCAAATACACACCTGACTAGGACAGGACCGGGCTCAAATACACACCTGATTAGGACAGGACCGGGCCCAAATACGCACCTGGATAGGACAAGTCCGAGCCCAAATATGCACCTGACTAGGACAGGACCAGGCCTAAGATAGAATAGACACCCAATTAGGACAGAACCAGGCCCAAGGACAGGACCGGCCCAATTACACACCTGACTAGGACAGCACCAGGCCCAAATACGCACCTGACTAGGACAGGACCAGGCCCAAATATACACCCGACTAGGACAGGACCGGCCCCAAATACACACCCGATTAGGACAGGAACAGGCCCAAATATGCACCTGACTAGGCCAGGACCGGGCCCAAATACACACCCTAGTAGGACATGACCGGGCCCAAATACACACCATAGTAGGACAGGACCAGGCTCAAATACAAATCTGACTAGGACAGGACCGGGCCCAAATACACACCTAAGACAGAACTGGGCCAAAATATGCACCAGACTAGGACAAGACCAGACCCAAATACACACCCTAGTAGGACAGGACCGGGCCCAAATACACATCTGACAAGGACAGGACTGGGTCTTCTCAAAGTCTTTCCAAGATCTGAGACCAGTGGAGACCAGACGCAATCTGTCTCAGCTACTGGGAGGACATTGGGGGTCAGAAGACCCAGTCCTGTCCTAATCTGGTTATCAGCATGTTTTCCTCCGTTTGGGAGCTTAACCACTTAACAACCGGCCCATAGCCAAATGACGGCTACAGGGCGGTTGTTTAACTCTGGGAGGACGTCCAGGGACGTCCTCCCAGAATTCTGCTCTCGCGCGCCCCCTAGGGCGCGCACTCGAGAGCATCCGTGATCGCCGGGTCCACAGATCCCGGTAAATGGCCGCTGATCGCGGCCGTTTACCATGTGATCGCTCCGTCAAATGACGGAGCGATCACAAGTAAACAAACCGGCGTCATCTGATGACGCCGGTTCCTCTCCTCCCCCTCTCCTCCCCTCCTGTGTACCGATCGGTACACAGTGACCGAAGAGGCGGATGGATGGATGGCTGCAGCGTTGTGGGCTGCATCTGTAGTGCCCACAGCGCTGCACAGAGACATCCATCCATCCATCCATCCATGCTCAGCCATCCCTACTACTCTGCATGCCCTGCAATGCTGTGCAATACTCTGCAATTCCCTCTGCAATACTCTGCCATACCCTGCAATACCCCAAAATACTCTGCCATACCCTGCAATACCCCGCAATACTCTGCCATACCCTGCAATACCCCGCAATACTCTGCCATACCCTGCAGTACCCCGCAATACTCTGCCATACCCCGCAATACTCTGCAATACCCTTCAATACCCCGCAATACTCTGCCATACCCTGCAGTACCCCGCAATACTCTGCCATACCCCGCAATACTCTGCAATACCCTTCAATACCCCGCAATACTCTGCCATACCCCGCAATACTCTGCCATACCCCGCAATACTCTGCCATACCCCGCAATACTCTGCCATACCCTGCAATACTCTGCAATACTCTGCCATACCCCGCAATACTCTGCCATACCCCGCAATACTCTGCCATACCCTGCAATACTCTGCCATACCCCGCAATACTCTGCCATACCCCGCAATACTCTGCAATACCCCGCAATACTCTGCCATACCCCGCAATACTCTGCCATACCCCGCAATACTCTGCAATACCCCGCAATACTCTGCCATACCCCGCAATACTCTGCCATACCCTGCAATACTCTGCAATACTCTGCCATACCCCGCAATACTCTGCCATACCCCGCAATACTCTGCCATACCCCGCAATACTCTGCCATACCCCGCAATACTCTGCCATACCCCGCAATACTCTGCAATACCCCGCAATACTCTGCCATACCCCGCAATACTCTGCCATACCCCGCAATACTCTGCCATACCCTGCAATACTCTGCCATACCCTGCAATACCCCGCAATACTCTGCCATACCCCGCAATACCCTGAAATACCCCGCAATACTCTGCCATACCCCGCAATACTCTGCCATACCCCGCAATACTCTGCCATACCCCGCAATACTTTGCCATACCCTGCGATACTCTGCCATACCCCGCAATACTCTGCCATACCCTGCAATACCCCGCAATACTCTGCCATACCCTGGAATACCCCGCAATACTCTGCCATACCCTGGAATACCCCGCAATACTCTGCCATACCCTGGAATACCCCGCAATACTCTGCCATACCCTGCAATACCCCGCAATACTCTGCCATACCCTGCAATACCCCGCAATACTCTGCCATACCCTGCAATACCCTGAAATACCCTGAAATATCCCGCAATACCCAGCCATACTCTGCAATACTCAGTGATACCCAGCCATACTCTGCCATACCCAGCCATGCTCTGCAATACCCCACAAAAATCTGCAATACTCTGCCATACCCAGCCATACTCTGCCATACCCAGCCATACTCTGCCATACCCAGCCATACTCTGCCATACCCAGCCATACTCTGCAATACTCGGTGATACCCAGCCATACTCTGCCATACCCAGTCATACTCGGCGATACTCTGCAATACCCAGCCATGCTCAGCCGTACCCAGCCTCTGTATGTGGCCAGGCTGTTGAACTCTCACACATGTGGTATCGCTGTACTCAGGAATAGTAGGAGAATCTATTTTGGGGTGTCATTTTTGGTATGTACATGTTATGTGTTAGAAATATTGTATAAATGGACAACTTTGTGTTAAAAAAAAAAAAAGCGTTTTAACCACTTCCCGCCTTCCGTCATACGACGTCCTTGACTTTGTGCGGGGATATCTGAATGATGGGTGCAGCTACAGGCATCATTCAGATATCATCTTTTTTAGCCGGCGATTCCCTACACCATAAGAATGATCGTAGCGGCTGTTACACTGCTTGATCATTCTTACGGGAGGCGAGAGGGTACGCCCCCCCCTCCCGCCGCCCTCCGGTGCTTCTACCGACTCACCGCTATGATCGAAGCCAGGATCTTTTTTTTTTTTTTTTTTTTTATTTCAGGAACAGCCTAGAGGTGAGATGTGGGGTCTTATTGACCCCATATCTCACTGTAAAGAGGACCTGTCATGCCATATTCCTATTACAGGGGATGTTTACATTCCTTGTAATAGGAATAAAAGTGATCAAAAAATTTTTTTTTTTTGGAAAAAAGTGTCAAACTAAAATAAATAAAGTAAAATGAACAATAAAAAAAAATAAAAATTTTTTAAAGCGCCCCTGTCCGTGTGCTCGCATGCAGAAGCGAACGCATACGTAAGTCCCGCCCACATATGAAAACGGTGTTCAAACCACACATGTGAGGTATTGCTGCGATCGGTAGAGCGAGAGCAATAATTTTGGCCCTAGACCTCCTCTGTAACTCAAAATTTGTAACCAGTAAAAAATTTTAAAGCGTCGCCTATGGGGATTTTTAAGCGGTGAAGTTTGGCGCCATTCCACAAGCGTGTGCAATTTTGAAAGGTGACATGTTAGGTATCTATTAACTCGGCGTAACTTCATCTTTCATATTATGCAAAAACATTGGGCTAACCTTACTGTTTTGTTTTTTTTTAAAGCAAAAAACAGTTTTTTTTCCAAAAAAAACGCGTTCCAAAAATTGCTGCGCAAATATCATGCGAGATAAAAAGTTGCAATGACCGCTATTGTATTCTCTAGGGTCTTTGCTAAAAAAACATATATAATGTTTTGGGGTTCTATGTAATTTTCTAGCAAATAAATGATGATTTTTACATGTAGGAGAGAAATGTCAGAATTGGCCTGGGTGCTCCAGAACGCCTGAAGGTGCTCCCCTGCATGTTGGGCCTCTGTATGTGGCCACGCTGTGTAAAAGTCTCACACATGTGGTATTGCCATACTCGGGAGTAATAGCAGAATGTGTTTTGGGGTGTAATTTGTGGTATGCATATGCTGTGTGTGAGAAATAACCTGCTAATATGACAATTTTGTGAAAAAAAAAAAAAGAAAAAAAAAAAACTTGATTTTGCAAAGAATTGTGGGAAAAAATGACAACTTCAAAAAACTCACCATGCATCTTTCTAAATACCTTGAAATGTCTTCTTTCCAAAAAGGGGTCATTTGGGGGGTATTTGTACTTTTCTGGCATGTTAGGGTCTCAAGAAATGAGATAGGCCGTCAGTACTTCAGGTGTGATCAATTTTCAGATATTGGTACCATAGCTTGTGGACGCTATAACTTTCACAAAGACCAAATAATATACACTAATTTGGGTTATTTTTACCAAAGATATGTAGCGGTATAAATTTTGGCTAAAATATATGAAGAAAAATTACTAATTTTCAAAATTTTATAACAGAAACGAAGAAAAATTTATTTTTTTTACAGATTTTTCGGTCTTTTTTCTTTTATAGCGCAAAAAATAAAGAACCCAGCGGTGATTAAATACCACCAAAAGAAAGCTCTATTTGTGTGAAAAAAAGGACAAAAAATTCATATAGATACAGTGTTGCATGACTGAGTAATTGTCATTCAAAATGTGAGAGCACCAAAAGCTGAAAATTGGTCTGGTTATTAAGGGGGTTTAAGTGCCCAGTGGTCAAGTGGTTAAAGCGGTTGTAAAGGGTGATTTTTTAGAAATACAAAATAATAAACGTTTTACTTGTAGGCAGGATGGAAATGTGTGCAGCTTAGTTAGCTAGCAGCCGGTCCACCTGTGCCATAAAAAGGAGGACATCTAAGGTCCAGAAGCTGGAGCGGGAATGCAGGTACTGACGGGTTCAAGTCTCATTGCATACCTCTAAACTGTCCCTGATTTGGAGGGACTGTCCCTGATTTGGAACAAAGTCCCTCTGTCCCTCATTCCTCCTCATTTGTCACTCATTTTGGTCTTATCTATATAGTTGTATATAAAATGCACTTTTTAGCTTTTAAAAAGTGTTTCCCAGAGCTAAACATTTCTTCCAATTTCTAAATTGCTACATTTGTACATTTAAAAAGCCAGTATAAAAGAATGGGAGTGGTAAAACAAGCACTTGTGGGTTTAACTAATTTTTTTGTATAATTCTCCTTTAAGGGGTGTGACAGGGTGTGTGTCCTATGCTTACATAGTATTGCTAATAGGTGTCCCTCTTTCACATCTCAAAAAGTTGGGAGGTGTGTCATAGTAGCGCAGCTGAAGGAACCAGAATGGTGGAAGACCAAACCATGGACAATGCCATAATGGACTTTCCCATCATTGAGGGATGCCAGGGCCACTACATTATCTTAGGATCAGGGACAGGAGTGAAGTAACAGGGGTAAGTTGGACTGGAGGAGGGGTGCAGGCTCAGCAAGTAATGCAAATATACAAGCTACAATTAAGTACAAATATTGTAACAAATATATTCATGACATACAAAAAAGATCTTAATTCATTAAACATCTATGAGGTTTGCGAAAAGGGAAAAGGAGAAGAAAAAAAAAGAGAGATCATAAAACAAAAACCAAGACCCACCAAAACATACAAACACAAAGCTGAACTGAACCCAGAAGGAGAGCCAAGGTCAACAAACAACTACCTTATTGTTAGTTGCTTCACATGACCGCAGTCTCCGCCTGGTCCCGGGCATTCGCTACCCCATGTGCACATGACTCCACCCACACACTGGCATAGTCCAAGGGACCCTGCCAACAAACTCCCCTGCTCTCAGGGCCAGAGTAACATAGGGGCTATTGGAGATAGGCCCAGCCCAATGAGTCATTAATGCTGTTTGGTCTGTGTGTACACGATTAATATGCAAATTGCGGGCTGTATTGTTATGTATATGGAAGGCGGTATTGTTTTGTAAATCACGGATGGCAGGCGGTATTGTTATATAAATCACGGTCAAAAGGCGGTCTTGATATGTAAATCACGGACTGCAGGCTGTATTGTTATGTAAATTGTGGGTGGCAGGCGGTATTTATATGTAAATTGTGGGTGGCAGGTGGTATTGCTATGTAAATTGCGGGTGGCGAAATGTTGGTAGCTCTCTTAATTTTGTCTATACAGCTGTTGCCTATGATGACCCAACCTAGATCCATGCGCTGGGCAAATGGGGCATCTGGGGGTCCACTGACTTGTCTGTTTACCTTAGAATGTCTCTTCCCAACAGAAGAAGGATCTGAGCATCTTTGTCAAGCAGCGGTATCTCATTTGCTATAACCTTCAGGTGAGGGTGATGGAAGGCAGCAGCATGAGTAAGGATTTCTTCCTTGTCAGCAGGTATCTGATTGCAAGTGTAGGTAGGGGCAATTACAGGTTACCTTTGAGAGAAGATACCATGAGTCCATGAGCCCTTCTTCCAGAAACCTCTATAGTTCCACTACAGGTACCTAAGGTGTAAGGATGAGCTTCGCCTTTTATTTTAAATGGATCAAACAGTTCTGATTTTTCTAGTGATCTATTGCTCTGATCATCTAAGATAGCATACGCCTTTAGAGTCTTTCCTGGTTGATCCTCGAGGTATATGTTCACCAAGAATATTTTAGCACAGGACTTATCACAGAGGTCTTCTCCACAAACTTCAGTGCAGGATGAAGAAACCATAGTAAAATTAGGCACAATGTCTGTATTCTCCCTGCCATGCGTTGACCTGGAAGGAGAGTTAGCATCAAGTCCAAACTATGTGTGTGATTTTATGTCAGTATTACATTGTATATCCCTGGATGTTGCTGTCGTTCAGGTGCTTATCTAATCGTTTTTGAAATTATCGATGCTCCCCGCTGAGACCACCGCCTGTGGAAGAGAATTTCACATCCTAACTGCTCTTACCGTAAAGAACCCTCTACGCAGTTTAAGGTTAAACCTTTCTTCTAATTTTAGTGAATGGACACGTGTCGTATCAAATTCCCTTTCGGGGAAAAGCTTTATCCCTATTGTGGGGTCACCAGTACAGTATTTGTACATTAATAAAAAATAAATTGTTGGGACTTTGTATGAGACAACTGCTACAGAGTTTGTATGTCTCCATCCCTGAATCGTAGAAAAAAAAATCCCCTTCTTTTTCCCCCCTTTTTTTCTGGTATTTGTACATTGAAATCATATCCCCTCTCAAGTGTCTCTTCTCCAGAGAGAATAAGTTCAGCGCTCACAACCTTTCCTCATAACTAAGATCCTCCAGACCCTTTATTAGCTTTGTTGCCCTTCTTTGTAGTCGCTCCATTTCCAGTACATCCTTCCTGAGGACTGGTGCCCAGAACTGGACAGCATACTTCAGGTGCGGCCGGACCAGAGTCTTGTAGAGCGGGAGAATTATCGTTTTATCTCTGGAGTTGATCCCCTTTTTAATGCCAATATTCTGTTTGCCTTATTAGCAGCAGCTTGGCATTGCATGTCATTGCTGAGCCTATCATCTACTAGGACCCCCAGGTCCTTTTCCATCCTAGATTCTTCTAGATTTCTCTACATTGAACCTCATTTGCCATGTAGTTGCCCACCCCATTCATTTGTTCAGATCTTGCAAGGTTTCCACATCCTGCGGAGATGTTATTGCCCTGCTTAGCTTAGTATCGTCTGCAAATACAGAGATTGAACTGTTTATCCCATCCTCCAGGTCGTTTATGAACAAATTAAATAGGATTGGTCCCAGCACAGAACCCTGGGGAACCCCACTACCCACCCCTGACCATTCCGAGTACTCCCCATTTATCACCACCCTCTGAACACGCCCTTGTAGCCAGTTTTCTATCCATGTACTCACCCTATGGTCCATGCCAACGGACCTTATTTTGTACAGTAAACGTTTATGGGGAACTGTGTCAAATGCTTTTGCAAAATCCAGATACACCACGTCTACAGGCCTTCCTTTATCTAGATGGCAACTCACCTCCTCATAGAAGGTTAATAGATTGGTTTGGCAAAAACGATTCCTCATGAATCCATGCTGATTACTGCTAATGATATCGTTCTTATTATTAAATTCTTGTATATAGTCCCTTATCATCCCCTCCAAGAGTTTACATACTATTGATGTTAGGCTAACTGGTCTGTAATTCCCAGGGAAGAAAATCCCTGGAGCAGAAGGAACTGTAGTGTAGGGGCTGTATGACTGGGGGGACGCTGTACAAAGATGCACCAGGAAGTAGTGGGCAGGAAGGGGGAGGCATTGCTGTGGGCTCAGGGGGTGGTACCACAGTCTTTTACTAAGCACGAGGGCAGGGTGGAGCTTACCAGTCAGGCACAGTGTTGGAAGAAGTAACACACAAGCTTAGAGCTTTTAGCTTGTCTGCTGTTACCTCTTAATGGAGCAGCTGGACAGGATTCTAGAGCAGCTCCACTCTGAGGCCGTGGTACACGGGCTGGAGTGGTTTGCTGCTCAGTTGGCTGAGCTGCTGCTGGGGTCGGGGGATGGTATGTCGAGCCAGTCCTCCCCTCCCCCCTCCCCCCCACAGCGCTCGCACAGAGGTCGTGACCTCCGGCGCGCTTCAGCCCAGATGCAGTATCCAGGGTTGGCCGCCATTCAGGGAGCGCGTTACCGGACCCTCCAGCTCCCTGGACCAAGCTTCATGCCCCTGCTCTGGCCGGGGGGAGGGGGGACAGGCTCGACATACCTTCCCCTGACCCCGGCAGCAGCAAAGCCAAACGAGCAGCAAACCACTCAGGCCCTTGTACCGGCCCATCGCATCATGGCATCCCCTTCCCCCACCAGACCTGCAGCGGCATTGGCTCATGCGTGGTGCGGCCTGGCGTGGAAGAACTGATGGAACAGGCGCAGGCCACTCCCCCAGGGCAGCTGCGGCCATCAATGGTGGAAGCAGAGGTCCAAGGGGTGATGGCGTCGGTGCCAGAGCAGCTGCTGCTGGCAAGCAGAGGGCTCCGCATGTGAGGTTGGTGGTGGTAAGCCAGATGGTGAGGAGAGCCCCTGAAGTCACTGTCGCCCATGAGCACCTGGCCCCTGCAGCTACCATAGCATCCCCTGATGGCCAGAAGGACCAGTGATCGGAGGGCGAGCTGTCTGAGTCAGATTCTGAGGTGCCAGGAATGGCGGCGGACCTGCCGTGGTCTCTACAGGGATTTGGAGTGGCGGCTGGTCGGTCAGTTTCCCCTGGGCAGCCTGGTAAGTCCTCTTCTTTTTCTTTACCTTTCTTTACCTTCTCCTATCTCCATGTTGTCTGTGTCTCCCCCTCTCCCCGCCATCACCTCCTCTGGGGAATGGGGTAGGGGCCTTGGGTGTGGGCAGTGTCCTGGGGCCTGGGAAAGGGTTGCTGCAGCAATTAATGGTGTTGCTGTTAGCGGGCTGCAGAGATATGGTGAGCAGGGGCATCACAGCGGTGCCCGTTGCTGCCACGATCTTGCCTGCAGCGGCATGGGTGGTCGGGGGATGCGTGACCGGTTACCTCCCCCCCGCCGGCAGTCCCGCTATCAGCTGCAGTGGGTCCGCAGGCTTTGTTGGCAGTAACTGGGATGTCTGGAGTTCCCTCGGCAGTGGTGGGGACTCCGCAGGTAAGTACAGGGGTGGGAGCCACCCCTCTGGCAGCAGCAGGAGCTTTTCTGGTGAGTTCGAGGGTGGGTGCTACTCCCCCAGCAGTGGCTGGAACCTCCAAGGTGAGTACAGGGGAGGGCGCCACTGCAGGGTCGCTGAACATGGATGGGATTCGGCTGGTGGAAGCGGCTAGCTGCGATTTCTATGTTTGCTACGAGGGCCCCCTGGGGGCTCACTTAAAAGCAGAGGTGAGGGAGAAGAAGGGTGACTACGTAGAGATCTTTTCGCTGCTGCTGCTTGAGAAGTTTAATTTAGATAAAGTCAAGCCGGATGAGAGCAAAAAGGAAGAACAGGAAAAACGGTGTTATCGCCTTATCCCGCGAACATTTGCAAATTGGATGCAAGCCTTTAACATTTTAGCTAGTGTTATCGGGGAGAAGGCGCCATTCTGCTATCTCGATTCTATTAGTGAGGCCCAAAGGGTGTATGGGGGGTGGTGGGGCTGCGCTACGATGAGCAGTTCCGGCAACGGAAGGCAGTGAGACCAACATTGCGTTGGGATCACAAGGACATTGGTTTGTGGATGAAGCTCATGACGCAAGCCAGGGTTGCGCTGCAGCTCTTTCATGGGGGGGCCGGGGGTGCCCAAGCCTCTTCACCATTGGCCAGTAAGTGCAAGGGGTTCTGTTGGCAGTTCAACGAGGGCACTTGCAAATTCGGGGGATCATGTTGTTTTCAGCACGAGTGTTCGGGTTGCAGAGGAGCACATTCCTTGTCAAAATGCTTCAAGAGACAAAAAAAACGGGCGGCGCTGGAAAAAGGGATGACGCCGGTGAAGGTGGAAAAAATGGCGCCGTACCTAAGTAGGTATCCAAACTGGGAGGCGGCACGGATGCTGTGGTTGTGCTTTAAGGTGGGTTTCCCGATTCCCAGCGAATTGACAGAAATCCCTCCCATCTTGGCCAACCTGCGGTCAGCATATGATCACCCGGATGTGGTTTCTAGTAAACTGCGAAAGGAGGTAGCATTGGGTAGGATGGCGGGTCCATTTGCAGTACCGCCAGTTGGGGACTTGGTGGTATTGCCATTGGGGGTGGTCCCTAAGAGAGAACCGAATCAGTTTCGGCTTATTCATCACCTTTCCCACCCAAAGGGTGGGTCGGTGAACGACGCAATTGAGCCAGCGTGTCCTGTACCTTCTCTGATGAGACGGTGCGATGGGTGCAGCGGTTTGGTAGGGGGGCGCTTATGGCAAAGACCGATATTGAGTCGGCCTTTGGGACCCCCAGATGAAGTTGTGTGAAACAACGTAACGCGTAGGGATTGGCCGGATAGAGCCGTGACCAGAAGTGACGTGAGAAGGGGAGGAACAACGCCTAATTTGTTCCCTGTGTTTTTTAATTTTGCTTTGTGTAAGAGTATATGCCTTTTAATAAATACGTTTTTAAAAAAAAACTTGACATACTGCACTATTGGAGCCCCCCCCCCTTTTCTCTCTCCCTGTCTCCTCTTCACGGAGGTACCATCCCATCTAACAGTAGAGAGAGACTGAACGTAGCTAGGAGAGAGGAAACAGCATCACGATATGCCATCCAGAGGAGAGATGATCACTGCTTAGGAAAACCGAGGGATCCCCCCAGTGGTGACGGCGGTAATTGCATGCTATCACTAATCTCGAGGTAAGAGTTCTGGGAGACCATACACATAAAGGAGCTGCAGCAGAAACATTTGGAACAATCCTCCTTACCTCATCTTATATTCATAGGACTTTATTATCCTCTACCCACTATAATACTGGTTGGACTTCCTACAGATTGCCCCTTATCACTGTCATACACAATTAAAGTGAAAGTTATCAAGTCCAGACTATACTTACTTCATCCTATTCCATATGTTTGGATATATATTTATTTGTTTATTATTGATACTATTGCCTGCCAAGCACTGAGAATTCACGTATGGACATTATTATTGCCATACAGATTACTGATTGAATATTTCCCATTTGAGATATAATATTTTTAAATATTTGTATATACTTTTTATATTTTTTATATACTTTATATATTTTTTCCTAAATACCACGTGGTTTTATACGATATGGACATAATTTAAATACTCTCCTAAAATATTTTAATTTATTACTTTGGCACTATTTTAATATCTGCGCAGAATCACCTTATTATTTATTTCATTTGAAAAGTGGTTTGTGTCACACTAATAGATTCTGCTGCATTTATTTATGCACTTTCACTTTTAAATTGTTTATGAATATTTTGCACTTATCCAGAGTAGCGCAAAAGGCACTATGCTCACTTAAACAGTTGATATTAACCAGGCCAGAATTGAGTTGACAATGGTTGATTTGTCCAAGCCAACTCAATTTTAAGATAACAGCTGAAGACCCTTTGATGTGTTAGTCTCATGCAAGTCTACCTAGGGGTGTGAGGTATGGGCTGTTAACCTAATTGAACATTTCAAAGGGTACATTGTTTAAAGGACCATAGAAGAAGTATTTATTGATGGTAATTAGACTTGAGGGGGTAACAATGGGATCAAGGAGTGTTTTGGGTTGGCCTAGCGGAAGGCTCCCTCCTGTGGGGCTAATTTATCAGGGAGGCTTGTTGATATGCAAGAATACAGATTAGGAATGTAGGTATTCCAAGGGCTCAAAAGGGTGTTCAGGTGGTATCTGTTAATCTAATTACACATATCTAAGGGGACTTGTTGATATTAATATGCAAGAATAATGTAGGTATTCCAAGGGCTCAAAAGGGTATTCAGGTGGTATGTGTTAATCTAATCTAATTACACATATCTAAGGGGACTTGTTGATGTTGATATGCGGGAGTGCAAATTGGGGCGGTTTACGACTGCAGCTGTTCACGGCTGGGAGTTGTTGTCTGTTTGAAAGACTAAAGCTAATCAAAGTCCTAAATTGAAACGGCCAATCAAATTGCTCAGCCATTCAATATTTAGTGAATATAACACGGCATTCAGTCTATAGGTTTTTAGGTGAGGCTTGTCTGTGTATGGACACACAGACCTAAGAATATGGGGTTCTGAATTATATCTCCTCTGTCGGATTTTTCTGTCATCTGTGGACTTTGGACTTTGTTCTGTGTTGGAAGTCAATAAAGTGCATCTCTCTGGAAGAATTGGGTTGCTGTGGAAGAGTACTTACTAATTAATTATCATACCCACTCTACATCATATCACCCAGTATATATTATATCACTATACCTGTATACCACAATATTATTATATCACTACACTTATCTGACCCTAAAAACGTAACTTATATCACCGCCGGGCGATCAGGGGGTTAAACCTTTATAAGGTAATAAACGGCGGGTGCCTAAAACTATAATAAACTATAATAAACTATAATAAACAAACCAACTAACCAGCGTCACCCATAACAATTATATGGTGATCGCTGGTGAAAGGGTTAACTAGGGGGCAATCAGGGGGTTAAAACCTTTAGTAGGTAGTATATGGGGGTCCCTGTCACTATAAAACACTGACGGCGAACCTATATAGTTACCTCCATAACTAGCGTCACCTGTGTCACTAATACAGCAATCAGAAAAATGATCGCTTAGTGACACTGGCGACAGGGGGTGATCACGGGGTTAAAACTTTATTGGGGGGGGTTAGGGGGGTACCCTAGACCTAAAGGGGGGTACCCCAGACCTAAAGGGGGCTAACCCTAACTGCCCTAACACTTATAACTGTCACAAACTGACACCAATGCAATAATCAGAAAAAAAACTGCTTTTGGTGTCAGTGTGACAGGGGGTACAGGGGGGTGATCAGGGGGTACAGGGGGGTGATCAGGGGGTGACTGGGGGGTGATGGGGGGGTGACAAGTGTGCCTGCGTGTTCTACTGTTAGTGTAGTGTTGGTGCAAACTTACTTGGATGTCTTCTCTCCTAGGCGAACAAAAAGACCGGCTCGAAGAGAGTGACATCACTTCCTCTGCTTCTGTTTACATTACAGAAGCCGAGGAAGCCTGTCATTGGCTAGGAGTGATCGCGAGGGGGGAGCCACGAATGAGTGGCCTCCCCCTCACCTTTGATCGCCCCTGACCTGAATCCGACCGCCGCAGGCACCGGGGGGGTCTGATTGGACCCCCCACCCACGGGCAGGCAAGGACGTACCTGTAAGTCCTTTTGCCTGTTCGTGCCATTCTGCCAACGTACATCGTCGTGCGGCGGTCGGCAACTGGTTAATAAATAATCTAATAATGAAAAAAAAAGAAGGGAGCTCTGCTCCCCCCCCACTTGTGAGGTCCACTATCTCCTCCATTGCAGTATCACTGAGCTCAGAGCTACCGCAACAGGGAAGAGAGCGCATGCAAAGAGGTTTGAGTCAGCTGGGGGTGTCTTAGCAACGTCCTAGCAACAAGACAGGATGGGATAATGCTGTAGTAGGGGTCTATATTCATTATTGATTTACAAAGATCTTGGTATTCGTTATTATAAAATGGACCTTCAGTCATTTTTTCATCTTTCCATCTATTAAATCTTCTGCCCTTCTTGTTGCTGTTGTTGTTATAACTTTTGATAGTAAAAAAATTTTTCTCTGCCAGTAAATCCCTTATACAGCCCACTTCCTGTTTCTTGTCTGGTCATTGGCCGAGGTTTATGACATCATGCACAGCTCTCTCTCTCACTCTCCTGAGAGTTTACCAGGAAGGGAGGGGGGATGAGTCAAAAGAGGGCCAATGAGAGCTGCAGAGCTGGAGGTGTGCCTCTGTGGGGTTGATTTACTAAAGCCAAATAGACTGTGCACTTTGTAAAGTGTAGTTGCTCCAGAGCTTAGTAAAAAAGGTAAAGCTTCACTTTGCAAAGAGCACCCAATCACGTGCAAGGGAAAAAAAACAAAATGGCATTTTTGCTTGCACATGATTGGACGATGGAGTCAGCAGAGCTTTCCCTTTTTTACTAAGCTCTGGAGAAACTGCACTTGCAGAGTGCTCAGTCTTTTTTCCTTTAGTAAATCAACCTCTGTGTGTGTCTGTGTAAATACAGGAAGTGAACAGACAGCGGCTTCAGCTGCCCACAGTTAAAATGGCTGCCGCCAGACTCAGTGGAGGGAGATTTCTGCAGCATATTTGGCAAATACAGATTCCCAGTATATATGAAATAATATGCAAAGTGGTTGGAGGGAAGCTTCAGAATGGCAAAGATGTTTTTATTACGAATTATGTGAGCAGACTGCAGTTCCTTTAGTTTAAAGATAATGATTTTGTTTTATGTATATTTGTTTGTGTGTGTATATATATATATATATATATATATATATATATATATATATATATATATATACACATACACTCACCGGTCACTTTATTAGGTACACTTGCTCGGTAACACAAATTGCTAATCAGCCAATCACATGGCAGCAACTCAATGCATTTAGGCATCTAGAGGTGGTGAAGACGACTTGCTGAAGTTCAAACTGAGTCTCAGAATGAGGAAGAAAGGGGATCTCGGTGACTTTGAACGTGGTATGATTGTCGGTGCCAGACGGGGCTGTGTGACGGAACTGCCCATCACCCAGCCTGGGTGCCTCCGTCAACATACAGCTTCCTCCAGTCTGGACCCAGGAAGCAGATATTATAGCTGAATATTGCACCCGAGAACATAGACGACACTAGCTTAGGTGCGGACTGGAACTGACTTTATTATAAATTCACACAGAATATATACCATGCGAGATCGGATAAGTGAAAAGAACAGAACACCAGTGCTATATAGTGGAAACCTGTGGAGAAGTTCAATATATATATATAAGGAAAATAAGTCAATGAGAAGGGCTCTATACCCAGTGCTGCTGAAAAAAAACTCATAACTGGTAGAAATGGATCAATCAGAACACGAAAACATGCCAGCGCTCCAAGGGTTAAAGAAAAACAGTCCTCAATTTGTAGAATATTATGCTGAGAAATAAATGAATTTATTCAAAGTAGCAGCTGCTGAAATACAGTTCTGTTCACTCACAATAAAAAGAAAACAATGTATCAGGTTTACATAGACACTAGACGTTCCTCTGAGCAAACATTGGCTATATTCAATCACACTCCGGTTCCTTCTCCCAATCGGAGGAAGGGGGAGAAAAAAAAAGCAGGACAGTCAATGGACCCTCACATTGGGATGTGATCCCAGGAGACATCTACTCACCAGCATGTGGAGAGACCCCCGGTGTGTGGAACAATGGATATGACAGTTGTATGCAGCGGGGAGGATAGGGAGGAGCTCCGCTCTTACATGAGGCAGTGACGTCAGACGAGCCCTGGCTCAGGAAGGGAATAGACCAACCTTAATGAAATGTATCAGCTCTTAGATCGCTCATACACCAGCGGTGCAATCCTGTGCTCCTAACGATGCTGATATAACAACAGATGATCTGTCTGACACTTCAGAGAGAAGCGGTTAAACATTGGCAGTTTAACCTCCCTGGCGGTATTCCCGAGTCTGCCTCGGGGTGAGATTTCAGTACCAAAAGCCAGGATCGCAGGATCCGGGCAAAGTAACTCGAATGCTTCTCAATGCTGATAATCCTCTCACACATGTGGTATCAGGCACTGTGCTGACCGCTGCTGCGGAAGTATAACATACAAAGCTGAGAAGTCCAAACAGACAGGCAGGGAAGGTTGTAAAAATGCTGTTAACCTCCCTGACGGGATGATTATGTCAGATTTTTTGATGCTGAAAGCGGTACCATTGTTTTGCAAGGAAATTTGGCATTTTACATTGTAGGCCTGTAATTCTTAGGAATAACTCACTTAAATCTGTCCAAACCAGAGTCTAGTACAGATCCCAGGTATGATAAAGTTTGAAACACAAAATCATAAATTATAATATAATAAATAACTATAAATAAGTATAACAAATAATAACATAATAATAATAAAAATGATTCAATATTGTAATTAAATCAAAAACACAGAAATTTGCTCAGTTGCAGGATCGCTGTCATTACTCTTCAGTGATTGGTGACGGATCTCCCCACAAATCACTATCGCTCAATTCTGCGAGTGATTCTCATTTATTATCGCTGTTTTCTAGCTGGTCTAAAACCACTTTTGACGTAAAAGGACACTTTTTGGTTGCTATGGACAATCTCCAGTTTCCAGGCAGAAAGAACAGTATATATAATAAAACAAATGTCACAGGGGTGATAACCCTTCCCTATGTTTTCTAAAAAGCTTAAAAATAGATTTTTTGGCTGGAGCTAAACACGTTAAAAATGTACCCGTTCAAAATTACAAACAGATTCTACTTAACAACAAACCTACAGTCCCTGTCTTGTTTGCACCGCCTGTATACTGCTGTTCAGAGTATATAGGGCCTGGGCGCCCCACGCCTTTTCTTTTTTAATTTGGGTGCGGGGTTCCCCTTAATATCCATACAAGACCCAAAGGGCCTGGTAATGGACTGGGGGGTACCCATGCCATTTGTCTCACTGATTTTCATCCATATTGCCGGGACCCGACCTTACATTAAAGCCGCAAGCAGTTTTAAATGAGATTTTTTCCTTTAAAAATGACATTTGGTGCAGGGACTGTTCTAAACATGGGAAACATGCGCCACTTTACAGGCATACTATAGACACCCCCCAGGTACCATATTTAAAGGAATATTTCACTTTTTTTTCACTTTAAGCATCATTAAAATCACTGCTCCTGAAAAAACGTCAATTTTTAAAACTTTGTTTGCATTGATACATGTCCCCTGGGGTAGGACCCGGGTCCCCAAACCCTTTTTAGGACAATACCATGCAAATTAGCCTTTAAAATGAGCACTTTTGATTTCAAATGATCGAGTCCCGTGAACGTCAATGGGGTTCTAACGTTCGTGCGAAATTTCGGTCCATTCGCAGGTTCTGGTGTGAACCGAACCGGGGTTGTTCGGCTCATCCCTAATACCTACCTGTGCCCACAGCACTCCTGAACACGGGGGTTTATTCCCAGTGGTCCTAGACTGAATATGAAGCCTAAAACCAATATAACGGCGCCGCCTCATAGCACATCTAAAATGGCGCCACTGTAGTCTGCCTCAGGAACCTCCAGCTGCGCCAATACGAATTTAAAGACAAATATTACCTCACAGACTTCATCATATGACTCAGAGTTAGATTGTGAGAATTTGGAGGATTCACCTCAGGATGAAATAGCTTCACCAGTTATGTTGAAGCAAATCGAAAACATGCTTCAAAAAGCATTGAAACTCACTTCTGACCACATTACCACCAGCCTTACCAAGGAGATAAGAGAGCTGGGTCCACACTTGAAACTAGAGTAGATGACATCAGAAATTAGAACGTGAATTGTTCTACTGAAATTGACAACCTCAAGGAAGAACATGCAATATTAGAGACGAGACTGGAGGACTATGAAAACCATGCCTGATGCTCCAATCTGCACATTAGAGGTATTCCTGAAACTCGAATTGACTTACAAGCCACAAAAACAGCACTTTTCCGGGAACTACAACCAGCTTTCCCAGTGGAGCGACTGGAAATAGACAGGCTTCATAGAGCCCTAACACCCAAGAAATCTGACCGTCCACCTCATGATATCATTGCCAAGTTTCATTTCTACAGGACAAAAGAACAACTACTAACTGCAGTAATGAATTAAGAAACTCTCACCTTCCAAGGACATAACTACCAGCTTTTTGCAGATTTGTCCCAACTTGCAATCAACATAAAAAGGGATTTAAAACCCTTACTCCAAGTATTACAACGCAATCATATGACATATCAATGGGGTTTTCCCTTCTCGGTGCGTTTCGCATTCCAAGGCTCCAGATTTACATGTCGCTCTGCAAATGACCTCCGAACAACTCTCCAAGACATACATCTGTTGAATCTGACGCAAAATCAAGACACCACGTGACGAAGATCGACATTGTCTTCCTCAAACATATCATTTACGCTGCCAGGGAGAAATGAGCATCAGAGTTCGCCCAAAAGAGGCCGCTATCGATCACCTGACCAGGTCCCTGATGATTCTATGAATTGAAGAATACTTTATACTCATATTTTTCTTTCTACTTACCGGATGAGTCCACCAACTCTTACTGGGTCTTTTACACATGGCCTTAAATTTGTTTTTTCCATATTTAGCCGCATTTGGTTATGATATTATGGAAATGAGTTATCTTATCCATTTACATAAATCCATACTTTTATGATTTATCTTTCCTTTATCTCATAAATAATAAGGCAATTATACAGTTCTGTTATTTTTATTATCTCTGTTCTAGTCATTATTTTTTTTGCCTTAATAAGTTACTTTAATTATATCAACAGTTTTTAACATAACATATTATAGCTACAACTCTATTCCAGACAACCCTCTTCTACAAAGTGACAGTGTTTATTGAAACGTTGTCTCAGGGATCTGATAGTGCGGCCATCATACAACAACTTACAACGTCATGTAAGGTAATACACAACGTGGTCTGTGGAGCAATTGTAAAATTAGAGTCATTTTGATAGTTCTCTTACTCTCTTTTTTTGTAACTTTTTGATACAATAAGTACTGTACATGCTCTTAGCCATTTAGGACAAGCCTAGTTTGCCCTTCTTTAACCACTTGGTTACCTGATTCGGGGACTATACCACCAACTGGGTAGTAACTTTTTCTTTTTTGTATTGACTTCCAGTTGACCTGGCTTTTGGAACATCCATTGATCACACGTCCCTGGCTTCACATAAGGGATTTGTGGATACACTACAGAAAAACCTGAGACAAGCTTATGAGAAGGCAGTAGAGAATGCTACTACCCAAGCACAAAGAAATAAAAAGAATTTTGACTTAAAAGTGAAGGTGCGGGATCTTCAGCCTGGGAATTGTGTGTTGTTGAGAAACTTAGGGGCACCTGGGAAGCATAAGCTAGCAGTTCATTGGCGACCTCAACCATATATTATCTGCAAGCAGCTTCCTGACCTACCGGTGTATCAAATTCGCCCAGAAGGAAAAGCAGGCCCCTTGAAGATTTGGCATTGGAACATCTGCTTCCACTCTCCAATGCCATCCAAGTGCCCAAGTAGACCCACCCGACGGCACCCAAGACTACCTCCAATGGTGGAAGATGAGAACAGTGAGGATGAAGAGATAGTGCCTTATTGGTTATAGTCCCTAACACAAGAAACTTATTTTGCACCACTGAAGGAGGAAGGGAGAGCTCTTCAAGTCCAGGTGTGGAGATTTTGTCTCTACCCGAAAGGGTTAGAGAAGTCAAGACCGAAAACAGTAGTCCTTCCACTGAAGGGGTTTTGGAGGTTTGATCAGCTTCAATGATGTAGATCTAATACTACCGGAACCAGACTGGTCCTGTGAAGTTGGAGTCCCACTATCAGATGAGGAATCTTGTGAAATTCAAGTACACACGCCTGACAATACTGAAGTTGCAGCTCTTCCCGTAGCTGAGTTCAATTCTGCTCGTCCTTCATTGGAACCCCATCATTCCACTGGTGCTGGGAATTTGGACATAAACTCCATTCCTATGTCTGAAGAGTTCTTCAGATGGAAGAGAGACTGAGACGGAACATAAACCCTCCCAAGGCACTCACTTATGACATTGTAGCAGAAAGCTCTGATGAACTGATTCCCAATATTCATAGACAGAACTCCACTACTATCCATTGGGTAGGGGGTGATCTTGACCTGTCCTCTGACACTACTGGGTGTGCAATGGCCATAGCCCTGGCCTGTAAGCAAACTGATTATGAGCTAACTGAAAATGTATATAAATGGTTTCAACAAAATCCAGAAGTATGTAAATGCCTGTTAAGTCTGAGTTATGGTTGATGTTGTTATAATTTGTGTGTCAGCTTTATTACTAACTACTGGTTAATAGTACTTTGTTGAGTTCATATCTCTTTGGAGGACTAAAGATTTCAAGTGGGGGGAGGATGTAGTGAGCAGCTGGCTAAATCGCCTGCATTGTCAGAGGACACTTACAGCATCTACCATAGTGAGGCTGTTTTCCCTAGTGCTCAGCCTAGACTCTTTTTTGTCACATCCTGAATGTAGAGTGAGTGAGAGCTCACAGAAAAGCAGAGGATCTTGGGACACGTAGTCCAAGTAGCCCAGACCCACACAAGGGACTGATTTTGTGGACTACAAGTCCAAACCTGACTGAAAGGAGAGAACAGAATGCTGGGAGAGGTGATAAATAGCCTGTGTGGGGGAGGAGTTGGTGTCTTGGGACAACAGCCTTCATCTGGGAGCAGTGACCCGAGCGGTCGGGGGAGAGCGGACCGGTGCTGTGGCCTAGGTAGCAAGGGAGAGCCTCCAAGAGACAAAAGGGTAGCCTTTGGAAGCCGCACATCAAATATTTCCTAGAGAAGTGAATAGAGTGGCAACCTGAGACTAGACCATGCTGAGGTTGCCACTCTATTCACTTCTCTAGGACACCTTCGATGTGCGACTTCCAGAGGCTACCCTTTTGTCTCTTAAGCCCTTGTAGGAGCCAGGACGGGCTCCATTCCCTGTCCACACTCTAGCAGCAGCTAAGGATGTACCGTTTGCATACCCCCTCTCTACTGAGCCTGAGCGGCACACATACCCTTTCTAGGTTAGAGGGAGAGCCTCTGGTGAGCTACTGTGGACACATCCACCATCGGCAGTTCTGGATGGTCTTGTGACAATTGGGAGGTCACCCGCATCATCTGTATCACAGATCCAACTGAGCTATAGCGCTGCAGGGTGTGCAGCTGAGCATCGCTCCCTGAGCACAGCATCCGCAGGAGCCTGTGTCAGGATCTTGCCGCCATTCTTTTAGCCTGGTGTCGCCCAGGTTGGTGAGCGGGCGGAAGCCCACCTTCTTTACACCCCATGAGACACTGCATGCAGACAACTGTGCTTTGCCTTTTTCTCTAAAGCCATATAAGGAGACACTTACATCCACTATTGCAATATTTGGGTGCTATTATCCAGAAATTACATTGGGCACCCTTTGCTTGAGCTAGCTGAAGACCCAGGACATCTGCAACAAAGGACTCCTCTATCCCCCCCTACTAGAAGGAACATTGGGTACCTTACCAGCTCATTTTACCAAATAACTCTTTTCTTAGAGACCAGGGTCTTATATTTTGTGTACAACCTGTGAATATTATTGAGAATCTGTGTTCTTTGGGGTTGTGGTGGCATTAAACTAGTCATTCTCCTTTCCTTTTCTGACCTGTGGCCATAGGCCTTAATTAGGTTACTGGTTACTAGGGATGAGCCGAACACCCCCCTGTTCGGTTCGCACCAGAACATGCGAACAGGAAAAAAGTTTGTTCAAACATGCGAACACTGTTAAAGTCTATGGGACACGAACATGAATAATCAAAAGTGCTAATTTTAAAGGCTTATATGCAAGTTATTGTCATAAAAAGTGTTTGGGGACCCGGGTCCTGCCCCAGGGGACATGGATCAATGCAAAAAAAAGTTTTTAAAACGTCCGTTTTTTCGGGAGCAGTGATTTTAATAATGCTTAAAGTCAAATATCCCTTTAAATTTCATACCTGGGGGATGTCTATAGTATGCCTGTAAAGGGGCGCATGTTTCCCGTGTTTAGAACAGTCTGACAGCAAAATGACATTTCAAAGGAAAAAAGTCATTTAAAACTACTCGCGGCTATTGCATTGTCGGTCCGACAAGTTCATTGATAAAAACGGTATGGGAATTCCCCACAGGGGAACCCCGAACCAAAATTTTAAAAAAAATTACGTGGGGGGTCCCCCTAAATTCCATACCAGGCCCTCAGGTCTGGAATGGATATTAAGAGGAACCCCGGCCAAAATTAAAAAAAAAATGACGTGGGGGTCCCCCTAAATTCCATACCAGATCCTTATCCGAGCATGCAACCTGGCAGGCTGCAGGAAAAGAGGGGGGGATGAGAGAGCACCCCCCCTCCTGAACCATACCAGGCCACATGCCCTCAACATTGGGAGGGTGCTTTGGGGTAGCCCCCCAAAACACCTTGTTCCCATGTTGATGAGGACAAGGGCCTTCATTCCCACAACCCTGGCCGGTGGTTGTGGGGGTCTGCGGGTGGGGGACTTAACGGAATCTGGAAGCCCCCTTCAACAAGGGGACCTCCAGATCCCACCCCCCCCCCGTGTGAAATGGTAAAAAACTGTCAAAAATGTTAAAAATGACAAGAGACAGTTTTTGACAGTTCCTTTATTTAAATGCTCCTTCTTTCTTCTATCTTCCTTCATCTTCTTCTTCTTGTGGTTCTTCTGGTTCTTCTGGTTCTTCCTCCGGTGTTCTCGTCCAGCATCTCCTCCGCAGCGTCTTCTTCCCTTCTTCTCCTCGAGCCACTCCGCATCCATGATGGCATGGAGGGAGGCTCCCGCTCTTCTCTTCATCTTCTTCTCTTCTTAATCTTCTTTTCTTCTTCTCTTCTTCATCTTCTTCATCTTCTTCTCTGGGCCACTCCGCATCCATGCTGGCATGGTTGGAGGCTCCCGCTGTGTGACGCGTCTCCTCTTCTGACGGTTCTTAAATAACGGGGGGGCCAACCAGTGACCCCGCCCCCCTCTGGCGCACGGTGACTTGACGGGACTTCCCTGTGACGTCACGGGGAATGCCACAGGGAAGTCCCGTCATGTCCCGTGCGTCAGAGGGGGCGAGGTCACCGGGTGGCCCCGCCCCCCTTTATTTAAGAACCGTCAGAAGAGGAGACACATCACACAGCGGAAGCCTCCCTTCATGCCAGCATCGATGCAGAGCGGCCCGGAGAAGAAGATGAAGAAGAGAAGGAGATGAAGAAGAGAAGAAGAAAAGAAGATTAAGAAGAGAAGAAGAATGAAGAGAAGAGCGGGAGCCTCCCTCCATGCCATCATGGATGCGGAGTGGCTCGAGGAGAAGAAGGGAAGAAGACGCTGCGGAGGAGATGCTGGACGAGAACACCGGAGGAAGATCCAGAAGAACCAGAAGAACCAGAAGAAGAAGAAGATGAAGGAAGATAGAAGAAAGAAGAAAGAAGAAGCATTTAAATAAAGAAATTGTCAAAAACTGTCTCTTGTCATTTTTAACATTTTTGACAGTTTTTTAGTGAAATGGTAGGGGTACTTACCATTTCACACAGGGGGGAGGGCTGGGATCTGGGGGTCCCCTTGTCAAAGGGGGCTTCCAGATTCCGATAAGCCCCCCGCCCGCAGACCCCACAACCACCGGCCAGGGTTGTGGGGATGAGGCCCTTGTCCTCATCAACATGTGGGCAAGGTGTTTTGGGGGGCTACCCCAAAGCACCCTCCCAATGTTGAGGGCATGTGGCCTGGTATGGATCAGGAGGGGGGGTGCTCTCTCATCCCCCCTCTTTTCCTGTGGCCTGTCAGGTTGCGTGCTCGGATAAGGGTCTGGTGTGGATTTTTGGGGGGACCCCACGCTGTTTTTTTTTTACATTTTGGCCAGGGTTCCCCTTAATATCAATACCAGACCTGAAGGGCCTGGTATGGAATTTAGGGGGACCCCCACGTAATTTTTTTTTTAATTTTGGTTCGGGGTTCCCCTGTGGGGAATTCCCATTTTTATCAATGAACTTTTATGTGTATTGTCGGACCGGCAATGCAATAGCCGCGAGTAGTTTTAAATGACTTTCTTTCCTTTGAAATGTCATTTTGCTGTCAGACTGTTCTAAACACAGGAAACATGCGCCCCAGGCATACTATAGACACCCCAGCTACGAAATTTAAAGGGATATTACACTTTTATTATTTTACTTTAAGCATTATTAAAATCACTGCTCCTGAAAAAATGGCCATTTTTAAAACTTTTTTTTGCATTGATCCATGTCCCCTGTGGCAGGACCCGGGTCCCCAAACACTTTTTATGACAATAATTTGCATATAAGCCTTTAAAATTAGCACTTTTGATTTCTCCCATAGACTTTTAAAGGGTGTTCCATGGCATTTGAATTTGCCGCGAACACCCCAAATTGTTCGCTGTTCGGCGAACTTGCGAACAGCCGATGTTCGAGTCGAACATGAGTTCGACTCGAACTCGAAGCTCATCCCTACTGGTTACTGCTCTTTATTCTACTAAAGCTCTATATCCATATTCTTCTTGTTTATTTGTGCCAATAGTCTGACAGTAGTATTATACTTGGCTAAGTCACATCTTGTTGATTTTTGTAATCTGCTAAACTTTAAGTAAAGACTTATTTGATTGCTGTGTCCTAACTTGGTGTCTGTGTATTACATTTGCTATTGTTGAAATGTCCGAACCCAGGGTGTCAGAGGTGTCAGGGGACTTGCAAGGTCAGGGCAACCATTGGGGTCAAGCACAGGCATCGCCAGGGGGTGGCTATCGAGGCTAGAGCCCCGAATCTGGAGCCCATAGCCCCGAGTCTCTGTCCCACCCTGCAGGTGCATTGTCCGCATAAGTTTGTTGATTATGTGATAGGTTTTGGCTCAGTAGGACCTGCAGCAGTGTGATCATCCAGCACAGCCAGGGATTGATGGACAAGCTGGCTGGATGTACATTGTGCAGTCAGGAATTGAGAGTGTGATGTTGGGTATGGGCGGAACTGCTACCCATACCCGCCCCTTTGTCATCCAACCAGTGGAGACCCACCATTCATACATTGCTGGCCAGTACAAAGGGCGTAGCGTGAGGAGTTGCAACTGTGACCCCGCCCATGCTTCAGGGGGGCCATGTGGCTCCCTATTACATTTGGTTTTATGTCGCTGCTGTGTGTTAGGGTAGCGGGCTCACATGAGGGTCAGTATGTTATAGGACAGACCACTCCCCTCTCCTGCACACAAGTGCCATTGGAACGCTGCTAATTGGAGGAGGCGGGTCATCTGCTAAGGTGCTGTTCTCTTGATCAGAATGACACTGCCTCCCAACCACCTGTCCTCCCTATCCATGCACCTCTGGGAATTGGCCCCTCCCCCTCCGTGAATTGGCCCCGCCCCCTCTGTGAGCTGGTCCCGCGTCCTCCGTGAGCTGGTCCCGTGTCCTCCGTGAGCTGGTCCTGCCTTCTCACTGGTCTCCCCACCTTTCGCTCCAATTTATTCCCTGCTGATCTCTCCTGGCTTTGTTTTTTCCCTCTCACCCCCCACCTGTCCTCAGTAATGGCAAGGGTCTGGCCGGGGGACGTGCTCTCTAAGCAGGTGCAATAGATCCTACAAGCAAGCATGTTTATGGTGAGAGCAGAGGATTGGGGTGACTGAGTACATTCTACTGTCCAGGAAACTGACAGGGCTGGGGGCTTCTATTAAAAGGGAGGAGGACTGAGACTTGCCTGGATTCCCCCTGGAGTGACAGGAGCCAGCGTGTGGAAGGGATAAGTTCTGAACATGCTGGGACTTGTAGTGTGTAGGCAGCAGTCGGACTTCTGTGGATATAATGGCATAGTGCTGGGCCCCTGCTCCAGGAGCCTGTTCCACCTCCCTGTCACATTATGTTAGGGGTGCTTAGCCACTGGCCCGCAGGCCACATGTGGGTATAGCTGGCTGGCTTGCTGTCCCCCAGGGTGGGTATAACTGCCTGGAGGACAGCAGCAGCAGCAGCCACCAGCCATACCCGCCCTGGGGGACAGCAGCATCCGCCAGCCATACCCGCCCTGGGGGACAGCAGCATCCGCCAGCCATACCCGCCCTGGGGGACAGCAGCAGCTGCCAGCCATACCTGCTCTGGGAGACAGCAGCATGCGCCAGCCATACCCGCCCTGGGGGACAGCAGCAGCCGCCAGCCATACCCGCCCTGGGGGACAGCAGCATCCGCCAGCCATACCCGCCCTGGGGGACAGCAGCAGCTGCCAGCCATAACTGCTCTGGGGGACAGCAGCATGCGCCAGCCATACCCGCCCTGGGGGACAGCAGCAGCCGCCAGCCATACCCGCCCTGGGGGACAGCAGCATCCGCCAGCCATACCCGCCCTGGGGGACAGCAGCAGCTGCCAGCCATACCTGCTCTGGGGGACAGCAGCATGCGCCAGCCATACCCGCCCTGGGGGACAGCAGCAGCCGCCAGCCATACCCGCCCTGGGGGACAGCAGCAGCCGCCAGCCATACCTGCCCTGGGGGACAGCAGCAGCCGCCAGCCATACCCGCCCTGGGGGACAGCAGCAGCTGCCAGCCATACCTGCTCTGGGGGACAGCAGCATGCGCCAGCCATACCCGCCCTGGGGGACAGCAGCAGCCGCCAGCCATACCCGCCCTGGGGGACAGCAGCAGCCGCCAGCCATACCTGCCCTGGGGGACAGCAGCAGCCGCCAGCCATACCCGCCCTGGGGGACAGCAGCAGCTGCCAGCCATACCTGCTCTGGGGGACAGCAGCATGCGCCAGCCATACCTGCCCTGGGGGACAGCAGCATGCGCCAGCCATACCCACCCTGGGGACAGCAGCAGCTCCTGCCAGCCATACCCGCCCTGGGGGACAGCAGCAGCTCCTGCCAGCCATACCCGCCCTGGGGGACAGCAGCAGCCAAGAAGATTGAGGTCAGTTTTTTATAAAATCAAACAGCAATGGACATGTCTCTTTTCTACACTGGGCTGCTTTCAAACTCATCCACAGGTGCAGCTGGGGGTTGCCTGCACTGAGCCATAGACTTCTGTTATTACCTGCAGGTTTGCTGCGCTTTCACAAAGTGCATCCATCACACCTGCAGTATATAATAGAATTCTATGGCAACTAACCTGCAGGAAAGCCACAGGTACACTGCGCTGCACCCACGGTGTGTGTCAACCACGGTGCATTAGTGTGAAAGCAGCCTTAGGCCATTTTCATACGTTCAGTCCAATCGGGTCCGCCTGTCTGTTTTTCAGGTGGACCCAATCGGACCCTCCATTTACTTCTATGGAGCGGCAGATGTAAACGGATTTGTGTCAGTGTACACTTGCCTACTTCCAACTTCTGCTCTACTGACACCGTCCACTGCTCTACTGACACCATCCACTGCTCTACTGACACCATCCACTGCCCTACTGACACCATCCACTGCTCTACTGACACCATCCACTGCCCTACTGACACCGTCCACTGCTCTACTGACACTGTCCACTGCTCTACTGACACCGTCCACTGCTCTACTGACACCATCCACTGCTCTACTGACACCATCCACTGCTCTACTGACACCATCCACTGCCCTACTGACACCGTCCACTGCTCTACTGACACCGTCCACTGCTCTACTGACACTGTCCACTGCTCTACTGACACCGTCCACTGCTCTACTGACACCATCCACTGCCCTACTGACACCGTCCACTGCTCTACTGACACCGTCCACTGCTCTACTGACACTGTCCACTGCTCTACTGACACCGTCCACTGCTCTACTGACACCATCCACTGCTCTACTGACACTGTGCACTGCTCTACTGACACCGTGCACTGCTCTACTGACACCGTGCACTGCTCTACTGACACCGTTCACTGCTCTACTGACACCAACCACTGCTCTACTGACACCGTCCACTGCTCTACTAACACCGTCCACTGCTCTACTGACACAATCCACTGCCCTACTGACACCGTGCACTGCTCTACTGACACCATCCACTGCTCTACTGACACCAACCACTGCTCTACTGACACCGTCCACTGCTTTACTAACACCGTCCACTGCTCTACTGACACCGTCCACTGCTTTACTAACACCGTCCACTGCTCTACTGACACCATCCACTGCTCTACTGATACCGTCCACTGCTCTACTGACACCGTCCTCTGCTCTACTGACACCGTCCACTGCTCTACTGACACCGTCCACTGCTCTACTGACACCGTCCACTGCTCTACTGACACCATCCACTGCTCTACTGACACCGTCCACTGCTCTACTGACACCGTCCACTGCCCTACTGACACCGTCCTCTGCTCTACTGACACTGTCCACTTCTCTACTGACACCATCCACTGCTCTACTGACACCATCCACTGCTCTACTGACACCGTCCTCTGCTCTACTGACACCGTCCACTGCTCTACTGACACCGTCCTCTGCTCTACTGACACTGTCCACTTCTCTACTGACACCATCCACTGCTCTACTGACACCGTCCACTGCTCTACTGACACCGTCCACAGCTCTACTGACACCGTCCACAGCTCTACTGACACCGTCCGCAGCTCTACTGACACCGTCCGCAGCTCTACTGACACCGTCCACTGCTCTACTGACACCGTCCACTGCTCTACTGCCACCGTCCACTGCTCTACTGCCACCGTCCACTGCTCTACTGACACCATCCACAGCTCTACTGACACCGTCCACAGCTCTACTGACACCGTCCGCAGCTCTACTGACACCGTCCGCAGCTCTACTGACACCGTCCACTGCTCTACTGCCACCGTCCACTGCTCTACTGCCACCGTCCACTGCTCTACTGACACCATCCACTGCTCTACTGACACCGTCCACTGCTCTACTGACACCGTCCACTGCTCTACTGCCACCGTCCACTGCTCTACTGACACCGTGCACTGCTCTACTGACACCGTGCACTGCCCTACTGACACCGTCCACTGCCCTACTGACACCGTCCACTGCTCTACTGCCACCGTCCACTGCTCTACTGCCACCGTCCACTGCTCTACTGCCACCGTCCACTGCTCTACTGACACCATCCACTGCTCTACTGACACCGTCCACTGCTCTACTGACACCGTCCACTGCTCTACTGCCACCGTCCACTGCTCTACTGACACCGTGCACTGCTCTACTGACACCGTGCACTGCTCTACTGACACCGTGCACTGCTCTACTGACACCGTGCACTGCCCTACTGACACCGTCCACTGCCCTACTGACACCGTCCACTGCTCTACTGACACCATCCACTGCTCTACTGACACCGTGCACTGCTCTACTGACACCGTGCACTGCTCTACTGACACCGTCCACTGCCCTACTGACACCGTCCACTGCTCTACTGCCACCGTCCACTGCTCTACTGACACCGTGCACTGCTCTACTGACACCGTGCACTGCCCTACTGACACCGTCCACTGCCCTACTGACACCGTCCACTGCTCTACTGCCACCGTCCACTGCTCTACTGACACCATCCACTGCTCTACTGACACCGTCCACTGCTCTACTGACACCGTCCACTGCTCTACTGCCACCGTCCACTGCTCTACTGACACCGTGCACTGCTCTACTGCCACCGTCCACTGCTCTACTGCCACCGTCCACTGCTCTACTGACACCATCCACTGCTCTACTGACACCGTCCACTGCTCTACTGACACCGTCCACTGCTCTACTGCCACCGTCCACTGCTCTACTGACACCGTGCACTGCTCTACTGACACCGTGCACTGCTCTACTGACACCGTGCACTGCTCTACTGACACCGTGCACTGCCCTACTGACACCGTCCACTGCCCTACTGACACCGTCCACTGCCCTACTGACACCGTCCACTGCTCTACTGACACCATCCACTGCTCTACTGACACCATCCACTGCTCTACTGACACCATCCACTGCTCTACTGACACCATCCACTGCCCTACTGACACCGTCCACTGCTCTACTGACACCGTCCTCTCCCCTACTGACACCGTCCTCTCCCCTTCTGACACTGTCCTTTATGGTAGGCTAACTTTATATTTTAACAATGATATTTTGTTTTATTATATTTTTTCCCAATTTTAGGCTTTGCTGAGTAATTTCTAAAAAAAAAAGGGCACCAAACCCTGGTGATCTTTTTTTTTATTTTGTTCAGATTGATCTGTTGCCTACCCCTGCTCCAGAGTAGTCAAAAGATTTTGGAGAAACTGTCCACATTTTGACATACTGTTATTCCAAATTCTTTTGAATGATCCTCTCAATATGTAAATAAAGATCTGAAATTATTCTTTAGCCACTTGGAGTATCTTGGCATGCGGTGGAAGTGGCAGGTGGTAGTGGGGGGGTCAACTTTTGCATTAACCTTTTGTTTAACCATGTCCATTAAGCCCCTCCCACTGTTAAGTTTGACCACACCCACTTATGTTGTAGTGCGCGTAGCACGTTCACGTAGCGTGCCGCCGGTTGCTTCCTCCCTCAAGTGTCCCTAATTCTGAAGTTCAAAAGTTGGGAGGTATGCCACAGGGTCGCGGCTGCGGCGGGCTGCATTAGAGCTGGAGGAGAGAGACGAGCGGGTGGATGGGCAGAGATGACATCATCTCTCTCTGCCCCCTCCACCGCTCTTCCGCCCTTACAACCAGGCCACTTCAATGTGGGAGCGATGTGCGGCGGGGAGCAGAGAGATGACATCATCTCTCTCTGCCCGCCACACATCAGCGCTCTTCCGCCCTCACAGCATGGGCCTCTTCAATGTCAGAGGTGCGGCGGGGAGCAGAGAGATTACATTATCTTTCACTGCCCGCCCCGCATCACCCCTCTCCTGCCCTCACTTAATGGACCAGTGCTGCCAGCCTGCCACCAATGTGGCGACAATGCACATTTGGTGGCACTGGCTGGCATGGCAAGTGTCAATCCACATCAGTTGGCAAGTGACAACCCACATCTAGTGGCAGGTGACATGGCAAGTGACAGTCTGCAAATGGTGGCAGGTGACGTGGCAAGTGACAATCCGCATCAGGTGGCAGGTGACGTAGCAAGTGACAATCTGCAAATGGTGGCAAGTGACAATCTGCAAATGGTGGCAGGTGACATGGCAAGTGACAATCTGCAAATGGTGGCAGGTGACGTGCAAGTGACAATCTGCAAATGGTGGCAAGTGACGTGGCAAGTGACAATCCACATCGGGTGGCAGGTGACATGGCAAGCGACAATCCACATCTAGTGGCAGGTGATGGTAGCAAGTTAAAAAGATGCATCTGCTGACAGGCGATGGTGGCAAGTGACATGATGCATCTGGTGGCAGGAGATGTGGCAAGTGACAAACCCAGGGCTCCCACTGATTCTGCATTATGGTGAGTTGAACCACTTCATTATATATTAGAATGTAACAATAGAAACAATGCACCTTGATCACCCCGACACCATATCAACCATGGTGCCATGATGACTGAAATGCCAACACCAGCCTTTGCCCACAAAAAATTGCTTACCACCAGCCCCCATCCCCCGGGCCTGCAAAAAGGTTGGTGACTGCTGCTATGGACTTTAGCCCCAGATCTTTTGCAGACTTAGCAATGCCCCTGGGTCAAGTATCTTTAAGCGACCCTCAGGGGGGGTAGCACTACACAAGGTTTACACAGTGTTCTGAGACATGTGTGCGGATGGGCGCCATTTTCCTGTGATGTGATTTATGTTTCTTGTGGTGTTTTGCTTTTTTTTTCACTTTATAATATTACAATGTTATTGAGTAGATTGCAGCTCTGTTTTCATTGGATATTTATGTCCTGTTGTCTTTCATTATCATTTTCCTAGAAACTTGTCTTTTTCCCATACAATGAAGAGTCTCATCTTAGTGTTCGGATGATCTGGGGTTGTATGTAGCAGAACACATATGAAGGTCCATGTCCAGGGTACCCCCCCATTACCCCTCCAATGTATAAACAGTAATTGCTGATCCTCACATCATCTGCCCCAGACAAATTCAATGCATACATGTACCCAGGGAGGGGATTATTGTAACCATACTTCATATAACATTACATGTTTGATAAACAACCTGGAGAGGCTGGAGAAGGAGGCACCAATAATCATTTATGGATGGCTCTAAAATATGGAAATGAAAGCTGTACCTAGTCAGGAAAAACCATAATGTATGCAAAACTTATATTATTGTTACCCTTTAGTATACTTATACATACCTCGTATTGTCATGGTTGCGCAGGAGGAGGGGCACATAGTGTGATGATGGCGCAATGTGTATGTATGGACAGATATCTCTCATCCTTCCTCATCTCCTGTCATTGTCACCTCTGACTGTCCAGTAGGACTATGCTGAGCTCTGCCTGCCTCCTCACAATGCTGTGCCTCCAGCTGGAACCTCCTATACAAGGTACTCTCCTCCTACTAACCAATTCTTTAAAGGGTTTCTGGGTTACTATTTGGTATGGCTTTGAGGATCATTGATACAGGGAATATTTTTTGGGTGCATGATGGGGTCATGTGATAAGTACTGTGGTTGATGGGATCATGTGATAAGTACTGTGGTTGATGGGGTCATATGATGAATTCTGTGGTTGATGGGGTCATGTGATAAGTACTGTGGTTGATGGGGTCATTTGATGAGTTCCATGGGTGATGGGGTCATATGATAAATTCTGTGGGTTATGGGGTAATGTCAAGAGTTCTGTGGGTAATGGCAGTGGCGTTGTGTGGGCATGGGGATATCGCCCCTGGTGCAAAATTTAGAGGTGCACTGTCCTGAGAGTGGGCCATCTTTAACATGGGGCAAAAAGCCCCTTATTATCACGGAGAGTGGAGGAAATGAAAAGAGGACATTGTGGGGAATGAGAAGAAGACACTGGTGGGAATGAGAAAGGGACACTGAAGGGAATGAGAAGAAGACACTGGTGGGAATGACAAAAGGACACTGGAGGAAATGAGAAGAGGACACTGGAGGGAATGAAAAGAGGACTGTGACGGGAGGGCCCGTGGAACTCAGAATACCTTGGAAAAAAGGGGATGCCCTTGTTTCAGCTCCCCATGCACCTCTTAAGTCTAAGTCACCCTGTGCTATCCTGGCACAGGGTGAGTGAGAAAATATATCTTGGACTACTTAAAATGGGACAGTAATATTTGTCCACAATATCTCCCAGGATGTATGTAGAGACTATTATTGGTTTGTTTGATTCTGAACTCAACCTGTTAATTGAGTGAGATGATCACATTAGCCTCCAGGACTGGCTAGGAGATGAACAGTCTACTCCTACTATAGTTGTTGATGATTAGGCTGAGGAGGGGGGAGATTGTTGTTTGTATTGTTAATTGTAATTAGCTCCTGCTATTGTGTTTATACTACTGTGTGAAGCTTGGTGCCCACAAGTCTGTGTCCTACAGGTCATGTCTCTGAGTCATCTGGTCTGGGTAAATGATTTAGTAAATTAGCTCATGTTAATTAGGTTAGGTTTTAGTCATTCTGCTGTATATATTTCTGTGAGATCTCAATAAAGAGTTAGTCCATGTTAGCAACTAGGGATGAGCTTCAAGTTCGAGTCAAACTCATGTTCGACTCGAACATCGGCTGTTCGCAAGTTCGCCGAACAGCGAACAATTTAGGGTGTTCGCGGCAAATTTGAATGCCGCGGAATACCCTTTAAAAGTCTATGGGAGAAATCAAAAGTGCTAATTTTAAAGGCTTATATGCAAGTTATTGTCATAAAAAGTGTTCGGGGACCTGGGTCCTGCCCCAGGGGACATGGATCAATGCAAAAAAAAGTTTTAAAAACGGCCATTTTTTCAGGAGCAGTGATTTTAATAATGCTTAAAGTCAAACAATAAAAGTGTAATATCCCTTTAAATTTTGTAGCTGGGGGGTGTCTATAGTATGCCTGTAAAGGGGCGCATGTTTCCCGTGTTTAGAACAGTCTGACAGCAAAATGACATTTCAAAGGAAAAAAAGTCATTTAAAACTACTTGCGGCTATTGCATTGTCAGTCCGACAATACACATAGAAGTTTATTGATAAAAACGGCATGGAAATTCCCCACAGGGGAATCCCAAACCAAAATAAAAAAAAAAAATGACGTGGGGGTCCCCCTAAATTCCACACCAGGCCCTTCAGGTCTGGTATGGATTTTAAGGGGAACCCCGCGCCAAAATAAAAAAAAAATGGCATGGGGCCCCCCAAAAATCCATACCAGACCCTTATCCGAGCACGCAACCTGGCAGGCCGCAGGAAAAGAGGGGGGGACGAGAGAGCGACCCCCCTCCTGAACCGTACCAGGCCACATGCCCTCAACATTGGGACAGTGCTTTGGGGTAGCCCCCCAAAACACCTTGTCCCCATGTTGATGAGGACAAGGGCCTCATCCCCACAACCCTTGGCCGGTGGTTGTGGGGGTCTGCGGGCGGGGGGCTTATCAGAATCTGAAAGCCCCCTTTAGCAAGGGGACACCCAGATCCCGGCCCCCCCTGTGTGAAATGGTAAGGGGGTTTCACTAAAAAAACTGTCAAAAATGTTAAAAATGACAAGAGACAGTTTTTGACAATTCCTTTATTTAAATGCTTCTTCTTTCTTCTTTCTTCTATCTTCCTTCATCTTTTTCTTCTTCTGGATCTTCTGGTTATTCCTCCAGTGTTCTCGTCCAGCATCTCCTCTGCGGCATCTTCTATCTTCTTCTCCTCGGGCCGCTCTGCACCCATGGCATGGGGGGAGGCTCCCGCTCTTCTCTTCATCTTCTTCTCTTCTTCATCTCCTTCTTCATCTTCTTCTCTTCTTCATCTTCTTCTCTTCTTCATCTTCTCCTCGGGCCGCTCCACACCCATGCTGGCATGGAGGGAGGCTCCGACTGTGTGACACGTCTCCTCTTCTGACGGTTCTTAAATAATGGCGGGCGGGGCCACCCGGTGACCCCGCCCCCCTCTGACACACGGTGACTTGACTGGACTTCCCTGTGACATCACGGGGAATGCCACAGGGAAGTCCCGTCATGTCCCGTGCGTCAGAGGGGGGTGGGGTCACCGGGTGGCCCTGCCCCCATTATTTAAGAACCGTCAGAAGAGGAGACGTGTCACACAGAGGGAGCCTACCTCCATGTCAGCATGGGTGCGGAGCGGCCCGGAGAAGAAGATGAAGAAGAGAAGAAGATGAAGAAGAGAAGAAGATGAAGAGAAGAGCGGGAGCCTCCCCCCATGCCATGAAGATGCCGCAGAGGAGATGCTGGACGAGAACACCGGAGGAAGAACCAGAAGAGCCAGAAGAAGATGAAGGAAGATAGAAGACAGAAGAAAGAAGAAGCATTTAAATAAAGGAATTTTCAAAAACTGTCTCTTGTCATTTTTAACATTTTTGACAGTTTTTTAGTGAAATGGTAGGGGTACTTTTGTACCCCCTTACCATTTCACACGGGGGGCCGGGATCTGGGGGTCCCCTTGTTAAAGGGGGCTTCCAGATTCCGATAAGCTCCCCGCCCGCAGACCCCCACAACCACCGGCCAGGGTTGTGGGGATGAGGCCCTTGTCCTCATCAACATGGGGACAAGGTGTTTTGGGGGGCTACCCCAAAGCACCCTCCTAATGTTGAGGGCATGTGGCCTGGTATGGTTCAGGAGGGGGGGGCCCTCTCTCGTCCCCCCTCTTTTCCTGTGGCCTGCCAGGTTGCGTGCTCGGATAGGGGTCTGGTATGGATTTTTGGGGGGACCCCCACATCAATTTTTTTTTTAATTTTGGCCGGGGTTCCCCTAATATCCATACCAGACGTGAAGGGCCTGGTATGGAATTTAGGGGACCCCCACATCATTTTTTTTTAAATTTTGGTTCGGTGTTCCCCTGTGGGGAATTCCCATGCCGTTTTTATCAATGAACTTTTATGTGTATTGTCGGACCGGCAATGCAATAGCCGCAAGTAGTTTTAAATGACTTTTTTTCTTTGAAACGTCATTTTGCTGTCAGACTGTTCTAAACACGGGAAACATGCGCCCCTTTACAGGCATACTATAGACACCCCCCAGCTACGAAATTTAAAGGAATATTACACTTTTATTGTTTGACTTTAAGCATTATTAAAATCACTGCTCCTGAAAAAACGGCCGTTTTTAAAACTTTTTTTTGCATTGATCCATGTCCCCTGGGGCAGGGCCCAGGTCCCCAAACACTTTTATGACAATAACTTGCATATAAGCCTTTAAAATTAGCACTTTTGATTATTCATGTTTGTGTCCCATAGACTTTAACGGTGTTCGCGTGTTCGAACAAACTTTTTTCCTGTTCACATGTTCTGGTGCGAACCGAACAGGGGGGTGTTCGGCTCATCCCTATTAGCAACTAAGCAATTCTCATCTTGTTTTATGCTTGGGAGCGATTGTAATATCTGATATCTAGATTCAGACTGGGAGGAAGTGGTATACTGACGGAAACACTCAAGCGGAGTGTGGGATGTTCCGTGACATTGGTGGCAAGCAGCGGGAAGCTTCCTGCAGTCTGGGAAATCTAAACCTCCACCTGGATCCAAGATCCGGATAGCAGACTTCAGTCACCCCAGCGGAGATATGGACCTGGCATCAGAGTTCCCGGGGCTGCTGCGGATCATCCTTTCAACATACACCAGGACTGTGTCTGAGGATGAATACCTGGAGCTTAGGCAGCAAATTCGGGTGGAGCTCTGGATTGGAGCCCTCCAGCTCGCTGGTATAAAACAGGGCAAGTGCTTTCCAACCCAAGAGCAACGGGCCAGTGACCAACGGGCATTGCAGATGGAATTCCTGGGAGAGCGGCCCCAGGAGCAATGGGTGACTGAGTTGGACAGGCTAGTCCAGCAGGAGATAGAGCTGGACAATCATTATTGGGCTCTGCAATGGCACACAGAGCAGGGATATTTAGGGGAGACAACAGAATGCTCTCCGCAGGGATATGACTTTGGAGGCCCTGGATTGCTGTGGGAGAGCCTTACAGATCATTTTGTGTTTGGCGATGAAAGGGAACCTGACCTTGAGGACCTGCAAGAATATAGAGAGACTATGCTCGGTCTTGCAGGGGTCTCAGAGCTCAAACCTGATCTGGACCATTTGCTAAGGAAGGAACAGCATCTGGAAAGGGCATACAGGAAACTGCTAGAACACATTCAGCAGCATGCCAGAGAATTGGCAGTGGAAAATCTGAAGATTGCCGTCCCCAAACCTGAAGTGCTGACCACAGGGCAGAGCTCTGCTAACCTCTGCCCAGCACTGATAACATCTTCTGGGTTCCATGGACAGGAGATGGTGAACCTCTATCCCCAGACACCAGTTATAGAGATAGGGGATTTAATAGACTTTTCTGCTGAGGAAGAACAACCTGATGAGCCTCCAGCAGAAGAGCTGGTATTGGGGCCAAACTTCACTGTGCTCTGCCCAGCACAAACAGCACTATCTGTGGCGTTACAAGGAACTCCCCCAGTTGAAGCACTGACGACCTGGCAGAGTGCTACCAACCTCTGCTCAGCACCGGCAACAACTACAGACTTCCAGGGAGGCGGGGCAGTCGGCCTCCCTCCCCAACAGTTAGCTGGAGCAGATGGTGTGGGGTTTCCAGCAGAAGGGCTGGCAACAGGGCCAAGTACTGCTGGACTCTGCCCTCAACTAACAGAGGATGGATTTCCTGTGAAGGTGGATGGGACTTCAGTCTCCACCTGTATACCCCAGGGATGCTGGGCAGTCAGCCCAGATCCCCAACAGCATGACAGAGTGAACCCAGTCACTCTGTCTTCTCTCCAGTGGCAGAAAGGACTCCAGGGAGAAGGGCCAGTCCAGGCCTCTCCCCAGCGGCAGATATGTTCTCTGAGAGAGGCAGAGGTTGGCTGGGTGAGTAATGCTTTGTTTGGAACAATTTATTTGGGGTACTGTGTGGGTACAGGCATTAGAGGACTGAAACTATGGAGTAACTTCGGAGTCAACCCGTCTGGGGTCTCCTCCTGTGTTAGTCTTCTGCCGAAAGGGGAGAGATGTGACGGGAGGGCCCGTAGAACTCAGAATTCCTTGGAAAGTAGGGGATGCCCTTGTTTCAGCTCCCCATACACCTCTATGTGCTATCCTGGCACAGGGTGAGTGAGAAAATATATCTTGGACTACTTAAAATGGGACAGTAATATTTGTCCACAATATCTCCCAGGATGTATGTAGAGACTATTATTGGTTTGTTTGATTCTGAACTCAACCTGTTAATTGAGTGAGCTGATCACATTAGCCTCCAGGACTAGCAAGGAGATGAACAGTCTACTCCTGCTATAGTTTTTGATGACTAGGCTGAGGAGGGGGGAGATTGTTGTTTGTATTGTTAATTGTAATTAGCTCCTGCTATTGTGTTTATACTACTGTGTGAAGCTCGGTGCCCCACAAGTCTGTGTCCTACAGGTCATGTCTCTGAGTCATCTGGTCTGGGTAAATGGTTTAGTAAATTAGCTCATGTTAATTAGGTTAGGTTTTAGTCATTCTGCTGTATATATTTGTGTGAGATCTCAAATAAAGAGTTAGTCCATGTTAGCAACTAAGCAAGTCTCGTCTTGTTTTATGCTTGGGAGCGGTTGGAATATCTGATATCTAGATTCAGACTGCGAGGAAGTGGTATACTGACAGAAACACTCAAGCGGAGTGTGGGACATTCCGTGACAAGGACATTGCGGGGAATGAGAAAAGGACACTGGTGGGAATGAGAAAAGGACACTGGAGGGAATGAAAAGAGGACACTGGAGAGAATAAGAAGAGGACACTGGAGGGAATGAGAAGAGGACACTGTGGGGAACGAGAAGACACTGGTAGGAATGAGTAGAAGACATTGGGGGGAATGAGAAGACACTGGAGGAAATGAGAAGAATCATTGAAGGGAATTAGCAAAATACATTGGAGGGGATAAGAAGCAGACAATGAGGGGAATGAGAAGGCACTGGAGGAAATGAGAAGAATCATTGAAGGGAATTAACAAAAGACATTGGAGGGGATAAGAAGCAGACAATGAGGGGAATGAGAAGGCATTGGAGGAAATTAGAGGACACTGGAGGGAATTAAAAGAAGACATGGGAGAAAGTTAGCAGAAGACACTGGAAAGAATAAGAAGGTGGCAATTAGGGGGGATGACAAGAAGACACTGGAGAGAATGGAAAGAAGGCACTGGAGGGAATAAGAGGAAGGCACGGGAGGGAATGAAAACAAGACATGGAAGGCAATGAGAAGAAGACACTGGAGGAAATTAGTTGCAAACAATAGAGGGAATGAGAAGATGACATTGAAGGTAATAAGAAGCACACACTTAAGGGGTGAGCAACAGGAATTTGAGGGAATAAGAAGCAGACACTGAAAGGAATGAGTAGCAGGTAATGGAGGGAATGAGCAGATGGCAGTGGATGGAATAAGTAACAGATAATAGAGAGAATGAACAGCAGGCACTAGAAGGAATGAGCAGCAATCAAAGAGATTGTGGGGAAACGATGTATCCCTGGAAGGATTCAGGGTGACCCTGAGCAGAGCAGTGTAAGGATGGTTGACATTCCATCATGGGTCACTGTAACGGAACGTCCCACGCTCCGCTTGAGTGCTTCCGTCAGTATACCACTTCCTCCCAGTCTGAATCTAGGTATCAGATATTCCAACCGCGTCCAAGCACAAAGCAAGACGACACTTGTTTAGCTGCTAACATGGACTGTTTTATTTGAGATCACACACAAATATATATACAGCAGTCTTACAATAAAACTGTACCCAGAACCTAATTAACATGAGCTAGTTATCTAATCATTGACCCAGACTAGGTGACTCAGAGATATGATATAAGACTTTGTCTCCTAGCTCACTGACTATTCAATACACATTACCATAAACATCAACACAGGGTTAATTACCACAAACAACAATGGGTAAAATACTCTTAAAGCGGGGTTCCACCCAAATTTTGAACAATATCCGTATGTATTCTCTTCCTTGCCTAGATGCTGACATGCCGTTTAAAAAAATTTAAATCGCCGTAATTACCTTTTATTTTTCTATTCTTCTTTGCACTTCCTGGTTCTCTTCCCGTGGGAGTAGGCGTGTTTCTAGCCTCTCCCAGACTCCTGGGAGCTAGTCTCAGGCTTCCCAAGATGCCACTGAGCATGTGCGGGAACGAGCGGTGAATGCTGGGAGCACAGCATTCACCACATCCAGGAAATAAATGCTTGTGGGCTTCAAATGCCCACAATGAAGATGGAAACCGCCTGCAGTGAATAATATAAGTTATTCTTTCCGACGAAATCTGACACACGCGAACATATTACACACAGTATGTGAGTATGTAATGCTGAGAAGAAAAGTTTGTGAATGAACTCAAAAAAAAAAAAACCATAGATAGGTGGACCTCCGCTTTAAAAGCTGTGGTAAGCCAGACTAGACTCATTTACATTATAGAGGATAACAGACAGGTGGCTGGAGTTGATAGTAGCATCTCCTCACAGTATGTGTCCCAACAGTATGAATCAGTCACTATTTCTTATATGGCAAATACAGGGTTCCCCAGAGTCTGTGTGTCCTGGGGGACAAGGACCCCAATCCAAAGTAACACCATCTCAAGTGTCCACAGGCATACAGCTCACAAAGCACATCATTCCCCCAAATGCCAGGGCCCATAATCGGTAGGCAAGAGGCTGACATTCAGTCCCCTCCAAAAGCCTCTGTCCTGGGTGAGTCTGTCACAGTCACCATGAAAGGAGTGGTGTCAGGAGGAAGGGGTGACATTCCATCACAGGGATGGTAGAGGAATGACCTGTCTCTGTAAGAGTTCTGGGTCACCTTGAGCAGAGTGGTGTCAGGAGAAAGAGGTGACCTTCCACCACAGATATTGTAAATGAATGATCTGCTCCTGGGAGGGTACTGAGTCACCCTGAGCAGAGTGGTGACAGGAGGAAGGGTGACATTCTATATTTTTAGAGGAATGATCTGTCTCTGGAAGAGTTCTGGGTCACTTTGAGCAGAGCGATGTCACGAGGAAGGGGTGACTTTCCAATACAGGGATTATAGAGGAATGATCTGCTCCTGGAAGGGTTCTGGGTTACCCTGAGCACAGTGGTGTCAGAAGGAAAGGGTGATATTCCATCAAAGAGATTGTAGAATGATCTGCTCCTGGAAGGGTTCAAGGTCACCCTGAGCAGATCGATATCAGGAGGAAGGGGTGACCTTCCATCACAGAGATTGTAGGAGAAAGATTTGCTCCTGGAAGGGTTAAATGTCACCTCTTTCATGTGAGGGATGTGGAGGAGAAACAATCACTTGAAACATCACAGATCTCCCCTTTGAAGCTTTACCCACAGACTTTCTCTACAGTCCGTTTGCACACATTGCATCCCTTCCGAATCCAATTTACCCGACTAGTTGATATTTAGCGCATTTTCGGTTTCCCCATCAGAAGTATTTACAGTTTATAGCATATACTTTGGGGGCTCTTCTTCCGCCATTTTTCCTCTGCCGTGGTGTGGTGGAGTGTCCCCATGGGCACAAAGGCCAAATCCATGTCTCTCTGAGTCGATGTCTTCTGTCCACAGTTTATGGAACTTACACGTTATCTACTGTGCTGCTACCCTCAAGGCCCTGATGAAGCGGAACTGTCCACGAAATGCGTAGGCCATATCTGCTTTACTGTGTTTGGGATTAGCACACCCTGACTTAAAGATTCCAAAACTGTATCTTATTTTTAACCTGTTCATTCTTAGAAGATTTTGCCGTTTGGCAGATGAATAAAGTTTGTATAATTTTCTATAAATTTCAGTATGTGTATGTGTGGAGCATCCCGTAGACGTCCTCTGATGAAACGCGTAGGGCGTGGCCTATCTGACGCCTTTGCATCATCTCCCAGTGGATTACAGCTTTTAAACCTGACGCTCTCCTTTTTGATGACACTTGATTGCCTGTTTTAAACTGCTTAAATGTGAGTACCACTCTGTCATCAGCTTACAATAAAGAGTGTTTATGGTTTTACACTATGGGAATCTCCTCTTTCTTCTTTTATGCCTAAAACGCCACCTGACCCAGAAACTGCCTGTGGAGTGCCGCACAGTGGCATACACTGTGACTGCGTGTTACCCCCGCAGGGGTTAAAGAAGCTGGTGAGTGTCTGCATGATCACAAGACAAGACACGAGCACCTGGTCACTAATACTAACACAGGCAGCGGATGCATGTATGGATATACCTGCCTAGGTCTACAAAAGCATCAAGAATTTTACTAAGAACGTTCAATATCACTTATGTTGCACTGAGCACCAGTCACTATTTAATTTATTTGATTTAGTATATTATTTATGTTTGGAAATAATTTTTTATGACAAATTTTTTAGGACAAATAACTTATTTGCACTAAGATTAAGACACGTATTATATGTGGTTTTGGATTTTCATATATAAGCACAGTCACTTTGAACATCACAAACCGGACACTCTCCCCATTCCTGTCCTCGTCCCCTTTTTCCCCTTCCCACCCTGACTCAAAGTGGATCACCTTTCATATGGCCATTTGGTTTACATGCGATTTTCAATAATCTTTATACCCAGGACAGCGCCACACCCACTTATTAACCTTTTATTTAACATTTCAGTTTTCCACTTCGGTGGGAATCACGTCTGTGGAGGCAGCAGTCCAGTACGTTATGTGAATTTAATCCTTTTTATTTCAATTTTTTGTTCCGTTGCGCGGATACACCACCCAAATTTTGTTACCAGCTGTAGCTCACCCACTGTTATTTATGATCGAGAAGTTCCTGTTCCGTTCCCACTTCAGTTGAAATCTTTGAAGTGACATTCTACACAGTCCATAAATTATACTACCAAATGGGCAGAGAAGAGGCTTTTGTCAGATCGCTCTTCCAGAGAATCCCAGAGCTGGTTTATGGTGTTCTTTTTATGACCCCTGTTCTCAGATATTATAAAGTCATACTGTATATTAAATGTTCTCTTATTATATGTTAAACACATGTTATATGTGAAAAGTCACATTAATAATAATGTCTATCATTAATGTAATCTGAAGGTAAAAATCATTTTAGGCCTCATATTTCCACATCAGCCTGGAAGGGTTCTGGGTTACTCTGAGCAGAGTGGTGTCAGGAGGAAGGGATGACCTTCCATCACAGAGATTTAGAGGAATGATCTGCTCCTGGAAGGGTTTTGGCATACCTCTCAACTGTTTGAGATGGGAATGAGGGACACCTATCAGCAAAAGTATGCAGGTATAGGACACACCCCTTGCCACGCCCCCTTAAAGGAGAATTGTACAAAAAAAACAAGATTGGTTAAACCCACAAGTGCTTTTTTACCACTACTATTCCTTTATATTGGCTTTTGGAATTTACAAATGCAGCAATTTAGAAAACAGATGAATGTTTAGGGCTGGAAAACACTTTTTGAAAGATAAAAAGTGCATTTTATATACAACTATATAGATCAGACCAAAATGATGAACAAATGAGGAGGAATGAGGGACAGGGGGACATTGCTCGAAATCAGGGACAGTTGGGAGCTATGGTTTTGGGTCACCATGAGTGGAGGATTGTCAGGAGGAAGGGGTGACCTTCCATCACAGAGATTGTAGAGGAAAGGCCTTCCCCTGTAAGGGTTCTGGGTCAACCTGACTGTAGTGGGGTTAGGAAGAAGGGGTGACCTTCCATCACAATGATTGCAGAAGAATTATCTGCCCCTGGATGGGTTCTGGGTCATCCTGAGTGTAGTAGTGTCAGGAGGAAGGGGTGACATTCCATCCCAGAAAATATAGAGGAGTAATCTGCCCCCAGAGGGGTTTCAGGGATGCCCTGAGCAGAGTGGTTTCAGGAGGAAGGGGTGACCTTCCATTACAGAGATTGTAAAGGAAGGATCTGCCTTCTGGAAGGGTTCTCAGTCACAGCCCTATACCCATTTATTCAAACCCATCCAATTAAAGACACTCGCGCTAACATATTTTAAGACTTTGCCACATTCAGTCAACAGGTGGCAATCTAAAGCCCCGTACACACGACCAAAATGTCGGAAGACATTGTGCCTGTGTGTATGTTGTTCTGTTGGGCATGCATGTTGGAAAACCAGCAGCTGATAGGAGATTTCTGGTGGGGGGTGTCCCCCTGTCAGAACACAATAGCTCAGCAAAGGAGATCGCTGAACTAACCTTGCATGGTTAGTACAGCTGCTCCGACTGGAGCTGTCAGGTTTTTCTTTCGTGCAGCCTGCTGGTTAGCACGAAAAAAAAATTGTAGTGTGTACTAGGCTTTAGGCTATGACAGAAATCTTAGTTAGGTAAGCTTAAAGTCACCAGCTGTTACTTATGATCAAGTATTTCCTGTTCCATTCCAACTTGAACCGTTTAAAGTGACATTCTATGAAGTCCATAAATTATACTACCAAATGGGCAGAGAAGAGGCTTTTGTCAGATCGCTCTTCCAGAGAATCCCAGAGCTGGTTTATGGTGTTCTTTTTATGGCCCCTGTTCTCAGATATCATAGAGTCATACTGTATGTTAAATGTTCTCTTATGTTATATGTTAAACATATGTAATATGTTAATGTAATCTGAAATTGAAAATCATTGTAGGCCTCACATTTCCACATCACCCTGGACGGGTTCTGGATCACCCTGAGCAGAACGGTGTCAGGAGGAAGGGGTGACCTTCCATTACAGAGATTGCAGAGGAATGATCTGCTCCTGGGAGGGTTCTGGGTCACCCTGAGCAGAGTGGTGTTAGGAGGAAAGGGTGACCTTCCATCACAGAGATTGTAGAGGAATGATCTGCCCCGGAAGGGTTCTGGGTCACCCTGAGTGTAGTTGTGTCCGGAAGAAGATAGGTCAGCTGTAACTCACCCGCTGTTATTTATGATTGAGAAGTTCCTGTTCCATTCCCACTTCAGTTGAACCCTTTGAAGTGATATTCTACACAGTCCATAAATTATACTACCAAATGGGCAGAGAAGAGGCTTTTGTCAGATCGCTCTTCCAGGGAATCCCAGAGCTGGTTTATGGTGTTCTTTTTATGGCCCCTGTTCTCAGATATCATAAAGTCATACTGTATGCTAAATGTTCTCTTATGTAATATGTTAATGTAATCTGAAATTGAAAATCATTGTAGGCCTCATATTTCCACATCACCCTGGACGGGTTCTGGATCATTCTGCGCAGAGTGGTGTCAGGAGGAAGGGGTGACCTTCCATCACAGAGATTGTAGAGGAATGATCTACCCCTGATAGGGTTCTGGGTCACCCTGAGTGTAGTTGTGTCCGGAAGAAGATAGGTCAGCTGTAACTCACCCGCTGTTATTTATGATTGAGAAGTTCCTGTTCCATTCCCACTTCAGTTGAAATCTTTAAAGTGACATTCTACACAGTCCATAAATTATACTACCAAATGGGCAGAGAAGAGGCTTTTGTCAGATCGCTCTTCCAGAGAATCCCAGAGCTGGTTTATGGTGTTCTTTTTATGGCCCCTGTTCTCAGATATCATAGAGTCATACTGTATATTAAATATTCTCTTATTATATGATATTATTATTATTGATATTTTTTATTTTATTTATTGTTTTTAAGGTTGAACTGGATGGACTTGTGTCTTTTTTCAACCTGACTAACTATGTAACTATATGTTAAACACATGTTATATGTGAAAAGTCACATTAATAATAATGTCTATCATTAATGTAATCTCAAGGTAAAAATCATTTTAGGCCTCATATTTCCACATCAGCCTGGAAGGGTTCTGGGTCACCCTGAGCGGAGCGGTGTCAGGAGGAAGGGGTGACCTTCTATCACAGAGATTTAGAGGAATGATCTGCTCCTGGAAGGGTTCTCGGTCACCCTGAGCAGAGTGGTGTCAGGAGGAAGAGGTGACCTTCTATCACAGAGATTTAGAGGAATGATCTGCTCCTGGAAGGGTTTTGGCATACCCCTCAACTGTTTGAGATGGGAATGAGGGACACCTATCAGCAAAAGTATGCAGGTATAGGACACACCCCTTGCCATGCCCCCTTAAAGGAGAATTGTACAAAAAAAACAAGATTGGTTAAACCCACAAGTGCTTTTTTACCACTACTATTCCTTTATATTGGCTTTTGGAATTTACAAATGCAGCAATTAAGAAAACAGATGAATGTTTAGGGCTGGAAACCCTTTTTGAAAGATAAAAAGTGCATTTTATATACAACTATATAGATCAGACCAAAATGATGGACAAATGAGGAGGAATGAGGGACAGGTTGACATTGCTCGAAATCAAGGACAGTCCCTCAAAATCAGGGACAGTTGGGAGCTATGGTTTTGGGTCACCATGAGTGGAGGATTGTCAGGAAGAAGGGGTGACCTTCCATCACAGAGATTGTAGAGGAATGATCTGTCCCTGGAAGGGTTCTGGGTCAACCTGAGAAGAGTAGTGTCAGGAGGAAGGGGTGACCTTCCATCACAGAGATTGTAGAGGAAAGGCCTTCCCCTGTAAGGGTTCTGGGTCAACCTGACTGTAGTGGGGTTAGGAAGAAGGGGTGACCTTCCATCACAATGATTGCAGAAGAATGATCTGCCCCTGGATGGGTTCTGGGTCATCCTGAGTGTAGTAGTGTCAGGAGGAAGGGGTGACATTCCATCCCAGAAAATATAGAGGAGTAATCTGCCTCCAGAGGGGTTTCAGGGTTGCCCTGAGCAGAGTGGTTTCAGGAGGAAGGGGTGACCTTCCATTACAGAGATTGTAAAGGAAGGATCTGCCTTCTGGAAGGGTTCTCAGTCACAGCCCTATACCCATTTATTCCCACCCATCCAAGTAAAGACACTCGCGCTAACATATTTTAAGACTTTGCCACATTCAGTCAACAGGTGGCAATCTAAAGCCCCGTACACACGGCCAAAATGTCGGAAGACATTGTGCCTGTGTGTATGTTGTTCTGTTGGGCATGCATGTTGGTAAACCAGCAGCTGATAGGAGTTTTCTGGTGAGGGGGGGTGTCCCCCTGTCAGAACACAATAGCTCAGCAAAGGAGATCGCTGAACTAACCTTGCATGGTTAGTACAGCTGCTCCGACTAGAGCTGTCAGGTTTTTTTTCATGCAGCCTGCTGGTTAGCACGAAAAAAAATTGTAGTGTGTACTAGTCTTTAGGCTATGACAGAAATCTTAGGTAAGCTTAAAGTCACCAGCTGTTACTTATGATCAAGTATTTCCTGTTCCATTCCAACTTGAACCGTTTAAAGTGACATTCTATGAAGTCCATAAATTATACTACCAAATGGGCAGAGAAGAGGCTTTTGTCAGATCGCTCTTCCAGAGAATCCCAGAGCTGGTTTATGGTGTTCTTTTTATGGCCCCTGTTCTCAGATATCATAAAGTCATACTGTATGCTAAATGTTCTCTTATGTTATATGTTAAACATATGTAATATGTTAATGTAATCTGAAATTGAAAATCATTGTAGGCCTCACATTTCCACATCACCCAGGACGGGTTCTGGATCAGTCTGCGCAGAACGGTGTCAGGAGGAAGGTGTGACCTTCCATCACAGAGATTATAGAGGAATGATCTGCCCCTGGAAGGGTTCTGGGTCACCCTGAGCAGAGTGGTGTCAGGAGGAATGGGTGACCTTCCATCACAGAGATTGTAGAGGAATGATCTGCCCCTGGAAGGGTTCTGGGTCACCCTGAGTGTAGTTGTGTCCGGAAGAAGATAGGTCAGCTGTAAATCACCCGCTGTTATTTATGATTGAGAAGTTCCTGTTCCATTCCCACTTCAGTTGAAATCTTTGAAGTGACATTCTACACAGTCCATAAATTATACTACCAAATGGGCAGAGAAGAGGCTTTTGTCAGATCGCTCTTCCAGAGAATCCCAGAGCTGGTTTATGGTATTCTTTTTATGGCCCCTGTTCTCAGATATCATAGAGTCATACTGTATATTAAATATTCTCTTATTATATGATATTATTATTATTGATATTTTTTATTTTATTTATTGTTTTTAAGGTTGAACTGGATGGACTTGTGTCTTTTTTCAACCTGACTAACTATGTAACTATATGTTAAACACATGTTATATGTGAAAAGTCACATTAATAATAATGTCTATCATTAATGTAATCTCAAGATAAAAATCATTTTAGGCCTCATATTTCCACATCAGCCTGGAAGGGTTCGGGGTCACCCTGAGCGGAGCGGTGTCAGGAGGAAGGGGTGACCTTCCATCACAGAGATTTAGAGGAATGATCTGCTCCTGGAAGGGTTTTGGCATACCTCTCAACTTTTTGAGATGGGAATGAGGGACACCTAACATCAAAAGTATGCAGGTATAGGACACACCCCTTGCCACGCCCCCTTAAAGGAGAATTGTACAAAAAAAACAAGATTGGTTAAACCCACAAGTGCTTTTTTACCACTACTATTCCTTTATATTGGCTTTTGGAATTTACAAATGCAGCAATTTAGAAAACAGATGAATGTTTAGGGCTGGAAAACACTTTTTGAAAGATAAAAAGTGCATTTTATATACAACTATATAGATCAGACCAAAATGAGGGACAAATGAGGGACAAATGAGGAGGAATGAGGGACAGGGGGACATTGCTCCAAATCAGGAACAGTCCCTCTAAATCAGGGACAGTTGGGAGCTATGGTTTTGGGTCACCATGAGTGGAGGAGTGTCAGGAGGAAGGGGTGACCTTCCATCACAAAGATTGTAGAGGAATGATCTGTCCCTGGAAGGGTTCTGGGTCAACCTGAGAAGAGTGGTGTCAGGAGTAGGGGTTACCTTCCATCACAAAGATTGTAGAGGAATGATCTGCCCCTGGAAGGGTTATGGGTCACCCTGAGTGTAGTTGTGTTGAGCTGGTTTATGGTGATCTCAAATAAACAATCAAGCCGTGTTCTGACACTTTTAGAGTCATACTGTATGATAAATGTTCTCTGTAAGTCACATTATTAATAATGTCTATCACTAATGTAATCTGTAGATAAAAATAATTTCCCCCTGAAGTTCATTCTTGAACGTATGCCCCCCCTCAATGATATTGTACCCACCCTCTGCATAAACTGCCTCCACTATTCTGACCTGACTCACATGGATGGCAGGAGTGTAGTGCAGCACTGGGGCGCTGGTCTTACTGGCAACAAGTAGAAGGGTTACCTGTGCCAGGGCGATCGTAGCACTCTCCACTAGAAGTGTTTTGGCCTTGCGAGTGACAGCAGGCCAAGTGTTCCCAGAGACGAGCTGCAAGGCAGCTACGATCAATATATACGTTCATGGCTCATTGCTGTATAGAAGCACCCTTAATGACAGTTGAGTTTGGCAGAGGCATTCCTGGCTTTTGGTTTTAGCCAGAATTAAGGAGTGTATAGCATTATCCCTCCCCTGTGGGTCTTGTTACTTCCCGGCTGTGCTGACATGGAGCCGTCAGGAAAACCGGAAAATTGAATGACAGATACTTACCTTATATTTTCCTTTGCTATGAGATTAGCAATTTTAAATGGTGGGATCGTTGCTCGTCCTTATGAACACCCAGTAGTGCTAGTTCAGGTGACATTGAGAGCGATAGTTGCAATCTGGAGTTTACTTCTCCCAAAAACCTTCGTCCAGTAGGAGGAGATAATAGGACAGTCCCAGAACATGTGAAAGAAGGTTCCTACATGTGCTTTACATCTGGGACACTCAGGGTCCTTGTCTGGGTACATCTTGAGGAGTCTTTGGGGCTTATAATATATCCTGTGCAGGAATTTTACCTGTATTAGCTTGTCTCTAGAGGAAATAACTAATTTAGGGTCATACTCCAAACAATCCTCCCATCCCTCCCTATCTAGTGAGGGTATGTCCCTGTGCCGTGTTTCCCATAAGTGGTCTATCTTGGGAGAATCATTACCTAATAATGCACCATATAGAGTTGAGAGAGGCTTGGTTAGATCCCCTGGGACCAGAAGCTCCTCTATGGGGTCAGCTTTGCGTATTACCGGCCGGGGAAATTGAGCTCTGGTGGCATGTTTAAGTTGCAGGTATCTAAATTCCATCCAGTTTGGTAAATTATGTTTGGCCTTCAGGTCCTCAAACTGCAGTAGGGTTCCCTGGGGCATGCTGTGATTCAGTGTTGTGATACCATGCCTGGCCCACAACTGTGGATCTGGGATGGAGCGAAAGTGTGTTAGGGTAGAATTACCCCACAGAGGTTGTGCTGGAGACTGCTGATCCGGCCGCAGAAAGCGCCGCCGGACAGCGGTCCACACACACCATGTCACCCTGGTTGGTCCTGGTGTCGTCTCATATGCCCCGGTCCTCTGTATGGGAAACTGCAGAGCCCAGCTAGTGAGCCCAGGCAGTTTGCCTCCAGGCAGATCGCCGCGTTAGCTCTAGACCCTTGGTACCACCATTGGACCGTCACCAGCACCGCTGCCCAGTAGTAGACTTGAAAGTTAGGTAGGGCTATCCCGCCTAGGTGAGCAGGCAGCCAGAGCGTGGATCGGGCCAACCTTGGTATCGCCCCATGCCATATAAAGGAACCTATGCATTTGTTTATCTCTTTGAAGAAGCTGACGAGGATCCATTTCAGACAATTCCTAAATAGGTAATTCAATTTGGGTAGTATAATCATCTTCAGTAGGTTAATGCGACCTAGTAAATTTAGAGGTAGGTTTGCCCATGTTGAGCATTTGGATTCAAGGGTTGCTAGGACAGGCATCAGATTTTTCCCCATGAATTCTGAGTGGTGTTTCGTTATCAGGACCCCAAGTAGCGGAATTCCTTGACCCAGCGGAGAGGGGTGGAGGCCTCCCCACGGATGGCTTCCTCATCCAGAGGGAAAGTATTGATTTGGCCCAATTGATCCTAACACCCGAGTACCTTCCAAATGTGTCAAAAATACGTAAGGCAGCCAAGAGCAAGGGGCCTGCATCATTGAGGTATAGTAGCGCGTTGTCCGCTTACAGGGATAGCCTCTCTTCCAGCTTACCTAGCAGCAGGCCCAGCATATCCGGAGCACACCTGATTAAAATAGCCAGGGGCTCCAGGGCCAGGGCGAAGAGACCGGGGGAGAGCGGGCATCCCTGTCTTGTACCACGGAAAAGGGTGAATGGCTCCAACAGCCAGCTGTTTGTGTGAACCCATGCCCTCGGCGCCTGGTAGAGGAGTTGGATGCTGTGTATAAATTTGGGGCCGAAGCCAAATTGATGCAAGACCTCCCATAAATGGGTCCATTCGACCGAGTCGAATGCCTTTTCTGCATCTAATGAGGCGATTACCCTGGTACCTTGATTATCATGTGTGATGGAAGTTTTTAGAAATAGCCGTCTAATGTTGACGTCAGTTCCCTTACCAGGCATGAACCCCATCTGGTCAATATCGACCAGTTTCTCTATCCCCCGGAGAGTCTATTAGCAAGGATTTTTGCAAAGATCTTGTCATCAATGTTCTAAAGGGAAATAGGCCTATACAACGAGCGGTCTAGGGGGGTCCTTACCAGGCTTGGGGACAATGACTATGACAGCTTCATTCATGGAGTCTGGCAAGGCCTCAAGAGATTCAATGCTGGTAAATAGTGCTTTTAATTTGGGAGCTAAGAGTTCTGTGAAGTTAGAATAGAATTCTGAGGGCAATCCATCTGCCCCTGGAACCTTCCCACTCTTCCACTCTTCAGACCACCCATGGCTCTTTGGACCTCTTCCAAGGTAATATTCTCTTCCAGCTTCTCCCTCTCCCCCTACAGACAAGACAGGAAAGGTCACTGAATCTAGAAAAGCTAATAAGTCGCATTCTGAATAATCTACCCTGGAGGTGTATAAGTCTTCAAAAAAATCTTTGAATCTGGTATTAATGTCAGGGGGAGGTGAGAAGCTGATCCCGTTGATCTTTAATGGACCCAATAGGAGTGGAGGGGATGTTGCCCCTTACCAGCCATGCCAGGAGCTTCCCATTCTTCCCCCCCAAACTCAAACACCGTTGGGCCGAATATAGGAGGGCCTTATTCATGTCAGTAAGTCTAGCATCAGATAGATTACGTAGCGTCTGTTGCCAGGCCTGATAGTGAGCCTCAGTCTGGTTAGATATGTATTCTTCCTGTAGTTTAATAGACCTGCCCCCCAGCGCCTTCAGGTCCTGGGCTCTTTCCCTTTTAATGTGTGATATCTTGGAGATAAATTCCCCTCTTACCCAGGCCTTAATAGGGTCCCAGAGTAATGGGGGGGCTGAGTCTAGGTTTTCAGTCCAGAAGTTGCATATGGATGCAGTGAGAGGCTCCTGGAGCCTCTCCTCCGATGCCCAGTAGCTAGAGAGTCGACCCAGAGGGAACAGTTAATGCTAAAGAAAGGCATAAGGGAGCGTGATCAGAGATCCCTCCCCCTGGGAAGCACAGAGATATCTTGGACACATTGTAAGGCCGGCCCAGACCCAAAAACCAAGTCAATTCTAGACAGCGTTTGAAGGTTGAGGAGGGGCAGGTATATTCTCTTTGTGTCGGGTGCGTGTGTCTCCAGACATCCGTAAGGGCGAACGTGTCCGCCCAGTGCTGGAGGTGAGCAGAGTCACGAGTCGACGTACACATGCTGTCTCCATCAGAATATGGAACTATATTAAAATCACCTAGCAGAAGCACTAAACTTGCATCCATCTGGACTACTTCCTGCATAATTTCATGTAGGATTTGGACCGAGGCCGATGGGGGAAGATATAACCCAACCAGTACCATATCTCTATCATAAATGGTAGCGTGTGCTATAACATATCTGCCCTCCTTATCAGTCTTTATAGCTATGGGTTTAAAAGGCAGGGATTTTCGGACCAAGATGCTGACCCCACAAGCATAGGTATAATAGGTAGTGTAACAAAAAACAAGGGTAGAAAGCAAAAAGAATTCTTCAATAAGGAACCGGCATATTTAGCAGAAATATAAATATTTAATATAGAAAAAATGATACCACATATACACCAGATAGTGTCAACAAAATTTGACAGTAAGTGAACCAATAACCACCACTACCAATTAAAATAGACAACGTTGTCTAAAAAACAAAGAACAACATACAGATGGCCACCACAACACATACAGACACATCTAATTGGCCAGCTGGACTTAAAAAGTCTCATGTATAGTATATCTAGCTGAAAAATGAAAAGCCAATGGGTGACGGTATGCAGCCTTGGATGAAGGGGAGTCCGCAATGTACACTGCCGATGGCAGGCCTAGGTTTGACTACAGGTAGGTGTACAAATTATGAAGGTTGCTGATAATAGCACTGACAAGTGGATATCAGCCGCAGCAAGTGACATGCATGAGCGGCTGTGTCAGTGCTGGGCAGAGGTGCAGGGGAGGATGGTGTGCCTGTGTGACTTTAAATAAACGACAGCAGCGTGTGGAGTGATGCGATCTCACCAGACCATAGGCATCCGGGTAAAACAGGTAAGTTGGACAGTCCAATCCTCCTCAAGCTAAATCATCCTCTGGTCAAAGACAGGGGGTGTACAAACTATAAAGGTTGCTGATAATAGCACTGACAAGTGGATATCAGCCGCAGCAAGTGGCATGCATGAGCGGCTGTGTCAGTGCTGAGCAGAGGTGCAGGGGAGGGTGGTATGCCTGTGTGACTTTAAATAAACGACAACAGCGTGTGGAGTGATGCGATCTCACCAGACCATAGGCATCCGGGTACAGCAGGTAAGTTAGACAGTCCAATCCTCCTCAAGCTAAATCATCCTCTGGTCAAAGTAAAGTGGCTGATAAGTCCGTGTAAGTAGATGCCCGCCAGGTAAATGGAAGTGGGGGAACGTAGTGGTGTACCGCCTGCTTGCGGAATGGAGCCACAGTTGCTTCCGGATTACGTGCTGTGGGGCTATCGACAGACTTTCGGCAGGGCTTGAGCGGCTTCAGCAGTAGCGAATCACATCCCAGGGGCTGGTGGGTGGATCTGTACGGGTGCTACATCGAACGTGATGGCGTCATGCTAACGCTCATGCATTTGGATAATGATTGTTAATGGTTTTGCTGCAACAATATCAAATTGTATACATCTGTTTACATTAAAGTCATTTTATATCATGTTCTAGATATGCTTCTCCTGAGCAAGCGGTGTTAACCGCGAAACCGGTCGAGATTTAAAGCTGTATACACACCTCTCATCTAAATCTTGCGGAACCCACTGGCTTAGACTGTGTGGTACTTCCCTTTTATGATGATATGTAGTGATGTTGTTTGTTATTGCAATTGTATTTGTAATTGTATTTTTATCATTATTTTCTATTAAAATTGAATAATTTTTTAATATTTTTAAACTCATCCTTATACCCATTATTACACACCACTATTGAGTACCGGAATAGTCCCACCTTTCCTATTTTGAGAGGCTGTGACGGTAATTGACAGTGGCAGCAACTGCAACCACATCCCTATCCTCTCATCCCCTTCAATTATGATTCCAGGGATGATGGTACTGATACTCATTATAATCTTATTTGCAAGGTAGGCCGTTATAGCCCTTTTAGACAATACAGAACCAAGTATCATTTTGTGGTGCTAAGTAATTTGTATGGAATTTGGTAATGATATCAAGAAAAGCAGTAAAATAGATCCCCTTCAGCCAGCAACAATAGATCCCCCTAACAACAATGTACCACCCACAACAAAATCCCCCCCCAGCAACAATAGACTCCCGGAAGCATCAACAGATCTCTGGACAGCCAGCATTAATAGACTCTCTGGCAGCCATCAACAATAGACCCCTCCCCCAGCAGTAGATCTCCTTCAGCAACAACTGACCCCTCAGCAACATAAGAACCACCCCTAGCAACAATAGGTCCCCCACCAGCAACAATAGACCTCTTCAGCAACAATAGACCCCCCCTGCAAAAATAGATCCCCTCCAGCTAGAATAGATCCCCCAGCAGTGAGCATCAATACCCTGCAGCACACCCCAACTGCATTCCCCCGCGTTCCCGCTGAAAAAAAGCCCTGCGTGTAGGGGTAGGAGGCTTGCGGGGCAGCACTTTGGCCCCAAGCATGAGAGACTCTGCAACACATATGAAACTGCACCATATTTCTCTGAGTATAGACAGCATTATACACCCAGTGCTAGGGGGCATGTACCAGTGGGTGTATGTATACACTGAGGGGAGAGCATGCATGTAAAACGGGAAAGGCTCCACCGCCTATGTAGGAGAATAACAACATATGTGTAATGCCCTGCACACAAGATCAGATATTCCGACAACAAAATCCATGGATTTTTTCCGACGGATGTTGGCTCAAACTTGTCTTGCATACACACGGCCGCACAAAGTTGTCGGAAAATCCGATCGTTCTGAACGCGGTGACGTAAAACACGTACCTCGGGACTATAAACGTGGCAGTAGCCAATAGCTTTAATCTCTTTATTCATTCCGAGCATGCATGGCACTTTGTGCATCGAAATTGTCCACACATGATCGGAATTTACGTGAACGGATTTTGTTGTCGGAAAATTTTATGGCCTGCTCTCAAACTTTGTGTGTCGGAAAATCCGATGGAAAAAGTCCGATGGAGCCTACACATGGTCGGAATTTCCGACAACAAGCTCCGATCACACATATTCCGTCGGAAAGTCCGTGTGTACAGGGCATTAGGTTTCATCCACTTTCAGCCAGTGTGCAACATTTCAAGAATAAGTCATATACCCTTTATGCATGTGAACAAGGTGGGGTTGAGAACTTACAGAACAAAGCTTCGCCCTGTACACACGAGCGGACTTTTCGGCAACAAAGATCCGACAGTCTTTCCAACGGACTTTCGGCGGACTTCTGATGGACTTTTGAACGAACGGACTTGCCTACACATGATCACACCAAAGTCCGACGGATTCGTACGTGATAACGTACGACTGGACTAAAATAAGGAAGTTCATAGCCAGTAGCCAATAGCTGCCCTAGTGTTGGTTTTCGTCCGTCGGACCGGCATACAGACGAGTGGATTTTTCGATAGGAACTGGGTCCGGCGGAGTTCCGATGTAAAGATTTGAAATGCTGCGTACACATGAGTGGACCTTTCAACTGGATTGGTCCTAATGGTCTATCCGACGGACTTTCGGCGGACTTCCGACGGACTTTCCGAATGAACGGACTTGCCTACACACGATCACACCAAAGTCCGGCAGATTCGTATGTTATGACGTACGACTGGACTAAAATAACTGTAGCAATAACTCTCGGTGGAGCTGCTGGTTTAATCGGGCTTGTTACCTTCACTCTCCTTCCCTCTGTTTCACCAGCACCGGGTCTAGGGTTCTGTTCAGTTTACCTCTGGACGACACACGCACCAACACTTGAGTACGTTTTCAATGCTTTATTAAACAATTTACTCAGGAAGTAGCAGGAAGGAGGCAGAAAGGAAACAGCAGAAGAAACTCAAATATCTTCTTGTAGGATTCTTGACAAATGTCCTGGTAGAATTTGGATATTACAATAGAATGCACTCCCCTCGTGGGACACACTCCCTGCCCGCCTGGATAGGCCTCTCTCACTTGCCTAGAAGCCAGTACGCAGCACGAACAAAAGTCTCTGCCACAGACTTGTTTGGGACAAACCCGTACGATCCTCTGCCACAGGATGTATTGTTTTTTTCTGTAATGAATGTCAGTCACAGTGCCTGAACCTTTAAGCCAACCCAGCAACACTATGCTGTATAGTTACTTTAGGATACGTCCTCCAACCGAGTCACCAGGCCCCTCTCCAGACCAGCATGTTGCGTGATCCTTCCATGACGGGTCCTCCCCTGGGATCTCCTCGGTTGTCCAGCTTCTTCACTCGGGATAGACAGCTCAGGACCATTCCTCGGCTGCTGTGGTAGACCCCAGACAAGCTTCTGGTCCCACCCCTGCGCCGCTGCGACGTGGGCCTCCAGAACGGAGGACCACGAGATAGCTCTCTAACGCATACCTGTCAGCCAGGAGGGCCGAACCCCAAAATATGGCGTCTGTCCCATAAATACCCTCGCCCAGAATGCAACTCGGAGGACCACCTCCACCGAGTTGTCTCCGGGATGGAAGAGCATCCATACGCTTCGACACGTTGCCTTCCCAACACTAACCAGTGATAACAGTGACACCCACCGGTCAGTATGGAAACACACACAACGTCAGCCAAGCTGGAACAGAGGCAAACCTAACCTTCCTAACACACAATTTACTAAATTTACCTAACATATGGTAGATCATAAATCTACCAGCGCTACATAAGGAAGTTCATAGCCAGTAGCCAATAGCTGCCCTAGCGTCGGTTTTCGTCCGTCGGACCGGCATACAGACGAGCGGATTTTTCGATAGGAACTGGGTCCGGCGGAGTTCCGACGTAAAAGTTTGAAACATGTTCCAAATCTAAAGTCCGTCAGATTTTTGACCGAAAAAGTCCGCTGCAGGTCCGATGAAGCCCACACATGGTTGGATTGTCCGCCAGATTCGGTCCGTCGGACCAGTCCGGTCGAAAAGTCCCCTCATGTGTACAGGGCATAAGAGTAAGGAATAGATATTCTGCAGCTACATTTCACAGTCTGTGCAGAAATACAGGGGCTGCAGTACCTTTTACCTGCCACTAAAGTCCGCCAGTGGATCAGGGATTAGTACATAGGGAGTCTTTCCAGCTTGGTCACTCTCCAGCAGAAGGAGTGAGACTTTGTGCAGGCATGAAATCAATGAATAAAGCAAACTTTGCATCCGGGAACGTCATCGCAGAATTAACATCAAAAAGGGGTTACTTTATAAAGTGCAGATAACCTGAGTATTCATAGCGGCAAAAATTCACCTGGTCTGACCAGAAGCACATTCCTTCAGACGTTGCAAACAAATAAGTCAGGCACAACAGGTGCAGCAGAGGTAACAGTCACATGGGACACAGCCCCACTCATTGAGGATGATCACCCCTACATAGCCACCCCAATGACCCTCCCACCAGGCAGTTCATGAACAGGAGGGGGGGCTGCATTACCTGGTCATGATATTGCCAAATGTGGAGAGGCCCTCAGCCATCAGCGGTGAGCGGGGGGGGGGGTATCCAGCCAGGCTGATGCATTCTTTGGGGAAGTAAAGAATCTTGATGTTTTACCATCTTGAACCCGCAGTTGTGCCGGAAAAAGGATACTGTACTTGATACCCTTCACCCGCAGAGCAGCTTTAACCTGGTCAAATGAACATCTTCTGAGTATCAACTGAGTAGTCTGGAAAAATCTGAAGTTTGTTGTTTTGATATGTTAGTTCCCCCTGCACTCTGGCCGTCCTGAGCACCTCATCCCGATCCCTGAAGTTCAGGAATTTAAGTATGAAAGTGCACAGTGGGGATCCCGGTGGGCCCAGTTTGGGGGGGGATGCGGTGTGCACGTTCCACTGCGTGGAAGGGCGAGAATTGAGCCAGTGGTGGGAGGGTTTTGAGGAGTTTTTCCACAAACTCAGTCGGGTGGGAACCCTCCAGACTCTCCGCCATGCCTAAAGTGCAGAGGTTGTTCCCCCAATTGCGATTCTTGGCGTCTTATACTTTATATTCAAGGGCTCTAATCTTGGTATGTAGCATGCGTAAGTCAGCAGTAGGGCCCTCTTCTGTGTCTTCCACGTGACTTATGCGCTGCTCTGCAGTACTGATTCTGGATCACATTTTGTCCATGTCCTGTCTGATTAGTCCCACATCCAGCTGCACAGCATCTACTTTAGTGGTCAGAGAAGTAACAGTGGCATGGCACATGGCACATGGCAGTTTGTGATGGCAGCCAGGACCCCTGAGAGGCCCGTTTCAGGCGGCGAGGGCTGCTCCTGGCTCTCTGTCTGGGGCCCCCATGCAGTCCCTGCGGATTCCTTCGGCACGGGGGAAGTATATTTCTTACCCCATCCTTTTGATGCCCGGGATGAACAGCGTCTCATGGGGATGTTCACTGCCGCAGGGGGTAAACTTTAGCCGCCAGGAGAAGGTAAAGAAACCTCGGATGTCGGCGGAGCAAACTCAGAGAGACGTCCGCTCAGTGCGCCATCTTGGACACGCCCCCCACAATTATCTAATTTAAATACAAAAAAACTCTAGACACCACAAATACCAGCATGTCTTCTCTAGTCACCTGAACTTTTTCTTTTTAATTCCATAAAATCTGTTTTGGAAGTTTGAAATTCCTTCAAATCCTGTTTCAGTTGCTTATTCTCAGTCTGTATACTGTAGATGTATTCTCTACCATAATACACGGGAATGAGCGCCATTTTCTAGGCTGTTCATACTTATTGCATCTAGACCATGTTCCAAAGCATGCTGAGTACACCTCAACATCCCGTCTCATTATCCTATATGGGTTTTGTTTCATTACCTTCCCACAGGAGAGGATAGACAAAATCGAAGAACATGGCCACCAGGGGTGGCCCGTCCATTAAAGGAGCATGGGCGTCGCCCCCCATGTCCATCGCCATCCCTCCTCCATCCGTGCATCTGGACCCTTTCAGGACACCGGACCATGGATTCCAATGCGGGGGGAGGGCTTTTTTTTTAAGCACTGATTAGAGCCAGATGCTCTAATAGGCTTCAATATAGGGTGGTCTCAGGTCGCAGAAACACCCCAGGTTTGTTACAACCGCAAATTAATATTCGCTGTTGTAACACTGATCCTCTTCCCGGCCAATCAGGAAGCCAGTTTTAACACTAGAGATACTGTTGTACAAGGAGGATTTGGATTTTGTGGGAATTTCAGAGACCTTGTTCAACAGCTCTCATGATTGGCTGGCAAACATTCAAGGGTATACCCTATACCGCAAGGATAGAGAGGGTAAAAAAGGGGGAGTGGTATGCCTATATATCAAGAATAATGTACAAGTGAATGTGAGAGATGACATCACTGAGGGAGCTAGAGAGGAGGTGGAATCCTTATGTGTAGAGCTCCAAAGGGATGAAGCTAAGGGGAAAATAATACTGGGAGTATGCTATAGGCCTCCTAACCTGAGGGAGGAAGTGGAGACGGATCTCCTATCACAAATTGGATTAGCAGCAAGGATGGGAAGTGTTATCATAATGGGGGATTTTAATTATCCAGACATAGACTGGGTGGAGGGAACCGCGCATTCATTTAAGGCTCGCCAGTTCCTTAATGTCTTGCAGGACAATTTTATGGGTCAGATGGTAGACGCACCAACTAGAAATAAAACATTACTGGATCTACTGATTACCAACAATACAGACCTGATCACGAATGTGGAAATACGGGGCAATTTAGGTAACAGCGATCACAGGTCAATTAGTTTCAGTATAAATCACACAAATAGGAAACATAAAGGGAACACAAAGACACTGAATTTCAAAAGAGCCAACTTCCCTAAACTACAAACCTTGCTAAAAGGCATAAATTGGGATAAAATATTAGGAACAAAGAATACGGAGGAGAGATGGGTTTGCTTTGAGAGCATATTAAATAAGGGCATTAGCCAATGTATCCCATTGGGTAATAAATTTAAAAGAGCAAACAAAAATCCTGGATGGCTTAACTCCAATGTAAAAATGCATATAAAAGCAAAGGAGAAGGCCTTCAAAAAATACAAGGTTGAGGGATCATCCTCAGCATTCAGACTTTATAAAGAATGCAATAAGAAATGTAAGGGTGCAATTAGGATGGCTAAGATAGAACATGAAAGACACATAGCGGAGGAGAGCAAAAAAAAATCCCAAGAAATTCTTTAAGTATGTAAACAGTAAAAAAGGGAGGACAGACCATATTGGCCCCATAAAGAATGAGGAAGGACATCTGGTTACAAAGGATGGGGAGATGGCGAAGGTATTGAATTTATTCTTCTCCTCAGTCTTCACGAGTGAATTGGGGGGCTTCAGTAACCAAAACTGCAGTGTTTATCCTCATGACACAACACAGGAAGCACCTCCATGGTTAACAGAGGACAGAATTAAAATTAGACTTGAGAAACTTAACATTAATAAATCACCAGGACCAGATGGCTTGCATCCGAGGGTACTTAGGGAACTCAGTCAAGTGATTGCCAGACCGTTGTTCCTAATTTTTACAGACAGTCTACTGACTGGAATGGTACCAGCTGATTGGAGAAAAGCCAATGTAGCACCAATATTTAAAAAGGGCCCAAAATACATCCCTGGGAATTACAGACCAGTTAGCCTAACATCAATAGTATGTAAACTCTTGGAGGGGATGATAAGGGACTATATACAAGATTTTAGTAATAAGAACGATATCATTAGCAGTAATCAGCATGGATTCATGAAGAATCGTTCTTGCCAAACCAATCTATTAACCTTCTATGGGGAGGTGAGTTGCCATCTAGATAAAAGAAGGCCCGTAGACGTGGTGTATCTGGATTTTGCAAAAGCATTTGACACAGTTTCCCATAAACGTTTTCTGTACAAAATAAGGTCCGTTGGCATGGACCATAGGGTGAGTACATGGATTGAAAACTGGCTACAAGGGCGTGTTCAGAGGGTCGTGATAAATGGGGAGTACTCAGAATGGTAATCACATTCCCTTCCTCAGCCCTGCTCATTGGCTCCAAAGTCCATACACTACATGCATCTCTTGCATGTGGGCGTGTCCTCTTTTTATGTCATACCACAGCTCCTCCCATGCCTTATAAGCTTGACTGGACCTGTAGCAGTAAGAAGTCCCTCATGTGTCACCGAAAGCCTCTCTCAGCACTGTTTCTCCATCTTCAACCAGACTCCCTTCCCAGCATGCCTTATTCCTATTTACGGGCTCCTCAGTCCCCTGACAGGCCCACTCCTGAGAATTGGCTAAGGCCCCATAAATGTGGAGAACAGCCCCTTCTCACCTCCACCCACTAGTTCCAAAATGTTCTTTAACTTTCCAGATACCAGGCGGAGGCACCAGAGGGCTGTCTGTCTGAGTCATGCTGGCCTGGCCTCAAGTGACCCTGACCCAGTTAATGACCCAGGTTTAACCCAGAGCCAAACTAAAATTTCCCTGTACTAACATTATTAGCACCCACTAGAGGTTGCTACATACCTCTTTTAGAAATCTTCTTCGACACCCAAATCTTTCTCTCAGCTCACTGCATCGGTCTCCTCATGCATCACTAATTTACTGTAACATGACCCCCTAAGGGACTGCTTGGAATTACCTGCTCATCTGCACTGCTATGACCTGGTGAACCTTCCACCCCACCTGACACTCTGGGTTCCGACATTCTTACACCACCTTAAAATAATAAGTCAGACAACTCTGTGTATTCACATTCTAATAATGTTTACTAGAACAGATTTGAAAAGGATATTGACACAAAAAGGAGGTAATATATCTTCTGAGTTTTAGGCGACAGCGCCAACTCAGCAAAGGAATTCCTCCAAATAACACAGAGCAAGATGTTATCAAGTAGAACAGTATATTATATACATTGCGTCAATGAAGTACTGCTTTCGCCTGTAAGGATAGACACAGATATCTGAATATACTGACTCACTTCTTAAGAGGGAGTCCTTGGCCCGCCTGAAACTGTTACCCTAATGAGAGGTCAGACTTATAGGTGACAGTATAAGGGCCCTTATAGCAGTAATGACAGTAATGTCCCAGTTGCAGATCTGATGTTCTTCACTGGCACGTAGGAGCTCATTAACTGTGATCCAATAAGGTGTGGTAACAAGCAATGGGTTTCTTGTAAAGAAGAAACTAAAGGTGTCTATGCACAGTGTTCAAAGTGAGTTCAGTAAAGGATTCCTAAGCTAAACATGTCTGTGCAAAGTGTCCTAGTGGAACCGTAATAAAGGTTTTGTAAAGGTTGGGCGATTGCCCTCTCACCAACAACCAGGCTGATATGATGTCTTCCAGACAGTAACTCGTGTGGCGACACTCGTGCAGCAGATCCGCCATCTCGATTTTCCCATGTGAAGCTTCGTACACCGACTGGCAGGCGACCGGAGTGGTGCTGGATGAATGTTTGATGACGAATGGCAGAGCTAGGCCCCTCTTTCTCGGGTTGGAAGGTGGTACACTGCGTGGTAGGCTGCGACCCCTCCCTTCATACATGGAGAGGTCTGTCTTGCGTCAGGCCCAGGAGGAAGAGACCCCATGCTTGCTTTTTGCTTCTTTTTTATAGCTACTCCCAGCAATCTTCCTGATGGTATCAAAGATCCCTGGGATATGTAGTCCAGGCATATAATCACGCAAAGCAATTGTCAGTCGGGAGAACTACTCATCCCACAATCCCTTTTGTTTGGCACACAAATATGATGTCACCTGTTATACTGATCACTAGAGGGACATGCGATGCATGGAAATGCCGGAGGGTACTTGTACTTTTACGATTGTAGTCCATATTGCTACACCCCCCCACTTGAAAGTCTTTGGTCCCTAAAGACAGAGCACAACCTGTGGAATCACTTTACTATATCATGAAAGCTAAACAATTAACCATCTAACAAACTAGCAGTTGCAACTGCTAATAACTGACCTAATGAATAGTCTTCTGATACCAAATTATATAGATCAGTAGGAGAAGTCATATTAATTTTATGACAGGCCAATAACAAGCTAGTGGCCCACCCAGTAGTGTCAGGAGGTGGATTAAGGTCATCCTTTACTAAAGGTTTGAGCGAGTGCTTGACTGGAACGTTGAGCAGTGGGTATAAGTTCGTCAGAATTTTCTCCAAGGGTATCATTTGTCAGTCTTTTTGGAGGGAATATCCTCTGTCTCAACCTGGAATGGATGTCTTCCAGCGACTCTGGTTCCTGTTCTGTTTTCAAAAAACTTCATCCAGCTTCAGGCTCAGGTTCTACTTCAGCCGCAGGTTCTACTTTTCTCTATGTGAGGCTAGAAGGGGGGGTTGAGAGCATCAGACACTAGACATTTCACTGGGTTCCAGCTTGACCTCCTCATCTCCTCTGGGTGGGTGAGAATCTAATGTCTCTGTGTCAAGCGAATGGGAACCTGCCCTTTCCAGCATCAGAAACAATGAAATCATCTTCCAAAGAAGGAACCCACAACCAATCAAGAGTTAATTTCTCATCATCACTTTCCTCCTCCGGGAGTGTGGGTGGACACGTTTTTCCGGCCCTAGGCCTCAGCGTTGGGGACTGATATGTCTCTAAGTAAGGGGTTGAGGGTACTCGAACAGCTTCTGATATGGGCAGCAGATGGTTTCGATGCCAAGTCTTGAGAGGGCCAGTCTTCCCTTCCAAGCCAAATCTGATACACAGGGAGTCCAGGTAGTCGTTTGCAAACAATGTAAGGTTGGGAACGCCAGCTTATGTTTCCCTGGCACCCCTAGATTGCGCAACAACACCTGATCCTCAGGTTGCAAATTCTGAACCCTCACTCTAAGGTCAAAGTTTTTCTTGTTACTTTGTTCTCTGACAGTAGAGGCCTCCTTGGCTTTCTCATAAGCTACTTTTAAATTCTTCCTGAGCCTGTCAATATATCCCCTAAAAGGACCTTGGGAGGTGTGATCTGATGATGTTCCGAAAGCCAGATCAACAGGTAGGTGAGCTTCTCTCCCATTAAGGGGAGTATCCAGTAGAATAATTTGAGGTGCTATCGTAGGCATGAACTACTGCAGCAATATGATCCCCCAATGCTATTTCTTCTCTAATGGGAGGGTTCCCAGCATGTTCAACAGGGTACGGTTAAAACACTCAGGTTGTGGATCCCCTTAGGGATGGTAAGCAGTAGTCCTGGATTTATTTATATTTAAAAGCTCACATAGTCGTCTGATTAGTTTGCTCTCAAAGTCCTGTCCTTGGTCCGAATGTAGGTACTGAGGTAAACCGTAATGAACAAAGAACTTCTCCACTAGAGTCTTGGCCACTGTACTAGCTTGTTGATCCCTAATGGGAAAGGCTTGAGCATATCGGTTGAAATTATCTGTCACAACCAGGACACTTTACACTCAGATTCAGTTCCAGGCACAAGAAATCAATGCACACAAATTCCATTGGTCCTTGACTCTGTAGATGGCCCATTGGGGCTGCCCTGCCTGGTAAAGTTTTTCTCTGGATGCCTCTGATACAAGAGCGGCAGTAACTTTCCACCTCCGTTCTCATGGACGGCCAGTAAAATCTATCCCTGACCAGCTTGAAAGTTCTTTCTGGGCCTAAGTGACCATGATCATCATGGAAAGCGGTTAGCACAGGGAGAAACAGCTGGCTAACACCTCAGACTTCTTCAGAGGGACCTCTTCTGGAAAGGGCGTCAGCGTCTCTGTTTACCACCCCTGGTCGATATTCCAAGCTGAACTGAGCACCACCGATGTCCAGTGGTGTCCAACTTTGCAGTGGATAGTAAATAAGTCAAGGGGTTATTATCAGTCTTCACCACAAAGGTAGCCCCATACAGATAGTCATGTAGCTTAACCACCACGGCCCACTTTAGGGCCAAGAACTCCAACTTGTGCACAGAATAGTTCTTGGGGGGGTGTGAGGCTACAACTCACATAGACTACTGGGCAAAGTTTCCCTTCCGACTCTTGGTACAACACCCCCCAATGCCATCTCTGCTGGCATCCACATGTAATGCATATGGTTTCGATAGATCAGCGTAGGCCAACACTGGTGCTTTAACCAGGCTCTCCTTCAGCCGTTCAAAGGACCTTTCACACTTCACTGTTCATTGTTCCTGTATAGATTCACAAGGCTTCCTGGTACCTCCCCTCTGGGGTCTCTGCTGCTCCCTTTCCGTTTGCCTCTGTAACAACTCGTTCAATGGCCGGGCAATCTTGGAGAAGTTCTTCACAAATCTTCTATAGTAAGAGCAGAAGCCCAAGAATGACCTCAACTCAGTGACGGTATTTTGGCAAGGCCAGGAAGTGACAGCCTCCAGCTTTTGAGAGTCAGTTGCTATCCCTTCGGCGAACACCACATGTCCTAGGTATGTGGCTGAAGTCTGATAGAACTGGCACTTCTCCAATGACAGCCTCAACCCCTTGTCATGAAACCACTGGAAAACTTTCTCCAACTAAGCTTCATGCTCCTCCAACGTTCGGCCAAACACAATGATGTAATCAAAATAAACTAACACTTTCACCAAGTTCATATCACCCACGGTGTTCTCCATCAGTCGCTGGAAAGTGGCAGGGGCCTCGGTTAGTCCCTGTGGCATTCAATCAAACTCGAAGAACCCCAGGGGGCTGATGAAAGCAGTCTTTTCTCTGTCATCTGGGTGCATGGGGATCTGGTAGTACCCACTTTTTAGATCCAACACACTGAACCATTTGGCCCCTGATAAGCATTGTAAGGCTTCTTCTATGCGAGGGGCCATGTATTGATAGCCCTACGATTCAAGGTTCGGTAATCGATACACATCCAAAGGGACCCATTCTTTTTCCTTACTACTTTTCTTGTCTCTGTTCTTATCTTTGGAGTGCAGTTTTCCCTTGGGACTCTCAACTAGCTCTTTCACTGAGGTCCTGCTAGCTTTGGGAAAAGTATTTTTTGTAAGGCTTTTAGGACTTCAGTGAGTAATTGAGGGCTGATACCAGACTTGGGGCACTTAGCTCGGAAGTGTCCAACCTCTCCGCACCCATCCACAACATCTCTTCTCTCGCCCTTGGTACAGTTTTTGGTCACTTTCACGAGTCCCCTGTTCCTGGACCTTTGATTGGGTCTCCATTACTTGCATCAGAGCGTGATACATTTGCGTTTGGGCCTGAGCTACCTGGGCCATAAATTTGGTTGGCCCAAGTTCTTCTATGGATTTATGGATGTCAGGAGGGGCCAACTCCACCAGTTCAGACTCAGTTCTACTATCTTTATCTGAGAAATCAATTTTTGCATGGACAGCTCAAGCCACCACTATCTCTTTGTTCCCAACAATAGAGTTCAATTCTCTTGATCTTTGACTTTTCTTTTCTAACAGAGCCTCCTCCTCCCTTACCTCTCTTATCAATTCAGGATACGTGGGTACCACTTGAGTTCTCTTCAGTAATATCTTCAATATGATAGGATGATTTGGCCGGGCCCCGTGCAGAACCCGGTTCTTTGGGGTCAATACCCCTCTTGAGGATAATTTGATACAGCATTCTGTCTACTCAGAAGATGTATTTGAACAGAATTGAACCTTCTGTTGGTGAGTGTGGTTGAACTTATACATCAGGTCAGCAGTAGTTTCAACCCTCCCAAATACAACATACAGGGCATCTATGTAGTCCATGGCAATACAAGCTTTCTTGCCCATCCTTAGATTACGGATCACATCAGCCGCTGGGCCTCGAAGGCTCTCACTAAGCCATTGTCGTTTCATAGCCTCTGTAACACTCCACTCTTCCATGGCCGGCAGAGCCTGACTCATCCAGGTCTCAAACTCTTCTTCTTCCACAGAGGTTGGCAATTGCCCAGAGAAAAACCTGAGTCTTCAAAAGCTCTGATTGGTATTTCCATATCCATTCTTCACCAAGCTATCAACCAATCGGCTCATATCCATGTAGAAAGAGAGGGGGGAGCGCTAATTCCTCCAAATAACACAGAGCAAGATATTATCAAGTAGAACAGTATACTATATACATTGGGTCAATGAAGTACTGCTTGCACCTGTAAGGATAGACACAGCTATCTGAATATACTGACACACTTCTTAAGAGGGAGTCCTTGGCCCGCCTGTAACTGTTACCCTAATGAGAGGTCAGACTTATAGGTGATAGTATAAGGGCCCTTTTAGCAGTAATGACAGTAATGTCCCCATTGCAGATCTGATGATCTTCACCGGCACGTAGGAGCTCATTAGCTGTAATCCAATACTGTAAGCAATAGGTTCCTTGTAAAGAAGAAACTAAAGGTATCTATGCACAGTGTTAAAAGTGAGTTCAGTAAAGGATTCATAAGGTAACGATGTCTGTGCAAAGTGTCCCAGTGGAACTGTAATAACAGATTTGTAAAGGTTAGGTGATTGTCCTCTCACCAACAACCAGGCCGATATGATGTCTTCCAGACAGTAACTCGTGTAGTGACACTCGAGCAGTTTTTCTGCCGTCTTGATCTCCCCATGTGAAGCTTGGTACACAGACTGGCAGGGGACCGTAGTGGTGCTGGATGAACGTCTGATGACAAACGGCAGAGCTAGGCCCTCTGGCACAGGTTGGAAGGTGGTACACCATGTGGTAGGCTGTGACCCCTCTGTTCATACATGGAGAGAGGTCCATCTTGCGTCAGGTCCAGGAGGAAGAGACCCCGTGTGGGCCTTTTGCTTCTTTTTATAGCTACTCCCAGCAATCTTCCTGATGATAGCAAAGATCCCTGTGATATGTAGTCCAGTCATATAATCATGTGAAGCAATTGTCAGTCGGGAGAACTACTCATCCCACTATCCCTTTTGTTTGGTACACAAATATGATGTCACCTGTTATACTGTTCACTAGAGGGACATGCAATGCATAGAAATGCTTTATGATTGTAGTCTATATTGCTACATCACTAACAAACATATCAGTCTGAATGTCACACCACTTCCTCAAACTCAACCTGTCCAAAACTGAGCTCATAATATTTCCTCCTCTATGTGCCCCTTTCCCTGTTCTCTGTCAAGAACAATGACACAGCCATCAACCCGTCCCTGCAAACCAGTGTGCGAGGTGTTCTCCTGGGCTCTAAACTCTGCTTTCGGCCCCACATCCAATCACTTTCCAAAGCTTGCTGCCTCAACCTCCGCAACATCTCCAAAATACGCCCCTTTCTAACCAATGTCACCACAAAGCTCCTAATTCATTCCCTGGTTATTTCCCGCCTAGACTACTGCAATTCCCTCCTTATTGGCTTACCTTTACATAGACTCCTTCCCCCTTCAGTTCATCATGAATGTTACTGCCAAACTCATCCACCTTACAAACCATTCAGTGCCCACCACTCCTCTCTGCCAATCCCTCAGTGTACTCCACCCTCTCTGCCAGTCCCTCCACTGACCTCTATTCAGTGTCCTCCACCCTCTCTGCCAGTCCCTCCACTGGCCTCTATTCAGTGTCCTCCACCCCTCTCTGCCAATCCCTCCACTGGCTTCCATTCAGTGTCCTCCACCCCTCTCTGCCAATCCCTCCACTGGCCTCCATTCAGTGTCCTCCACCCCTCTCTGCCAATCCCTCCACTGGCCTCCATTCAGTGTCCTCCACCCCTCTCTACCAATGCCTCCACTGGTCTCCATTCAGTGTTTTCTACCCCTTTCTGTCAATCCCTCCACTGGCCTCCACTCAGTGTCCTCCACCCCTCTCTGCCAACCCCTCCACTGGCATCCATTCAGTGTTCTCTACCCCTTTCTGCTAATCCCTCCACTGGTCTCTATTCAGTGTCCTCTACCCCTCTCTGCCAATCCCTCCACTGGCCTCCTCTCAGTGTCCTCCACCCCTCTCTGCCAATCCCCCCACTGGCTTCCATTCAGTGTCCTCCACTCCTCTCTGCCAATCTCTCCACTGGCCTCCATTCAGTGTCCTCAACCCCTCTATACCAATCCCTCCACTGGTCTCCATTCCATGTCCTCCACCCCTCTCTGGCATCCATTCAGTGTCCTCTATCCCACTCAGTGTCCTCCACCCCTCTCTGCCAATCCGTCCACTGGCCTCCACTCAGTGTCCTCCACTCCTCCCTGCCAATCTCTCCGCTGGCCTCTGCTCAGTGTCCTCCACTCCTCTCTACCAATCCCTCCACTGGTCTCCATTCAGTGTACTCCAACCCTCTCAGCCAATCCATCCACTGGCCTCCACTCAGTGTCCTCCACCCCTCTCTACCAATCCCTCCACTGGTCTCCATTCAGTGTCCTCTACCACTCTCTGACAATCCCTCCACTGGCCTCCACTCTGTGTCCTCAACCCCTCTCTGACAATCTCTCCACTGGCCTCCATTCAGTGTCCTCTACCACCCTCTGCCAATCCCTCCACTGGTCTCCATTCAGTGTCCATCCCTCTCTGCCAATCCCTCCACTGGCCTCCATTCAGTGCCCTCCACTCCTCTCAGCCAATCCCTCCTTTGGTCTCAATTCAGTGTCCCCCCCCTCAGCCAATCCCTCCATTGGCCTCCATTCAGTGTCCTCCACTCCCCCCTGCCAATCTCTCCACTGGCCTCCGCTCAGTGTCCTCCACTCCTCTGTACCAATCCCTCCACTAGCCTCCACTCAGTGTCCTCCATTCCTCTCTACCAATCCCTCCATTGGCCTCCATTCAGTGTCCTCCGCTCCTCCCTGCCAATCTCTCCACTGGCCTCCGCTCAGTGTCCTCCACTCCTCTCTACCAATCCCTCCACTTGCCTCCATTCAGTGTCCTCCAACCCTCTCAGCCAATCCATCCCATCCACTGGCCTCCATTCAGTGTCCTCTATCACTCTCTGACAATCCCTCCACTGGTCTCCATTCAGTGTCCTCCACTCTTCTCAGCCAATCCCTCCATTGGCTGCCACTCACTCAACATAATAAATTAAAAGTACTAACAATAACTTACAAAGTCATCCACAGCTTGGGCCCCAGATACATCACTAACCTAGTCTCAAAATACCAACCTAATCATTCTCTTTGTTCCCCTCCTGCTCTCTCGTTTCCTTGTTACCTCCTCCTATGCTTGCCTCCTGGACTTCTCTCAAGCCTCTTCCATTCTCTGGAACTCCCTACCCCAATCTGTCAAATCTCAAACACTACCAACTTTCAAGCGATCCCTGAATTCTTTTCTCTTCAGAGAAGCCTATCCTGCCCCGACCTAACAACTGTACCTTTATTTTCTCCATCCCCCACAGTTATTAGCTTTTCTATCTCTTGACCCTCCCTTCTAGATTTTAAGCTCTAACGATCAGGGCCCTCCGATTCCTCCTGTATTAAATTGTATTGTAATTGTAATGTCTGCCCCATGTTGAAAAGCACCGTGCAAACTGTCGGTGCTATATAAATCCTGTATTATAATAATGACTATGGAATATATACTGGGATTTATATACTGGGATTTATATAGGATATACACTGGGATTTATATGGGATATATACTGGGATTTATATGGGATATATACTGGGATTTATATGGGATATATACTGGGATTTATATGGGATATATACTGGGATTTATGTAGGGTATATACTGGGATTTATATGGGATATATACTGGGAATTATATGTAATATATACTGGGATTTATGCAGCTATAGACACTATACTAGTAATGGTGGGGATCTTATAGTGTGACTGTGATAGTGTGGCGGACAATCTGGCACTAACAGACACTGGCTGGGAGGGAAACAAATATTGTGATCAGTGATAATACTATACATTGTACTAATGACACTGGCTGGGAAGGGGTTAACATCAAGGGGTGATCTCGGGGTTCACTGTCTGCCTAACACATGTATTGTGGGTAATATGTGCTGCTCTTACTCACAGATCTGGCTGGTCTTTTTCCCTGGACTCAGAGTGGATTTCAGGGAGAAGAAGCAGTCAGATTGCTGTCTGTGAACAGAGGTCTGTGTGTTTGTAAACACAGAATTCTGCGCTGTAATTGGACACAGTCAATCAGCAGGTATACAGCCAAATTCATTGGCTGAAACTTGCTGACAAACTTGTGCCAGACCCGGGAACAGGCGGCGATGTACGGGTATGTCACCTCGCCTGTAGCTGCCGCCCGCCAGCCCGCAGTAAACGTACCGTGAGTGAGGGGCAAGTGGTTTAAGATAAATTATATCCAACAAAAGCAAAGGAGAAATGTTGTGTTTGAATCCTGAGAATGAACTAAATTCCAAATGATTTTCTCTTTGCAGGTCATTCCGTATACAACACATCTGTAGATGAAGGATCATTAGGAAGTGGTGATGGTGAGTATCATATTGTAGATTCTCTGTTCTATTTCTACACATTCCAGGTTTAGGTGGAAATATCTCAATGTAAATTAGGTGGAGCTCCCTCCATAACTGACATGGCCTCTGTAATTCTATTGGTGTTCCTCATCTTACCATCCAATAGGATTCTCAGATCCCCAATACCTTCTCATTGTGTCCATGCCGTGTCCCTGGAGAGGAAATCATTGCCCAGGGAGTTACGTGGGGGGGATGGGCCCCTTCACCGCTCCACCTTCCAACCAGGTCTGAGCTGGGATTTATCCTGGAGTTATCTATAGAAAGGAGATCAGGAGGTCCCATATACATCTCCACTAAACCCGCCCCCAGAGCGTATTGATCACATGACCCAACACCTCCAGTGATTGAGTGCTCTTCTTCCAGTTCCTGCTCTTCTCTGAATGGGATTGGTTGCTGCAAATGGCTGTAGATGTCTATTGTCCTGATTGGTAGAGGTGGACAGGGGCCGAGAGCTGCCCCTGCCGGATGGTATACACTTTTTACATTAATTAGGCTAAAAAAAGAAGAAATCTATATTTTTAAACCATATTTTTTAGTTCTGAACATCACGAAAGAAAATATTTAAATTCAAATATTTAAAGAAAATGTAGCACCCTCTAGTGTGCTAGAAGTAGAATAGTTTTTGTTAGTGTAGGTAAATTGTTAGGCTTGTCTGGCAGCCAAGCATGTGTGTTTTCTGGGTCAGGGTTGAGTGAGTCAGGGAGTCTAATATGACTCATGGGCAGCATCTCAGAGACCTTCCCCTACTTCTAGAAACTGGTAGAAGGTTGTAGAAGAATGGGAGCGGAAGTCAGGAGGAGCTGCCTGGAGTATTCTGAGGGCCTGACCAATCCCCAACAGATGGCTTGGCAGGGGGCAGGCCCTCTAAAATACTCAGGGTCAGCCCAGCTGGGCGCAGTGGAGTTTGAGTGGAAGCTGGAGATGGAGTGTTAGGCTGTTGGTGGCCCTTGAGGGAGCCCCTAGTCTGAGGGGTGACCTTGGGCCTTGGCTCGGGTGTGGAAGAGACCTTCTTCATGAAACACAAAAGCATCCTGACTGGAGGCACAATTGTTGAAAATTCTGTGTGCCTGGCTGTGGAGGGTGGGAGATACCTTCATTCACCAGAAGTTCCTGCAGGGGGTAGTGCTTAAAAAAATATACATATAAAGCATCATACATTTCCTTTATACAGTAACACAGCAGTAGGGATGAGCTCCGAGTTCGACTCGAACATGGGCTGTTCGCAAGTTCGCCGAACAGCGAACAATTTGGGGTGTTCGCAGCAAATTTGAATGCCGCGGAACACCCTTTAAAAGTCTATGGGAGAAATCAAAAGTGCTAATTTTAAAGGCTTATATTCATGGTATTGTCATAAAAAGTTTTTGGGGACCCGGGTCCTGCCCCAGGGGACATGGATCAATGCAAAAAAAAGTTTTAAAAAAGGCCGTTTTTTCGGGAGCAGTGATTTTAATAATGCTTCAAGTGAAACAATAAAAGTGTAATATCCCTTTAAATTTTGTACCTGGGGGGTGTCTATAGTATGCCTGTAAAGGGGCGCATGTGTCCTGTGTTTAGAACAGTCTGACAGCAAAATGACTTTTTAAAGGAAAAAAAGTCATTTAAACTACTCGCGGCTATTAATGAATTGCCGGTCCGACAATACACATAGAAGTTCATTGATAAAAACGGCATGGGAATTCCCCACAGGGGAACCCCGAACCAAAATTTAATTTAAAAAAATGACGTGGGGGTCCCTCTCTAATCCATACCAGGCCCTTCAGGTCTGGTATGGATATTAAGGGGAACTCCGGACAAAATAAAAAAAAAAAATGATGTGGGGGTCCCCCTAAATTCCATACCAGGCCCTTCAGGTCTGGTATGGATATTAAGGGGAACCCCGGCCAAAAAAAAAAAAAAAAATTAATGGGGGGTCCCCCTAAATTCCATACCAGGCCCTTCAGGTCTGGTATGGATATTAAGGGGAACCCCGGCCAAAATTTAAAAAAAAAATTACGTGGGGGGTCCCCCTAAATTCCATACCAGGCCCTTCAGGTCTGGTAGGGATATTAAGGGGAACCCAGTGCCAAAATGAAATAAAAAAACGGCGTAAGGTCCCCCCAAAAATCCATACCAGACCCTTATCCGAGCACGCAACCTGGCAGGCCGCAGGAAAAGAGGGGGGACGAGAGAGCGCCTCCCCTCCTGAACCATACCAGGCCACATGCCCTCAACATTGGGAGGGTGCTTTGGGGTAGCCCCCCAAAACACCTTGTCCCCATGTTGATGAGGACAAGGGCCTCATCCCCACAACCCTGGCCGGTGATTGTGGGGGTCTGCGGGCGGGGAGCTTATCAGAATCTGGAAGCCCCCTTTAACAAGGGGACCC